>NC_081840.1:105973417-106610963 GCF_963259705.1 Myotis daubentonii
CAATCCTGATAAAGAAGAATAAGTAGGAGGGATCTCAATACCAGATATCAAGCTGTATTACAAAACCACTGTTCTCATAACTGCCTTGTACTGGCACAAGAACAGACATATAGACCAATGGAATAGAATAGAGAACCCAGAAATTGACCCAAACCACTATGCTCAATTAATATTTGACAAAGGAGGCAAGAACGTACAATGGAGTCAAGACAGTTTCTTCAATAAATGGTGCTGGTAAATTTGGTCAGATACATGCAAAAAAATGAAACTAGACCACCAACTTACACCACACACAAAAATAAACTCAAAATGGATAAAGGACTAAACATAAAACAGGAAACCATAAAAATACGAGAGGAATCCACAGGTAGCAAAATCTTAGATATATGCCGAAGGAATTTCTTCACTGACACAGCCCTAGGGCAATGGAAACTAAAGGGAAAATAAACAAATGGGACTATATCAAAATAAAAAGCTTCTTCACAGCAAAGGAAACCATCAACAAAACAAGAAGAAAACCCACTACATGGAAGAACATATTTGCCAATGATATCTCTGATAAAGGTTTAATCGCCAACATTTACAGGGAACTCATACAACTTAACAAACGGAAGATAAACAACCCAATCAAAAAATGGGCAACAGAGCTAAATAGACACTTTTTAAAAGAGGGCATACATAAGGCTGAGAGACATATGAAAACATGCTCAAAGTCACTAATCATCTGAGAGATACAAATCAAAACGACAATGAGGTACCATCTCACACCTGTCAGAATGGCTATAATCAACAAATCAACAAATGACAAATGCTGGCAAGGATGCGGAGAAAAAGGAACCCTTGTTCACTGCTGGTGGGAATGCAGACTGGTGCAGCCACTGTGGATAACAGTATGGAGTTTCCTCAAAAAACTAAAAATGGAACTTCCATTTGACCCAGTGATCCCACTTCTCGGAATATATCCCAAGAAACCAGAAACACCAATCAGAAAGGGTATATGCACCCCTATGTTCATAGCAGCACAATTTACAATAGCTAAGATTTGGAATCAGCCTAAGTGCCCATCAGCAGATAAATGGATTAAAAAACTTTGGTACATCTAAAAAATGGAATACTATGCTGCTGTAAAAAAGGAAGGAAATTCTATCATTTGCAACAGCATGGATGGAGCTGGAGAGCATTATGCTTAGTGAAATAAGTCAATCAGAAAAAGATAAATATCACATGCTCTCACTCATTTGTGGGTTATAATGAACAACTTAAACCGATGAACAAAAGCAGATGTAGAGACAGAGAAGCATTGACCAGATGCTCAAAACTCAGAGGGAAGATAGGGGAGGGTGGAGGTGAGGGGGAGAGATGAACCAAAGGACTTATATGCATGCATATAAGCATAAGCGATGGATGTGGACAACAGGGGGTGAGGGTGAGGGCAGGATTAGGGGGATGAGGGGACATTGAGGGGATAAGGACACATTTGTAATATCTTAATAAAGGAAAAAAAATGAAAAAAAAATAAAATAAAATACTCATAAATTTTTTTGGGAAAAAAAGACCATCGGAAGACACATATATAATTACATATTGTTTTTTTGATTAATCACTATGCTTTAATTATGTTCAATTTGTAACAATGAAATTGGGGGTCACCACAACATGAGGAACTGTATTAAAGGGTGGCAACATTAGGAAGGTTGAGAATCACTGACTTAGACCAACTGCTTCAGTGGGGACTTGTTAAACAATACAGGTCTCCATGGAACATGCCCCTCTTGCCTGTCAAAAAGCCTATCGCCCAGTGCAGGATCTACAGGCTGTTAATGAGGCTGCTATAACCCTACATTCAGCACTGCTGAACCCCTACACTCTTCTGGGACTCATCCCATCAGAGGCAGAATGGTTTACATGCCTAGATCTGAAAGATGCCTTTTTCTATCTTTGATTAGCACCTTCCAGTCAGCCTCTCTTCGCTTTCAAATGGGAAAACCCAACTACAGGGGCCAAGGAGCAGTTCACCCGGACCAGACTGCCACAAGTGTTTAAGAACTCCCCTACTCTTTTTAGTGGAGCATTAGCATCTGATCTAAGTTCCCAGGACAGGACTTGGGGTGTGTTCTACTCCAGTATGTACATGACCTCCTACTGGCCAGCTCCACAGGAGCTCAGAGCTGGGAGGGAGCATGAGCCCTTCTGAACTACTAACTGAAACAGGTTATTGGGTGTCTAAGAAAAAGGCACAGATTTGTCAGAAAGAAGTCAAGTATCTAGGCTTCCAGATCACCCAAGGGAAACGAAGGCTAGGGACTGAAAGGAAGCAGGAAGTATGTGTCATCCCAGTCCCTAGCACCCGGCAGCAGATTCAGGAATTCCTGGGAGCAGCAGGATTCTGTCAAATTTGGATCCCAGGGTTTTCAGACCTGGCCAAGCCTCTCTTTGAAGCTTTGAGAGGAGAAGAGAAGGCACCTATCGACTGGGGTCCCGAACAGGAAAAAGCATTTGTCACCATAAAGGCAAAGCTCACTGAGGCCCTGGCACTAGAGCTACCAGATGTGACGATGCGAGACTTTATTCTTTTTGTTCACGAGAACAGCGGGGTAGCCCTAGGAGTTCTAACCCAGGAGTTTGCACCCTGCAAAGACCAATAGCCTATCTCTCCAAGCGGATTAACCCAGTTGCCTCCAGGTGACCCCCGTGCCTCAGGGCCCTTGCAGCCACGGAATTATTAGTCAAGGAAGCGGATAAGCTTACCTTAGGACAAAACTTAAATGTAAAAGTATGTCATGCTGTTGTCACCCTGATGGAAGCAAGGGGGCAGCACTGGCTGACTTATGCTCGAATGACTCAGTATCAAGGCTGTTATGTGAGAATCTGTGGGTACAATTAGAAGTAGTGAGAACACTTAATCCTGCCACTTTTCTACCCATCGCTGAGGGGGCCCCTGAGCATGATTGCCTGAAAGTCCTAGAGGACGTTTAATTCAGCCAACCAGACCTAAGGGATAGGCTCCTGCAAAATGCGGACTTGGTATTGTTCACAGATGGCAGCAGCTTCTTAGATGAAGGAAAAAGATGAGCCAGATATGCAGTGGTATCAAACTTTGAGACAACTGAAGCACAGGCCCTGCCTGAAGGATGGTCAGCGCAGAGGGCAGAACTTTGAGCCCTAGTGAGAACCCTAGAACTCAGTAAGAATAAGCGTGCCAACATCTACACTGACTCGCGCTATGCTTTTGTTACCCTGCATGTCCATGGGGCCATATATAAGGAAAGGGGATTCTTGACAGCAGGAGGAAAAGGAATCAAAAATCAGAATGAGATTTTAAAGTTACTAGAAGCAGTCTGGGAGCCTAAGGAAATAGCCATCATCCATTGCAAAGGTCACCAGAAAGGGAAAGACTCAGTATCAGAAGGAAACCAGCATGCTCACGCAGCAGCCAAGCTGGCTGCTAAAGAACAAGCAGCACTGGCATGGATCATGTTGACCCCAAAATTACCTGAACCTCCAAAATACACTCCTCAGGAAGAGAAACGGGCCCAGCAAGAAGGGGACAAGAGAACAAAGGAAGGCTGGCGGATACTCCCAGATAATAGGGTTTATGTCCCAGAACAGTTAGCCCATAAGGCAGTCCTCCAGCAGCATGAACTCACTCATTTAGGAAAGGCTGCCATAGAAGCTTTGTTAGGCAGGTACTACCTAATTGCCCGTCTACCCTCCTTGTGTACCTCAGTCTCTCAGTGTTGCCTCCTCTGTGCTCAGAACAATGCTAACCAGGGTCCTGTGGGACCGATAGGAGCCCAATGCTGTGGGCAAGCTCCTTTTGAGGACTTAGAAGTAGATTTTACATCAATAGGGCCTGGCAGATAGAATAAATACCTGCTAGTCTTTGTTTGCACTTTTCAGGTTGGGTCGAGGCATATCCCACTCGCACTGAAAAGGTGAGAGAAGTCACTAAGGCATTGCTGAAGGATATAATTCCACGGTATGGAATGCCTCTGACCATAGGGTCCGATAATGGCCCAGCCTTTGTAGCAGAAATAGTACAATAGGTATCCAAGGCTTTAGGAATTAAATGGAATCTACAGCTTACAGGCCTCAGAGTTCAGGGAAAGTGGAGCGCATGAACCAGACCCTAAAGCAGGCTATGGCTAAGCTATGCCAAGAGATAATCTTACCCTGACAGATATCTTGCCTCTTGTACTCCTGTGGATACGCTATGCCCCAAGGGCCAGGATAGGTTTCTCTCTCTTTGAAATTCTATACAGTAGAATTTGGCCAAAGGGAGATTTGGGGGGAAAGAGGGGGAAAGAAATCCAGAAACAACTACAAGGACTTGGAAAAACTGTCTTTGAGGTCCACAGGTTGGTTATTTACCAACTATCCATCTCTCTAGGAACAGCTGTACATCCTTATAAACCTGGAGACCAGGTTTGGGTAAAGGATTGGAAAAAGGAGCCCCTCAAGCCTACCTGGAAGGGAACCTATCCAGTCATATTAACCACCCCCACAGCTCTTAAGGTTGCAGGACTAAACACCTGGATCCACCACTCCCTAGTGAAGGCAGCCCACCAGCCGAGTGCCATCCAGTCTGAGTGGAAGGTGACCTCTGACCAGAAACACCCCCTGCAGATCACCCTCAAGAAGACAGCAGACCTGACCGAGCAACCTGCTCCAAGGAATTCAGATAACACCCTGCTGAATTCTTTCTAACACTAATCTTTCTTTCTTATCTCCTCCTAATGTAACATGCTCTAGTATTTCTGGATAATCACAGGTTTTATCTAATAATTCTTATTTTGTCTTTTTATGAGTGCCAGCGGAATCCAAGACTAGTACCAGGAGAACTCATCTGTTCTTGCTGGGACACAGGAGCACCATAAAATTACTGCTCCCAACACAGCAAGGAAACAAACGCTCTATCATAAATTGTTAGATTACACCTTGTCATGCCATCCTTTTCTCCTTGCTTAGAAACTCTCTACCCAAATATGCTAGGCCGGGTAGTCCATGAGAAAACCCAATCAAGCCAGATTTCTGTTAGCTATACTTATCAGCCTGTGGCATGTTACGACTCTACTACCAAATGCACGTGGGGGCATTGTATTGGATGGAAAAAAAATAATAATAGGACCTGTCACGGCCAATGTGCAGCTAAATAATGTTGCTCTTATTTGTTTCAGCAGTACGCAGGGCCAACATCCAACAGGTCACCTCCCAGATGAACTATGCAACTCTACTTCCAAGGCTGAAAACACCACCTACCCCTGGTGCCTCCTGCAGGAACATCCTACGTGTGTGGGACCACTGCTTACCTCTGCCTGCCTGCAACCAGAAGAACTCCCTACAAATCCTCTGAGAGGAAGAAGCAGGAAGCTAACCCCTTGGTCATTGTCCCTTTCCCGCAGGAAGTAGCTAAGAGTGGTCGTCACCCCTGTTCACCATAACATCCCATGGTCATTGCTCCACAAGGCTAAAAGAAGGTTGTGGGACAAGGGGGGCGGGGAAGGGGAATGAGGAGGAAACTGGTCTTGTAAGGTGTGTCAGGCCATGAAAACTGTGAACAATGCACTGCCTTGGGGGGAGGGGGGGAGGTCATTATCGCTTGCCCCAGGACGGATCATCAACACCTGGAGGCTTTCCTGTAAGCCCGGGAAAGGGGATGGAACCATATCTGTAAGACAAAGACCCTAGAATATTATAAAAAGCAAAGCCTCTGCATGTTGCTTCACTCTGATTTGGAAATTACTCCCCGAGTCCACTAGTGTTAATAAATGGGGTCCCTCCCTTTCTCTAGGAAGCGTGCTTAGTATTTCCTTGCTCTTCTGTAACAGTTCTTTCTGCTCTAGCACAGATGGTACCCAATGATGTGATCCCAAGCAATGTGTGCACAATGGTGTGATGGCCATGAAAAACTTTAAAATAAGTCACTTTGGTTGTCTT
The DNA here is from genome assembly GCF_963259705.1 of Myotis daubentonii. NCBI lineage: Eukaryota > Metazoa > Chordata > Mammalia > Chiroptera > Vespertilionidae > Myotis > Myotis daubentonii. Next base: position 105,979,355 of record NC_081840.1, read on the forward strand.
ATAGTTTAGATTCTTTGTTCTATCCATTTCAACAACTCTGGGAAGGCTTAATGATATCATTGAACTTCAACAACCAGAAAAGCTGAGCTCCCAAGGGGCAAAATATTCTCTGTTGCTAAAGACATGTCGAGACATCACTGTGCAAATGTGTGATGAGCTTACAGAACAAAACCTCCACCCTCTTACCAGAGGCTTCTCAGGACTATTTTCTTTGCTCTTTCCTGATTGCCCTCCCTTCCCCTGCTAAGACAAGCTGTCTCTATTTTAGTAACTATAAGCAACAGATTTTTTTATACTCTTATTCTAGAGTAAGAGTATACTCTTAAACTAGAGGCCCAGTGTATCAAATTTCTTGCATGGGGACAGTGTCCCTCAACCTGTCAATCTGGCCTGCACCCTCTCCAATCTGGGACCCCTTGGAGGATGTCTGACTGATGGTTTAGGAATGATCCCGCAGTCAGCCATCCCTCTCACAATCTGGGACTTCTGGCTCCTAACTGCTCCCCTGCCTGCCTGATCGCCCCTAACTACTCTGCCTGACTGCCTGATTGCCTCTAACTGCCTCCTCCTGCCTTTCTGATCACTCCTAACCCCTCTGCATGCCTGCATGATCACCCTAACTGCCTCTGCATGCCTGCCTAATTGCCCTAACTGCCTCTGCCTGCCTGCCTGATCAACTCTAACTTCCTCTGCCTGGCTGCCTGATCACCCCTGACCACCTCTACTTGCCTGCCTGATGCCCCTAACTGCTCCCCTGCCTGCCTGATCACCTCTAACTTCCTCTGCCTCAACCCCTGCCACTGTGTCTTAGTCTGGAAGGACATCCGGAATGACATCCGTAAGGTTGTTTGGCTGTCTGGTCTAATTAGCATATTATGCTTTTATTAGTATAGTCAATTAAGGAATACACATGGGAGAGGATTCTGGGAGATTGCCGGGGTCCAACCCCAGCAGGTCCAGGGGTCCCCAAAGGTGTGGACGGAGTCGGCGAAGAAGGAATGACACGGAGACAGCGTTCAGTTGATCATCATAGCCGGGTTCTCTTGTCAGGGTCTCCAGCCAGGTTCTGTAGCCAGTTCTCCAGCCAAGTTCTGTCTAGGAGCTCCAGAGAGGTTCTGCTTTGGATCTCCAGCCAGGTTCTGTGTCCATGTTCTCTTGCTAGGTTCTCCAGGTTCTCCAACCAGGTTCAGTCACCAGGTTCTAGTCAGGTTCTCTTGCCAATTTCTGTAGTCAGGTTCAGTCCAGGATCTTTTGCCATGTTCTCTCCAGCGAAGTTCTTCTGTCTGTAGGTTCTGTGTAGGTTCTCTCTTCTTAGTTCTGTCTTATAAGTTCTGTCTCTTGCTGTCTTGTTACATCTGTATTTATACCAGTTGATTCAATCCTATCAATCTCTATTACAAAGGTTAGGGCGTTTCTTATCTCCATTCCAGGGAGTAAAGATTATGTAGCTTAAGCATGATTGTTCATAGTTAAAGTGATTAATTACCCGCCTGGCACTTAGTTGAGGGGTTTTATTCCCTCCCTAACTTCAGGGGAAAATCCCTACCTGGGGAAACAACCTTTCTCAGAGAGGAGACCTTGGTTAAAACACATAGTGCCAAGAAGGTGAGCAAACATATTAAGAACAGTATGCCATATATGCCAGGTCCCTTGAAACAGCAAGCATGGACCGGCTCCCGGCAGGAGATGGTAGAGTAGAAAGCATCAGGAATCTGTCTCCCTACATAAATAACTATTGCACTGGCAGAATCTATCTGAGTAACTATTTTGGAACTGCAGAGTTGGTTGAAGCATTGCAACTTTCAGGAGAAAGACTTGGCTGATAAATTGAGGTTAATTTCAATCAATTTCAGCTCTTAGCATAGTAGTAACCACCCATTCCTCCTCACTAGCCACGCAGCACACTGCTATGAACAAGCATCTTGCACACAACTTGTGTAAGTCAGGGTATGCAAAAAGGACCTTGTCCTATAAATATTGAGAATCTGTGCTCTGATTCTGATTACTGAACGTTGCTTCTGGTCACAGAGGTGTAGACAAAGAGGCTGGCAATTACTATTATTTCCCCCTCTTCCTATTGTTGCAAGTTCCTTCTCCTCAGGCCACTAAAGTTTGTTCCAGGGGGATTAATGGGCTGGTCACCTTTCCCTCCCCATTTATTTATTTATTTGTTTGTGTGTGTGTGTTTTCCCTTTTGTCTGCCAGGAATTACAGACTAGGACATTAAAAAACAACCGTATATATGAGGAAAATTAGAAAGTGACCATAAATGCCCAGGGAAAGATTGAGAAAAGACCTGAGAAGATTTTAAATTTACACTTCAGCACAGAGACAGACTATGACAATAAAAACCCTGAAACAATAACAGAAAAACAACAAACCCTAGAGAAGGTGGAGGGTCTGATTGTTAGACTTACCACATTGTTAGATTCAAATGTTTAGTGTTCAACAAAAAAAATCACAAGGCATAGAAAGAAAAAGAAAAGTATGGCTCATTGAAAAGAAAAAAACAATCAACAGAAACTGACTCTGAAAGACTTTATGGCAGATCTACTAGGTGAAGGCCTTAAAACAACTGTCTTATAGGAGTTCAAAGAAATAAAGTGACAGTCAAGAAAATGATGTGTGAATAAAATGAAAATATCAACAAACGGATAGAAAACCTTAAAAGGAGCCAGAAAGAAATTCTGGAGTTAAGTAGTGTAATAATCACTAGAGGGATTCAAAGGGAAGATTTGAGCAGGCACAAGAAAGAATCAGTAAACCTCAATATACGACAATAGAAATTATTGAGTCTGATGAACAGAAAGATTGAAGAAATGTGACAAGCTCCTAGAAACATAAAAGCTACCAAGACTAAATCACAAAGAAATAGAAAAATTTGAATATACCTGTAACTAGTAATATTAAATCTGTAATTTAAAAAATATCTCCTATCAAAGAAAGCTCTGACCAAATCTCTGCACCAGTGAGTTCTACCAAACATTTTTAAAATAATTAATACCAATTCTTCTCAAACTTTTGTAAAATATGAAGAGGAGGGAACACTTTCTAATTCATTTTGTAAGACCAGCATCACCCTGATTTCTAAGCCAGACAAAGACACTACAAAACAAAACAATTGGAGCCCAGAAGGAAGGGTACTCACGTAGGAAGAAAAATAAGCAAAGCAGCAAGAGGGGAACTGTCCCTATGCTTGGGATGAGGCAAATGAACCAGCAGGGGCAGAAGTAGGGGAAGAAGTGTTAGGCCTCATAAGCCTTGTCTGCCTGGTTAAAAAGGCCAGATGAGATCTCTAGGCAACAGAGATCATTGGGGATTTTAAAACTGGCTTAACACTTCAATGAGTATTAGTAATTACCTACTATATATCTTCCACTCTGTTAAGCATTTGGGGGACCCAATTAATAAAAAACCACCTTTGGCCTTGGAAAATGTACACTTTCACTGGGAATATAAAATATGCACATCATCATATTTCTGACTAAAATGAGAGGACAATTACTCACTTATAGATGATCAATGTTGTCAATAATCATAATAAAAGCTTATATTATTATTAGTCTGTGCTAAGGACTATTCCAGGACTTTTCATATATTAATTCAATAATACAATACTTATACAAGGTGGGTAACAGTAGTGTCCCTTTTTCAGAGGTGAGAAAACAGAGACATGAAGAGTTAAACCCATCTACCTGAACCAGTGAGTAGATAAAAAGATTAAATCCATACAGTCTGGATCCAGGGACTGTGACTAACTACTACCCTATCATGCTTCTCAAATAAAAGGTTAGACTTACTGAGTTCTGAAATATACCCAACTTTTTCAATTTTCATTAATTTATTTAATATGTAGTCAATATAAATTGTTATTCATTATTTAGCTTGAGGGTATAGACCTATTATCACCATTGCTCAGCTTGTTCTACTGCAGGAGCAGATAAAATGATACTGCAATTACATGGTGACTTAAACCTAAGCTACACCAACACGCACATACACACACACACACACACACACACACACACACACACCATTGTGACTTAAACCTAAGCTACTTCTTTTAGTGATATTTGGCACACCTGAACTTCTGTAATTAATTTTTTTAAACTAAAGTATTGTAGTGGAATTCACAGTGGAGTAGCACTTATAGCATATATAGAATATATAGGATATGTGGAAGAAGCATAGACCCAGAAGTCAGAGCCGGATTTATCATATGAGCCTGGGAAAGTCATCTTCCTCACCCTGCTCTGCATGGCAGGGGCTCACATTACCTGTTCCACCTCACCCTTCACAGATGATTGAATAAGATAATATGTTATATAACAACTAAAATTATTATTTTTTTAACTGGTCACTCTATAATCAGTAGAAAGAGACTGTTTTGATGTTGGGGCAGCTCTGTGATTTGGGTCTATAACATGTAATAACAAATTTAATCCCCTAGTTTTATGTTGAGCTATTAGAATTTCCTCAACAAAAGTTATCCCCTCTGCCTCCCAAGCCCACCTATATTTCTCTTGATGATGTCTGCATCCTGAGCTTCCTGTGCAGTCTGAAGAAGGTATTGCAGTCAGAGCCAACCATATTCTGATGATAAAAGCCTCTGGACAATAAAAGTTGTCCTAAACACACACCAAGAACCTGGGCTTGGCACTTGTATCCTTGTATAAAGGATCTTCTGTGAAAAGAAAACCCCTTTTACACAGAGTTGTTTGGAGGATGCAACAGATATTATGTGTGAAGCACAATGTGCTGAATAAAGATTAGCTACACGTAGACCATCAAATGTCAGACAAATGTAAAATAGTATTATTTTTCTTTTTCTTGGTTGTATCTCACAATTCTTTGAAGAAATGCAAAACTTCCAAGGTGCAAAGTTTTGGAAAACCACAGTAGGGCTTATTTAGTCCACCGACTTGTTTTGAAAGCAGAAATACTGGAAATATTGCATAAAAACCCAGGCTATCTGGATTTCAAGGACTGTTTCTAAACCAGAATGGCTTGGATCAGGTTAAATAAGATTCTGAAAGTCGGAGAGCAGAGACAAAACCAAACCTCAGCAAACTGAATAATGACTAACTGAAAACTTTCAAATTATGGGATGGTTTAGGAGCTATGATGCAATTATCAAGCTAATTGTTAGACCGTATCCAAAGGGCCAGTTTTTGTTTCAGTTGTTCTCTTCTGAAATGAAATTCCTCCTTGCCTAGGACCTGGCAGCAATAGTAATTAGAACAGCAACTTAGTTTGATCAGTTTCCTGTTAAAATGTTTTTTAAAAGTTATTAATGACATTGGTAATGACTAGTTTGTACTTTCCTTATAATTCTTATCTATTCAAAAGTTATAATAATTAATGGATTAATAATGAATAATTATAATTTTAATTATCATATGTAATTATTCTATGAATTAATGAATAATTATGAGAATAATAATAATTACATGCAATTATAATTACCTCATAAGAATTTCATTGAGTCCCTTTTATGTACCTGACAATGTTGAACACAGAGACTAGAAGTCAACAAGATATATGCCCTGGACTTAAGGAGCTTGTACTTTATTAGGGAAGCAGACAAGTTGGCAGCCAATGGTGACCCAATGTAATGTGTGTGGTCTTGATGCCACTGAGTATTACTTCCACCATTATGGGGAGGCCTTTTCTTTAGTGATGTGTCACAAACTGTTCAGTGCATGTTCTCTGTGCTGTTCCTAATCTTTGCACTGTAACTCTGTGTGTATTTTTATATATGGGGAAACTGAGGTTTAGAGAAGTAAGTGGTGACACTGGCATGTGGCTCCAATTGTGTCTGTTTCCAACCTTCCCATTTGCCATGCTTCAAGTGTGTTCTTGTGTACCTGTAGCTTCCTCTTTTTCTGGAAACCATGAAAAAGCCGGCCAGCCCGCTTGGAAGACCCATAAAGCAAGACCCATTTGCACAAAGTGATGATTTTGGTAGACAGGGCACAGTGGGGAGAGTTTCCATTTATTCCTGGCAGGAGAAGTAACAGGTCCTCCAGATTTTAATGTGTATGTTAGGGGACAGCTTGTGCATTAGCAGCCACCTCTATCCTGCTCAGAGAGCTCACAGGAGAGTCACATGTTACACAGTACCATGAATTTTTAATGAATTGGACTTGAAAAGTAGTTTCAGAAGGTGAGAAAAATACTGTTAATTGAATACTGCTGCTCAGTCTTCCTCTTCCAATGTAGTTTTCAAAAAAAAGTATGGCTGAAAATATCAGCTGTCAGATGATGAATATTTTAAAGAAAATTCTATTATGCACCCAAGGTTCACTGAGCTCAGTAATGAGATTAATGAGGACAGTTACCTTTAGGGAAAGGAAGTGAGATCACTCTTGCCACTTACTGGGAGCTGGTTTGACAGGCATCTGCTCTGAGCACAGGGCTATGTCGGGGGAAATCACAGCTGCTTGTAGGAGAAACTCTACCTTCCAATGGTTGGGAGCTCTATCTGTGGCAGAGAGCTGGCTGCAAACTATTTTTATTCCCTTGGCTAATTGTTGAGGTAGAATCCATCACCTGATGAATTCTCAGTGGGTAAAGTAGGAAAAAAAAGAACATCTCTAGTCTAAACAGAAAGAAGTAAAAAGGCAAGAGAGGAAAAGTGGGGCTGACCCTGGGAAAGGCAAAGGCAAAAGCAAAGGAATATGTTTTCAAATTATTTCAGAGAAGTACCAGAGAGAAAAGAGGATAGCCTTGAAATTAAAGGTATATGAGAAGTGAACCAGTGGATCCATATTTTGTTGCTGCCTCTGATCCATATAGGCTTTTTCCTTGAGTTTAGAATGGAGATTGGGTACTAAATGGAGGAAAAGAACCTCACTATGCTGCTCCAGGGAAGGCAGCCCTGTCAGAGATCAGCACACTGCTGCACTGCCTGAAGTTGTTAAATAGCACACGATACAGTTTTGCAAAGGAGAAAAATAGAAAATGGTTCTTTTTACATGCACTGTGTTATGAAGACAGTTTTGCTCGTTGTGAAGGTATTGTCAAGCTACAATTGAAATACTTGATATTTTTTCCCATGCTGTGCCAGCAGGATTTGATGAACAATGTGGCTGCAGAGTGACTTAACCAATCCTATATAATAAAGCCTAATATGCTAAGTGTCCAGTTGTCTGGTCATCCATTCTACCAATCAAAGCATAATATGCTAATGATATGCTAAGGCTATTCAACAGCTCACTATGATATACACTGACCACCACAGGGCAGATGTTCCAACTGGTAGGTTAGCTTGTTGCTGGGGTCCGGCTGATCGGGACTGAGCGAGACAGGCTGGACATGCCTTGGAGCCCTCTCGCTCCCCTCCCTGGCTGGCCAACCTTCCACGTCTTTCCCTGGCCCCGATCATGCACTGTTGGGGTCCCTTGGTCTGGACTGCGCCCTCTCGCAATCTGGGACCCCTCAGGGAATGTCAGAGAGCCGGTTTTGGCCCGATCCTGCAGGCCAGGCTGAGGGACCCCACTGGTGCACGGATTCGTGCACTGGGCCTCTAATCCTAGATAAAAGGGTGAAGTAGGCACCATCTGCGTCTCTCATCATCCTGCCTGTGCTCCTACTCCCTCCTCACCGTGCCAGTTCTCCCCTCCCTTTTGCCTATCTACAGTGCATGGTTTACTGGTTATCCCTAACCCACCCCCTACTCACTGCGGTTTCACAATTCTACCCAGTGGTGATTTGCTTGTGAGGGTAGTACTAAAAGGAACTGAGAAGTCTGGCACCCATTGTGGATGAGTATAGAATTCTTGATAAAATCAAGCATGGATATTGCACTGCTAGATAACTTGTGTTTATTAGGCCTATTGTGGGTTATTTAATCCCTACCAGAACCCATTTTCTTCATTTTACAAATAAGGTAAATGGGGCTCAGATAGTTTAAGTGGTTTGACCAAAATAACATAGCTTTAAAGAGTGCAGCTGGGGATTGAAACCAGGCCACAACCTATGCTCCCTTTTTTATATCTTTGGAAGGACAGTAAATACAGGTTATAGATTGGTTTTAGGACTAGGGGACTCTTGCCAATATCCTTGGAGGTTAGAGGTCCTTTCTGGATTGTTGCTTCCTGATCTTGGGTGATCATAACCTGGCTCCAGACAACTGTGTGTGGAATCTCAGGTGGCCAAACACACACATGGAACAGTAAAGGGGTAGTGCATGAGGAAGTTCTAGCCTAAAATCCACACTTACCCAGAAATAGGGTTTCAGTGATGATAGTCAGGAAGATTGGGCAGGTCCTGGCTTGTTAAAGCTGGGACAGACATGATGGATGATGGGGAAAAAAAAAAAGCACACAATTGGTTCCAAACTCCAAGTAGGGCAATTTAATAATAGAAACATAGAAGTCTAGTTTTCATCTAAAAGTACTTTATGCAGTTTTTTCAGCCCATAACAAATTTCTGGGTTTGTGACACAGTGAAATAACTCCTAATGGGAAGGTTGAGTGACTCAACTGTGGACAGTAAAGCAAACTTTTTGCCATCATGATCCCACCCTAACCAGTATATGTGGTGCAGTTTCTAGAAAGTGGAGTGTTCCAGGACACCTGGGTAGTAATTACCCATATTTATCTAGTAGCAGCTTCATGTGGGCAGCTCACATGTCTCATTTACACTTGAGACATAAAATAATTCTACAAAGTAATTATGTTTCTTCTACTTTCAGAAGAGGGAATTGAAATTCTAAAATTCTGACTGATTTGCCAGACAGCACAGTGACTAAGCAATGGAACAAGGATTTGGAGTTGAAGCCCATTCCAAACCTGCCTTTGTGCTAGTGCTCTCATATCTTTACCCTTCCCAGTGATGCTGCTCTGCAGCATTCTTATCATTTAACCTACAGGTGACAGTGGTTCTACCATATCTAGCTCACAGGGCAACTCTCCACTGGTTAGATTTGTTTTCACCATAGTCAGTTCCCTTAGACCCTATGTCAGCTGTTCATAGGTGACTGCAGTTTCCATGCCTAAAGACAGCTTCTCCTTTGAGTCCGTGCTCACTGTCTCTGTGCCAATGGCTCTCATCGTTCTCCAATGCTCCTCTTTTGGGTCCACATCTTAACTATTCCTAGAGGGCCCATCTAGCTCCACAAACCTGACACAGAGGATTTTGCCTGGAACTTTGGTCACACTTTGCCCCTATCTCCTCATAGATTGCAGAAAGAGAAATGTCTCTTGGAGTCCAAAGAAGGAAGAGAGAAGAAGAGACAGCACCAGGTTGCTACCTCTAGTTAACCTAAATTCCAATCATTCTCAAGACATAGGCCTGGCCAAGTATTATTTAGCTTGGAATATATTTAATTTGGGGGTGCTTTTAAGATAAAAACTGCAAGAGTATGACTAGTAAATTATATTCAGAGCCTGAGAAGAAGCCCATACAGGTGAGGGGCCTTGAAGCTGACATGCCATTGGCATTACAGCAAATGTGCCCCTCTGCATAGGTTTTAGTGTACTTTTGGTCAGGGGCCACCTAGATATGGGGACAGGGGGGAAGGATGACTACTCCTCACACACTTGCTATCAGGTTAGAATTGAACTGTTTCTATACAGACATACATCAGTCTAATGTTTATCCCAAATATAGAACAGTTCATAAACCTGTTCTACAACTCAGTGAAAACCCGTCTCTGGGACTTTCAGAGGTTCCAACCACAAAGGGTCTGTCAAAGCAAGCCTTGCACTGAGCCAGATCCCATGTGTTCCTTAGGTGCAACTATACAGGCGCACCTGCTAGTCTCTTCCCACTTCATGCAAGAATGAAATGTTTCTAAACAGCTTTTAGTGAATCCACATATCCTGAATACCTTGGATTTCACCAATAAAGGAGAATTTCTAATATTTTTCATGCTATTTAAAAGTCACTAGTTTTACCAATGAAAACCCAACTCAGTATGCTCATTCACAAAATGTTAGTTTTTAAAATATTTTAAAATGTGTTTATTGTTATGTAAATTATGATAAAATAGATATAATATAAAATTTACTATCTTAACTATTTTTAAGGCTATAAATTCAGTGGCATTAAGTACATTCACATTGTTGTGCAAATTTCATTATTATCTACCCTGGAACTCTTTTTATTCTGTAAAACTGAAACTTTGTCCCCATTAAACACTAACTACCCCTAGCCACTAGCAACCATCATTCTATTTTTTTTTCTCTATGAGTTTGACTACTGAGGTATCTTATATAAGTGGAATCATACAGTATTTATCCTTTTGTGACTGGTCTCTTTTACTCAGTATAATGTTCTCCAGGTTCATTTCATGTTGTAACGAGGGTCAGAATTTTCTTTTTTTTTTTAAAGCTTACACAACATTCCATTGTATATATATGCCACATTGTGCTATTCATCCTTCAGTTGTACACTTGAGCTGCCTCTATCTCTGCTACAGTGAACATGAATGAGGAAATATTTCTTTAAGATTCTACTGGCAAATCTTTTGGATATATACCAAGACGTGGGATTGCTGAATCATATGGTGATTCTAGTTTTAATTTTGTGATTAATTGGTATACTGTTTTGAAAATGTCACTTTTTGATGGCAACAATAGCAGAATTCAGTGTGTGGCCCAAATTTCTAGAACAGTGCTTTCAAATTTGTTTGGTCTTGGCATTCTAGAGAGCACATAGGAGCTGAGCTTTCCTGGACTGAAAGCATAAACTCACTGCCTCTGACATAGCATCACAGTGCTATAATGCAGTGCTATACTGTGATATCACAGTTGGTAACTCACAGTTATGTGATGTTTGTATTCTCAAATCAGTTAGGGAGTCCTTTGATGCTACAGATCAAGTTTAATATTTCTTTTTTCCCCTTGCCTTATGATAGCTACTAATTTAAAAGAGGCAGAGAAGTAAGAAAGAACACTGATTCTGAAAATGAGGATCTTGATTTAATGTATGATTTTGATTTAATATGTAACCCCAGCCCTCTATTGACTGCACCTTGACTAAGGGTACAAGATATGGATTTCTATAAAGTTAAAGATAAACTTTTCATCTCAGTTATGTTACAGATTCTGGGGACTAAGGTAGAATAACCCCCTGGCTCCTTTCCCATGAACCAGACAGAGGGGCACTGGAACAAACCTCAGAACTGTCCTTCATATCTGAAAAAGTGATTTATAATAAATTTTGTTAATCCTCACCTGAGGATATTTCTTTTCCATTGATTTTAGAGAGAGTGAAAGGAAGGGGGAGAGAGGGAGAGAAAGAGAGAAAGAGAAACATCAATGTGAGAGAGATACATTTAATCAGTTGCCTCCCCAGGTTGGGGGATTGAACCTGCAACCTAGGTATGTGACCAGGAATAAAACCCGAGACTCTTCAGTGGGTGGGCTGACACTCTAACCACTTAGCAACACCAGTTAGGGTTCAAGAAATGATTTAGTACCCTTACCTCACCTTTACCAATCAGCTCCTAACATGACCCTAAACCAGTGATGGCGAACCTATGATACCTCTGACACCCGAACTCATTTTTTTTGGTTGATTTTTCTTTGTTAAATGGCATTTAAATATATAAAATAAATATCAAAAATATAAATTTTTGTTTTACTATGGTTGCAAATATCAAAAAATTTCTATATGTGACAAGGCACCAGAGTTAAGTTAGGGATTTTCAAAATGCTGACACGCCGAGCTCAAAAGGTTCGCCATCACTGCCCTAAACCCTAATTGATTTCAATCACTACATTGTTGTCCAGGTCCATGAGTGCTTTTCTCTTATTTGCTCAATATCTCCAACCCTCTCCACCTCTGCTCCCCAACTCCCAACAGCTGTCCACCTGCTATCTATGAGTCTGTCTCTATTTTGCTTATTAGTTCATTTTGTTCATTAGATTCCATCTGTGAGTGAAATTATATGGTACTTGTCTTTCTCTGACTGGCTTAATTCACTTAGCATAAAAAAGTTGTGGTAAATTTACACCATGGAATACTACTCAGTCATAAAAAAGAAGAAAATTTTAGCCCATCTGGTGTTGCTCAGTGGTTTGGTGTTGACCTATGAAGCAGGAAGTCATGGTTTGATTCTTGGACAGGGCACATGACTGGGTTGTGGGTTCGATCCCCAGTGTGTGGCATACAAGAGGCAACCAATCAATGACTCTCTCTCATCATTGATGTTTCTATCGCTCTCTACCTCTCCCTTCTTCTCTGAAACCAATAAAAATATTTTTTTTTTAAAAAAAGAAGGAAATTTTATCCTTTGCAACAACATGGATGGGCCAATTAATATTTCATTGTATATATGCACCACATCTTCTTTATCATTGGTGGGCACTTGGGTTGCCTTCATAAGATGAGTCTTCATAAATACTGCCTTCCAGGCACCTGGGACCCATCCTTCCAACTAACACAAAATGGAAGAAAGTTTGAAGCAGAAGCCACCACCGTTTGTTCTTCCTTCTTTCTCAAGTCTGATCAGGTAGTTTGATTGGCATAGGGAGGGGAGAAGAAGGGAAGGAAGCAGGAGGTAGGTAAAGTCATCTTTTCTCTCTACATTTTCAGATGACTAAGCTGCCACCTCAGCCTGACTCAGCCTCTTAATACTTAACTGCTTCATCTTACTCTCCAATTAATGGTTCTAATCAGTCACTTAAGCCTGTGTTGAATCTAATGACAAAAACCAGAGTGCTTGGCCCTGTTCCACAGGCTGAGGCTCACATTGAGGTCTTCTTGCAGGGACTTTAGCATTTCTCTGGAGAGAAAAATCTAAGACACCTCATTTTTGTTTTTAATTAATGCAATCACAGTGGCTTGTTTTTTAATCCCAAAATGTCAGATGCAGAAAATCAAAGAAGCCCTTGTATAAATAATAAGAAAAAAATGTTCTCTCTATTAGTAACGAAAAGCATTTTCAAGGAGAACACCAGAGTGCTCTTATAGGCTTGGCACTTCCTTGAGGTGAAAGCTCTCAAACACCATAATATAAATTATAGATTTGTCCAAGTCTTTTCATGATAGGATATTAAGACTCTCATTTTAAGTGTCTCAAGGAAAAATAAAGAATCTCTTATCTAGGTCACAAAATAAGCCCTTTAGATTCAATTACAATATGAAAAACTTTTAGCTTTTTAAATTTTATTTTTTAAAATATATTTTTATCGATTTTAGAGAGGAAGGGAGAAGGAGAGAGAAATAGGAACGTCAATGATGAGAGAGATTCATTGATGGGCTGCCTCTAGCATGCCCCACTCTGGGGATTGAACCCGCAACCCAGGCATATGCCCTGACAGGGAATTGAACCGTGATCTCCTGATTCATACCACTCAACCACTGAGCAATGCCGGTCAGGCACTTTTAGCTTTTTTTTAAATTGGGTTTTCTTTTAGTTTAGTCATAGGCTTTAAATTCTATGAAAAAGATTATTCTAGGGATTTGTTTTTGTTCTTTCACAAGTTTCTCTGGAAAACTTGACCAGGGAGCAGTAAAGGATGATTTTGTTTCATTTGACCTGTCAGATCTGACTCCTCAGCCAGAGATTAATACAGTTGCTGAATATCCTCTAGCAGTTTACCATATTGAGTAGTAACTGTCAGTCATGGAGAACCATGAACTCATTCCCCTTTGGGGTTGGTTTGTTTCTTTAGGGTTTGTTATATTAAAACTACTGAAATGTCCTAGCTAGAGCACACCATCTTTAACTCCTGTTCTCACTGTGAAATGTATCTAGGACTTACCAAGAGAACCTAAGCTGATCCCTCACTTCAATGTGCAGCACTACCTGAGTGGTAATTGCTATTTATATTCCTATTATTTTAGAAGAGGTTTCTCTAAATACTCCCATTTCTCCAGACACTGGCCTTGACAAACTTGTGACTTCTTTGGGTTTTTTATTTGTAACTCCTCTCTTGCTTTAGAAGATTTAGGAATAGACTTGAAGCAAAGAGGGTTGAGTAGATGGTAGTCAAGACAGAACCCACTGAAATCCTTTCTTTGCTTGGAGTATTGTGTTTTTTATGTCCAATGATTTTGAGAGAGAGAGAGAGAGAGAGAGAGAGAGAGAGAGAGAGAGAGAGAGAGAAGAAATAAACATGAATTGGTTGCCTCCCTTTGCACCTCAACCAGAGATCAAACTCACAACATTTGGTGTACCGGACAATGCTCCAACCAACTGAGCCACCCAACCAGGGTTGGAGTACTGTGTTTTGCGGTCATCATCTTGTGTGCTCATCAGAGCTATCATAGGAGGTTGTCAGGAGGTTTATGTTTTTTTGCTATCTCAATTGTTATAGCCTGAAAGTTCGTGTTCCCCAAATTCATATGTTGAACCTTACCCTCAATGTGATGGCATTAGGAGGTAGGGCCTTTGGAGAGTTAATTGGGAGTACATGAGGTCATGAGGATGGAGCTCATGAATGATATTAGTGGCCTTATAATAGTCACAAGGGAGCTTGCTTCCTCTCTCTGCTCTGCCATGTGAGGACAGAACAAGAAGTTGGCAGTCTGCAACCAAAAGAGACCCTCATCAGTACTTGACCCTGATGGCACCCTATTCTCAGACTTCCTGCTTTCTAGAACTTGGAGAAATAAATTTGTGTTATTTATAAGTCATCTAGTATATAGTATTTTGTTATGGCAATCTGAACTGACTAAGATACCAACTTTACAGAGGGAGAAGTTGTTGACGGTGACATGGCCAGCAATTGGAAAACCAAGCTTTAAATGAGGAGAGAGTTCCCTCAGTTTTGGTCTAGGTTCCTTTGATGACATGATGCTGATTCTTGGAAACTGGTTTTAGAAGATCTGATGGTTACTGTGAAACCAAAAGACCCAAGTTTGAACACAGGTCTGGTTACTTACTATTCCTAAGACCTGAGCACTTTTTTAATTTTTAGTCTTTACCTGAGGATATGCTTTTATTGCTTTGAAAGAGAGAGGAAGGGAGAGGGAGAGAGAGAGAAACATTGATGTGAGAGTGAAACATAGATTAGTTGCCTCCTGCATAAGTTCCAACCTGAATTGAAATCACAACCTGGGTATGTGCCCTGACCAGGAATTGAACCCTCAACCTATTGGTGTAGGGGCCAATGCTCCAACCTGCTGAGCCACACTGTCCAGGGAAAGACATGAGCATTTAAGCCAGAGGTCCACAAACTTTTTAAACAAGGGGCCAGTTCACTGTCCCTCAGACCGTTGGAGGGCCGGACTATAGTTAAAAAAAAAAATGAACAAATTCCTATGCACAGTGCACATATCTTATTTTGAAGTAAAAAAACAAAACTTCAAAAAAAAATTGAAATCATACCAAGCATCTTCTCAGACCACAAGGCCATAATATTAGAAATAAACTACAATAAAAACAACTCAAAATACTCAAACACTTGGAAGCTGAATAGCACGTTATTAAATATTGATTGGGTTACCAATGAGATTAAAGAAGAAATTAAAAACATCCTGGAAACTAATGACAATGAAAACACAACAATCCAAAACCTTTGGGACGCAATGAAAGCAGTCCTGAGAGGGAAGTTTATAGCTCTACAGGCCTATCTCAACAAACAAGAAAAAATGGTAGTAAATCATCTAACTCTACAACTCAAAGAATTAGAAAGAGAACAACAAGAAAAGCCCAGAGTGAACAGAAGGAAGGAGATAATAAAGATTAGAGCAGAAATAAATGACATAGAGACCAAAAAAAACAATACAGAAAATCAATGAAACCAAGAGCTGGTTCTTTGAAAGGATAAACAAGATTGACAAACCTCTAGCCAGGCTCACCAAGAAGCAAAGAGAAAGGACCCAAATAAACAAAATCAGAAATGATAGAGGCGAAATAACAACAGACCCCACAGAAATACAAATGATTGTTAAAAAATACTATGGACAACTCTACTCCAACAAACTAGACAACTTGGAGGAAATGGACATAGTCCTAGAAAAATACAACATTCCAAAACTTAATCAGGAAGAATCTAAAAATCTCAATAGGCCAATAACTATGGAAGAAATTGAAGCAGTCATCAAAAAGCTTCCAGCAAACAAAAACCCAGGACCAGATGGCTTCACAGGGAAGTTTTACCAAACATTCAAGGAAGAACTAAAAGCTATCCTACTCAGACTACTACAAAAAATCCAAGAGGAAGGAACACTTCCAAGCTCATTCTATGAAGCCAGCATCACCCTAATACCAAAACCAGATAAAGACAACACAATGAAAGAGAATTACAGACCAATATCCCCCATGAACATAGATGCCAAAATCCTCAACAAAATTCTAGAAAATTGGATCCACCAGTACATCAGAAAGATCATGCACCATGACCAAGTAGGATTTATCCTGGGGATGCAAGGATGGTACAATATCCGCAAATCAATAATCATGATACATCACATAAACAAATTGAGAGATAAAAATCACATAGTCATATCAATTGATGAAGAAAAAGCGTTTGACAAAATTCAACACCCATTTTTGATAAAAACTCTCAGCAAGGTGGGAATTGAAGGATCATACCTCAACATAATAAAAGCCATATATGACAAACCCACAGCCAACATCATACTCAATGGACAAAAACTAACACCATTTGCCCTAAGAACAGGAACAAGACAGGGATGCCCACTCTCACCACTCCTGTTTGACATAGTACTGGAAGTATTAGCCATTGCATTTAGACAAGAAGAAGAAATAAAAGGCATCCAAATTGGAAAAGAAGAAGTAAAACTGTCCTTATTTGCAGGTGACATGATATTATACTTAAAAAATCCTAAAGACTCCATCAATAAACTATGAGACTTAATAAAAGAATTCGGCAATGTAGCAGGATACAAAATTAACGCCAAGAAATCTATGGCATTTCTATACACCAATAGTGAATGTGCAGAAAGAGAGACTAAAAAAGCAATCCCATTTACCATAGCACCAAAAAAATTAAGCTACCTAGGAATAAACTTAACTAAAGAGGTAAAAGACCTCTTCTCAGAAAACTACAGGACGTTGAAAAAAGAGATAGAGGAAGACATAAGGAGATCGAAGAACATACCATGTTCTTGGATTGGTAGAATCAACATCATTAAAATGTCCATACTGCCCAAAGCAATCTATAAATTCAACGCACTTCCCATTAAAATACCAATGGCATATTTCACAGACCTAGAATGTACTCTCCAAAAATTCATCTGGAATAAAAAAAGACCCTGAATAGCTGCAGCGATCCTGAGAAAGAACAAAGTAGGTGAGATCTCAATACCAGATATCAAGCTGTATTACGAAGCCACTGTTCTCAAAACTGCCTGGTACTAGCACAAGAACAGACATATAGATCAATGGAATAGAATAGGGAGCCCAGAAATCAGCCCCAACCAATATGCTCAATTAATATTTGACAAAGGAGGCAAGAACATACAATGGAGCCAAGATAGTCTCTTCAATAAATGGTGTTGGGAAAATTGGACAGATACATGGAAGAAAATGAAACTAGACCACCAACTTACACCATACACAAAAATAAACTCAAAATGGATAAAGGACTTAAATATACGACGGGAAACCATACAAATACTAGAAGAATCCAAAGGCAACAAAAATCTCAGACATATGCTGAAGCAATTTCTTCTCCAATACAGCTCCTAGGGCATTGGAAACTAAAGAGAAAATAAACAAATGGGACTACATCAAAATAAAAAGCTTCTGCACAGCAAAAGAAACCATCAACAAAACAACAAGAAAACACACTCCGTGGGAAAACATATTTGCCAATGTCATATCTGATAAGGGCCTAATCTCCAAAATTTATAGGGAACTCATACAACTTAACAAAAGGAAGATAAACAATCCAATCAAAAAATGGGCAAAGGATCTAAATAGACACCTTTCAAAAGAGGAATTCAGAAAGCCAAGAGACATATGAAAACATGCTCAAAGTCACTAATCATCTGAGAGATGCAAATCAAAACAACAATGAGGTACCATCTCACACCTGTCAGACTGGCTATCATCAACAAATCAACAAACGACAAGTGCTGGAGAGGATGTGGAGAGAAAAGAACACTTGTGCAGTGCTGGTGGGAATGCAGACTGGTGCAGTCACTATGGAAGACAGTATGGAGCTTCCTCAAAAAACTACAAATGGAACTCCCATTTGACCCTGTGATCCCACTTCTAGGAATATATCCCAGGAAACCAGAAACACCAATCAGAAAGGATATATGCACCCCTATGTTCATAGCAGCACAATTCACCATAGCTAAGATCTGGAAACAGCCTACGTGCCCATCTGTAGATGAATGGATTAGAAAACAGTGGTACATCTACACTATGGAATACTATGCTGCTGTAAAAAAGAAGGAACTCTTACCATTTGCAACAGCATGGATGGAACTGGAGAGCATTATGCTAAGTGAAATAAGCCAGTCAATGAAGGAAAAATACCACATGATCTCACTCATTTCTGGATAATAGAGACCATTATAAACTTATGAACAAAAATAGATACAGAGGTAGAGCTGCCTCGAACAGACTGTCAAACTACAGCAGGAAGGCTGGGGAGGGTGGGAGGGCAGGAGGGGGGTGGGTAAGAGATCAACCAAAGGACTTGTATGCATGCATATAAGTATAACCAATGGACATAAGACACTGGGGGTTAGGGGAGGCCAGGGTATTTTCAAGAGAGGGGGGAAAAACAGGAGACATATATAATACTCTTCTGTAATACTTTAAGCAATAAAAAAAAAGAAAAAAAAGAAAATAAAAGGCTCTCCTAATTTCAAAAAAAAAGGTCCTACTAACTGAAAAATAAAAAAAAAAATAGACCTCCTAACTTCAAAAAAAAAATAAATCCTAACTTGTTCTTAACTTGGTCCTCAGGCAGCATCAGGCTCTGCACAGGCAAGCTCATGACTCGTCCAATCACACCTGAGACTGAGAGGAGGAGTGGAGAGACAGAGAGAAGGAGGGGAGTTGGAGAGTGCAGCGTACATTCAACACATGCACACTGCAGGCCCAGGACGAGTCAACTGCTAAGCAACAGGTAGTGGCGGCAAAAACACCCAGCAGGCCGGATAAATGTTTTCTGCAGGCCGCATGTGGCCCACGGGCCGTAGTTTGAGGACCCCTGATTTAAGCACTCTGAGCCCCTGTTCCATTTTCTGTCATGTGGGAATATACTATTTGTCCTACATAGGATTGCTGGGAGGATCAAATAAAAAAATTCAATATGATCAGCTTGTAAAGATTCCTCCATCCTGCCAAAAAAACCCCCCAAAAAACAAAAAACAAACTAAACACAAACAAAAAACAAAACAAAATAAAACAAACAAAAAAACACACCCAAAGAGTTATTAAAAGTTTTGAAGTTGGCTGCATTTTGTACCTGGTAACTTCCTTAATTAAGCACTCTCCATACCAGAGTGTGGTCTAGGATGGAGGGGGGAGAGCCTGGTTGCAAGAATTCTGGAAAGCACCTAGTCTTTATCATTATAGCAATAACAAAAGAGTAGATCCTTAATAAAGAGAATTAGAAAACTTTCCATGAGATCAGGTAGTCCCTTTATTTGTAAATGAGTGGATAGAATAATTATAGAAAAATCACAGCAAGTTTCTTAGAATGTGAATTCACTGATTTACCAAAAAATATTGAATGATTATGCAATATGTACTAGCCACTATTTCAGGAGCAAGTTGCAAACAGGCCAGACAAGCTCCTTTCTTTTCTGGGTCTTACATTATGGTAAGGAAACAGATAATATAGAAATAATGCAATATTTTAGAAGTAATTATTAATGTAGAATAAAACAGGGTGATGCCAACTAGAATAACTGGGAGGCTTCTTTAGACTGGAAGGTGAGATAAGGTTTCTGTGAGGAGGTGATATGAGCACCTCATCCTGGATAAGGAGTCAGCGGCAGCCAGAGAAGTCAGACAGGTATTGATTATCTGTGCCAGTGGAGAGAAATACTAAAATGTGCATTCTAAGATTTTGCCTAATTCAAAAGTGGTAAATATTTGTCCTTGAATATATCCTTGAAGACAGAACAAGAAGGTGCATCCAGAAGGCAGATGCATTCCCACACATGAGACAGCCATGCTTATATCTCAGAAGATGAGGTTTGGTTTCCAGTTTGTGGTCCTGTCTGGGAAGGCAAAGGAGGAATGTGGGATTTCTTCAAACATACACTCTTGTACACCAGGTACAATCAGAGTCCCTACCAAGCGGACAATTGTGAAGTATGACTACGCAAATTAGGCTTCCGAAGGGGTGTATTATTCTCTGGGTTTAGAGGTTGAGGGGCAAAGACAGGCTAAGAAGGTAGCTTTGGTGAAATGAGAACCCAAGTTTGGCTGTAGCACTAGGTAAGCAAAGTGTGAAGTCAATGAGTAGATGGGTTTGCCTGAAGCAAGATATTTTCCAAGGGACTAGGGAGAAATGGCACTAGTGAATAGGAAGGGTGTATTGGTTTAATTTAGGGCATCCGAGGGTGAGGTGAGGCACTTGGATTTCATGGGACAGGGAGTAGAGAGCCTTGGCAGTGATTAGAAGTACATTTTCTGTAGAGGCAATTCCTACCCATGTCCATCTCTCTGAAGGAGGATACCCCTAGTGTTATTCCCTCTTTTTACTTCATCACCCCTTCATTCCTCCGCCACTAGCCTTTCTAGACTGGGCTCATAGCTCCCCTGATTGCCCAGGTTTATAATGTGAAGGTTTCTATGACAACAATATAGCAGAAATTTCCAATAGAATTAACTCCAGCCATACCAGAAAAAGCTAATGATAAGAGTATTCATAAATTAGTGGAAATTAGGGACACACCTCTGCTCAGGTCAGTCTTGGAAGGTTAACAGGAGTTTCCAACTGACAGAATACAAAGGATCAGAGACCAGGCTAGTACTTAGCATCTGGATAATGGTCAGAAAGTTGGTGCCCTTGTTGATTCCCTTTCAAAAGTAAAAGTTGGTCTGTGATGGTCCTCACTTAAAATCTTTTACAGCTTTTTCATTTCTATACTGCCTTTCACTTGTACACTCTCCCTTCTTCTCTTCATCAATCTGTCACCGTGCAATTTTTCCTGAAATTAAATTCAGTCTCACCCGAATTTCCAAAGCCCTCCCATCCTGCAGCTATTAGAAAGGTTAATGGGGCCTTCTAACTCCATTTCCCTATATGATCTTTCAGCCTCAAACTTACAATTTGAAAAGGAAAATTAATAATTCTACCTACAGTTATTACCTTCCAAACAGTTTTCAAATCTTTCCTCTTTTCTTCTCTGTCTTTCCTTCATAAAAATGAGTGACTTGCTTTGAAAATTCTTATATTTCAGTGGCTCTTTTCAGAAATTCGGAAGACAGTTATTAAAGGAGCAAAAAATGGTACATCTAAATTTCGATTATTTTGTTATGCTTTCCATGTGACTGTAGTAAACCATGGTTCTTTAGTAAAGGTGAAGATGCAATTTATGAAGGCTGCTGAGGCTTTTTAAATTGCTGTTGAGGGGCAAATGCATGCTATAAATCTTAGCTAAAATACTCACTAGTATATCTACATAATTATAATTGAACAATTCATAATAAATAGATAAAAAATCTGTGTAATTAATGCTGATTTGAAAGAAAAGTAACCTCAAGTGAAATATATCTTATCTCAAAAGTACCTGAAGTTTTTATGGAAGCATTTTGGTCTTGGTTAATCTTCTGATAAGACAAAATTTTAAAATAGTCTTGTTTTATACTCCTCATATCTACTTTGTGAGCCCTGCTTCCCAAATGTCAATGCTGAGCCTTCTTTTCTGTGCCAAGTAATCTCATTCTGCCTAAATCCTAAACTAAGTGGCTCTACTTATTTTAACAAATAATTGCATGCATATTTTGAGCCAGGTGATCTGATAAGCTAATGCACCCAAAAGTGGGAATTAATTAGTATATCTCTCTAAGAACTATTTGTATCTTAGAAATAGTATAACAATAATTACAAGTGAAAAAAGAAAAGAAAATAAATAAAAAGATATATCCATTAGATTAGTCATTGGAGCATTGTTTGCAAAAGCACAAGATTGTAAAAAAAAAACAACACCTCAAATTTTAACCAATACAGGCAAAAATGATTAAAAACTGTAACACAGCCACACAATGGAGTACTATCCTATCTAATAAAAGAGAAAAATGGTAATTGGCGTACGACGATACCCTTTTCATTGGCTAATCAGGGCTATATGCAAATTAACTGCCAACTAAGATTGGCAGTTAACTGCCAACAAGATGGCGGTTAATTTGCATATGTAGGCACAATGCAGGAAGGCGAAAGGGAAAGCAGGAAGAAGCCCCCTGCCACTGACAGTGATCGGAAACCCAGCGGGGAGCTAAGAGCTGGGGGGCAGGGCAAAGGCGGCCCTGGGGCCGCCTTTGCCCTGCCCCCGAGCCATGATTGGAGAATCAGGCGCCTTTGCCGCCCTGGCCAGTGATAGCAGGAAGTAGGGGTGGAGCCAGCGATGGGAGCTGGGCATGGTCGAAGCTGGCAGTCCGGGGAGCTAGGGGTCCCTTGCCTGGGCCTAAAGCGAAGCCCACGATCGCAGGGCCGCTGCAGCTGCGGGTCCCCGCTGCCCAGGCCGGACGCCTAGGCCAGAGGCGTTAGGCCTGGGCAGGGGCGGAGCCTGCAACTACGGGGAGCTGGGGGTCCCCTGCCCAGGCCTGACACCTCTTCCAGAGGCCTCAGGCCTGGTCAAGGGGCCAATACGGTGATTGGTGATCGGAGGGTGATGAGGGTCAACTCCTCTGGCCGAGGCATCAGGCCTGGTTGGGGGGCAGAGCCGGGGATTGGGGGGATATGATGGTCCCCTTGCCCAGGCCTGAAGCCTGGGTCAGAGGTGTCAGGCTTGGGTGGGGGGTGGAGCTAGCGATCAGAGGGAGATGGGGGTCCCCTGCCCAGGCATGATTCCTGGGCCAGAGGCCTCAGGCCTGGGCGGGGGCCAGAGCCAGTGATCGGGGGGAGATGGGGATCCCCTGTCCAAGCCTGACACCTCTGGCAGAGGCGTCAGGCCTGGGCAAGGGGCCGATCAGGCGATCGGAGGGTGATGGGGGTCTACGCCTCTGGCCGAGGCATCAGGCCTGGGCTAGGGGCAGAACCAGTGATGGGGGAAATGAGGGTCAGAGGCGTCAGGCCTGGGCAAGGGGCCGATCCTGTGATTGGAGGGTGATGGGGGTCAACGCCTGAGGACTCCCAGTATGTGAGAGGGGGCAGGCTGGGCTGAGGGACACACACACACACACCCAGTGCACGAATTTCGTGCACCGGGCCCCTAGTACAGCTATAAAAAGGAATGAGGAGTATGTTTACATGCTGTTATGAATTAATCTCCAAGATATTTTATTAAGTGGAAAAAAAGAAAATCAAAAACATACACAATAGCACACACAAAAGGAGCTATAAAAATACTAGTACATAGATACTTGTTGGAGTGTGTATGTATGTGTGTATATATACACATAAATATATGTTTTTTTTAAATATATTTTATTGATTTTTTACAGAGAGGAAGGGAGAGAGATAGAAAGTTAGAAACATCGATGAGAGAGAAACATCGATCAGCTGCCTCCTGCACATCTCCTACTGGGGATGTGCCCGCAACCCAGGTACATGCCCTTAACCGGAATCGAACCTGGGACCCTTCAGTCCGCAGGCCGATGCTCTATCCACTGAGCCAAACCGGTTTTGGCTATATGTTTATGTATATGCATGAACACACACATATATATACTTATATAACAAATATACTTATTTATATATAATAAACTAAAACCTAACAGCAATTCATGGAAAGGGGAAGGAAGGATCAAAATGGAGAATATATAAAAGTAGACTTCTCTGAATATACTTTGTTTTATAGCTGCAATTTAGAAACCATGTGTTTTAGCAAATTACAAAACAAGATTAAATTAAATAAACAATTCTTAAAGAGAAAAAAAGAAAACCAAAATGAACAAACTATGTATGAAATTGGTGGCATAACCACACAGAGAAAAATATTTTCAAATGAATTTTAATACAGTAATTTGTATATGCATCTCTAGGGAATACAACCTAAAAACAAGATAGCAACAACAAATTGTTAACAAATTTTGAATTGTTTTTATTAATCACATTGTTAAGAATAATATTGGTGTTTGTTAGTCTAAAACTCTTAAAGACATATCATCAGAATAAGAAGTTGCATAACTTTGTTACTTTCATTAAGAACTAATTTCAATGTAAGAGAAAAGGTGTTCAAATATAAAACATAGAGATTAAGTAAAACCCCCAGAATCGTATATTTTAATTGACAAATTTGCTGTAAACTTGAAGTATTTTCTCTTTGAAAAAAAGATGTATACTCTGGGTCAGTCCTAGACCTAGAAATAACTATCAATTCATGATTAATTAGTACTTTTACTGGGCAGATTAATACTCTTATCATATATAAGTAATAGAATTTCTTAGAGAAGTGGCTGATTCTAGGTCTGGGGCAGGGAATATACAAGATGAGCAAGTAAATAACTTACCAAAAGTTATATCAAAAGGAACTTCGAGAAGAGGCTAGCATGAGTAAAATACAGCACAATCTCAGTATTGACAAGAATTATAGCATCAGTGGGTTGGAGTATATCAAACATGTATAAATCAATGAGGTCATAGTAATATAACTAAAAGATTCTTTTAGTGGTGCTGGTAAAAAAAAACCTGATGATTATGAAAACTAGTAAATTAAGGAGAAGAATCAAGAACACATGGTTCCTCAGAGGAATGTACATCCTGTGTCTCTGGGTCATCAGATACTTGATGAGGGCCAGTTTCTCTCTACAGTAGTATTCATAGATGAAAGACAAATGATGGAATTAGAACATGATTTTGCAACCCCAAATGAAGTAATGGATCCAGATAATAATCACTGATGGAAGTTAACATTAAAACATGAGAAACAACCTAATATGATGCTATGTCTTTTGATGGAAATATATACCACCATCTATGAAGTATATTTGCCAAAAAAATGGAACCTGAATTTGATTAAATATTTAGACTTCATTACCAGACATACATGGGACAGAACAATATTAAATGACCACATAATCAGCAAAATCCAAAACTTGAGAAATTTTACAGGTCATAAGATCAGGCTTTTTCAATAAATACATTTCAAAGAAAAATAAAGATGGGAAAAGGGAAACAATTAGATTTAAAAAATGACTCAGGAGACACATAAATCATTTGTAATGTCTGGTTCTTGTTTATATTCTAATTTGTAAAAAAATCATTTGAGACAATTCAGGGAATTTGAACACTAATTGGATTTTTGGTGGTATTGAGGAATTAGTGTTCAATTTATTTTTGATGTGTTAATCGTGTGTTTTTCTAAAAATCCCTTTAGAGCTTGTACAGAAGTATTTACATATAAAATCATATTGTTATGTCTAGGATATGCCCCATACTAATCTAGTAGAGTGTGAATGGGTGGGGAGTGGACAAATAGGTAAAGATGAATGAGTTTGGTCATGAACTAGTAAATGTGGAAGTTGGGTGATGCGTATGTGGGGGGTTATTATACTATTCTTTTTGCTTTTGTATATGTTTGAAATGTCTCATAGTAACACAGAGCAGGAAATAATTTAACTCAGAGAATAGATTGTGGTAATTTCAGGCCCAGAGGGAAGAATGCTTTTCTGGATCTCTCAAATCATACACAAGTGACCAAATGGTCTGTCTTTGCTGGCATCCCTGCTTAGAAAAGTTGTCCCTGACAATCTATTTCATCCTGCAGTTCAGTATTATTCTCCTGATTCTTTAAAAATTGGTGTTTGTGACCACCTGCACAACTCTGGGCAAACCCCACAGGTACTGCACTGTTAATCAAGAGTGCTAAAGTCTTGCGGTCATTGATCCTTCTGGACTCTGTTCAGTGCTATTGATTCCTGCCTGTTGCTCTGTAATCTTCCTAAATGCCCTTTGGCCTGTGTTTCCTGTCTTTCAAGGAGCTCTCAATTTCCCAGTTGCAGGGAATGAATGCAGTACAATGCCTAATAAAATGTACTTAACAACAATAGGATCAAGGTTGGCTCCTGCTGCAGAAGAGTTGTCTTATCTGCTTTCAGCATCACTTTACCTGTGGTACTTTTCCAGACTTGTTAAAGATTTTCAGAGCAATTGGTTTTTAAGGTGTCCCCGCTAACCCTGCCTCTAATTTCATAGGTGACCTTTCACCAGGCTGGATTATTTATGTGTTTCTTGCAGTCTCACTAGGGAAGTGTTTTTGCCTCCAAATAAAGACTACTGTCTCCTATTATGATCTCAAAATACCCTGAAAGCTTCAGTTTCATTAAATTGCTTATAGTACTTATCTGAAGAGGGTGTTTTGAAGAGTAAAAGAGGTATTATGTATAGTCTTTACACATAGTGACTTCTCATTACATAGTATTTATTCATATATTATTTAAAAATTTCATCACAATATATAGTAATACTTATTTTTTAAATAGATTTTTTTATTGATTTCATAGCGGAAAGGTGATAATCATTGATTGGATGCCTCTTGCATGCCCCACACTGGGGATCGAAACTGCAACCTGGACATGTGCCCTGACTGGAATTGAACAGTGACCTCCTGGTTCATAGGTCAACGTTTAACCATTGAGCAACACTGGCCTGGCAGTAATATTTATTTTTAATTCAAAAACAATTTTCTCTAAAAGCGGGTACATTGAGGGTCATTACTCATTCTTTCAATTCTCAAATATATGCACCAAGTTGGATTCTGATGAGAATGATTTACTCCTCTCCCAACACGTAGTCCACATCCTCCCTCCATTCATGGATGGTGTCAGAGACCAACAAAAAGTCTGTGGGAGACATGCACATCTCTTCTGGTTTCCAGAGCTAGAGCTAGAGAGAGTTCCTCCTGACTGACTGTAGAAAGTTCTTCAAATCAAAAGGGTGTCTCAGTTTCTAATTGGCTCTGCTAAACTGCAGGTGTAGCTGCTAACTCCAGGGTCACCACACCTAGGATATACCTTCTTCAAGGCCTTCAGCTGCTCAATTATTCTGTCCTTCATGGCCATGGAAAGGAGGACTGCACTGTTTCAAGATTCTTGAGACACAAATGTCACCAGGTTTTTGCAAAAACTTGGGAGACTCGTCCTGCCTGAGAAGAACTCTAGTAATGAGAATGGGCTTGCTGACGTCACTGGCCACGTTGCTGGGTTCCAGGGAGACCAGGGTACCCATCTTCTGGTTCAACATCACCAGGATATGACTGCTGAAGGCTGAGCAGAACATCTGGGTGGGGGCCCCAGACATCACCTCTGTGTTGATATCACCAAGAGTTTGCCTTCCATGGCTGAGTCTCTTCAATGGCACCTGGAACTTTCTGAATTCATTGATTAGACATATACTAGTACACTGACAGGCCAGCAAGAAAGGGTGATGTCAAACTATGTTTGTCTCTAGAGGCAGGTGAGGGGCCTCACTCCCTGCTGAAAGCAGCGCCTCAAACATGCTCACAGGGTTGCTGAAACACTGGGTGGCCCATCCCCATCAGACAGCCTTTCGTGATGCCACCACCTCTGGCATGGCTAAGACAGACTGCAAGGATATTCACCCACCACCATCCCACTCGCACTCACTCCTTGTAGTCATAATTATTATAGTGAAGGCATCTAGAGCTTATAGCAGTTCATACATGCATCTATTATAACAGTTAATACTTTGTTTCCGGAGCTGACCAGCAGACCCTGAGCAGTGGATGAATGATTACTCTGACACAGGATTGCTGTGCAACAGAGAGCTAAGGGGCTGCCTGGCAGAAGGAACCAGACAGCCCTGTTCACGTGCCTCTTCAGGCTTTTATTGTAACAGCAGTTTGAGATAAAGTTTATCTTTTAGATACAATCAGTAGGGTAAGTAATCTTGGGAGGACAAATGTGTCTTCAGTGTCCTTTAAGCAAGGACATCTAAAGATTAAGCATAAAGATTCTGGTAAACACCCAAGGGTTCTCACATGCACACACTTGTTTGGAAAGATCAAGGAACAATTAGGGGCAGCCACCTTGGCCAACTCCCCTAAGTCGAAATTCCGAGAAACAGGGGCAGGCTGCCTTCAGCCAACTTCCCTTTTTGGAATTTCCTTCTTACAAATTTTCCAACCAAGTTTCCCATGCTTCCCTATACTTTATACTGTAACTTTTCTTCCTTCCTTCCTTCCTTCCTTCCTTCCTTCCTTCCTTCCTTCCTTCCTTCCTTCCTTCCTTCCTTCCTTCCTTCCTTCCTTTCTCTCTCTCTCTCTCTCTCTCTCTCTCTCTCTCTCTCTCTCTCTCTCTCTCTCTTATTTATTTAGATCTTTATTTTTCTCTTTATTGATTAAGGTATTACATATGTGTCCTTATCTCCCAATTGTCCCCCCATACCCCTGCTAGTGCCCTCACACCCTTAATGTCTGTGTCCATTGGTTAGGCTTATATGCATGCATACAAGTCCTTTGGTTGATCTCTCCCCTTTCCCCCCACCCTCCCCTATCTTCCCTCTGAGGTTTGACGGTCTGATCAATGCTTCTCTGTCTCTGGATATATTTTTGTTCATCAGTTTATGTTGTTCATTATATTCCACAAATGAGTGAGATCATGTGATATTTATCTTTCTCTGACTGACTTATTTCACTTAGCATAATGTTCTCCAGTTCCATCCATGCTGTTGCAAATGACAGGAGTTCCTTCCTTTTTATAGCAGTATTCTATTGTGTAGATGTACCACAGTATTCTAATACGCTCATCTGCTGATGGGCACTTAGACTGTTTCCAAATCTTAGCTATTGTAAATTGTGCTGCTATTAACATAGGGGTGCATATATCCTTTCTGATTGATGTTTCTGTTTTCTTGAGATATATTCCTAGAAGTGGGATTACTAGCTCAAATGGGAACTCCATTTTTAGTTTTTTTGAGGAAACTCCATACTGTTCTCCACAGTGGCTACACCAGTCTGCATTCCACCAGCAGTGCACAAGGGCTCCTTTTTCTTCGCATTCTCACCAGCACTTGTCACAAGTTGATTTGTTGATGATAGCCATTCTGACAGTTGTGAGATGGTACCACATTGTTGTTTTCATTTGCATCTCTCAGATGATTAGTGACTTTGAGCATCCTATCTAATAATAGACAAACATGGTAATTGACTGTACCTTCGCTACATCTCCCATTGGCTAATCAGCATGATATGCAAATTAACTGCCAAAAAAATGCGGCTAATTTGCATACTGCAGGCAGGGTGGATCAGTGCCATCCTGCCTGCCCCACCGCCATCTGGGCCTGCTATTTGCCACCTGGGGTGGTGGGGCAGGACAGCACCATCCCACCTGCCCTGCCGCCATCCAGGCCTGCTATCTGCGACCCGGAGTGGTGGGCGTCCTGTGTGCAACCCAACCTGGGGTGGCCGGGCAGGGCAGCAGCGATCGGCTGGCCTTCCCAGGCGTCCCGTGTGCCACCTGACCCAGGGCAGCGGGGTGGGACAGTGTGGCTCCTCTGTCACCCCAGCTTCCTCATCACAACTCCCTTGGGGGCCTAAGCCTTTAGTTGGACATCCTCTGAGGGCTCCCTGGCTGCCAGAAGGATGTATGACTGCAAGCTTAGGCCTGATCCCCCGGGGAGTGGGCCTAAATCAACAGGTGGACATCCTTCAAGGGGTCCTGGACTGAAAATGGACGCAGGCCGGGCTGAGGGACCACGGCCCGCCCCCCCCCCCCCCGAGTGCACAAAATTTTGTGCACCGGGCCTCTAGTGTTTTCACATGTCTCTTGGCCTTCCTTTTGTCCTCTTTCAAAAAGTATCTATTTAGGTCCATTGCTCATTTTTTGATTGGGTTGTTTATCTTCCTTTTGTTAAGTTGTATGAGTTTTCTGTAAATGTTGGAGATTAAACCCTTATCGGTGATAACATTGGCAAATATGTTCTCCCATACAGTGGGCTTTCTTGTTGTTTTGGTTATAGTTTCTTTTGCTGTGCAGAAGCTTTTCTTTTGGATGTAGTCATATTTCTTTATTTTCTCTTTAGTTTCATTGCCCTAGGAGCTGTATCAGTGAAGAAATTGCTTCAGCATATGTCTGGGATTTTGCTGCCTGTGGAACCCTCTAAGACAGTGGTTCTCAACCTTCCTAATGACGCAACCCTTTAATACAGTTCCTCATGTTGTGGTGACCCCCAACCATAAAATTATTTTCATTTAGCAATGAAATAACTGTAACTTTGGTACTGTTATGAATCGTCGTGTAAATATCTGATATGCAGGATGTATTTTCATGGTTACAAATTGAACATAAGTAAAACATAGTGATTAATCACAAAAACAATATGTAATTATATATGTGTTTTCCAATGGTCTTAGGCGACCCCTGTGAAAGGGTCGTTCGACCCCCAAAGGTGTCGCTACCCACAGGTTGAGAACCGCTGCCTAAGATTTTTATGTTGTCTTGCCTTATGTTTAAGTCCTTTATCCATTTTGAGTTTATTTTTGCGTATGGTGTAAGTTGGCTGTCTAGTTTCATTTTTTTTGCATGTAACTGTCCAATTTTCCCAATACCATTTTTTGAAGAGACTGTCTTGAATTCATTGTATGCTCGTGTCTCCTTTGTCAGATATTTATTGAGCATAGTGATTTGGGTTGATTTCTGGGTTCTCTATCCTATTCCATTGGTCTATATGTCTCTTCTTGTGCCATTATCAGGCAGTTTTGAGAACTGTGGCTTTGTAGCATAGCTTGATATGTGGTATTGAGATCACTTCTACTTTGTTTTCTTTCCCAGGATTTCTGCAGCTATTTGTTTTTTTGTTTTTGTTTTTATTCCAGATGAATTTTTGGAGAGTTCCTTCTACATCTGTGAAATATGCCATTGGTATTTTACTGGGGAGTGCAATGAATCTATAGATTGCTTTAGGTAGTATGGACATTTTAACGATGTTTATTCTGCCAATCCATGAACATGGTA
Organism: Myotis daubentonii; assembly: GCF_963259705.1. Taxonomy (NCBI): domain Eukaryota; kingdom Metazoa; phylum Chordata; class Mammalia; order Chiroptera; family Vespertilionidae; genus Myotis; species Myotis daubentonii. Next base: position 106,010,328 of record NC_081840.1, read on the forward strand.
TGTCCTTCCACCTGTTTATGTCTTCTTCTATCTCTTTTTTTCAGTATCTTGTAGTTTTCCAAGTACTGGTCTTTTACAAACTTAGTTAAGTGTATTCCTAGGTATCTTAAATTTTTTGGTGAAATGGTAAATGGGATTTTTTTTTAAATCTCTCTTTCTATAAGGTCACTATTGGTGTATAAAAATGCCATAGATTTCTGGGTGTTAATTTTGTGTCCTGCTATATTATGGAATTCATTTATTAAGTCTAATAATTTTTTGATGGAGCCTTTAGGGTTGTCTATGTACAGCATCATGTCATCTGAGAATAATGACAGTTTTACCTCTTCTTTTCTAATTTGGATGCCTTTTATTTATTCTTCTTGTCTAATCACTTTGGCTAGCATTTCCAGTACTATGTCAAACAGGTATGGTGAAAGTGGGCATCTCTGTTTTGTTCCTGTTTTTAGGGGAAATAGGTTTAGTTTTTGCCCATTGAGTATGATGTTGGCTATAGGTTTGTCATATAAGGCTTTAATTATGTTGAGGTATGATCCCTCTATTCCCACTTTGCTGAGTATTTTTATCAAGAAAGGGTGTTGGATTTTTTCAAACGCTTTTTCTGCATCAATTGATATGAATATGTGATTTTTTATCTTTCAATTTTTTTATGTGAAAATAATTTTTTTTTATGCAGAGAGCAGAGTGGGAAAGCTGGTGGCTTGGAGGACTTGGCAGAGTGGGAGGCCATGGGACAGAGACAGAGGCAGTCTGGAGGCTTTGAATCTTTGCCTGACCTAATCCTATCTAATAAAAGACAAACAGGGTAATTGACCATACCTTTGCTACGGTTCCCATAGGCTAATCAGGGTGATATGCAAATTAACTGCCAACAAAAGTGGTGGTTAACTGCCAACAAAAGATGGCAGTTAATTTGCATACGTAGGCACAATGATTGGAGGTGAAAGGGGACGGACGGAAGAATGGTGATTGGAAACCCAGGCGGCAGGCAAGAGCTGGGTGGTAGGGCAAAGGTGGCCCTGGGGGCTGCCTTTGTCCTGCCCCCTGGCCCTGGATCGGAGAACTGGGGTGCCTTTGCCCATCCCCAGCTGGTGATCATGACTGGAAAGCCAGGCCGCAAGCAAGGCGGCACCCGTGGGACCCAGGAGCCGCCTTGTCTGCAGCCCATGATCCTGATCAGGAAGGCTTGGAGGCAGCTCCAGCTGGAACAGACACCGACAGGGACAGGGGGTTGGCCTGCAGCCTCCGCAACTGAGCGCAGGCCCGGAGAGGAGAGGGCGGGCCTGCCTCCCGCAGAAGCAGCACGGCTCCCTTCCGCCTCCCACAGAATCTGCACGAGTCCCTCCATGCTCCAGCAGAAGTGGCGTGACTCCCTCCCACCTCCCACAGAATCAGCGTGGCTCCCTCCTGCCTCCGGTGGAAGCAGCGCAGCTCCAGGTGGTGCACTGAGGTTCCTGCCAGCTCCCATGGGAGCAGTGGGCAGCCTACTGCACAATATTGTGCAATGGGCTACTAGTTAGTCAGAATTAGCATTTGACACTGTCCTGCACTAGAGATTGAGAGGCATAAAATATTTACCTAATGCATAGTCACAAACACAAACAGGCATCCAAAATGAGAAGACAAAGTAACAAACCCCAAATGAAAGAACAAGAGAATTCTCTAGAAGAAGAGATAAATGAAATGGAAATAAGAAACGTATCTGATATAGAGTTCTAAATATTGTTGGTAAAGATACTCAACAGCATGAGAAAATATATACTACCTATGAAAACAGAAATAAAGAGTGACATAGCACAAAACAAACACATTGGAAGAAATACACAGCAGATTAGGGGAAGCTGAGGATCAAATCAGTAAATTAGACGACAGCATTGAAAAAATCACTCAGGAGAAACCAAGATGGCAGCATAGGTAAACACCGGAGTTTGCTGCCTTGAGCAACCACTTCAAAAATAGAACTAAAAGACGGAATGGACATCATCCAGAACCACAGGAAGGCTGGCTGAGTGGAAGTTCTACAACTGGGAGGAAAGAGTAAAAGATACCGAGACTGAGAGGAGGCACAGTGCTGAAGTAAAATACTAAGGTGCGGAGTGCATGTGGAGCGGGCTGGTGGCTGAGGGCGTGGTTGTTGTTTTCAATCGGGAGGGAGTCTCAGACTCTGAGCTCCAGCTCCGGGCGAGTCTCTAGGGACCCAGACTCATACGGGAGAAGCAGGACTGTCTGGCATCACTCAGAACCCTAGGGCAGCTTTCTCTCCATGGGGCTTGCAGCAATTACTGGGACACTGAGAAGCAGAGCCTCTGAGGGCAAGACTGAGAGCAGCCATAACTGCTAACCCGCCCTGTTGATTCCGTGGGACCTGCCCCGCCCAAGCCCTGCAGGGAGACTTTTGCTGGATAGCCTCAGGCAAAGGCTAGATTAGCACCTCCCTAGAGATCCAGGAGCCAGGAAGCCCAGAGGTCAGAGTGGGACCATCCAGTTTGCAGCTCTGTGGAACCATAAAAGACACACTCAGGGGGAAGACTCAGTGAGCACCAAAGCCCCATTGAAGCAAGTCTAGCCCCAGGGGGGTGTCTCCAGCACAGAAGTTCTCCCACTGCAGACACAGCTGATTCTCACAGCCAATTGGACTGGAGGTCAATTCCTCACAGTGATAACTACAACAATCAAGGCTTAATTACAACAAGACTGTGCACAAAGCCCACAAGGGGGTGCACCAAGAGTGTCTACCTCAGGTAATTGGGACACTTAGCACAGAAAGGAACTCTATTGACACAGCGAAGCATAAAAAATGCCGAGACAAAGAAACAGGACACAAATGACAGAATTGGAGGAAAGCAAACTGCTGGATATAGAGTTCAAAACCACACTTTTAAGGTCTTTAAAGAACTGTCTAGAAGCCGCAGATAAACTTAATAAGGCCCTCGAAAAGACTGGTGAGACCGCCGATAAATGTAGTGAGATCTTCAAGAAGACTGGTGAGACCACCGATAAATGTAGTGAGATCCTCAAGAAATCTAATGAGACCCTCGATGTTCTGATAAAGGACCAACTAGAAATTAAGCATACACTGACTGAAATAAAGAACATTATACAGACTCCCAACAACAGACCAGAGGATCACAAGAATCAAGTCAAAGATTTGAAATATGAAGAAACAAAAAACACCCAACCAGAAAAGCAAAATGAAAAAAGAATCCAAAAATACGAAGATAGTGTAAGGAGCCTCTGGGACAGCTTCAAGCGTACCAACATCCAAATTATAGGGGTGCCAGAAGAAGAGAGAGAGAAAGGTATTGAAAACCTATTTGAAGAAATAATGACAGAAAACTTCCCCTACCTGGTGAAAGAAATAGACTTACAAGTCCAGGAAGTGCAGAGAACCCCAAACGAAAGGAATCCAAAGAGGACCACACCAAGACACATCATCATTAGAATGCCAAGAGCAAAAGACAAAGAGAGAATCCTGAAAGCAGCAAGAGAAAGAAAATCAGTTACCTACAAGGGAGTACCCATACGACTGTCAGCTGATTTCTCAACAGAAACTTTGCAGGCCAGAAGGGAGTGGCAAGAAATATTCAAAGTGGGAGAAACCAAGATGGTGGCATAGGTTAACGCCGGAGATTGCTGCCCTCGAACAACCACTTCAGAGATATAACTAAAGGACAGAACAGACAGCATCCAGAACCACAGGAAGGCTGGCTGAGTGGAAGTTCTACAACTGGGAGGAAAGAGTAAAAGATACCGAGACTCAGAGGAGGCGCAGTGCTGAAGTAAAACACTAAGGTGCGGAGTGCATGTGGAGCGGGCTGGCAGCGGAGGGCGTGGTTGTTGTTTTCAATCGGGAGGGAGTCTCAGACTCTGAGCTCCAGCTCCGGGCGAGTCTCTAGGGACCCAGACTCATACGGGAGAAGCGGACTGTCTGGCTTCAGTTGAAACTCGAAGGCAGCTTTCTCTCCGAGGTTTGCAGCCATTGCTGGGACTCTGAGAGGCAGAGCCCCTGGGGAAGGAACTGAGAGCAGCCATAACTGCTTGCTCCGCCTGCCCTGTAGATCCCCAGGGACCCGCCCCGCCCAAGCCCTGCACAGAACCATTTGCCGGATAGCCTCAGGCAAACGCTAGATTAGCACCGCCCTAGAGATCCAGCACAGAAGCTCTCCCACTGCAGACACAGCGGACTCTCATAGCCAGTTAGCCTGGAGGTCAAATCACCCCCGGTATTACCGACATCAATCAAGGCTTAAAGGCAACAAGACTGCGCACAAAGACCACTTGGGGGTGTACCAAGAAAGCATAAAAAATACGGAGACAAAGAAACAGGACAAAACTGTCAATGGAGGATATTGAGTTCAGAACCACACTTTTAAGGTCTCTTAAGAACTGTCTAGAAGCTGCCGATAAACTTAGTAAGGCCCTTGAAAAGACTGGTGAGACCGCCGATAAATGTAGTGAGATCCTCAAGAAATCTAATGAGACCCTCGATGTTGTGATAAAGAACCAACTAGAAATTAAGCATACACTGACTGAAATAAAGAATACTATACAGACTCCCAACAGCAGACCAGAGGAGCGCAAGAATCAAGTCAAAGATTCGAAATGCGAAGAACCAAAAAACACCCAACCGGAAAAGCAAAATGAAAAAAGAATCCGAAAATACGAAGATAGTGTAAGGAGCCTCTGGGACAGCTTCAAGCAAACCAACATCAGAATTATAGGGGTGCCAGAATATGAGAGAGAGCAAGATATTGAAAACCTATTTGAAGAAATAATGACAGAAAACTTCCCCCACCTGGTGAAAGAAATAGACCTACAGGTCCAGGAAGCGCAGAGAACCCCAAACAAAAGGAATCCAAAGAGGACCACACCAAGACACATCATAATTAAAATGCCAAGAGCAAAAGACAAAGAGAGAATCTTAAAAGCAGCAACAGAAAGAAGCCCACTTACCTACAAGGGAATACCCATACGACTGTCAGCTGATTTCTTAACAGAAACTTTGCAGGCCAGAAGGGAATGGCAAGAAATATTCAAAGTGATGAATACCAAGAACCTACAACCAAGATTACTTTATCCAGCAAAGCTATCATTCAGATCTGAAGGTCAGATAAAGAGCTTCACAGATAAGGAAAAGCTAAAGGAGTTCATCACCACCAAACCAGCATTATATGAAATGCTGAAAGGTATCCTTTAAGAAGAGGAAGAAGAAAAAGGTAAAGATAAAAATTATGAACAACAAATATGCATCTATCAACAAGTGAATCTAAGAATCAAGTGAATAAATAATCTGGTGATCATAATAGAATCAGGGACATAGAAAGGGAATGGACTGACTATTCTTGGGGGGGAAAGGGGTGTGGGAGATGCGAAAAGAGACTGGACAAAAATAGTGCACCTATGGATGAGGACAGTGGGTGGGGAGTGAGGGCAGAGGGTGGGGTGGGAGCTGGGAGGAGGGGAGTTATGGGGGGGAAAAAAGGAGGAACAAATGTAATAATCTGAACAATAAAGATTTAATTAAAAAAATAAAAAAAATAAAAAATGTAAAAAAAAAAGAAATATTCAAAGTGATGAATACCAAGAACCTACAACCAAGACTACTTTATCCAGCAAAACTATCATTCAGAAGTGAAGGCCAGATAAAGAGCTTCACAGATAAGAAAAAGCTAAAGGAGTTCATCACCACCAAACCAGGATTATATGAAATGCTGAAAGGTATCCTTTAAGAAGAGGAAGAGGAAGAAAAAGGTAAAGATACAAATTATGAACAACAAATACACATCTATTAACAAGTGAATCTAAAAGTCAAGGGAATACATAATCTGATAAACAGTATGAACTGGCGATAGTAATAGAATCAGGGACATAGAAAGGGAATGGACTATTCTTGGGGGGGGGGGGAAGGGGTGTGGGGTGAGGGAAGAGATTGGACAATAATCGTGCACCTATGGATGAGGACAGTGGGTGGGGAGTGAAGGCAGAGGGTTGGGTGGGAACTGGGTGGAGGGGAGTTATGGTGGGAAAAAAGAGTAACTAATGTAATAATCTGAACAATAAAGATTTCATTTAAAAAAATCACTCAATCAGAGAAACAAAAAGAGAAAAATGAAAAATAAGAGGACAACTTAAGGGAGCTGTGAGACAATGTGAAACTTAACATTATTCAAATAGCAGGTGTGCCAGAAGAGGCAGTAGGGGAGAAAGGGATAAAGAATCTCTGGAAAAATAAAGGCAGAAAATATCCCTATCCTGGTCACATGAGGTCAGGAGGCATAGAGAACACCAAGAAAGAATAACCCAAACAAGTCCATGCCCAGATACATCATAATTAAAATGCCAGAAATTAAAGTTAAAGATAGAATCTTAAAAGCAGCAAGAGAAAAGCAAAGATACTTCCATAAGGCTGACCCCTGTTTACTCATCAGGAGCTCTAAATACCAGAAGAAAATGGTATGAAGTACTCAAGCTAATTGAAAGTAAGCATCTAAAACAAAGATTACTATATCCAAGATTAATATTACTAATAGATGGTAAAATAAAGAGCTTCCTAGAAAAATAAAGGCTAAAGTAGTACATCACCACCAAACCAGCATTACAAGAAATGAAAAGGAACTGCTGTAATGAGAGGAAAAAACACAGAAAGAAACCTAGGCATACTGAATTAAAAAGGAAATAAATAAGTACCTATCAATAATAACCCTAAATGTAAATAGATTAAATGCTCCAATCAAAAAGCATAAGGTAGCTGAATGGATACAAAAGCATGACCTAACTATATGATGTCTACAAGAGACCCACCTCAGAACAAAAGACACATATAGAATGAGTGAAGGGATGGAAAAAAAATTTTCCATGCAAATGGAAAAGAAAATAAGCTGGAGTAGCAATACTCATATATGACAAAACAAACATTAAAAATGAAGCAATCACAAGAGACAACAAAGGTCACTACAGAACACTTGGATCAAACAAGAGGATATAACCCTCGTAAACATATATGCACCCAATACAGGAGCATATATATATATATATATAAAACTTCTAGAGGACTTTAACTTAGAGATTGAGAACAATACAGTCAAATAAGGTACTTTTAACACCCTGCTGACTTCACTACATATATCTTCCAGGAAAAAATTTAACAAGGAAACAGTGACAATAAAGGATACACTGGACCAGATAAATTTAGTTGAAATTTATAGAACACTAGAGGCCTGGTGCATGATATTTGTGCACTGGGAAGTGTGGGGGGCCTTCAGCCAAACCTGCACCATCTCCAATCTGGGAGCCCTCAGGGGACCCCTCTCCAATCTGGGTTCTCTATTCTATTCTATTGAGTCCATATGTACAGATTGATAGGCTTTTGTCTTGAGTTTCCCTCATGCAATTGTCCACAGGTGTGGCAAGAGTTTTTTTCAATAGTGTGGGGCAATTGCTTCTGCCCAGAGGCTAATTGTTATTCTCAGTGTCTTAATGGGCCTGTGCAACTCCATACCATGGGCATGATGTTTTCCAATAGGGTGGATCAACCGTCTTCCCCCCAGACAATTTCACCTGTATAGAAAATGTCTGCATTAGAAAGATGACTTCTGCAGTGTGAAGAAATAACTCAGCACAGGAAACCTAGGTGTCTGCCTCTGAACTCTAACTCAAGAGCCCCTGATCCTGGCTTCTGCTCACGCAACTCCAGTCCACTCTGCTCTCCCTCTGCTCAAGCATAAGCTGGGTGGCTCCACAGGAAATTTTGTGCATTGGTCCTTTAAGTGGATGCCTGCATTTCCAAGTGTCTCTCCCTGGTAGACAGCAACACTGCTGCTTTTCACAGCCAGATGTTATATGGGTATTCTTCTCAGTTCTAATGCTCTCTGCTTGGGGGCCAAGCATGGGGATTAGACCCTGGAGTTCTCAGTGGGAATGCCCCCACAGCTGATATATCTCTCTGGAACTTCACTGCTGTCTGTGAGGGGCTGGACAGACCTTTTTGCTCCTTTGCCCCTGCTACCAGTCTCTACGCAGCCTCCACTTTCAGTTCTAGGGCATCATGGTTCTTTCCAGTGAGTTTTTTTTTTTTTCAGGACATTTTTCTGTATTTTATTTTTAATTCTAGTTTGGTCTTGGGAGCATGTCTATGCAGCATCAACTTACTCCATTGCCATTTTTCCCAGTTATCTTGATCTTCTGTATTGTATTTTTGGTCCCTATGTCATTTATTTCTAATCTGATCTTTGTTATGTTCTTCCTTATACTTATCCGGGGCTTTTCTGGTTGCTCTTTTTCTAATCCTATAAGTTGTAGTGTTAGGTAACTTGTTTTCTTAGGTATGCCTATAATGCTATGAACTTCCCTTTCAGGATTGCTTTCACTGTGTCCCATAGATTACTGATTGTTGTGTTTTCATTGTCATTTGTTTCCAGGATGTTTTTTACTTCTTCTTTGATCTCTTTGGTAACCCATTTATTGTTTAATAGCTATTTTGCCTCCATGTGTTTTAATGTTTTTTTATTGTTTTAATTGTTGTTTATTTCTAATTTTATGTCATTGTGATATGAGAAGATGTTTGATATGATTTCAAACTTCCTGAATTTGTAAAGACTTAACCTGTGTCCTAAGATGTGGCCTATCTTTGAAAATGTCCTATGTGCACTTGAGAAGACTGTATATTCTGTAGCGTTGAGGTGAAATGATCTGAAGATTTCAATTAGTTCCATCTGATCTAGTGAGTTCTTTAGGATTTCTGTTTTCTTTTTATTTTATAATTTTTTTAATTTTATTTTATTGCTTACAGTCTTACAAAGGGTATTACATATGTGTCCCTTTTTTCCCCCAGCCCTTGACAATCCCCTGGCCTCCCCTACCCTCCAGTGTCTTATGTCCATTGGTTATGCTTATATGCATGCATACAAGTCCTTTGGTTGATCTCTTACCCCCCTCCCTCCTGCGCCCCACCCCTCCCCGGCCATCCCTCTGCAGTTTGACAATATGTTTGAGGCTGCTCTGCCTCTGTATCTATTATTGTTCAAAAGCTTATAATGGTCTCTATTATCCATGAATGAGTGAGATCATGTGGTATTTTTCCTTCATTGACTGGCTTATTTCACTTAGCATAATGCTCTCCAGTTCCATCCATGCTGTTGCAAATGGTAAGAGTTCCTTCTTTCTTACAGCAGCATAGTATTCCATCGTGTAGATGTACCATGGTTTTCTAATCCATTCATCCACTGATGGGCACTTAGGCTGTTTCCAGATTCTAGCTATGGTGAATTGTGTTGCTATGAACATAGGGGTGCATATATCCTTTCTGATTGTTGTTTCTGGTTTCTTGGGATATATTCCTAGAAGTGGGATCACAGGGACAGATGGGAGTTCCATTTGTAGTTTTTTGAGGAAACTCCATACTGTCTTCCATAGTGGCTGCACCAGTCTGCATTCCCACCAGCAGTGCACGAGTGTTCCTTCTTCTCCACATCCTCTCCAGCACTTGTCGTTTGTTGATTTGTTGATGATAGCCATTCTGACAGGTGTGAGATGGTACCTCATTGTTGTTTTGATTTGCATCTCTCGGATGATTAGTGACTTTGAGCATGTTTTCATATGTCTCTTGGCTTTCTGAATGTCCTCTTTTGAAAGGTGTCTATTTAGGTCCTTTGCCCATTTTTTGATTGGATTGTTTATCTTCCTTTTGTTAAGTTGTATGAGTTCCCTATAAATTTTGGAGATTAGGCCCTTATCAGATATGACATTGGCAAATATGTTTTCCCACGGAGTGTGTTTTCTTGTTGTTTTGTTGATGGTTTCTTTTGCTGTGCAGAAGCTTTTTATTTTGATGTAGTCCCATTTGTTCATTTTCTCTTTAGTTTCAAGTGCCCTGGGAGCTGTATCAGTGAAGAAATTGCTTCGGCATATGTCTGAGATTTTGTTACCTTTGGCTTCTTCTAGAATTTTTATGGTTTCCTGTGGTACATTTAAGTCCTTTATCCATTTTGAGTTTATTTTTGCGTATGGTGTAAGTTGGTGATCCAGTTTCATTTTCTTGCATATATCTGTCCAATTTTCCCAACACCATTTATTGAAGAGACTATATTGGCTCCATTGTATGTTCTTGCCTCCTTTGTCAAATATTAATTGAGCATATTGGTTCGGGCCGATTTCTGGGCTCTCTATTCTATTCCATTGATCTATATGCCTGTTCGTGTGCCAGTACCAGGCAGTTTTGAGAACAGTGGCTTTGTAGTACATCTTGATATCTGGTATTGAGATCCCACCTACTTTGTTGTTTTTCAGGATCGCTGCAGCTATTCGGGGTCTTTTTTTATTCCAGATGAATTTTTGGAGAGTTCTTTCTAGATCTGTGAAGTATGCCGTTGGTATTTTAATGGGAAGTGCATTGAATTTATAGATTGCTTTAGGTAGTACAGACATTTTAATGATGTTGATTCTACCAATCCATGAACACGGTATGTTCTTCCATCTGTTTATGACTTCCTCTATATCCTTTTTCAACGTCCTGTAGTTTTCTGAATAGAGGTCTTTTACCTCTTTAGTTAAGTTTATTCCTAGGTAGCTTAATTTTTTTGGTGCGATGGTAAACGGGGTTGTTTTTATAATCTCTCTTTCTGAAAGTTCACTACTGGTGTATAGAAATGCCTCAGATTTCTTGGGGTTAATTTTGTATCCTGCTACATTGCCAAATTCATGTATTAAGTCTAGTAGCTCTTTGATGGAGTCTCTAGGGTTTTGTATGTATAATATCATGTCGTCTGCAAATAAGGACAGTTTTACTTCCTCTTTTCCAATTTGGATGCCTTTTATTTCTTCTTCTTGCCTAATTGCAATGGCTAACACTTCCAGTACTATGTTGAACAGCAGTGGTGAGAGGGGGGATCCCTGTCTTGTTCCTGTTCTTAGGGGAAATGGTGTTAGTATTTGTCCATTGAGTATGATGCTGACTGTGGGCCTGTCATATATGGCTTTTATTATGTTGAGGTATGATCCTTCTACTCCTGCCTTACTGAGAGTTTTTATCAAAAATGGGTGTTGAATTTTGTCAAATGCTTTTTCTGCATCAATTGATATGACCATGTGGTTTTTTTCTTTCAATTTGTTTATGTGATGTATCACGTTTTTTGATTTGCGGATATTGTACCATCCTTGCATCCCTGGGATAAATCCTACTTGGTCATGGTGTATGATCTTTCTGACGTACTGCTGGATCCGATTTGCTAAGATTTTGTTGAGGATTTTGGCATCTATGTTCATGAGGGATATTGGCCTGTAATTCTCTTTCATTGTGTTGTCTTTACCTGGTTTTGGTATTAGGGTGATGCTGGCTTCCTAGAATGAGCTTGGAAGTGTTCCTTCCTCTTGAATTTTTTGTAGTAGTCTGAGGAGGATAGGTTTTAGGTCTTCCTTGAATGTTTGGTAAAACTCCCCTGTGAAGCCATCTGGTCCTGGGCTTTTGTTTGCTGGAAGCTTTTTGATGACTGCTTCAATTTCTTCCATAGTTATTGGCCTATTGAGATTTTTGGATTCTTCCTGATTGAGTTTTGGAATGTTGTATTTTCTAGGAATTTGTCCATTTCCTCCAGGTTGTCTAGTTTGTTGGAGTAGAGCTGTCCATAGTATCTTTTAACAATAATTTGTATTTCTGTGGGGTCTGTTGTTATTTCGCCTCTATCATTTCTGATTTTGTTTATTTGGGTCCTCTCTCTTTGCTTCTTGGTGAGTCTAGCTAGAGGTTTGTCAATCTTGTTTATCCTTTCAAAGAAACAGGTCTTTGTTTCATTGATTTTCTGTATTGTTATTTGGTCTCTTTGTCATTTATTTCTGCTCTAATCTTTATTATCTCCTTCCTTCTGCTCCCTCTGGGTTTTTTTTGTTGCTGTCTTTCTAATTCTTTGAGTTGTAGAGTTAGATGATTTACTACCATTTTTTCTTGTTTGTTGAGATAAGCCTGTAGAGCTATAAAGTTCCCTCTCAGGACTGCTTTCATTGTGTCCCATAGGTTTTGGATTGTAGTGTTTTCATTGTCATTAGTTTCCAGGAAGTTTTTGATTTCTTCTTTGATCTCATTGTTAACCCAATCAATATTTCATAACATGCTATTCAGCTTCCAATTGTTTGAGTATTTGGGGCTGTTTTTATTGTAGTTTATTTCTAATATTATGCCATTGTGGTCTGAGAAGATGCTTTTTATGATTTCAATCTTCTTGAATTTGGGGAGACTTTGTTTGGGACCCAATATGTGGTCTATTTTTGAAAATGTCCGATGAGCACCTGAGGTGATCGTATATTTTCTGGTTTTGGGGTGAAGTGTTCTGAAGATGTCAATTAAGTCCATCTGATCTAGTGAGTCATTTAGGACTGCTGTTTCTTCGCTGAGTTTTTGTCCTGCGGATTTATCCAGTGATGTCAGTGGTGTATTGAAGTCCCCTACTGTGATTGTATTGTTGTTGATCTCTCCTTTGATATCTTCCAGGAGTTTTTTTTATGAATTTGGGTGCTCCTGCATTGGGTGCATATATGTTTATCAGGGTTATATCCTCTTGTTGTATTGATCCCTTTAGTATTATGAAGTGGCCTTCCTTATCTCTTGTTATGGCCTTCACTTTGAGGTCTATTTTGTCCGATATAAGTATTGCTACCCCAGCTTTTTTTTCCTTTCCATTTGCCTGAAAGATATTTTTCCATCCCTTCACTTTCAGTCTGTGTGAGTCCCTTCTAATGAGGTGGGTCTCTTGTAGACAGCAAATATATGGGGCATGTTTTTTTATCCATTCAGCCACTCTATGTCTTTTGGTTAGAGCATTTAGTCCGTTTACGTTTAAAGTTATTATTGAAAGGTACTTGTTTGTAGCCATTTCTTTTTTTGTGTGGCTGTTTTCTTTCTGAGCTTTATATTTCTTCTTTTTACACCAGTCCCTTTAGCATTTCTTGCATTGCTGGCTTGGTGGTGATAAACTCCCTTAGCCTTTTTTTGTCTGTGAAGCTTCTTATTTCCCCTTCAATTTTGAATGATAGCCTTGCTGGATAGAGTATTCTTGGATTCAGTCCTTTGCTTTGCATCACTTTGTAAATTTCTGTCCATACTTTTCTGGCCTGATGTGTTTCTGTTGAGAAATCATTTGATAATCTAATGGCAGATTCCTTGTATGTAACTTTCCGTCTCTCTCTTGCAGCCTGTAAGATTCTCTCTTTGTCCTGAACATTTGCCATGGTAATTATTATGTGTCTTGGTGTGGGTCTTTTCGGGTTCACCTTGTTTGGGACTCTCTGGGCTTGTGTGACTTTTTTCTTCCCCACCTCAGGGAAGTTTTCTGATATTATTTCTTCGAGTAGGTTTTCTAATCCGTGTTCATCTTTCTGTTGTTCTGGCACCCCTATTATTCGTATGTTGTTTTGTTTCATGTTGTCCCAAAGCTCCCTTAGGCTCTCTTCCTGTCTTTTAATTTTTTTCTCCAATTGCAGTACATTTTGGGTGTGTTTTGCTTCCTTGTCTTCTAATTCACTAATTCGGTCCTCCGCTTCTCCTAGTCTACTATTGATACTTTCAATGGTTTTTTTTATTGCAGCTATATCACTCTTCATTTCTTCTTGGGTCTTACTTAGGTTGTTGATTTTTTCATCTGTTTCTTCTAGCTTCTTCCATATGTTATTGATTTTTTCATCTGTTTCTTCTTGCTTCTTGCATAGGTAGTTGACTTTTTCATCTGTTTCTTCTAGCTTCTTGCATAAGTTGTTGACTTTTTCCTCAGTCCGGTTTATGCACTCTAGGACCCTTATTCTGAATTCCTTTTCTGTCATCTTGCATGCCTCTGTATCATTTAGCTGCTTTTCTGGCGAGTCCTCTTTTTCTTTCCTTTGGGGGTTTCTTTGTCTACCCATGTTTGATCTCACTGACATATCTAGACGTTGAGTCATTCAGTGGCTGCTCCCTGGGTGGCAGTGACTCCTTGGGCTGTGGTTGCTCTTCGGGCAGTTGCGGTAGCAGCTGTTCCTCAGTTGGCAGCAGCTCCTCTGGTGGGTGCTGTTCACAGATGTGGTGGCTCTTCTGGCTGGTGGGGTGGGGAGGTTTCACATACAGCTGTTGTTCCTCAGACAGAGGATGTGGTGCTCAGGAGGCTGCTGTTGCTTTGATCTGCTGCGTTGATTTAAAGGCACAAAATACAACACAACAAGACACCACTTACCAGGCACTAAACACAAATATATTCACGATATTAATAACCCGAAATAAAGGTGACCACCCGAATTAAGAGAATTAGGGGGTAAGGAAGAAGGAAGAGAAAAAGATAAAAGAGAAAAAAGAAAAGAAAAGTAGGGACCAAAAAAAATGTAGTGCAAAAATGAAATTGGGGAAAAAGGAGGGGGGAAAATAAAAGAGAGAAAAGAAAAGAAAAGAAAAGAAAAAGAGCGAAAAGAGAGAATGAAGTGGAAGAGGGGAAGAGACTATTAATATGAGGAGAAAACTCCTATAGAACCACCACTAATCCCAACAAATTCCAGCAACAGCTCCCTGGAGATTAATGCAAACTAGAAACAACCAATAATATCAAGAGAGGCAAGGGAAAACAGAAGCACAAAAATAACCTGGGGGGGGGGGAGGATGGGAGGAGGGAGGGGAAAAACCAGCAGAAAAAAATAAAAAGAAAAAGCAAATCAGCCTCACAACAAGTCCTAAAACACACACACACACACACACACACACACACACACACACACACAAACAAGCAACAACAACAAAAAAACAATATACTCAACAATCAAGCAAACAGCAACAAAACAATAGAAAGATAAAAGAAGAAAAAAATAAAAAAAATTTTGGATCGTGAAGAAAGATAAGGGGTATCTTTATAAGATTTAGAGCAGTGGATTGGAAATAGGATATATAAGTAGGGTGAAATTTTGACAGGAGGTAAACAGAAGAAATAGGGAAAATCTAGAGCAGGAATAGGATAAGAGAAACAGGACAAGAAAAGGGGAAAAGTGAGGGAGAGGGTTTTAGCATAGAGGTAAAATTGAGTAGGGAAAATTGTTGCTAAAGGAACGATGAAAATAGAATGGAGAACACTAATCCCAAAATAAAATAAAGAGAAAATAAAATGGCACTTTAAAAAATGGTAAAATGGTAGCAGTAATAATACTGGTTAAAAATAAGAATGTAGCAATTAAAAGGGTAAAATTAGGTGATGGAAAAAGAAGAAAAAAAAATTGGTTTCTTAGTTAAAAGGTGAAAAAAGAAAAATTGCCGTAGTGAAGGTCCTTCAGTTCTTCTACTCGTCAGTCTGGCTCGCCTTAGTCCTGCCAGGTATTCAAGGGAGTGTTGAATTTCCCTGCGATACCCTGTTCCTCTGTGTTGTAAACCACAGTCCTTATTTTAAAGCAGGCCGTATTTGTTTCTCAGACTGCCTTATTTTGTGTTTAGCAAAGAATCAGTTTGTGGCTCAGCCTCTGGGTGGCAGTGTTCTGGGGTTGGCCTCTGAGGCTATATGGCTTCTCTATCGCTGGGATTGAAAATCCCTCTATAGGCCAGATCCTGTTAACTCCCAGGGACTGATCAGATTATTTTAATCCTTGATCTCGTTCACAGTGGAATCTGGGTGTGGCTGTGCTCCTTGCCTGGGGGATAGGTAGGGGAGTACCACCCTCCAGAGAGAATGGCTGCCCCAATCCTGGGCCCAGGGGTGTCTCAGCACTCAATTCACTGCCACCTCTCCCGGCCCCCCCTCTCTCCTCAGTCTCTCCCCAGATTCCACTCATCCGCACCTTCTCCCTCTCTTCAGTACAGGTGAGTGTCTGTATCCAAGATGTCTTATGAACAGGATTCAGTGAAAATAAATAAGCAAACGCCGGCCGTGGAAAAGGGGAAGGCTGACTTTCTTACAAGCTCTTCTACTACCGGCACTGCATGGTCTGGTCAGCTCTTCAGGCTGCCCCCTTTAGGCTCAGTCCTCCTTGATCACAGAACCCAGTTCTCAAATCCCCCAGCGGCGCCAGGAATCCCGCGGATCTCCTTTCCCCAGTCAGGGGCTGTGCCTGACCCAAGGGACGCGGCTGTCTGCCGCGCAGTCTGCCTCTATCCCTCTGGGCTCGGAGGTCTGGCAAACTTTCCTGCCCAAATCCCTGGTTTTTTACCTTTCCAGGGGAGCTCTGCCCTTCCCAGCTGCAGACCGTCTCACCAGCTGAGTAGTTTCGCCAATTTGGGGTGGGTGTTATTAGTTTCAGCTGCTTACTCCATTTGCTCCGGGAGACAACCTGGGACTCGTCTGCCTATATCGCCACCATCTTCCTTCTCCGGATTTCTGTTTTCTTGTTAATTTTTTTTGTCAAGAAGTTTTATACAATGCTGTCAATGGGGTTTTAAAGTTCTCTACTATGATTGTACTGCTGTCCATCTTTTCTGTAATATATTCCAGAAATATTTTTTTATGTATTAGGGTGCTCCTGTATTGAGCGCATATATGTTTACCAGAGTTATATCCTCTAATTGTATTGCTTCCTTTAGTATTATGAAGTGGCCTTCCTTATCTCTTGTTATGGCCTTCACTTTGAGGTCTATTTGTCAGATATAAGTATTGCAACCCCAGGTTTTTTTGAGTGTTTTTTTTCATTTGCATTTGCCTGAAGAAATTTTTTCCATCCTTTCACTTTCAGTCTGTGTGAGTCCTTTGTTCTGAGGTGGATTTCTTGTGGACTGCGTATATATATGGGTCATGTTTTCTTATCCATTTGGCTACCCTATGTCTTTTGATTGGAACATTTAATCCATTTATGTTTAAGGTTATTATTTATGGGTACTTGTTTGTTGCCATTTTTATTTTATTTTTATCTTTTTTAAAAAAATTAAATCTTTATTGTTCAGATGATTACAGTTGTTCCTCTTTTTTCCCCCCATAGCTCCCCTCCGCCCGGTTCCCACCCAACCCTGTGCCCTTACCCCCTCCCTCCCACTGGCCTCATGCATAGGTGTATGATATTTGTCCAGTCTCTTCCCGCACCCCCCAGACCCTTTTCCCCCCTGAGAATAGTCAGTCCATTCCCTTTCTATGCCCCTAATTCTATTATATTCACCGGTTTATTCTGTTCATCTGATTATTTATTCACTTGATTTTTAGATTCATTGTTGATAGATGTGTATTTGTGTATTTGTTGTTCATAATTTGTATCTTTACCTTTTTCTTCTTCTTCCTCTTCTTAAAGAATACCTTTCAGCATTTCATATAATACTGGTTTGGTGGTGATGAACTCCTTTAGCTTTTTCTTATCTGTGAAGCTCTTTATCTGACTTTCACTTCTGAATGATAGCTTTGCTGGATAAAGTAGTCTTGGCTGTAGCTTCTTGGCATTCATCACTTTGAATATTTCTTGCCACTTTCTTCTGGCCTGTATAGTTTCTGTTGGGAAATCAGCTGACAGTGGTATGGATACTCCCTTGTAGGTAACTGACTTTTTTTCTCTTGCTGCTTTTAAGATTCTCTCTTTGTCTATGCTCTTGGCATTCTAATGATGATGTGTCTTGGTGTGGTCCTCTTTGGATTCCTTTTGTTTGGGGTTCTCTGCGCTTCCTGGACTTGTAAGTCTATTTCTTTCACCAGGTAGGGGAAGTTTTCTGTCATTATTTCTTCAAATAGGTTTTCAATATCTTGCTCTCTTTCTTCTTCTGGCACCCCCATAATTCAGATGTTGGTACGCTTGAAGTTGTCCCAGAGGCTCCTTACACTATCTTCATATATTTGGATTCTTTTTTTTAATTGAATCTTTATTGTTCAGATTATTACATTTGTTCCTCTTTTTCCCCCCGCATCCTCCCAGCTCCCATCCCACCCTTCGCCCTCACTCCCCACCCACTGTCCTCATCCATAGGTGCACGATTATTGTCCAGTCTCTTTTCGCATCTCCCACACCCCTTTTCCCCCCCAAGAATAGTCAGTCCATTCCCTTTCTATGTCCCTGATTCTATTATGATCACCAGATTATTTATTCACTTGATTCTTAGATTCACTTGTTGATAGATGCATATTTGTTGTTCATAATTTTTATCTTTACCTTTTTCTTCTTCCTCTTCTTAAAGGATACCTTTCAGCATTTCATATAATGCTGGTTTGGTGGTGATGAACTCCTTTAGCTTTTCCTTATCTGTGAAGCTCTTTATCTGACCTTCAGATCTGAATGATAGCTTTGCTGGATAAAGTAATCTTGGTTGTAGGTTCTTGGTATTCATCACTTTGAATATTTCTTGCCATTCCCTTCTGGCCTGCAAAGTTTCTGTTAAGAAATCAGCTGACAGTTGTATGGGTATTCCCTTGTAGGTAAGTGGGCTTCTTTCTCTTGCTGCTTTTAAGATTCTCTCTTTGTCTTTTGCTCTTGGCATTTTAATTATGATGTGTCTTGGTGTGGTCCTCTTTGGATTCCTTTTGTTTGGGGTTCTCTGTGCTTCCTGGACCTGTAGGTCTATTTCTTTCACCAGGTGGGGGAAGTTTTCTGTCATTATTTCTTCAAATAGGTTTTCAATATCTTGCTCTCTCTCATATTCTGGCACCCCTATAATTCTGATGTTGGTTTGCTTGAAGCTGTCCCAGAGGCTCCTTACACTATCTTCGTATTTTCGGATTCTTTTTTCATTTTGCTTTTCCGGTTGGGTGTTTTTTGGTTCTTCGCATTTCGAATCTTTGACTTGATTCTTGTGCTCCTCTGGTCTGCTGTTGGGAGTCTGTATAGTATTCTTTATTTCCGTCAGTGTATGCTTAATTTCTAGTTGGTTCTTTATCACAACATCGAGGGTCTCATTAGATTTCTTGAGGATCTCACTACATTTATCGGCGGTCTCACCAGTCTTTTCAAGGGCCTTACTAAGTTTATCGGCAGCTTCTAGACAGTTCTTAAGAGACCTTAAAAGTGTGGTTCTGAACTCAATATCCTCCATTGACAGTTTTGTCCTGTTTCTTTGTCTCCGTATTTTTTATGCTTTCTTGGTACACCCCCAAGTGGTCTTTGTGCGCAGTCTTGTTGCCTTTAAGCCTTGATTGATGTCGGTAATACCGGGGGTGATTTGACCTCCAGGCTAACTGGCTATGAGAGTCCGCTGTGTCTGCGGTGGGAGAGCTTCTCTATTTGGATTCTTTTTTCATTTTGCTTTTCTGGTTGGGTATTTTTTGTATCTTCATATTTCAAATCTTTGACTTGATTCTTGGGATCCTCTAGTCTGCTGTTGGAACTCTGTATAATATTCTTTATTTCAGTCAGTGTATGCTTAATTTCTATTTGGTCCTTTTTCATATCCTCGAGGATCTCACTAGATTTCTTGAGGGTCTCACTACATTTATCAGCAGTTTCTAGAAAATTCTTGAAAAACCTTATAAGTGTGGTTTTGAACTCTATATCCAGTAGTTTGCTTTCCTCCATTTCTGTCATTTGTGACCTGTTTCTTTGTCTCCTCATTTTTTATGCTTCCCTGTATTGATAGAGTGGCTTTCTGTGCTAGGTGTCCTATAGGGCCCAATGGCTCAGCCTCCCCAATTACCTGAGGTGGACACTCTTGGTGCACCCCCTTGTGGGTTTTGTGCATAGTCTTTTTGTAGTTAAGCCTTGATTGTTGTAGGTATCACTGGGAGGAATTGACCTCCAGGCCAATTGGCTGTGAGAATCATCTGTGTCTACGGTGGGAGAACTTCTGTGCTAAAGACACCCTTCTGGGGAAATACTTGCTTCAGTGGGGCTTTGGTGCTCACTGAGTCTGCCCCTTATGGATTTGAGGAGTTGTAATCTGGATGGTCCCACTCTGACCACTGGGTACACTGGCTCTTGGATCTCTAAGGAGGTGCTAATTTAGCCTCTGCCTGAGGTTACCCATCAGGCGCTATGGAGAGATCTGCAGATTCCTCTTCTTTTTTTGGGATTTGGATGTTCCTAGATGAGGTCCAGCTGTGAAGCAATGCAAGATGCTGTGGGGCCTTGGGCCTTCTTTTGGAGGTTCTGGGTCTCTCTGATCCAGCTGCAGTTTGTTAGGTAATTTTCAGATTGCAAATTGCCAGGCCTTTCAAATACAAAAACCTCTGCACACAGCTTGGGTGGGGCGGGTCTCAGGGAATCAACAGGGCGGAGCAAACAGCTATGGCTGATCTTCAGTCCTACCCTAAGAGGCCCAGTGTATCAGTGTCCCAGTAATGGCTGCAAGCACCTCTGAGAGAAAGCCTCCGTGAGTTCCGACCTATGCCAGACAGTCCAGTTTCTCCCCGTATGAGTCTGTGTCCCCAGATACTTGCCCAGAACTGGAGTTCAGAGCAGTCGGAAGCTTGAGACTCCCTCCCGATTGAAAAAGACAACCGCATCCTCAGTTGCCAGCCCTTTCCACATGTGCCTCTGTACCTCTGAACTTTACTTCCGCACCTCCTCTGAGTCTCAGTGTTCTTTTCTCTTTCCTTCTAGTTGTAGAATTTCCACTCAGCCAGCCTTCCTGTGGTTCTGGATGATGTCCATTTTGTCTTTTAGTTGTATTTTTGAAGTGGTTGTGAGAGGCAGCAATTTCAGGTGTTTACCTATGCCACCATCTTGGTTTCTCTTGCCATTTTTATTCTTTATGCCTGTCTTCATTCCTCCCTTTCTATTTCTTCTGGCATTGTCCCTTTCACATTTTGCATTGCTGACTTGGTGGTAATAAATTCCCTTAGCCTTTTGTTTTTGTGATGCTCCTGATTTCATTTTCAATTTTGAATAATAGCCTTGCCGGATAGAATATTATTGAGTTCAGTCCCTTGCTTTGTATACTTTATTCCAATCCCTTCTGGCCTGATGTGTTTCTGTTGAGAAATCAGTTGATAGTTTAATGCAGTGGTTCTCAACCTGTGGGTTGCAACCCCTTTGGCGGTCGAATGACCCTTTCACAGGGGTTGCCTAAGACCATCCTGCATATCAGACATTTACACTATGATTCATAACAGTAGCAACATTACAGTTATGAAGTAGCAACAAAAATAATTTCATGGTTGGGTCACAACATGAGGAACTGTATTTAAAGGGCCAGAAGGTTTTGAACCACTGGTCTAATGGGAGATTTCTGTCTCTCTCTTACAGTCTTTAAGATTATTTCTTTGTTTTTAACATTCACCAATTTAATTATGATGTGTCTTGGTATTGGTCTTTTGGGGTTCACCTTGACAGGGATTCTCTGTGCTTCTCAGACTTGTGTTATCTTTTTCTTCCCTAAGTCAGGTAAGTTTTCTGTCATTATTTCTTCAAACAGGTTTTCTATTCCTTGCTCAGCTTTCTCTCCTTTTGGGCACCCCTATTATGTGGATGTTGTTTCATTTTATGCATCCCAAACCTCCTTTGAAATCTCCTCCTACTTTTTCATTTTTTTTTCCAGTTGCTGCTCTGCTTGGGTATCTTTTTGTCTTATCTTCTAACTCATTGATTTGGTCCTCAGCTTCTTCTAGTCTATTGTTGAAACCTTCTATTGTGTGCTTTATTGCAACTATGTCAGTCTTTATTTCCTCTTGATTCTTATTCATGTTAGTGAAATTCTCATTCAGCTCCTTATAATTCTCATTGAGTTGTGTGTTTTTGTCATCCAGACATTTGAGCATCTTTATATTCATTACTCTGATTTTTTTCTCTGACAAATTACTTGCTGCCCTTTCATTTAGCTCCTTTTCTGGCAATTCCTCCTTTTCTTTCCTTTGAGGTTTGTTTCTTTGTCTCCCCATATTTGCTGTCCCATTGTATTTTTGAAAATGCCATGCAGATTTTTGTAGGGCGGTCCTATGTATTGAGTGTTTTGTGCGACCCAGTGTTGCAGTCTCTTAGATCTCCTGAGCTGGGTGCTCTAGGGAAGACCCTTACTTGAGTTGTTTGTGTTCTCCTATTGTAGTTAGGTCTTGAATGTTATTGTCCCTTTCACAGATGGAATATCCTCACAGGTTGTCTGACTATGTGACTCACCCCCAACCTTGTTGTGCATGCTGTTGTGGATGTGCTCTGAGTCTGGCTCCCATGGCAAGGGTCCCCTCAGGTCTCACTAGAGTGGGACTCACTGTGTGTTCCTGTGGCCCATGGTCCTTTGGCTCACTGTGGGGTCTGAGAGCCCAAGGCTGGGGTGGCAGGGTCCTGACATCTGCTGCTGAGGTGGTACAACTCTGGCTGGGGTGGCATGCACTCTGCAGCTCACTGCGCATTCTGAGGTGGTGTGCAACACCAGTCTGGGTGTTGATGAGGCTGGTCTTCTAGCCATGGCTGCTCTCCCTTTACAATGGCATGATTTCTGTGCTAGAACCTTGCAGCTTGGGGAATACCCTGGGGTTAGCAGGGGCTCCCCATTCACGAGATTCCTGAGAGATATAACTGTCACACACACACACACACCACACATCCACACATGCCCCTCTCACTCCCTTACTTACTCATACTCTCTCCCTCAATCCCATCCTACCAGCCACAATGTTTCCTTTGGCTGACTGACTCTGTACTGTAATTATTTTCTTGAATAGTTTCCTAGCCTAGAGTAAGTGGCAGACACTCTCTCTTATTTTTTTTCTTCCTAGTATTTAGCACATGCCTTGCACCTAATAGGTATTCAATATTTGTTAATTTAATTAATGCTTGTGATTATTATCAACAAATGAAACTGCCTTTTTATTTTTTATGTTTTTTTTGCCTCACCCCAGGATATTTTTCCATTGATTTTTAGAGATAGTGGAAGAGAGAGGGAAAGACACAGAGAAATATTGATGAGAGAGAAACACATCTATTGGTTGCCTCCTGCATGCATCCCGACCAGGGCCTGGGCAGGGGAGGAGCCTGCAACCAAAGTATGTGCTCTTGACTGGAATCAAACTTGGGACCCTTCAGTCCACAGGCCAACACTCTATCCATTGAGCCAAACCAGCTAGGGCAAAACTGACTTTTTAAGAATCATAAAACACAGCATGTGTGTGCATGTACCTCCATATCTACAATAAAGATATTGACAGTCTCCAGACACTGGATCCATCATTACTTCTGACTTTCAGAAGTGGCTATTGAAGGCAACTTCAAGGGACTCCCATGGGCCCTTGCTCCACTTCTTACTCTGGAGAGAGCAGAGAGTAGAGTAAGGCCTTTGCAGTGCTCAGAGAAAAATGAGCTTGCTGTTTTTCACACATATAAAGGCTACTTTACAATGGTAAGAAAGACACTGATTTCCTGTTTTTTTTTCTGGTAGTGTGTGGGCTTCCAAACCTTTGTATCAGCCTAAGATAATCCTGAATTTCCTCAGATGCTTCTTACTTTTGTGTTTTGTTCTTCTGGGGTGTCATAAATGGAGTACATTATGTGTGAGTGGTGCCTATGATGGCGTAGTACAGGTCAGTGGAAATCTTCCATCAGACTCAGATAATAGAGATGAGTGTGCAAAGGCACCTTACTTGATCAGACTTTCTCTACAGAAGTATATCTCTTTGTTAAAATAATATAGGCATTAATAATATAATATCAATCCTTAACTAGCTACAGCTGCAAGTTATTCACTTAGTGTGAAGACAATATTTGAGGCAAGATTTCAATAAATAAGTCTACAATTTTTTTGAGGCTTACTCAAGGGATTTATTTTCTAGACCATTCTTTTCTTCTTTGGTTAGAAGCCCCTTGCTAATTTTATTAGTGTAGATAGCTAGATATTAATAAAATAAGGAAGCGAAAGAAATCAGATATTATTAAACATAGTGAAATAGAGAGCCTACTTCACCACCAGAAAGTTACAGGTTCACACACTTTCCAGGGCATCCTCTGCCCTCAGGACACAAACCTTCTATATTGGCATACTGGGGGAGGTGTATAAACAAAGAAAATCTTCTGCTCGGTCTGTGCCAAGTAGACACCAAGATGGCAACTATAGAGACCTGCTTGTCTACCCCAGAAAAAGAATTGGATTGGACAAGGGACACAGTACCCCAGAATATCTAGAAAATAGATTGGTTAGGGTGTGGACCCATCAGAAGCCCGAGAAAACTTGGAAATTGATTGGCGAGTTTGAAGAAGTGCCTAGTTTGTCCTAAGCCAGAAATAAATATAATCAGCCTAACAAAGAAGTGGCTCTTTTTCTTTCCCTCTATAACACATGCTTGCCCCATTCATTCACACATATTATAGTAACCATGTGGCCCTAGCAGCCACTTGGACTAAGTATGGGCCTGGGCACAGCACCAGCCTGCGTGCAACCAGGAACAGACTAAGCTAGCCATATGGGGACAGGCTAAACTGAAATGAACCAATGGCACAGACCTTTTGGACCTTGGCTTTTGTAGTGGGCTTGATAAAGACAAGGTTGGACTTCTTCTTACATGGCAGGATGGATGGAAGTGGGATACTGGGAATCCAGGGGCAGTCCTTTAATTTTGCTTCTACAAAGAACCTTACCACAAAACCTTAACCTCCCATGCATGAATTCCCCAGAATGCTTCCCTTTCAACTCCATAAAAGAACATGAATCCACCAGCAAGAACTTGACAAGTCACCCTTCACTGAGCAGATCTTGACTGCATTTTGAAGTTCTTTGAGTTGTGTCTGGGTTTGAGTCAAATAGTTCTGTCTACTTACTATAAAAATGACAACAACAACAATAACAAAACACATACAAAAACCACCTCTATCACCTTTTATTTCAGGTTCATGAGAAAAGTATAAAAACGTATTGCCTCAGTCTATGCTTTCTCCCCAGAGGTATAACACCTTCAAGTAATTATCTTTCTGGGAAAAAAAAAATTAATGTCCCACTGCATTTCCCCCCCACTGTGCATCTTTATTTGTAAATGCATGCATGCACACACACACACACACACACACACACACACACACACACACACCAACCACTACATAAAAATAACACAGAACTTCAGTCTTTTTGGGTATTTTTTAAACTTTTTTAAGGGTTTAGATTACTGTTTCAGTGAAGAAATCATCTCTGAAGATTCCAGGACCATTTCCTACTGATACAAGTCAGCAACTTGTTGGATGGAGACAGATTTTTCTAAAATTCAGAAAGGCATCTTCAGTAGGTTTCAAGTTCTTCTCTTCTACAATCTCTTAGGCCGATAGGGAAATACAATCCTTAATGACCATTTGTAAGCTTCCTGCCATAGGAGAACAAAAGACCAGGGAAAACTCGCTGGACACCAGGAGTCAGACCATGCAAGGAACTGAAATTGTCCTGAAGGCACCTGATCACACAACTGCATTCCATACCCATTCCAAGCCCACCAGCTCAGCCCCTAAACCCGCTGAAGACAAGTTTCTCACCAGTGACTGCATATAAGAATGAAACTCCAGCTCCTGGGGACTGCCATCATGGTCCCAATATCACCTTGGCTCAGTGCTTTGTAGCCCTTCCCTTTGGATATCGCATCCTCCAACCCCTTCCCTTAAATAAATTCAATTTTATTTAATCACCATCTGAGATGGCTTTTAGCCTACTTGTGTGCACCATCCACCATGTTCACCTTTCAGAGTCCTTATTAGTTAAAATCACTTACATGTTTAAGTCAAATCCTGCTCTGTGTAAAATGTACAATTTTAAAAGCAAATGAAAAAGGAAAGTTCCTGTATTCCTGTCTCCCAAAATAGAGAAATATTCTATATATCTGGTCAACTCCACCATTGTAGAATTGATTCTAGTATTTTCCCAGAAGGAATGGTTGAACATGAGCATAAATCATGACTTAAATAAAGCCCTTATTGACAAGTCCAATTGACTACTTCAAAGCATTGGAGGAGAAAGTCTAGGGGCAACAGCTAGATTAAGTATATTTAACTAAAGTCAGAATTCTGCATAAATATTTGTGTCAATACTTATTTTGTCCTTTAGCACAACAGAAAATAAATAGCGTATATTGTGCCTGTTAGCCCACCTTGAATGAAATTCCCTTAGTGTAAGGAATACCAGAAATTGGGCTGCCTTTCTCCTGAAAAATTGTGAAGTGAAGTTTATTCTTGCTACCATCTTACCTTACCTCTCTTTATGTCCTGATTTCCTGTCCTCATTCCGTAGGCTCAATCCTGTGTCCAATTCCCAAGAACCTTCTTGCTGTCAGTTAATAATAGCTTTTAATGCTGTTATTCTTCTCAGAGTTTTGCATTTTAATAGGGCCCCCAGGGATTAAAATGCTTCCAGAACCAAAAGAGTGAATCTCTAATGGTGGAATTTTAGGTATTTGTGACAGGCATTGTGGGAGCTTTTCATTAAAACCTCTCAGAAGACAAACACCTTGACAGCCTTCATCTACACTGATTTGATATGGTAGGCCCTGTAGAGGAATATAGGAATGTGAATTAATCAGCTATGAAATAGGGAATTTTATTGAGAAGAAAACCTTAAACTTTGCTAATTATAGCCTTATATTTTAATCAGTTTTTCAATCAATGAGTATGTGTGACATTATATATTAGGAAGATTCTTTCAAGTGATGGTACAGTAAGGGATGAGAGACTGGTGGGACAGGAATGCTTAACCATCTGTGCTCCAAGTCTTAGCCCCTTACTGAAAGAAGCACTCACATGACATAGAATAGAATCCAAGTATGGGCATGAAGCTATAATAAACTTCACTCTGAACTGTTGTTCCCATATATATTTTGTAGATGGACAGAAAAAGAAGAGAGGCCAGGATACTCTACTCACCATGGTCTAGCACAAGAGGGTGTGAGACTCGGGCTCTTTATCTGAAACTGTCTATAACCCTCTTTCTCCTCTCCCAGCTAAGTAAACAGTGCAGTGTCATCCATTATTCAGCTATCGGAGACTGTCAGGATTTTCTGACTGTGGAACTTGTGAGTTCTTATATTTCTTAAAAAATGTGGAAAAGTAGATTTGCAAAGTTGCTGGAAAGGAAAATGAAGAAAGATATCAACTCCTATAATATAATTAATCCTTGTGATTTTCCTCCAGAGACCTGACTTGAGTTTTTTCTTTATTAATGAAAATTTAGATTTAATTTTTAATATATTTTTATTGATTTCAGAGAGGAAGGGAGAGGAGAGAGAAAGAGAAACATCAATGATGAGAGAGAATCATTGATCAGCTGCCTCTTGCACACACCCCACTGGGGATCAAGCCCACAATCTGGGCATGTGCCTTTGACTGAAATCGAACCCTTTAGTCTGCAGGCTGATGCTCTATCCACTGAGCAAAACCAGCTAGGGCTAGAAATTTAGTTTAATTTTTGGTTGTCATTATTCATACTTACCTATCTGTGGCAAGTGCTATGGAGGGGAGAAACTATTATAAACAGGTTTGTGGCACAGAGGAAGGAAGAGCTTTAAAATTGTGTCCAGTGAGAAAAAGCACAAAGTAGCTGTGCAGGGTTCTACCTTAGAACTATAAACACACTACCCTTCCTACCAATCAAGCATTACAAATCTACTTTATAACTCTTAGAAAGCTATCTGAAATTTTTTCCGTGTTGAATGTTGCAGTTTGAAATCTTCCTTTGGAGAAATTTTCCAGGTCAAAAGTTGCAGGTATAAGAGTATTGAAAGCAATGTAAAATCTTATGCATGTAAATACATTTTTGCTTTCATCTTTGTAATCAGGGATAGTGACCTCTGCACTTGGAAGTAAAGAACAACCTCAATAGAAGGAGATTGAAATGCAAGAGGAACAGGGAGATGATTGCCAAGTCTCCCAAACACTTAAAATGCACCGCAGTCTCCACTTCTGGATGATGTTTCTAAGAAACCACAAAGCCTGATTGTTTTCTATTTCCACTTTGCCATGGAATGGTGCAAGAGCTCTGGACATAGAGACAGAAGACCTGGTGTAAGTTCAGCAATCCCATTTGCTGTGCCTTCTAAATTGAACATCTTCCAGCAGGGGATTCACTGCACTCTCACATTTTATAAAAGCTTTTTTAAAAATATAAATTGAAAAACACTATTGTAGGTGTTAGGTTGACGGAAAAGTTATTCTGGTAAATTTAACACAATCTGCATCAGTAAAACTAGAATGTATTATTAAATGCAACTGTGAGTGCTCAGAATAGAAATTGGTGAGCCTGTGTTGTACACAAAGAAAAGGAAGCAACTTATTTCCTTTTTTGTTTGATAAACTGATTGCTGTTAAACTAGTGCATTACTGTAAACCTAATGTAATCATAATTTTAAAATTCATTGGAAAATTCTCTCATGGTAGAATGTAGGTGCTCAGGTAGAAATGATGATAGTAATGATAGTTGGCACTCAGAAAAAAATTTGGTGTATGTAGGAAGAAATGTTGAAAAAAGTAATCTAGTTAGAAAGATCCAGTTTGTGAACAACCATACATCAAAGACATCAACATTCTCTCAAAAAGAAGAGTCTCAGGGGAATGTTACAGAGTTACATATATAAAAATATATGGTTTGATATATTTGTCAATGGCTCCATGAAGACAAAAAAGACATCTATGCAAATCCAGGTGGACTAAACAAGTAAGATTGATTAAATGATCAAGATTTAACATAGATTCCACTGAAAACAAATATCTGAGCACTCATAATTCAGATATAAGGGATGGGTATTAAACATATTGGAGATTCTTACAATTTAACTGAGAGGTAAAATATAAACAACTACAATAAGATGTAGTAAATCAGATAATATAGGATTTAAGCCTGAATTTGAATCCCTGTTCTAATTTGTGTAATCTTGGACAAATTATACTTACTTTCTAAAAGTCTAATGTTATTATCTAGCAAATAAAATAATAATAGTATCCATTCCACTGTTCTTTGTAAGGATTTAATAATACAGTGAATGTCAAATACTCAGCTTAGTAGCACCCAATACACTTGAGCCATTATCATTCCTATCATCATAGTTATTTATTATTTAAGAACTAGTAGCCCTGTGCATGAATCTGTGCACCAGTAAGTCGCTGCCACCCTCCTGTAACTCTTTGCCCACTGCCCTGCCCTTCTGTAGCTCCCCCCGCCTCCCCCCCATAACTTGTTGTCCTGCCCTCTCCTGTAGTTCTCTGCCTCCCTCTTGCTTGTTGCCCTGCCCCATCCTGTAGTTCTCTGGTGCCTGCTTGTAGCCAGTAGGTCACTGCTGCCCTCCAATCTGGGAATTTTGGTCTGTCTTTGCAATCATATGAGTGAATGGTCTGGTTTGGTTTGGTGCTCATGGAATAATAGAGGTCTTTTTTATCCCTTTGCTCCATTGGTGGAGATTTCCTAGAAGTTTCAGGATATCTTCCTTTTAATTTTTCCTCAACACTCTGACTTTACTTATGTCTCTCACCTTTGCTTTCCCTCCATCCCCCACCCACAATAGTAACTTGCTCCAAGCTCACTTTGCTCTAGTGTCTAGGACAGCCGTGGGCAAACTACAGCCCGCGGGCTGGATCTGGCCCGTTTGAAATGAATAAAACTAAAAAAAAAAAAAAGACCGTACCCTTTTATGTAATGATGTTTACTTTGAATTTATATTAGTTCACACAAACACTCCATTCATGCTTTTGTCCTGGCCCTCCGGTCCAGTTTAAGAGCCCATTGTGGCCCTTGAGTCAAAAAGTTTACCCACCCCTGGTCTAGGAGATCCTGAAATGCGTCTGCCACCAGAACTACGATTCCCAGAATTCCTGGTGCTCCCCATGTTCTTGGTTTCCGCTTCCAGTCCAGGGGCTGCAGAAACCAAAAGGACTGTGAATTTCAGCTGCCCCCAGGCTTGGCTGACAGGATCGGACACTCCAGTGGTGTCGCCAGGACCCTCGCTGCTCAGAGCTGGCGTGCGAGTGCACTGGCTACAGGCTTGGAGTGGGCAGGGTCCCAGGGATGCCTGCTGCATCACCCTGGCCACACAGTAGGTGGGCGAGAGTCCTGCCCTGCTCTCGGCCGCTTGGCACCTGCGCACGTGCTGTCCACAGGTCCGCCACCTTTGTCGGGTTCATTTGCATACTCCCTCCTGATTGGCTGTGGCATCACAGAGGGATGGTCAATTTACATATTTGTCTATTATTAGTATAGATATTTGTATGCATGTTATTTATCCTTTTATCCTTGCAATGTCTTTGAGATGCAAGAAGTATATTATAGCAGGAGTTATTTTTAAAGCAAATTGGATAATTTCTATCTTCTAATAGATGGGTGAATCTTTTTACATTTATTGTAATTATTTTTATTTTCTTTATATCATCCTCCTTATCAGCTTTTTTTCTTTTCTACTGTCTGCTAGATTAATAAAGTTTTCTTATCATTGTTTCTATTCATTTTTATAGTTTCTTTTCCAGTTAATAGTTAAAATAAATTTACCAAAGCATTTTATCTTTTTCCTTACCACCTTTATTTTTAAACTAGAGGCCCAGTGCATGAATTTGTGCATGGGTGGGGTCCTACTGGCTTGGCTCCAATCGGGGCAGATAGGGTTTGGGCCTGTTGGGAGGAGGAGACAGCAGGAGGTTGGCCAGCCAATTGGGGGCTGATCAGAGGTGGGGCTGGCTGTGAGGAGGGACCACGGGTGGTTGGCTGACCAGCCCTGCCCCTGACTGGGGTGACGTGGCCTATCTGAGGTGGTGCAAGGTGGAGGGAGGGCCTGCAGGAAGTTTACTGGCTGGGCCCACCCCCTATTGGGATGGGGGGAGCAATCAGGGTAGAGTTGGCCTGGAGGAGGGCCTGTGGCCAATAGGGTTTTGGGGACCCATTGGTGGTGGGGCCAGCCATGGGGAGGGGCTTTAGGAGTTTGGACACCAGCCCCACTCCCTATTGGGGTGAGCGGGTGATCAGGGGTAGGGCCAGCCAGGGGGAGGGGCTGCAGGTCAATTGGGGGTGGGGCTGGTTGGGGGGAAGGGCAGCAGGGGTGTTGGCCAGCCCCACCCTCGATCAGGCTGGG
This sequence comes from Myotis daubentonii, assembly GCF_963259705.1. Classification (NCBI taxonomy): domain Eukaryota; kingdom Metazoa; phylum Chordata; class Mammalia; order Chiroptera; family Vespertilionidae; genus Myotis; species Myotis daubentonii. Next base: position 106,041,155 of record NC_081840.1, read on the forward strand.
AGAGCCTGATCAGGGGTGGACTGACTGAGGGGAGGGGCCACAGGAGGTTGGCCATTGACCCCACCCCTGATTGGTATGGGGGGCAATCAAGGGTGGAATTGGCTGGATGGAGGGGCTGTGGGTCAATTGCAGTGGTGGGGGCTGCTTTGGGGTGAGGAAAGCCATGGGGAGGGTTATGGGCAATGGGCTGGCTGGCTCCACCCCTGAATGGGGTGGGGGGCCTGATCAGGGGTCAGCAGCTGAGGGTGGTTGGCTGGCCAGTTGGAAGGTTGGCTGCAGCCAATCCAGGGTGGGGCCAGCCAGGGGGAGGTGCTGTGGGCAGATCCAGGGTAGGGTTGGCAATGTGGAAGGGCCACAGGGGGGTTGGCCGGCCTCCCTACACTAGATCGGGGTGGGAGAGGCCTATCAGGGGCAAGCCAGCTGGGGGAGGGGCCACGGGAGGTTGGCCAGCTGGTCCCACCCCAAATCTGGCCATTTCACTGGCTGCAGTGGGCATCATAGCAACTGGTCATTCTGATCATTTTGGCATTCTGGTCACTGGCTTTTATATATATATTCTATATGTATCTTCTGAGTTCATTTTCCTTTTTGTGAAATAATCATTTAGCATTTCTTAAGTGAGGGCCTGTGGTTACTTAACTCTTCATTTTACTATGTCTGAGCAACATATTTTCCTCTCTTGAGTTTTGAATTATAGTTTATCTGTGTATAAAATTTGAAGTTTAGAATCACTAATATTTCTTGTCCTGTTGAATGTATAATTTCATTGTCTTCTGTCATTTGTTATTGCTGAAAAAACATTCTTCTGTTACTCTATAGATAATGTCATTTCTCATAGCTGTAAACATTTTCTTGTTATTAATGTTCTAAGTTTTACTACAATGAGTCTGAGAATGGCTTTACAATTATTCATCTTGATTGGTCTTGAAGTATGCTTTCCTTTTGAATACTCATCTGACATCTTTCTTCAAATTTGGACAAATTAAAATTTGAATAGTTCTTTCATTCACTTTTTTGAGAATTTCTGTTGGATGTTTAGCTTCTCTGTCTATTCTCCATGTACCTTAATTTCATGGAACCTCTCTGTACTGTATTCAGGGCAGATTCCTTGCCATTCACCACTTCTCTCTTTTTGTCAGTTCTGAGCATTTTCTATCTACTAAGTTTTTAAACTCAATTCCTTTATTTTTAAAATTTATGTGTTTTTATTTTAGAATTTCTCACTCTTTTAAAAGCAAAGTTATTTACTTGTCTCATTGGGCAACCAAATATATGTTGTTGTTTTTTCCATTTTGCCGGATTGTTCCACAAACGTAGTTTCCTCTGGGCATATTCATGTTTTAAATGTTGATTTTGTTGGCTGCCTTTCTCAGTCTTAGATTTCTTACTTTGTTTTGGAATTTTGCTTTACAGGCTTATTTTGAGTGAGAAGCTCTTGATTTTGTTTTTCTTCTCTCTGTTTTCTTTTGTGCTCACATCCTGAGACAGTGGTTTGTGGTTAACTTTGTTCAGATGCTAAGCATTCCCTGCCCTAAACCCACAATACAGGGTTCTTGTCCACAGTGGGATTGTGCCTTGCTTCCTGACTTGATTTCAGACAGCATCCCTATTTTATTTGTACTAGCTAGGGTTATAACTTCTTAAAAATTTTAGCCCTTGAAGATTCAACAAAGCAACTGGCGGGATTGGAGTGAGGAAGAGAGTGTGAATGAATAAGAGTGAGAGGGGATTGCTTGGAGAGGGGAGTGGTGTGTGTGTGTGTGTGTGTGTGTGTGTGTGACAGTTAGATATTGCAGGAGTCTCCAGGGTGGGTGAATCAGGCTGTCCTGGACAAAGAGCCCTTGTTATTGCCACAGGCACTCCATGGGTGGGTGCAATTCTGATTCAGAAACCACACCATTTTGAAGGGGGAAGCAACAGTGGCTAGTAGCACACCCAAGCCACCACCAAGCCTAGCCTCGGACACCACCCCAGACTCATGCAGTGAGCCTCATGCCAGCAGGACCTCACAAGTGACCCCCATCACAGACACCAGGATCATTCAGTGAGTCAAATGCCAGCAGGACTGTGTGTACGTGCCTGCCAAGCCAAGTTCCTGCAGTTGATACCTGCTGGGCCAGCTAGGTTGGGGAAGAGAGTACAGGTCAAAACAAAGACCATCAATAAGTGACACGTGAGGCAGACAAAGCCTCTAGGCTAAGGAGTCCCCGACCACTGGACTTCAAATTCTCAGACATCAATCAGGATGCCAAGGGCCAGAAAGAGACAATGACTCACATTCACCTACACTACAGCAATTTCCAGGAGGCTCAGGATAAGCACACCAAGGGACAAGATTCAAAACCACAGAGCAAAATCCACTGAACCCCAACCTCACTGTCAGCAAGTTGGAGGGCAGCTTTTTCCCAAGAATGAAAAATCAACAATCAAGTCCTAATTATAATAGGAGAGCACAAATAGCATGCACAAGGGACATTCTTAGAGCATCCAGGTCAGGCGAACAAAGAGATTGCACCACCAGACTTCTCCCAACACTTTCTACATTAGGCCATTTTATGAAGAGTGGGAGGCATAACAGTTCTGTCTAATACATAGAAGCAAGTACAAAGAGACAGCTAAAATGTGGAGACAAAAAAGCAACCCAAAAGTAGAGAAAAAGAAGAAATACCCAGAAAAGGAACTAAATGAAACAGAGGCAAGCAACCTATCAGACATAGAGTTCAAAGCAATGGTTATAAAGATGCTTAAAGAACTTTGTGCAAATTACAACAGCATGAAAAGGGAAATAGAGGACATTAACAAGAACCAGACCTAAATGAATGATGTATTTGACACCAGGAACACACTGGAAGGTATTAAAAATAGATTGGATGAAGCAGAGGATCGAATCTGCTATTTGGAAGACAAGGTAGAAATAAAAACCCAATTAGAGCAGAAAAGATGTAAAAAGCAGGAATATAGCTTATGGGAGCTCTGGGACAACAGGAAACATAACAACATTCACATGGTAGAAATACCAGAAGTGGAAGAAAGAAAGCAAGAAACAGAGAATCTTTTTAAAGAATGAATGACAGAAAACTTCCCCAACCTGGTGAAGAAAAATGTCATACAAGTTCAGGGGGCACAGAGAATCCCAATCAAGATGAACCCAGAGACACACACCTAGACACATTATAATCAAAATGGCAAATGTTAAAGACAAAGAAAGAATTTTAAAGGAAACAAGAGAGAGACAGAAAATTACCTACAAAGGAATTCTCATTAGAATGTCAGCTAAATTTTCAATAGAATACTTCAGGCCAGAAGGGAGGGCCATGAAGTACCCAAAGTAATGAAGAGCAAAGGCCTAAATTCCAGACTACTGTCTCCAGCAAGGCTATCATTTAAAATCGAAAGTGAAATAAAAAGCTTTCTAGACAAAAAAAGAAAAAAAATGATTAAAGGAGTACATTGCAACCAACCTGGTAATGTAAGAAATGTTAAAGGGACACTTTAAGAAAAAGAAGAAAAGGAGAGAGAGAGGGAAAGAATAATAGGTATAAAGAAAATAAAAATGACAATAAATAAATACATATCAATAATAACTTAAATGTAAATGGACTAAATTCTCCAGTCAAAAGACATAGGGTTACATAATGGACAAGAAAACATCACCCATATATATGCTGCCTACAAGAGACCCAACTCAATACAAAAGATACACAAAGACTGAGGGTGAAGGGATAGAAAAATATTTTCCATAAAAATGGAAAGGAAAAACAGATGGGTAGTAATACTCATATCAGACAAAATGGACTTCAAAACAAAGGCCATAACAAGAGACAAAGAAGGTCACTTCATAATACTAAAGGGAATGATTGAACAAGAAAATATAACCCTGGTAAACATATATGCACCAAATATAGGTACACATACATAATAATTTCTTGATGGACTTTAATGGAGAGACTGACAGCAATACCGTCATGGTAGGGGACTTTAACACCCACTGACATCACTGGATAGATCTTTCAGACAAAAAATTAACAGAGAAATGGAGGCGTTAAATGACACACTAGATCAGATGGATATAGTGGATATTTACTGAACATTTCACCACAAAGCAACAGAATATACATTCTTCTCAAAGACCACATATTAAAACCCAAAATAAGTCTATACAAATTCAAGGAGATTTTGATAATACCAAGCATCTTCTCGGATGACAAAAGCATGAAGTTAGAAATCAACTACAATTTAAAAAAAAACCCTCAAAAATCCTAAAATACATTCAAGTTAAATAGTATATTAAACAATGAATGGGTTACCAATGAGATCAAGCAAAAAATCAAAAACTTTCAGCAAAGAAATGAAAATGAACACACAACCACCCAAAACCCATGGGATACAGCAGGTCTGAGCAGGAAATTCATAGCACTACAGGCCTACCTAAAGAAAGAAGAAAAAGGACTAATAAACTAATCCCACAACTAAATGAATTAGAAAGAGAACAGCAAGAAAAGCCCAGAGGAAGTAGAAGGAAGGAAATAATAAAGATCAGAGCAGAAATAAATGTCATAGAGATGAAAAAGAAGTACAAAAGATCAATAAATCCAAGAGCTGGTTCTTTGAAAAGATAAACAAGTTTGATGAACCCCTATAAACCTAGCCAGACTCATCAAGAAACAAAGAGATAGGACCCAAAGAAATAAAGTAAGAAATGAAAGAGGCAATATAACAATGGACGTCACAGAAATACAAAGGATTGTAAGAAAATACTACAAACAACTATATGTTAACAAACTCAACAACCTGGGGAAAATGATCATATTCCTAGAAATATAGAATTTTCTCAAACTCAATCAGGAAGAATCAGGAAACCTGAGTAGTCCAATAACAACTGATGAAATTGAAGCAGTAATTAAAAATATTACAGCAAAAAAATCCAAGACTGGATAGATATATAGGAGAATTTTGCCAAACATTCAAAGAGTAACTAACACCTATCCCAGTGGTCGGCAAACTATGACTCACGAGCCACATGTAATTCTTTGGCCCCTTGAGTGTGGCTCTTCTACAAAATACCACGTGAGGGCATGCACATACAGTGCGATTGAAACTTCGTGGTCCATGCGCAGAAGTCAGTATTTTGTGGAAGAGCCACACCCAAGGGGCCAAAGAGCTGCATGTGGCTTGTGAGCCGCAGTTTGCCGACCACTGACCTATCCTCCTCAAACTATTCCTAAAAATTCAAGAGGAAGTAACACTCCCAACCTCTTTTTACAAAGCCAGCAATAGCCTAATTCCAAAATGGGATAAGTACATTAAAAAAAAGAAAATTACAGACCAATATCTCTAATGAACATAGATGCTAAAATCTTCAACAAAATATTAGCAAATTGGATCTAGCAATATATTAAAAAAATCATACACCATGATCAAGTGTATTTATTTTGGGGATGCAAAGCTGGTACAATATTTACAAATCAATAAATGTGATACATCACATAAACAAATTGGAAGATAAAAACTACATGATCATATCAATAGATGCAGAAAAAGCATTCAACAAAATCCAACACTTTTTTTTCATAAAAACTCAGCAATGTGGATATAGAGGGATCATACCTCAACTTAATAAAAGCCTTATCTGACAAACCTACAGCTAACATAATACTCAATGGGGAAAAACTAAAAGTGTTTCTTTTAAGAACAGGAACAAGACAAAGATGTCCATTTTCACCACTCTTTTTTTTAATATACATTTTATTTATTTGTTTATTTATTTTATTACTAGAGGCCTGGGGCACAAAAATTCATGCACTTGAGGTGGTGGGGGGGTGGGTCCCTCAGTCCAGCCTGTGCCCTCTTGCAGTCCAGGACCCCTCGGGGGATGTCCAACTGATGGCTTAGTCCTGCTCCCTGGGGGATAGGGCCTAAGCTGGCAGTCAGACATCCCTCTGGCAGCCCAGGAGCTCTCAGGGAATGTCCACCTGCTGGCTTAGCCCTGGTCCCCAGGGGATTGGGCGTAAGCTGGCAGTCAGACATCCCTTTGGCAGCCTAGGACCCATCAGGTGATGTCAAACAAATGGCTTAGGCCTGCTCCCATTGGGGAGTGAGCCTAAGCTGTTAGTCAGACATCCTTAGTGCTGTCACAGAGGCAGGAGAGGCTCCCTTCACCACTGCTCTCAAGGCTACAAAGCTTCAATTATAGAAGGTAAATACATCCCAGAATAAAAAAAGAAAAAAAGGAGAGGCTGGGAGCTTCTGTCATCGGGGCGGGGGGGGGGGGGCTTGGACAGCCCGAAAACGGCCCTCAGCACCTCACCCAGACTGGCCAGGCACCCCAGTGGGGACCCCCAACCCTAAAGGGGGTGTGGCCAGCCTGAAAACAGCTATCAGCCCCTCACCTGGGCTGGCCATACCTCCATGGGGTGAGGGTCCCCACTGGGGGGGCTTGACAATCTTGCAAACAGCCATCAGCCCCTCACCCAGGCTGGCCAGGCACCCCAGTGGGGACCCCCACCCTGATCGGGACACCCTTCAGGGCAAACCAGCCGACCCCCACCCATGCACCAGGCCTCTATCCTATATAATAAAAGGGTAATATGCAAACTGACCCTAACAGCAGAATGACTGGTCACTATGACACACACTGACCACCAGGGGGAAGATGCTCAATGCAGGAGCTGCCCCCTAGTTGTCAGTGTGCTCCCACAGAGGGAGCTCTGCTCAGCCACAAGCCAGGCTGATGGCTGCCAGTACAGCGGTGGTAGTGGGAGCCTCTCCTGCCTCCTCAGCAGTGCTAAGGAGGTCCGACTGCAGCTTAGGCCTGCTCCCTGCTGGAAAGTGGACATCCCCCAAGGGCTCCCGGGCTTCCAGAGGGATGTCTTATTGCCAGCATAGGCCCATCTCCCGGGGAGCAGGCCTAAGCCAGCAGGTGGACATCCCCTGAGGGGCCCCAGACTGTGAGAGGGCACAGGCAGGGCTGAGGGACCCCCCCCCACCCCGAGTGCACAAATTTTTGTTCCCCAGGCCTCTACTCTAATATAAAGACACTGAGGCATAAATATTTTGACAACTCTTGCTCAAGTTTGTATCGTTAGTGTGGAACAAAGTTCAAATCTGTTGATCTGTTTTCAAAATCTGTGTTTTTGCCTCCCAAAGGATAGCATCTCTCAAAGTCCATGAGTGAAATTTCTATAGCACTTTCTCTGTATAAATATGCTTTTCCCAACCTTCTGCTTGCTATGTGCTTTTCCAATTATATCAAAAGCCCTTGAGGGTGAATATTTTATTTTTTAATTTAAATTCTTTATTGTTTAAAGTATTACATAAGTCCCCTTTTTGCCCCATTAAGATCTCCCCAAAGGCTCCCACATCTTGCACATGCCCTCACACCCCTACTGTCTGTGTCTATTGGTTATGCTCATATGCAAGCACACAAGCCCTTTGGTTGATCTCTTACCCCTCCACTCCCCTGATTTCCCTCTGTGGTTTATTGGTCTCTTTGATGTTTCTATGTCTCTGTATCTACTTTTTTTTCATCAGGTTATGTTGTTCATTATATTCCACAAATGAGGGAGATCATGTGATATTTATTTTTCTCCAACTGGTTTATTTCAATTAGCATAATGCTCTCCAGTTCCATCCATGCTGTTGCAAATGGTAAAAGTTCCTTCTTTTTTACCGCAGCACAGAATTCCATTGTGTAGATGTACCACAGTTTTTTTTAATCCACTCATCTGCTGATGGGTACTTAGTCTGTGTCTAAATTTTAGCTATCGTAAATTGTGCTGCTATGAACATAGGGGTGTATATATCCTTTTTGATTGGTGTTTCTTGGGATATATTCCTAGAAGTTGAATTACTGGGTCAAATGAGAGTTCAATTTTTAGTATTTTTGAGGAAACTCCATACTGTTCTCCACAGTGGCTGCACCAGTCTGCATTCCCACCAGAAGTGCACCAGGGTTCCTTTCTCTTTGCATCCTGGCCAGCACTTGTTATTTGTTGATTTGGTGATGATAGCCATTCTGACAGGTGTGAGATGGTACCACATTGTCGTTTTGATTTGTATCTCTCAGATGATTAGTAACTTTGAGCATGTTTTCATATGTCTCTTGGCCTTCCTTATGTCTTCTTTTGAAAAGTATCTATTTAGGTCTGTTGCCCATTTTTTGATTGGGTTGCCTGTCTTCCCTTTGTTGAGTTATATGAGTTCCCTGTATATGTTGGAGATTAAACCCTTATCAGAGATATCATTGGCAAATATGTTCTCCCATGCAGTGGGTTTTCTTGTTGTTTTGTTGATGGTTTCTTTTGTTGTAAAAAAGCTTTTTTATTTTGAGATAGTCCAAATTTTTAACTTTCTCTTTAGTTTCCATTGCCCTAGGAGCTGTGTCAGTGAAGATACTGCTTCAGCATATATCTGAGATTTTGCTGCCTGTGGATTCCTCTAATATTTTTATGGCTTCCCATCTTACATTTAAGTCCTTTATCCATTTTGAGTTTATTTTTGTGTATGGTGTAAGTTGGTGGTCTAGTTTCATTTTTTGCATGTGTCTGACCAAATTTCCCAGCACCATTTATTGAAGAGACTGTCTTGACTCCATTGTATGTTTTTGCCCCCTTTGTCAAATATTAATTGAACATAGTGGTTTGGGTCAATTTCTGGGTTCTCTATTCTATTCCATTGGTCTATATGTCTGTTCTTGTGCCAATATCAGGCAATTTTGAGAATAGTGGCTTCATAATACAGCTTGATATCTGGTATTGAGATCCCGCTTACTTTGTTCTTCTTTCTCAGGATTGCTGCAGCTATTCAGGATCTGTTTTTATTCCAGATGAATTTTTGGAGAGTTCTTTCTATGTCTGTGAAATATGCTGTTGGCAATTTAATAGGGAGGGCATGGAATCTATAGATTTCTTTGGGTAGTATGGACATTTTAATGATATTGATTCTAACAGTCCCTGAACATGGTATGTTCTTCCATCTGTTTATGTCTTCCTCTATCTCCTTTTTCAATGTCCTGTAGTTTTCTGAGTAGAGGTCTTTTATGTCCTTAATTAAGTTTATTCCTAGGTATCTTAATTTTTTGTGCAATGGTAAATGGGACTGTTTTTTTAGTCTCTCTTCCTGTAAGTTCACTATTGCTGTATAAAAATGCCATAGATTTCTTGGTGTTAATTTTGTATCCTGCTAAATTGCTGAATTCATTTATTAAGTCTAATATTTTTTTGATGGAGTCTTTAGGGTTTTCTATACAGTATCATGTCGTCTACGAATAATGACAATTTTACTTCTTCTTTTCCAACTTGGATGCTTTTTATTTCTTCTTCTTATCTGATCTTTGGCTAGCACTACCAGTACTATGTTTAACAGGAGTGGTGAAAGTAGGCATCCCTGTCTTATTCCTGTTCTTAAGGGAAATGGTTTTAGTTTTTGCCCATTTAGTATGATATTGGCAGTAGGTTTGTCATATAATGCTTTTTATTATGTTGAGGTATGATCCCTCTATTCCCATTTTGCTGAGGGTTTTTATCAGAAAAGGGTGTTGGACTTTATCAAATGCCTTTTCTGCATCAATTAATACGATTATGATTATGTGATTATTGTCTCTCAATTTGTTTATGTGATGTATCCGTTTATTGATTTGCAGATATTGTACCAGCCTTGCATCCCTGGAATAAATCCCACTTGGTCATGGTGTATACCTTTCTAATGTAATGCTGGATCCAGTTTGCTAGAATTTTGTTGAGGATTTTAGTATCTATGTTCATCAAGGATATTGGCCTGTAGTTCTCTTTCTTTGTGGTGTCTTTATTTGGTTTTGTAATTAGGGTAATGCTGGCTTCATATAAAGAGCTTGGAAGTATGCCTACCTCTTGAATTTTTTGGAATAGTCTGAGAATGATTGGTTTTAGTTCTTTGAATGTTCAGTAAAACTCCCCTATGAAGCTATCTGGTCCAGGGCTTTTGATTTCTGGAAGCTTTTTGATTACTGTTTCAATTTCATCAGTAGTTATTGGCCTATTCAGGTTTTTTGATTCTTCCTGATTGAGTTTTGGAAGCTTGTATTTTTCTAGGAATGTTCCCATTTCATCGAGGTTGTCCAGTTTGTTGGAGTAGAGTTGTTCATAGTAATTTTTTTTTTTTTACAATCCTTTGTATATCAGTGGGGTCAGTTGTTGCTTTACCTCTTGCATTTCTGATTTTGTTTATTTGTGTCCTCTCTCTTTGTTTCTTGGTGAGCCTGGCTAGAGGTTCATCAATCTTGTTTATGCTTTCAAAGAACAGCTCTTGGTTTCATTGATCTTTTGTATTGTTGTGTTGTTGTTTTCTTTTTTGTATTTGCCTCTATGCCATTTATTTCTGCTCTGATGTTTATTATTTCCTTCCTTTTGCTTACTCTGGGCTTTTCTTGATGTTCTCTTTCTAACTCGTTGAGTTGTATGGTTAATTTATTGCCATTTTTTCTTGTTTTCAAGGTAGGCCTGTAGAGCTATGAATTTCCCTGTCAGGACTGCTTTCATTATGTCCCATAGATTTTTTATTGTTGTATTTTCATTGTCATTTGTTTACAGGATGCTTTTTATTTCTTCTTTGATCTCTCTGGTAACCCAATAATTGTTTAATGGCATGCTATTTACCCTCTAAGTGTTTGATTTTTTTTCATTGTTTTTTTTAAAATATATTTTATTGATTTTTTTTTTTTACAGAAAGGAAGGGAGAGAGATAGAGAGTTAGAAACATCAATGAGAGAGAAACATTGATCAGCTGCCTCCTGCACATCTCCCACCGGGGATGTGCCCGCAACCAAGGTACATGCCCCTGACTGGAATCGAACCTGGGACCCTTCAGTCCGCAGGCCGACCCTCTATCCACTGAGCCAAACCAGTTTCGGCTTTTTTCATTGTTTTTATTGTAGTTGATTTCTAGTTTTATGCCATTGTGATCTGAGAAGATGCTTGTTATGATTTCTATCCTCTTGAATTTGAAGAGACTTTGCCTGTGCGGTCTATCTTTGAAAATGTCCTGTGTACACTGTAGAAGAATGTATTTCTGTAGCTTTTGGTGAAATATCTGAAGATGTCAATTAAGTCCATCTGATTAGTCAGTCATTTAAGATTGCTGTTTCTTTGCTGATTTTTTGTTTAGAGAATTTATCCAGTGGTGTCAGTGGGGAAATAAAGTTTCCTAGTATGACTGTATTGCTATCAATCTCTCTCTTGATATCTTCCAGAAGTTGTATTATGTTTTTGGGTGCTACTGTATTGGGTACATATATGTTTACAGAGTTATATCTTCTTGTTGAATTGTTCCCTTTAGTATTATGAAATGGCCTTCCTTATCTCTTGTTATGGCCTTTACTTCGAGGTCTATTTTGGGAGATATTAGTATCGCAACCCCAGCTTTTTTCTCATTTCCATTTGCCTAAAAATTTGTTTTCTCATCCTTTCACTCTCAGTCTGTGTGAATCCTTTGTTCTTAGGTGGGTCTTTGCAGACAGCAAATATATGGGTCATGTTTTCTTATCTATTCAGCTAGCCAATGTCTTTTGATTGGAGCATTTAATCCATTTACGTTTAATGTTATTATTGATAAGTACTTTTTTTGGCATCATTTTTATTCTTAATATTTGTGTTTCTTCCTGCCTTTCTGTTTCTTCCTTTTACAGCAGTCCCTTTAGCATTTCTTGCATTGCTGGCTTGGTGGTAATAAACTCTCTTAGCCCCTTTTTGTCTCTGAAGCTCTTGATTCCACCTTCAATTTTGAATGATAGCCTTGCTGGGTATAGTATTCTTGGAGTCATTCCCTTGCTTTGCATCACTTTGTATATTTCATTCCATTCCCTTCTGGCCTGGTGTGTTTCTGTGGAGAAATAAGTTGATATTATAATAGGAGATCCATTGTAGGTAACTTTCTGTCTCTGTCTGGCAGCCTTTAAGATTCTTACTTTGTTGTTGGTATTTGCCAATTTAATTATGATGTTTCTTGGTGTCCATATTTTGGGGTTCATCTTGTTTGGGACTCTATGTGCTTCTTGGACTTGAATAGTCTTTTTCTTGCCAATATCAAGGAAGTTTTCTGTCATTATTTCTTCAAACAGGTTTCTAATCCTTTCTTCTCTTCTTCTTCTGGTACCCCTATTATGCGAATGTTGTTTCATTTTGCATGTCCCAAAGCTCCCTTAGGCTCTTCTCTTGCTTTTTAAATTTTCTCTCCAGTTTCTGCTGTGTTTGTATGTTTTTTCCTACCTTGTGTTCTAATTCTCTGATGTGGTCCTCAATCTCTTTTAGTCTACTGTTTAAGCCTTCCATTGTGTTCTTTATTGCAGCTATGTCATTCTGCATTTCCTCTTGGTTTCTTTTCATATTGGTGACATTCTCATTCAGCTCCTTATAATTATGTTGAGTTGTATGTATTTGTCATCCAGCTGTTTGAGCATCCTTATAACCATTATTCTGAAATCTTTCTCTGACATATTACTTGCTTTAATTTCATTTATCTCTCTGGTAATTCCTCTTTTTATTTCCTTTGGGGATTGCTTTTTTGTCTTCCCATCTTTCACTGTAACATTTTAATTGTAGATCCAATTGTTTTGCTACTCAAGTTCTTTTGGGGATGGTGCTACTGGTGTGATCTCTCCAGTCTCCTGGACTTGGTAACCTAGCATAGCTCCTTACTTGAGCTATTTGGGTTCTCTGGATGTAGTTCTGTGAGCTGGAAAGGTGCAACCGTGGTGTCTAGAAGTCAGCAGCCATGGAGGGAGGTGTCCCAAGTTTTTCTGTCTTGCACCATTGGTTGAAATTGCTTGTGCCCAGCAGGACTTACAGTGGAACCCAGGAGCTATCTGTTGAAATGGTGCGGCTCAGGAGGCCTGCACTCTGGAAAGGCATGACTGTGGTTTCCAGAGTTCTGTAGCTGTGGGGTGGGCAAACTCAGCGTTTGCTTCTGCTGCTGTGGTTTGATACATGTGCCCCCAGTAGTGGCTCACAGGTGCACCCATGGCCTGTTTGCCAGCAGGGTATATTGATGCACCTGAAGGGCCCTGGTGCTGAAGCCAAGAGATCGAGGTGTCTGTGAGCAGGTATCCCGGAAGAGGGAATTCAGAGTTTCTACAGCCCAGCAGTGCAACCCTGTTTGTATAATTGTGCTCAGCAGGGGCTCACAGTGGTGCCCAAGAACTGCCTGTGGAGTGGTGGTCTTGGGAGGCTTGTGTACTGGAAAAGCATGTGACTGTAGTGTCCAGAGTTCTGCAGCTGTGGGGTGGGAAGATGCAGTTTTTTGGCAAACATGGTGTGTTTGCCAGCAGGGTGCATTGACGCACTCCTGAAGGGCCCTGGCACTGAAGCAGCTCAATTGGGGTGTCTGTGGGCTGTTATCCAGGATGAGTAAATTCAGAATTTCTACTGCTGGGGGAGTGCATCCCTGTTTGTTCAAGATCACACCCAGAGGGGGCTCACAGTGGCTCCCAAGTGCACCCTGTGGATCAATGGACTCAGGGGGCCTGTGCACTGGAAACACGTGACTGTCGCGTTGTGTTTGCCAGCGCAGAGCTCTGATGCACTCTGAGGGGCCCTGGCACTGAAGTTGTGCAGCTAGGGTGTCTGCGGGCAGTTATTCAGGAAGAGGGGATTCAGAATTTCTACTGTCTGTACAAAGTCACACCCAACGGGGGCTCACAGCAGCAACCAAGAACTGTTGGTGGAGTGGTGTGCCTAGGAAACGCATAACTGTGCATTTGCCACTGGGGAAGGGGAAGTTGCACTTACCGCTGCGTGAGCAGTGCACCTTTGGAGGAGGAGGTCCCAGAGTCCATGGGTCTGTGGGTGGGGCAGCAGGATTTTGGCTGGAGTGGCTGCTGAGTTGCAGGCAGTGTCCAAGGCCTATCTGGGTGGTGGTGTTGATGAATTCCTAGAAGAAGCTGCTCTCCCCTTTAAGATGGTGTGGGCTCCATGCCTGAGTCCTTCAGCCTGGGGAGTGCCCGCAGCGGTGGTAGTTTCTCCCTGTCCAAGAGAGCCTGGTTTGCCAGCCCCTGCTGCTCCTGCCAGATTTAACTGTCCCTCACTCACACACACACACCACACAAATCCACATACTCTCCTTTCATCCCCCCACTCACATCCTCTTCCTCACCTCCATCCTGCCAGCCACCATCTTTTTCCAACAGAAGGAATTCTTACCATTTGCAACAGCATGGATGTATTAACTAGAGAGCATTATGCTAAGCGAAATAAGCCAGTTAGAGAAAGATAAATATCAGATGATCTCACTCATTTGTGGAATATAATGAACAATACAAACTGATAAACAAAATAGAACCAGAGACATTGAAACATCGTACAGACTGTACAACCTATGAAGGAAGTCAGGGAAGAGGAGGGTAAGAGATCAACCAAAGGGCTTATATGCATGCATATGAGCAAAAACCAATGGACACAGACAGTAGGGGGCATGAGGGCTTGTGCTTGGGGGAAGGGGTAGTGGGGGAGAGGTCAATCGGGAGGAAAAAGGAGATTCATGTAAAGCTTTAAACCAGTGGTTCTCAACCTGTGGGTTGCGACCATTTTGGCGCTTGAATGACCCTTTCACAGGGATCGCCTAAGACCATCCTGCATATCAGATATTTACATTACGATTCATAACAGTAGCAAGATTACAGTTATGAAGTAGCAATGAAAATAATTTTATGGTTGGATCACAACATGAGGAACTGTATTTAAAGGGCCAGAAGGTTGAAAACCACTGCAAACAATAAAAATTTTAAAAAATAGAGACCAATTAGACAAACTTAGACAAATCTATGTTGTGGGACATTCCACAAGACAATTATTCTGGACTCAAAAAAAGTCATGATCATTGAGGTAAAAAAAAAATGGGTGGGAGTACTGGTAGACTGAAAGAGACTGAAGAACATAACAAGTAATTAAAAGGCAATAAAAAACAATTTAGAAAATTTGAATATAGACGCTATTATGGAACGATTATTAGTTTTTTAGGTGTGAAAATAGTACTATAGTTCTGTAGGAGATTGTTCTTATTCATAAAATACTCCTACTAAAATATTCAGGTCTGTCATCCTGCCATAATGTCTATAACTTACTTTCAAATCACATAGAAAATCATAAATTATGTAACTGTATATCTGTCTATATCTATTTATCATCTCTCTATCTATATATCTATCTATAATCTATCTATCTATCCTCTCTCTCTCTCTCTCTCTCTCTCTCTCTCTCTCTCTCTCTCTCTACCTACCTACCAAGAGTGACGGAGACAGAGAGAAATTGAGAGATTATTTTTCTGATAGGAGAACCAAGATGGCGGCATAGGTTAACGCCGGAGTTTGCTGCCTTGAACAACTACTTCAAAAGTGAAACTAAAAGACGGAACGGACATCACCCAGAACCACAGGAACACTGGCTGAGTGGAAGTCCTACAACTAGGAGGAAAGAGAAACGCATACGGACACTCAGAGTAGGCGCAGTGCTGAAGTCAAATTCTGAGGTGCGGAGTGCACGGAGCGGGCTGGTGGTGGAGGGCACGGTTGGCCTTTTCAATCAGGAGGGAGTCGCAGACTCTGAGCTCCAGATACGGGCGAGTCTTTAGGGACCCAGACTCAAACGGGAGAAGCGGGACTGTCTGGCTTCGGTCAGAGCGAGTGCAGCTTTCTCTCCGAGGTTTGCAGCAGGTGCTGGGACTCAGAGAGGCAGAGCCCCTGGGGACAGGACTGAGAGCCGCCATAACTGCTCTCTCCGGCCCACGCTGTTGATCCTGTTCGACCCGCCCTGCCCAAGCCCTGCACAGAGGCATTTGCCGGATAGCCTCAGGCAAAGGCTAGATTAGCACCTCCCTAGAGGACAGAAGTTCTCTCACTGCAGACACAGCTGATTCTCACAGCCACTTGGCCTGGAGGTCAAACCCTCCCTGGTATTAGCTACAACAATCAAGGCTTAACTACAAGACTGTGCACAAAGACCACTAGGGAGTGCACCAAGAAAGCATAACAAAATGCGGAGACAAAGAAACAGGACAAAATTGTCAATGGAAGATATAAAGTTCAGAACCACACTTTTAAGGTCTCTCAAGAACTGTTTAGAAGCCGCCGATAAACTTAATGAGATCTACAAGAAAACTAATGAGACCCTCGATGTTATGATGGGGAACAAACTAGAAATTAAGCATACACCGACTGAAATAAAGAATACTATACAGACTCCCAACAGCAGACCAGAGGAGCGCAAGAATCAAGTCAATGATTTGAAACACGAGGAAGCAAAAAACACCCAACCGGAGGGGCAGAATGAAAAAAGAATCCAAAAATGCGAGGATAGTGTAAGGAGCCTCTGGGACAGCTTCAAGCGTACCAACATCAGAATTATAGGGGTGCCAGAAGATGAGAGAGAGCAAGATATTGAAAACCTATTTGAAGAAATAATGACAGAAAACTTCCCCCACCTGGTGAAAGAAATGGACTTACAGGTCCAAGAAGCACAGAGAACCCCAAACAAAAGGAATCCAAAGAGGACCACACCAGGACACATCATAATTAAAATGCCAAGAGCAAAAGACAAAGAGAGAATCTTAAAAGCAGCAAGAGAAAGAAACTCAGTTACCTACAAGGGAATACCCATACGACTGTCAGCTGATTTCTCAACAGAAACTTTGCAGGCCAGAAGGGAGTGGCAAGAAATATTCAAAGTGATGAATACCAAGAACCTACAACCAAGATTACTTTATCCAGCAAAGCTATCATTCAAAATTGAAGGTCAGATAAAGAGCTTCACAGATAAGGAAAAGCTAAAGGAGTTCATCACCACCAAACCAGCATTATATGAAATGCTGAAAGGTATCCTTTAAGAAGAGGAAGAGGAAGAAAAAGGTAAAGATAAAAATTATGAACAACAAATATGCATCTATCAACAAGTGAATCTAAGAATCAAGTGAATAAATAATCTGATGAACAGAATGAACTGGTGATTATAATAGAATCGGGGACATAGAAAGGGAATGGACTGACTATTCTCGGGGGGGGGGGGGAAGGGGTGTGGGAGATGCGGGAAGAGACTGGACAAAAATTGTGCACCTATGGATGAGGACAGTGGGTGGGGAGTGAGGGTGGGGCGGGAACTGGGAGGAGGGGAGTTATGGGGGGAAAAAGAGGAACAAATGTAATAATCTGAACAATAAAGATTTAATTAAAAAATTGAGAAAGAGAGAGAGACTATATATATGACAAAATGTTAGCAATTGTTTAATCTGGGTGGAAGATTTATGGACTTTCATTATATCACTCTTTCAAGTTTTCTGTATGTTTGAAATACAACCTTTTCCCCACCAAAAAGACAAAAATAAACTATCTGCATTTAAAAAAACAACAACAGTATGTAGTTTCCTCAAAGAAATTAAAAATGGAACTTCCCTTTGAAACAGGGATCCTACTTCTGGGAATATATCCTAAAACCCCCAAAACACCATTCTGAAAGAATATATGTACCTCTGTGTTCATAGCAGCATTATTTGCAATAGCTAAGATTTGGAAACACCCCAAATGCCCATAGTAGATGAGTGGATAAAAAAAATCTGTGGGACATTATACCTTGGAATACAATACTATGCAGCTGTAAAAAAGAGGGATTTCTTATCCTTTGGGACAGCATGGATGAACCTGGAAAATATTTTGCTAAGTGAAATAAGCCAATCTGAGAATGACAAATATCACATGATCTCACTTATTTTTAGTATCTAATGAGCACAATGTACTGACCAACAAAATTAGACCTGAAGAATCGAGGCATGGAACAGACTGATATACCTTGATGTGGGGTTGGGGGGTGAGAAGAGATAAACCTAAGAATATATAGGCTTATAGGCATAGCCCATGGACATGAGCAACAGGGTAGTGAAGATATGAGGTGGGTAGGGGCTGGGAGGATGGGGTTAAAGTGGGGAGAAAGGGGAGATATCTATAATACTATCAACAGTGAAAAGTATATTTTAAAAACAAGGGTGGGTAAAGGATTCATGGTGGGTTTGGCTTTAATTAGGAATAGGATTTTTAAGGGAGTGAGGAGGGGGGTGAATAAATAGAGAGGTTGGTGGTAATGGTACCATGCATAGCATGAGCAACATTAAAAGAAATATTCTGTTTTTGACAAGATGTTAAGCAATCTACTTTGGTCTACAAAATTTCTGGTCTGTACTCATTAAAACTATCAGTGTGTTAAAAGACAAGGAAAAGCTGGAGAGCTCATTCAGATAGAAGGAGACTAAGAAAGAATGATGTCTAAATGCAATGTGAGATCCTGGATTGTAGCCTGACTTGGGTAAAATAATCTATTGCTGGGAAAATTTGTACAATTTGAATATAGATTGTATATTAGATACCAAAACTGTATCAATGTTAAATTTCCTAAACTTAAAAAAAAGAAAACAAAAATGTCTATAAGTAAAAGAAAGAATAGATGCAAATATGTATAATTTTATTGGGAAATTATATAAAAATGTTGAATTTGTGACTGGTCATATAAATAAAATTTAAATAAGAATATGCCATATAATAGCATCAAATTAATTTTTATTTAATTAAATTGATATAAATAATTCAGCATAAAAGAAAAACAAAATTCTAGCCCTTATGTTGTAGTTAGCTAGAGATTTTAGTTTCTTTCATGGGTGGGTGTTGAGAATGGGAGTGGAGTTGGTCAGTGACAGTAGCCCCAATCCTCACTCTTAAATGAAGTAATCACATCCTCTTTATCTCACTGGAATTGAACTTCAGTCTGCTTAGCCTCCTTCCAGAATGGTGTCCAGACAGCAGATGGCTCCTGCAGAGCCCACTAACTTCCATGCCTCTGGTTCATGGAGAGATTTATCTTGTTTGTTTTTGGAGCCTTATTAATGTCTTTAATTTTCTGTTCTATTTTATCTACTTTTCCTTTGCATTTGGATTGAGGGAGGTATGTCTCACTAATAGGTATAATTTAAGAATGACATAGATACAATCATGTTTTAAAAACAATTTTCATTTTTCAGTTGACATACAATATTACGTTAGTTTCAGTTGTACCACCCAGTGATTAAAAATTTATATATTTTATGAAGTGATCACCCTGATAAATCCGGTACCCATCTGACAGCATACAAAGTTATTACAACAGTAGAGTCCCGGTGCATAAAATTTGTGCATTCGGGGGCGGGGCGGGGTTGTCCTTCAGCCTGGCCTGAGCCCTCTTGCAGTCTGGGAGCCCTCAGGGGATGTTCGACTGATGGCTTAGGCCTGCTCCCCATGGGGCAGGCCTAAGCCATCAGTTGGACATCTTTAGTGCTGCTACAGAGGCAGGAGAGGCTCCTGCCACGGCTGCTGCGCTCACCAGCCATAAGCCAGGCTTCTGGCTGAGCAGTGCTCCCCCTGTGGGAGCGCACTGACCACCAGAGGGCAACTCCTGCATTGAGCGTCTGCCCCGTGGTGGTCAGTGCGTGTCATAGCGACTAGTCGTTCCACAGTTTGGTTGATTTGCATATTAGTCTTTTATTATATAAGACTATTGCCTATGTTCTCTATGCTGTACTTTACATTCCTGTGATGATTTTATAACAACCAATTTGTACTTCTTTTTAAAAAATATATTTTATTGATTTCAGACAGGAAGGGAGAGGGGGAGAGAGATAGAAACATCAATGATGAGAGAGAATCATTGGTTGGCTGCCGCCTGGATGTCCCCCACTGGGGATTGAGCCAGCATCCTGGGTTTGTGTGCTGACCAAGAATCAAACACTGATCTCCTGGTTCACAGGTCAACCATTGAGCTACACCAGCTGGGCCCAATTTGTACATCTTAATCCCTTCACCTTTTTCACCCAACCCCTCTGATTTGGCAACCATCAAAATGTTTTCTTTTTTTAAATTTAAATTTTATTTATTTTTTTTTATTGATTTCAGTGAGAAAGGGAGAGGAAGAGAGAGATAGAAACATCAATGATGACAGAGAATCATTGATTGGCTGCCTCCTGCACACCCCCTACTGGGGATCAAGCCCACAACCTGGGCATGTGCCCTCAATTGGAATCGAACCTGGGAACCTTCCGTCCACAGGCCGATACTCTATCCACTGAGCCAAAACAGCTAGGGCCAAATTGTTTTCTTTATCTAGTATATGAGTCTGTTTCTGTTCTGCTTGTTGGTTTATTTTGCTTTTTAGATTCCTCACATAAGCAAAATCATATATCATTTGTCTTTCTCAGACTTACTTCACTCAGTACAATACCTTCTAGGTTCATCCATGTTGTAGCAAATGGCAAGTTTTCATTCTTTTTTATGGCTGAATAATATTCCATTGCATATTTGAATCATTTCTTCTTTATGCACGCATCTATTGATGGATACATAAATTGCTTTTATATTTTAGCTATTGTAAATAATGCTGCAATGAACACGGATGGATATATCTTTTCAAATTAGTGTTTTGGGTTTCTTTGGATATGTACCCCAAAGTGGAATTGCTGGGTCCTTTTTTTTTTGTCTCTTGTTATAGTCTTTGATTTAAAGTCTATTTTGTCTTTTTTTTTTAATTGGATTTTCATGAAATCATTTTTTTTTCATTTCCTCACTTTCAGTCTGTGTATGTCTTTCCATCTGAAGTGGGTCTCTTATAGACAGCATATTTAAGGCTTTTGTTTTTTTTTATCCATTTAGCCACCATACTATGTCTTTTGCTGAGAGCATCTAATCCATTTTCATTTAAAGTAGTTGTTGATAGATATTTTTTTAAAGAATACCATTTAACATTTCTTATAGTACCAGTTTTGTGGTAATAAACTTCTTTAGTTTATTTTTTTGTCTGGGAAGCTCTATCTGTTCTTCAATTCTGAATAATAGCTTTGGTGAGCAGAGTATCTTGGTTGTATGTCCTTGCTTCTCATCACTTTGAATATTTCATGCTGACCCTTTCTGGCTGGCAGTTCCTGTTGATAAATCATCTGACATTTTAGTAACTCCATTGTAGGAGTTACCTACCTGCTTTTCTCTTAATGGTTTTAAGATTCTCTCTCATTAACCTTTGAATTTTAATTATGTGTGTTGGTGTGAGCCTCTTTGGTTTCATCTTGTTTGATGAACTCTGATTTCATTTCCCAGAGTAGGAGAGTTTAAGTCATTACTTCTTCAAATAGATTCTCATTCATTTAAAAATAATTATTTTTCTTTTTGCTGCACTGATTGTGTGTTTTCTGCTATTTGTTTTACAAATTGCTGATTCAATTCTCTGCTTCATCTAATCTGTTCTTGAGTATTTCTAGCGTATTCTTCATTTCAGCTATTGTATTATTTATTTTGGATGAGTGTGTTTTTATGGTTTCTATGTTATTTTTTATGCTGTTGAAGTTTCTTGAGCATCCTTATAACCATTGGTTTGAACTCTGTATCTGGCAGTTTGCTAGACTCCATTTTATTTATTTCTTTTTCTGGAGGTTTCTCCTGTACTTTCATTTGGGACATGTGTTTTGTCTTCTCATTTTGGCTCCCTCTCTGTGATTATTTCTGTGTATTAGATAGATCTTCTAGGTCTCTAGCCTTAGTAGAGTGCCCTCATGCATAAGGTGTCTTGTAGGACCCAGTGGTGTAATTTCCTTGGTCACTTGAGATGGGAACTCCAGGTGCATACCCAGTGGGAGCTTCCTGTTGTAGTTGAGCCTTGATTGCTGTTGGCACATCAGTGGGAGGTATTGACCCTCAGGCTGACTGGCTATGAGGATTGCACACAGCTATAGTGGAGAAACTGTTGTGCAGGGGCCAACCCCATGGAGCAGAACTTGTTTCAACAGGGCTTTGTTGCCCACTGCGTCTGCCCATTGCGTGTATTTCTTGTGGAGGTAGTTCAGTGGTGCTATGGCATGGTCTGAAGCTGGACACCAGGTGCTCTGCCTGTGGGAGGTACAGGCCAAGGTCAGCTGCTTCCTATGTCCTGACCCTGACCAGGACTACCTTGAATGAGCTACAAAGTGATCTGCAGATGGCTACTACAGTTTTTTTGTGCTCAGTCACAGTGGGCTTCTGCACTGCTGCAGGAAGCAGGGATGGCACACAAGAACACAAGAGCTTTCCAGAGGCTATTTCTCTCATTCTCAGTTTTTTTCTGCAACCAGAGAACCTCCTCTTTGGAAAGGCTATGATGTACAATTTCTCTTTCAATGTGAGACATAATTTCCTATTCAAATATCTTCCTAAGGAAGCTTATGGGATGGGAATTCCATCCCCATTTAAGGGTTTCAAAACAGCTAAATTTTTTGGGGGGGTGCAGTAAAATGTAAAGGTAGGTAAAATTAAACTATTAAACTGTGGCAACAAATGACCCAAACCATTTACATCAGTTACAGACACTAAGAAAGGTTGAGCTAAACTTGAGGGGTGGATTATCACAAAAAGGTGGCACTATAGTATCTCCTGTAATTTACTACAATATCCCAAATTGTTTCTAGTTGTAAATGGACTCAGAAACAATTACTTTCCCCTAGGTTGTAAACAAAGCCCTGTCTCATATCATTTCCTGGCATTCTCAGAGGGATCCCAAGAGGAACCAAGGCATATGCTCTGTTGTTTTAATCCTTATCCAAGTACAAACTTATTGATTTTAGAAAGAGGGAAAAGGAGAGAGAGAGAGAGGGAGAGAGAGAGAGAGAGAGAGAGAGAGAGAGAGAGAGAGAGAGAGAGAGATCAGTTGCCTTCCCATATGTGCCCTGATTGGGAATCAAACCCACAAACTTTCAAAGTATGTGATGATGCTCTAAACAACTGAGCCATACCAGCAAGGGTACATGCTGAGTTTTGAAAGATGAAAAACTTGGTTTAATTAGTTGTCCAAAGTCACAGAACTAGTAAAGTGTGAGTGTGTATCTCTTAGATCAATCCCTCATTTTGGTCTGGGCTTTGGTGAGTTAAACTTGGGAGCATTTTGGTAGAATGACAGGAGATACAACTATTTTTTTCATGAAATCCAGGTAATTGGTTTATTTAATAGCCAAAAAAATTAAATGCAAATAAATTAAGCACTGAATGAATTAATATACCTGCTCTCTGAAAGACCTTGGATGTCTGTCTTTTGGGGTCAACATCAAGTGGTTCTGTGAGAAACTCAAGGTGCTTTCTGCTCCTTCCTCAATATTGTCATCCAAGTAAAATCTGAATCCAGATTCAGGTGAAGGGAAAGGGCAATCATAAAGGTGCAAAGCGAAACCTGAGGGACAGAGGAACATGGGGAAAGGAAGTCCATAGCACGACACATCTGCTTGTCTACTCAAAAGACATCTATTGAATGACTATTCTGATAGTGTCAGCCCTGTGCAGTGCCTGAGGATGCAATGTGAGCAAAGAAGAGTTCTCTGTACCTCTACCCGACCCCAGGAGAGTTCGCAAGTCTGGGAGACAGACACACAGGTAGACAAGTAATTAAAAGCAGTATTTACCCTCTGCTGGTGAGGGATCTTAATGGGCTGGTTAAGGTGCTGTTACCAGGTCCAGCCTGGGAACCCTTATGGTCTGGTTGTCTATCTCCCTCCCTCCTGAGTGCTGCTTAGCAGGGGGTTTAAGGAGGAGGAATATTTTGGCTCTGAGCCAAAATGGAGCTCAAGTTTTCTCAGAATTATACTGCAGCCCTAGCAAAGCTTCCCCATTGGTGACCAACTCAGTTTCTCTATGAAGCATTTCTTTTCTGCTTTTCTCTGTTACAAGTAGGAAAAGAATAAGAAAGGGGAGGGAGGGCAGAGGCAGTCATGGCACTGAGCTGCCATGGAGGCAGGTCTCCAACACCAGGAATTAAAGGTATTTAGGGATACCCAGGCAGTGCCAGTGTTTTCTGATATTCATTCACATAGATGACAAGCCTTTATCAGAAGTTAACATTAACTGGAATTTTGAGAACACTGATGAGAATATATAAACAAGAGCAACATTAGAGGAAAATAGGTGCTTAGGAAAACATTGAGTGAATGAGTCAGAATAATTGCAAGGCAGTCATTATAAAAAAAACTTTTATTGTATCTGTGACCTCCCAACATCATCCCTGAATACCTTTGAGAATTTGCGTATAATTCTGGTAGTTTTGGTACAAGTATTTATAAGACTGCATAGGTCATTTAAACCTTCAAATCCCAGTTAATTTGGATACTCTACTAAACATTATTACTGTCAGCGTTGATTAGTCATCCAGAGAGAAAATTAAATACTGATATTGCCATTTATCTGATATTGCTCAGGGAGAAGTACTGCTAAACTGGGGCCTCTGGGCCACTGGAGAGAGGGCTTTCTGCCCTGGCACTTCCTGGACTAGGACACCCACCTCATGTGCAGCTGAAACTCACCATCCCTGGGCACTGGCTGGCTTTCTGTTCAGCTGCAGGCCCTACACAGGTCATGACTGAGCTGAGGAGCAGTTCCCTCTTCATGGAAATTATGGCAAGGCTGTCAGAAGCTAAAGGTTAATGAGTATGAACTAGTGTGTGAGTGGATACCACTGAGAATAGCAATGCAGGGTGCTTGACTTACAGGTACTTATTATAGTCCACCTTTACAACTGCTAAACAAAGCAAGAAATTTAATCACTCAGCTGATTTTTCTAAAAACTGTTTTCTTCGGTAAGCATTTTCTTTCTTTTTTAAACCTTGTAACTAATAACCCCATTTATTAGTGCTTTTCCTTACAATGAACTTCACAGAGGGTTAAATTGCTTACACAAGGGTCAGTGTTGGTATAGGTGGCTAGATATTAATAAATGAGGGGAGCAAAGGTAATCTGACATTTAGCCTCATAAACTGGGAGGCTGAATCAAATACACCTGCTTCACTAAGAAGTACAGCATTCACAGACTTCCCAGGAGTAACACATCTCTGCCCTTGGGATTTAATCTTCAGCAGGCCCTGAATGGGCAGGAAAAGTCTCCTTTGGGAACTGCTGTCCTAGTATCAAATTATGGGGGAAGTAAGAAAATTTCTCTGCCTGGTACATGCTCAGTAGAAGCCAAGATGGCAGGGGGGAGGTGCTTCTACTCTGAGGCGTATGCAGAAGCAACTAAGATGGCAACCATATAGGAAAAGGATCTGATTAAAAAGGAACACAGAAACCCAAAAGATCTAGGGAATAGATTGATTAGGGGGAGGGCCCAATGAAAGAATACAAAAGATTGGAAAATTGATTGGTTATTTTGAAAGAGTGCCTGGTCCTTCCCAAGTCCAAGATAATATAATCCAAGCTTAACAAGGTCATGCTCTCTTTCTCTCTGGCCCTGTAACAGATATTTGTTCCTGTGCTCTGTGCATTCCTGCATTCTCTCTCCATAGAAGCCATGTGGCCTTAGCCACTACCTGCTATCAGCAGCAGCCTGCAGTTGCAGGGACTACAAGTGCAGACTACAAGTGAGAGCCTGCATATAGCAATGCAGTGGCAGCCTGAGTGCAGCTCAGAAAAAAACTACACTAGCTGAATGGGGACAGAGACTAAACTGGACTAAGCTTTGGTATGGAACAGAATGTCTGGACACTGGCCCTATTTCTGGGGCTGATGAAGACAAGGCTGTACTTTTCCACAGCAGGATGGAACTGAACAGGCAAAGTCCTTTGTGTTTTCTCCAGCTTCAATGGACCTAACATCACACCACATCCTCCTATGAATGGTCCTTGAAATGCTTTTATTGGGACACCACAAGGATCCCATTTCTACTGGCAATATCAGCATTGTCGATCTAGAGTCTATGGTGACTGATATCACTAAAAAATTGGCCCCAGCAGTTTGAAGTAATTTATAATCTCATGATTTATAAGGAAATGCTTGCACAAGTAGTAGAAACTTTCATTTTCATGAGCTTTGTCTTTTTTAACAAAAGACACTATACATTAGTCTCAGAACCTTATTGTGTTCATTTTTGTTGTTGTTGCTGTTAATATCGGAATTTCCTGTAGTCAGTCATGAGGAGAAAATGTCCAGTTTCTTTGAGTCATGTGTATGACACCAAAGCAAAAGAGTTGAAGACACCATGAAGTATAAAGCATAATGGTTAAACAATCATAGTTTACAAGTGTTACCCATGATATTTCCAGTATCCACCTGGAACCATATGTATAATTATATTATTGACTACATTTAAATAATATATACAATATTTTTTACGATATTTCATCTGTACTTCTTAATCCCTTTATCTTTATTCCCAGTCCCCCACTCCCTTCCCCTCTGTCAACCATCAGTCTCTTCTCTGTATCTATGATTCTGTTTCTGTTTTGTATGTTTTTTTATATTATTCTTTAGCTTCAAATTATGTGATATTATATGAAATTTGTCTTTCTCTGGCTGATTTATTTTTTTAATATTTTTTTATTGATTAAGTTATTACATATGTGTCCTTATCCCCACATTACCCCCACCCCCCACCCCCCACTCATGCCCTCACTCCCCTGTTGTCTGTATCCATTGGTTAGGCCTATATGCTTGCAAATAAGTCCTTTGGTTGATCTCTCCTCCTTACCCCCACCCTCCGCTACCTTCCCTCTGAGGTTTGATGGTCTGATCAATGCTTCTCTGTCTCTGGATCTGTTTTTGTTTATCAGTTTATGTTGTTCATTATATACCATAAATGAGTGAGATCATGTGATATTTATCTTTCTTTGACTGGCTTATTTCACTTAGCATAATGTTCTCCAGTTCCATCCATGGTGTTGTAAATGGTAAGAACTCCTTTTTTACCACAGCATAGTATTCCATTGTGTAGATGTACCACAGTTTTCTAATCCACTCATCTGCTGATGGGCACTTAGGCTGTTTCCAGATCTTAGCTATGGTGACTTGTGCTGCTATGAACATAGGGGTGCATATATCCTTTCTAATTGGTGTTTCTAGTTTCTTGGGATATATTCCTAGAAGTGGGATCACTGGGTCAAATGGGAGTTCCATTTTTAGTTTTTTGAGGAAACCCCATACTGTTCTCAACAGTGGCTGAACCAGTCTGCATTCCCACCTGCAGTGCACGAGTGTTCCTTTTTCTCTACATCCTCGCCAGCACTTGTCGTTTGTTGATTTGTTGACGATTGGCTGACTTATTTCACTTGGCATAATACCCATTCATGCTGTTGTAAATTATAAAATTTCATTTTTAATGGCCAAGATTATAATATTCCATTGTATATATGTACCAGCACGTTTTTATGCACTCATCTGTTGATGCACTTGGGTTGCTTCCATATAGTTTGGCTATTATAAATAACACTGCAATGAACATAAGAGTGTATATAGTTTTTCAAATTAGTTTTTTGGGTTTCTTTAAATATATACCCAAAGTGAAATCACTGGGTCAAAAGGCAGTTCCATTTTTAATTTTTTGAGCAACCTCCATACTGTTTTCCATAGTGGATACACCAATCTGTATCCCCACCAACAATGCTCAAGGATTCTCTTTTCTTCACATCCTAACCAACACTTGTTATTTCTATACTAGAGGCCTGGTGCATGAAATTCATGCATGGGGGAGAGGGCCCTCAGCCTGGCTTGCACCCTCTCTGACCTGGGACCCCTGAGGATCAGGCCTAAACCGGCAGTTGGATATCTCTCTCGCAATCCAGGACCGCTGGCTCCTAACCACTCGCCTGCCTATCTGCCTGATCGCCTCTAACCCTTCTGCCTGCCTGCCTGCCTGATAGCCCCTAGCCAGCTCTTCCTGCTTGCCTGATCACCCCCTAAATGTCCCCTGCCAGGCTGATCACCCCTAACTGCTCCACTGCCTGCCTGATCATCCCTAACCACCTCTACCTCAGCCTACGCCACTGTGGCTTTGTCCAGAAGGATGTCTGGAATGATGTCCGGAAGGTTGTTTGGCTGTCCGGAAGGTCTAATTAGCATATTACACTTTTATTAGTATAGATTACTGGCTATATTCCCTATGCTGTACTTTACTTTCCCATGACTGTTTTGTAACTAACAATCTCTATTTTTTGATCCCTTCACCTTTTTTAAAATCCTCACCCAAAGATATGTTTTTATTGATTTGAGAGAGAGAGATTCATCGATGTAATAGAGGAACATATAGCCTCCCATACATAGCTCCGAGTGGGCATCAAACCCACAACCTATGTATGTGCCCTAACTGGGATCAAATCCACAACTTTTCTTGTATACAAGAGAATGCTCTAACCCAGCAGTTGCCAAGATTTTGGACCTCACGAACAACCAGTGGTACATGGACCACTGGTTGGCAACCACTGATTTAACTAACTGAGCCACCAAGCGTGGGCTCAGTGGTTCATCTGGGCTCGCTGCTTCTTAGTGCTGGCCCTGCCCCCCGCCCACTGGTGGGTGGGGGGTGATCTGGGGCCAGGCTGGTTGTAGGAGGGGCTGTGGGAGGTAGAGGCACTGCAGGTCGAAACCCCATCCACCCTCTGTGGAGGCTCCAAGATTGTGCCACCCCCATCCCACTACCTCTGCAGAAGGGGCCCTGGCACTGGATCGGCCCTCACCAACGCCTCTCCCATGAAGCTGCCTCTCCCGCACTGCCTCTGTGGAAGGGGGTTCACTGGGACTGCCATGGCTGGTCTGGCAGCACATTCCCCCTGACCCTGTCCCCTGCCCACTGGTCATTCTGGAAGGTCATCCAGAAGGTCGTTCAGCTGTATGGCCTAATTAGTATATTACTCTTTTATTATAGACTAGAGGCCCGGTGCACAAAAATTTGTGCACTCAGGGGGGAGAGGGGTCCCTCAGTCCGGCCTGTGCCCTCTCGAAGTCTGGGACCCCCTCGGGAGATAACGCCCTGCTGGCTTAGGCCTGCTCCCGGGTGGCAGAGGGCAGGCCCAATCCGTAGGTGCAGCCCCTGGTCGGGCTCAGAGCAGGGCCGATTGGGGAGTTGGGGCGCCGCCCCCTGTCATGCACAGAGCAGGGCGGATCTGGAGGTTGCGATGCCACCCCTAGTCACGCTCAGGGTACGGCCGATTGGAGGGTTGGGGCACCGCCCCCTGTCACACTCAAGGCAGGGTCAATGGGGAGGTTGCGGCGCCACCCCCTGTCATGCACAGAGCAGGGCCCATCAGGGGGGTTGGGGCGCTGCCCCCTGTCACTCACAGAGCAGGACCCATCAGGGGGTTGGGGCACTGCACCCTGTCACACACAGAGCAGGGCTGATCAGGGGGTTAGGACGCTGCACCCTGTCACACAGAGAGCCGCAGGGCAATCAGGGGCTTTGGGTGCTGCCCCCGTCACACTGATCCTGGTGCCGGGAGGCCTCACGGCTCCACTGATCCGGGTGCCGGTGCCGGGAGGCATATTACCCTTTTACTATGTAGAATAGAGGCCTGGTGCATGGGTGGGGGCTGGCTGGTTTGCCCTGAAGGGTGTCCTGGATCAGGGTGGGGATCCCCACTGGGGTGCCTGGCCAGCCTGGATGACAGGTTGATGGCTGTTTGCAGCTGGTCACACACCCTTCAGGGTGGGGGTCCCCACTGGGGTGCCTGGCCAGTCTGGCTGAGGGGCTGAGGGCCGTTTTCAGGCTGGGACTGAAGCTCCCAACCGCTCCTTTTTTTCTTTTCTTTTTTAATTCTGGGCCAGCTTTAGCTTTGAGGCCTTGGCTGCTGAAAACAGGTTTTTGGCCTTTGTTTACCATCTGTATTTGATACAATGTTGCGGTCCGTCTGGCTGAAGCCCCGCTGAGTAAAGCAGGTTTCTGGAGTTTTGTTTATCTTCTATTTTTGCAACATAGTTGCTTAGAGTTGCAGCTGCGAGGCCGGCAAGTCAGGCGGGGAATGTTGGAGTCCTCCGTCACTGAAGCAAGCAAGCCTCCCTGTTCGCATCAGCTGCCTGGCTGCCAGCCGCCATCTTGACTGGCAGTTAATTTGCATATCATGGGAAGGGTAGCGGTCGTACACCAATTACCATGTTTCTCTTTTATTAGTGTAGATTTATTGATGATAGCCATTCTGACAGTTATGAGATGATATCTCACTGTGGTTTTAATTTGCATTTTTCTGATAATTAGTGACCTTGAGGATCTTTTCATATGTCTATTGGCCATCTGTATGTCCTCTTTGGAGAAGTGTCTATTCAGGTCCTTTGCTCATTTTTTAATAGAATTGTTTGTTTTCTTGCTGTTAAGTTGTATGAGGTTTTTCTAAATTTTGTATATTAACCTCTTATTGGATTTCTCATTGGTGAATATGTTCCACCATTCTTGGGCTGTCTTTTGTTTTGTTGATGGTTTCCTTTGCTGTACAAAAACTTTTGAGTTTGATGTAGTCCCATTTTTCTTTGTTTCCCTTTCTTGAGAAGATATATCAAAACAATATTACTAAGAAAAATGTCAGAGATTTCACTACCTATGTTTTCTTCTAATATTAAATAAGAGTGGTGAAAGTGAACATCCCTGTCTTATTCCTACTCTTTAGGGAAACACTTTCAGTTTTTCTCCATTGAGTCTGATGTTAGCTGTGGGTTTTTCATACATGGCCTTTATTTTGTTGAGGCATGTTCCCTCTATTCCCACTCTGATGAGAATTTTTATCATAAATGGAACTGGATTTTGTCAAAGGTGTTTTTTGCATCTATTGATATGACCATATAATCTTTATCCTTCATTTTATTTGTGTGGTTTATCATGTTAATTGATTTACAGATATTGTACCAACTTAGCATCCCAGGAACAAATCCCATTTGATCATGGTGCATGTATTGCTGAACCAGTTTGCTATTTTATTGAGGGATTTTGCATTTATGTTTATCAGGGATATTGGCCTATAGTTTTCTTTCTTTGTAATATATTTTTCCGGTTTTGGAATTAGGATAAAGCTTGCCATGTAAAATGAGCTTCGGAGTGTTCTCTCCTCTTGAATTTTTTGGAATAGTTTGAGAAAAGTAAGTACTAGTTCCTTTTTGACTGTTCGGCAAAATTCACTTGTAAAACCATCTGGTCCAGGACTTTTGTTTGTTGAAATTTTTTTTATTACTGCTTTAATTTCATTTTTTGTACTTTGCCTGTTTATATTTTGTTTTTCTTTTTTAAAAAAAAATATTTTTATTGATTTCAGAGAGGGAGAGAGAGATGGAAACATCAATGATGAGAATCATTGATTGGCTGATTCCTGCACGCCCCCTACTGGGGATCAAGCCTGCAACCTGGGCATGTGCCCTTGACTAAAATTGAACCCGGGGCCCTTCAGGCCACAGGTCGACGCTCTATCCACCAAGCCAAACCAGCTAGGGCAAGATTTTGTTTTTCTTGATTCAGTTTTGGAAGATTGTATATTGCTGGGATTTTATTTATTTTTTAAGAATGTCCAATTTGTTGGCATATAATTATTTGTAATATTTTCTTAGAATCCTTTGTGTTTCCTTGGTGTCAGTTGTTACTTCTTTCATTTCTGATTTTAATTATTTGGGTCCCTTAAACTTATCATGTTTTAAAAGTCTTCTTTTTGCTACTGTGATTGGGTGTTTTCTGCTACCTTGTCTTCCAAACACTTATTTGATCTTCTACTCATCTAACCTACTGTTGATTCCTTCTACTGTATTCTTCAATTAAGATACTATAGTCTTCATTTCTGACTTGGTCTTTTTATAGCTTTTGTGTGTTTGTTTTAATGCTGTTGAAGTTCTCACTCAGTTCCTTAAGCATTCTTACAAATATTGTTTTGAACTCTATATTTGGTAGGTTGCTTGATGCCATTTTATTTAGTTCTTTTTCTGGAGATTTCTCCTGTTCTTTCATTTGGGACATGTTTCTTTGTCTCTCCATTTTCTGTTCTTCTATGTGTTTTTCTGTGTATTAGGTAGATATGCTTGTTAGGGTAGCCTTATGTATTAAGTGTCCTGTGGGTTCCAGTGGCACTGTCTCCCTGATTACCTGAGCTGGGTCCTCCAGGAATGTTCCTATGTGACACCTGCTCTTGCCCATCATGCATGGGGTCAACCAACTCTCATGCTGGCTGACTGTGAGGATAAACATGAAGCAGAATTCACCTCAGCATGATCTGTTGCCTGTCAAGATATCACTTTGGATATGCCATTCATGGAGCTAGTTGGGTCCTGTTAAGATGTTGTCTGAAGCCCTCTACTATGTGCATTAGTTGTAGGGTCTCTTCAGAGAAACTCTGGTGCAAGTCAATGTCAGATACTTCCTATGATGGGCCCTAGGCAACTTGTTTGGAGCCACAAACGTATCCTCAATTTGTGTTTGTCTCTGGTGGGACTGAATGTGCATGGGTGGGGCCAACCAGCACATCAAGGTCACCTTCCATCCACTTTGAACCAGGGAACAGGTCAACAAAAAGCCCAAGCCACCCTGAGGTTTACCTCTGACTGCTTGCTACCTGTTAGGCTCACTCACTAAAAAAGCCTTTTGGCCATAGATGAGTTGCATGAGGTAAGTTCTCAGTGAGTCACCAGTTATGCACTAGTGGTGTTCACCAGATTAATACAGAGCTTGGTCTGAGGACCACTGAGAAAAAGTCCAAAGTACATCAAGGCCAGCTGCTACTTTCTGGGTGCCCACAGACCTGTGGTAGGGCAGGTTCTCAAAGAGTTCTCAAGGTGGGGCCAGCAGAGTTTATCAGGCCCAAACAGCAAGTTTGACTTGTGAAAGGAGGTATCTTTACCAGTTGGGTATACAAGCAAAAAATAACCCCTGCCCTAGGGCCACACAATTCAGTGTGTCCTGGATTCTGCCTGGACCTCTTCAAGAGCCAGAGCTCAGCAGAGTGGGCTGCTGGGAATCAGGAGGGTGGCTTCCAGTAAGGCTTCTGAGAAGGGGGCAATGACCACCATCCCAGAGCCACACAACTCAGTTTCTGACACCTCTTAATATCTCTTGAATCTGTCTGGTCTTCTATACCACAGGCCCAGTTGGTATTGGCTGACTCTTCTACAGAGTGTGAGCTTGGCAGGACTGTGTGAAGCTATTGCATTACCGCAGATTGATGTCATATGTAGGGGATTGCTTGACCCAAGAAAGATGGCATCTACACTGGATGATGTTCCTTCAGTTTTCTTGCTGGAGACACACAACCAAGTTTCTCCTCACATGACTCTAGTTTGTTCTGAACTGCCTTCCTTGTACCAGAACCCAGGATGAGTGGCTGCAAATTAGATTTTGTTTCCTAATCCTTAAACAGGGTGGCTAGATTTCTTGCAAACTCTTATCTCTCCCTGGCAGACAGAATCCCTGCTCCTCAGGGAATATATTTGCAGCTGAGATATCCATCTGGATTCCTACCCATGTTACATAGGTGCAAGGCCAGCCCTTTTCACACTCCACCCTTCCTATCAGTCTCAATGTGGCTTCTTCTGTAAATCCTTGATTACAAGACTTCTGTTCAGCTAGTTTTTAGTTGGTTAGTCAGATTGATGGTTCTATATTTGAGTTGTAATTTCAGTTTGGTCCTGGGAGGAGGTGAATATTATTTCTACCTACTTGGCCACCTTCTTTGATCTTCTTCTGGATGTTGCTTTTTTTTTACAAATTGAAGTCAAGAACCTCCAGCAGCAAAAAATAAAAATAAAACTAAATAAAAAATTACTCACTTTATTGTGATATTTGCTTTATTGCAGTGGTCTGGAACCAAACCTGCAATATTTCCTAGTTGTGCCTGTATTTGGCTGATTTATGGTAGAAAGGGAAATGTGTGGAGGAGCTCTCAGGTGGCTAAATGTTATATTGTGGAAAATGTCCTTGGCTATGAAGACAGCTTCGCACAGCTGCAGCTAGTCTAACTCTAAATTACCCATTTCTGGGAAGCAGGAAGATTTTGGAAGCTCACTCTGAAACTTTCTTAACTGCTCACATTTTTTCCAACCTCAAAGCCTTCCATTTTATAGATGTAATCTGAGGTCTCAAAAGTTACATAGAGAAATTCCTCAGATATCCAGGAGTCTTTGTGGAGCATTTTGACATGCCAACTGCAGACACTTATAACACAGTTTCAGTAGTTTATAGTTTTTTAAAAATTCACATACTTTATATAGAAGTTTCATTATCCAAAGCATTAATACTTGAGATTTTCCTTTATAGTCAAATAATAAGAGTTTATATCAATGAGTGCTAAGTGGCTAGAGATAGTTGCTGATAATAAATAAATGGAATGCAGAAGCTGGGGAAGTCAGCCAAGGCTCCTGAGAGGCTCTCTAGAAGAAGAGAGGTGTGAGGTGGGTCTTAGGGTAAGGAATGAGGAGAAGGATATCTTCATATGGGGAATGGAGAGGAGAAGTGGATACCAAAGTCATTCAAAATTAATAAACTAAAGAAATTGGTGGCTGCTTGGAAAGGAGTAAAGATGAAGGAAAAGGTGGCAGTTTTGGTTTTGGTTGATGAGAGAATAGTGATACTGTCTCCCTTCCATGACTGGAGTCAGATTTAAGCTCTGTGTTCTCTAATTATTGCCATCCATCCTTTTCCTAGCTCTTGGCACGCCTTAGACATTAATTGCTTTTTTTTTTTCAGCATCATTGTACTATATGATATACTAATTTATTTTGTTTATTGCTTCACCCCAAACCCCAACTAGATTGTAAGGGATATTTTGATATTGATCAGGGATATTTTTCATTTTGGTTTATTTCTGTTTCCTTAGAAGCTAGAACAAGAAAAGACTAAATGTTGCGTATGTGTGTGTAGATATCTCTATATATGTATATGTATACTTCCAGAGCATTTAGTTATATTTTATATTTTCTATATATTTTGATTTTTATAGAAAGAAGAACATTTCATGCAAGTGGAAAACAAACGATTTATTGTGCTAATTGTCAATATTTCCAAATCTATATTTGGAAAAAGAATGAGGTGAAATAAGAAGATTTAGGACCAGGAGAATAGATAGACCTGACAAAGTCTGTGTTGGCCTTGCTTTGTCTGGGTTTGCCTGGGAAAAAGAGAGTCAGGTGATTTCATGAAGCACAGATGCCTAGAGGCAAGAATTATAAATAGCCAGGTAAGTGGGAGCTGGTGCTGAATCTTGCAACTAGTATTGTGTTGTTGGATAGGAGTGGGGTGCCAGTGAAGTTAGTCAGATCACTGAGTCTTAATAAAGTGATGGAAAATAAACATTCCTAGGAACATGATTCTACAAGTCCCTAGAAGAATATAAATTGAGATCTTTGATGAAAAAAATTAAGAAAGTTGTATGTCTCCTTAAATCTCCCTCCTTAAATCTCCTAAAGCTGCAGAGTAACGCTTTCAGTAAAAATAAACCCTATATTTAGGGGTACACTTAGTACCCTCAGGTGATTTATTTTTTATTACTCTTGTTTTCTGATACATGTATTTGGAATTATAAATTTCCCTTTGAGTATCATATTTGTTTTATCACATGCATAGTCACAAGAAGTATTTTTATTGTTTGCTTTTAAGTGCTTCAAAATTTTTATAATGGCCCTGGCCAGGTAGCTCAGTTGGTTAAGGGCATCATCCCAACACACCAAAATTCCTACTTCAAATAATATATATTTAGTGGTGTTTTTGCTTCCAGACATATGTACTTTTTTTTTCTAAAATTTTTTCTAATGAGTTCCACTTCTACTTCATTGTGATTAGCAAACATAGCCCACATGATACTATTTTTTTCCCTATAATTTATTAAGAATTACCATGTGATCTCTACATGGTCAATTTTTGTAATTACACTTGTACTTAAAAATATATTTTTATATTTGGTGAGTACAATATTATATAGATATAATATTTAAAACTTATTATTCATGAAATTTTGATCTATGAATGCTAAATTTTGACAGCTTGATTAATCAATTTCTGAGAGGAATGTTTTCAATGTCTTTGTTAAATTATATTGTTAGATGCATATGTATTTATAATCTATTTTTATTTTTCATCTCTATATTTTCAAACTTTGTATTCTTAAATTTGAAATGGAGAACATAACTGTCTCAGCTCTTTATTTCAATCTGAGCAACATGTTCTTTTGCTTAATGGGTTGAACAAATTTATGTATCTACACTACTAAAAGACAAAGATGATAATTGACCTAAACTTTGCTACACCCAAGCCACGCCCACCAGCCAATCAAAGTGACTATATGCAAATTAACCTAACCAAGATGGTGGCTGGCAGCCATGGAGCTGGAGCAAGCAGGAGGCTTGGTTGCCCAGGCGAGGGAGGAAGCCAAGCTTCTGGCCTGCTCGGGCTGGCTGTGGCCTCCACAAAAGGGAATAAAGTTTCAATCATAGAAGCTAAATAAATCCCAGATACCTGCTTCCAGCTAGCATCCACTGGGAGCTAGGGTGGCTGGGGGCTGTGTCCAGCCTGCAAACAGCCATCAGCCCCTCACCCAGGATAGCCACACCCTCATGGGGTGAGGGTCCCTGCTGGAGGGCTTGGCCAGCCTGCAAACAGCCATCAGCCCCTCACCCAGGCTGGCCAGGCACCCCAGCAGGACCCCCCCTCACTGAAAGGGGTGTGGCCAGCCTAAAAATGGCCTTTAGCCCCTAACCCAGGCTGGCCAAGCACCCCATTGGGGACCCCCACCCTAAAGGGGGTGTGGCCAGTCTGAAAACAGCCCTCAGCCCCTCACTGAGGCTGGCCAGGCACTCCAGTGGGACCCCCACCCTGATCCGGGTCACCCTTCATGGCAAACCCGCCAGCTGCCACCCGTGCACCAGGCCCCTATCCTACATAATAGAAGGGTAATATGCAAATTTACCCTAACAGCCAGAGCTACTGGGAATCACTGGTCACTATGACACACACTGACCACCAGGGGGCAGATGCTTAATGCAGGAGCTGCCCCCTGGTGGTTAGTGCGCTCCCACAGGGGGAGCTCTGCTTAGCCACAAGCCAGGCTGATAGCTGCCAGTAAAGCGGTGGTGGCGGGAGCCTCTCCTGCCTCCTCAGCAGCTCTAAGGATGTCCAACTGCAGCTGGCCTGCTCCACGCTGGCAAGTGGACATCCTCCGAGGGCTCCCAGGCCGCCGGAGGGATGTCTGACTGCCAGCTTAGGCCCAATCCCCCAGGAAGCAGGCCTAAGCCAGCATGTGGTGCCTTCAAAGTCTGGACCCCAACAGAAGCCAAAGGGCAAGTGAGGCCAGGTGATACAGATAACAGGGTAAAAAGTGAGGGAGGCTAGTTCTGAAAGGATAAATATAGGCTAACCAGCATGTCAATGGAACAAAATCTGATAAGAACAAAGAAGGAGAAGATGAGAGGTGGGTGACTACTTCTGTGTCCAATATACCCTTGAATCTATTTTTCAACCTTGGGGGCGGGGATTGGTCTAAAATGCAAATGTAATCATGTCATTTTCCTGCTTTAAATCTTTCAAAGACTTACCTGCACCTTTAGGATAAAAGCTTCATGTGTACACAGGGACTCTGATGATCAGGCCCTGCATCCCTTTCCAGCTTAATCTTTACTACTTTTCCTCAGCTGCCCTGAGCTGCAAGCATATTAAACTTCTTCATTTCTTCCAGTTTAGATCCTTTGTTACCAAGGTGTTCCCTCTGCCTTCCCATTTCGTAGCCAGGCTATCCTCTGTTCCCTAAGCACTGGTCAAACCTTCCCAACTCTGGAAGCCACCCCTGCCCCTCCCCCAGGTTGGACAGTTCTCCTGGAGCCCCATGGCCACTGACCATTGTGTCTGTTTTCCTTCAGTCTCAGCTGTCCACACGGAGGGGATGACTATTTACTCTGCTTGTTTTCAAGACTGTGAGCCCCTCCAGGACAATGATTTGTTTTTTATTTCCCATATCAATGAAACTCTGTTGGAGAAATAATTTCACTTAAATGAATATTGAATTCATTTATTCAGTCTTTATCTACGTCCAGAACAGCACTGGGCAGAGGCCTGGTATCAGTCCCTGCTCTACCTCACAGTTACTATACTACCTAGAGCAAATCCCTTACCTTTCTGAACGTATTTTCTTTTATGAAATCAACATAAAAAAACCCACACTTTAAGGATGTTTTCAGGCACAAATATAATTAAACCTTTTTGTACCCACTACCAGGCTCTTAAGTCTCCAAATTGCCCAAATGCAATGTCACTGCCAGTATTTTACTAGAGAGTGTCTCTCCTGGGCAGACACTTTGACCATGACCCAATGCCACCAGCCTCTGGGCCTCTGGAGAGCTCTTCTTACCATCATAAACCTTCAGGTTATACTTTTCCTCCTTTCTCTGAGCTCCAACTGTATGCAGGCTCACATTTTAGGGAGTGAAGTCTGAAAACCTGTTTAGATTTGTATATACAACAAAGGGGGCTCTTTTTACCAGAGGAAAGATATTGCCTTACTTGATCATTAAATCTAGTTCTGACACTTCTAGAAAATGAGTCTCAAGCCAAGAAAAAATTTAAAACTACTAATTGTCAGTACAAAGTGACTCCAAATATATAACAATCTTTATTTTTGCATATTAATTTTGACTTGGCATCTTACCACAATCACTTGAGAAGTGAGAGTGAGGAATCAGTTATTTGTCCTCATTGTGGTTCAGAGCTAGGTGCTGCGATCCCCACTGGGTCAGGCATTGGTAGCTCCTCACCTGTTTTCCCCTTGTGCTTGTGCCTCTTCTCATTTCTGCATTAGCATCAAATCATTCACTTGCCTTATTTGATCTTGCTTGTTCCATAAACTAAGTCTTTTCAGGAGTTGTCAGTCTATATAAAATGTATTGTAAAGCTGGATGTTAGTACAGAACTAAAAACTCATTCTGCTTCAGTCTAAGATTGAGAAATGGAGCAGAAATAAAGGATTCCAAACCTATGGTATATCTGAGTTAAATGAAGCCCTCTCCTCTGATCCCTCTGCCTTCCAACTAAATACTAACATCTATTGTCCCATGGCAGTGCTAAATCCAAGGAGAGCTGCATAATGAATTTACATAATTGAACAAATTAGAGATAAATCAGAATAAATGGTTTCCTGGTGATTTTTCTCTGCCCTTTCTTTTGCTGGTTACAAAATGATGGATGTTCCTGCAGTGTTCCAGTGTCTTCTCTCCCTGGGTGGTGTCCAGAAAACTGCCCCTCTTCCATCTGAAAATTACGTCAGGACACATCAGAGTGGCGGCCTTTCCTAGGAAAACCAGAGGGTAGTACCCAAGGCTCCAGACCAGTGCTCCACCCCCAAGGTTGCTCCCCCAGCCCAGATGGCTCCCCAACCCACTTGCCCTCAGCATGGGCACCTGCCCTGCCCTGCTCTGTGTGCCTCCCCACCTCAATTCTAGGGTCTACAAAGTGAAAGTTCCAGATTGGGGATATGTGTTTATTTGGCAGCTTATTTTTCCCACCTTTGATCACAAATTGCCCTTTAAAACGTTCTGAAAGGTTAACTTCTCTTGAAATGATTTGCTGGAAGCACTTTCTGTAGACTGAAAAGAGCTATTTTGTAAAAGGTTTTAGAGCAGGGGTAACTAATTGAAAAGTTAGATTTCTTTGTGTAGTGCTGGCTGATTCCATAAAGAGAACACTTAATGAGAGAGGCAGTAGATGTGGTTTCAGTGGCCACCCTGCTGGGACTAGCAAACCTTGGTTTCCTAATGGTTTTCCCATTTGTCCAATTGCAAAATATAATGTCTGCACTACTTGTTTCA
The DNA here is from genome assembly GCF_963259705.1 of Myotis daubentonii. Lineage (NCBI taxonomy): Eukaryota > Metazoa > Chordata > Mammalia > Chiroptera > Vespertilionidae > Myotis > Myotis daubentonii. The sequence goes on from NC_081840.1 coordinate 106,080,696, forward strand.
TGTGATTACTGTTAGAATCAGGTTAAATAACTTTCTGCAGTTTTAAAAGAAATTTATATTAGTACAAAAATAAAAACGGCATAGTTAAATTAAGCGTGCATTTTGGAGTTAGGAATCTTGGATTTCAATGCTGGGTCTACCATTAGCTATGTGAGCAAATGCAGGTTAGTTCACTAATGTGATCCAATTTTTCTTTTAATTTGTAAAATGGGGGTGACAATAGTTGCCTTGCCTGCCTCATATTGATGTTGTGAGAATCAAATGGGATAGCATAAGTACAAGTTCTTTGTAGAATTGTAAAGTAGTAAATTGCATATAAATACTTGGGAGGTGTCTGGAATTGTACTATGTGCACCATGTGTTCTTTAATCCTCACAATGACCCATTGAGGAAAAGAATGCTATTATCCCCTTTTCCGGTTAAGAAAACTAAGGCTCAGGAAAGTGGAGCCACACGCTAGTCAGTGGAGTCAAGATTCAAACACACTTCTAACTCCTGAGCTTGTGTTTTAAATCACTGTCTACACATCTGTGGGTGATTATTTTGCTGCTTTTATGTTTTCAGTAAATGACAATGACATAACGAAGGCACAGAGGATGTTATTTTCTCAGAGGTGGGGGTTCTTGTGGTTGACATGGTAACATTCCTTTTATGGAACATTTATATTATTCCTCAATTACGATTGCACTTAGCAAGAGATGTTAAGTAATGACTTCTCAAAAGACCATGAGAAGAAAAAAGATTTTAGTAAGTATCCCTCAGTAATTAGCTCTATTGCTTGAGTGAAGTTATTAATTTTTATTTGCAAGATATGTGGGTTACAACCTGAGTTATTAGCAAGATGTTTGGGAAATGAATTCATCACATACATGATTCCTACTTTAGGGCAGTAAATGATATCTCCTATGGTCATTTGTAAAAGGGGGAGGAAAGTCAAAGGTCAACACAGATATATGATGTAGGAGTGCTGGGAAAGATATTTTTCATAAAGGGCTGAATTTATAAGTTGAGCATGGATGCTTGGGACTTATCTATGTATTTTTTTGTTTTATTTTAGAGTATTCACTTTGCTGTTATTATATACTATAACAGAGAAATTAATCACTTTGGTTCTCATTGCACTTTCTCTTAATTCTGGTAGCTTTTGTGGGGAAGTAGGGATTGTTTTACTATGTAAAATAAATATGACTCTGAATACAGAATAGTAAGAAAAATAAAGAAGAGGGTTGGTGGTAAGAATGAAGCCATTTAAGAAATGAGTGAAAAAAGTGAAGGGGTTAAGGAGTACAGATTGGTAGTTATATAATAGTCACTGAGATGTAAAGTACAGCGTAGGGAATATAGTCAACAATATTGTGATAACTATGTATGGTGTGAGCTGGGTACTAGACATACTGGGGTGATCAGTTAGTAAGTTATATAATGTCTAATCACTGGATTGTACATCTGAAACTAATATAATACTGTAATTGGAAACTAAAAAATTATTTAAAGTAAACTGGACTCAGGGCAGGTGGAGAAAGTTGGCAAGATGGGTACAGATCATAGTCATAAGACATTGCTACACATATAATATTGAGAGCAGGCAGCTCTGTTGTCTTAAGGCTTGAGTCAAGCCTGTTGATTTTTCTTCATAGTGCAATGCTTCTGACTTACAAGAAGTGTCTTTACCTCACAATTAATATAAGCTTTCTTGCCCTAACTGGTTTGGTTCAGTGGACAGAGTGTCGGACTAATGACTGAAGGGTCCCAGGTTTGATTCCGGCCAAGGGCACATGCCCAGGTTGTGAGCTCAATCCCCAGTGTGGGGTGTGATGTGCAGGAGGCAGCTTATCAGTCTCAGCATTGATGTTTCTATCTCTCTCTCCCTCTCCCTTCCCCTCTGAAATCAATATATATATATATATTTAAAAAAGCTTCCCTTTGGTTGTTCACTAATCTCTCAAGGTGGCCTGATTAAGGTAGAAAATGAAGAAATGTCCCTAACTCATTTGAAAATCTACCTTTTAACATTTTGCAGCAGCCTCTTTGCTTTTTTTTTTAAAAAAACTATGTTTTTATTGATTTCAGAGAGAGTAAGAGAGAGGGAGAGAGAGATAGAAACATCAATGATGACAGAGAATCATCGATTGGCTGCCTCCTGCACACCTCATACTGGTGATCGAGCTAGCAGCATAGGCATGTTCCTGGACTGAGAATTGGACCTTCTGATTCATGGGTCAACTCAACCACTGAGCAACACTGCCAGGCTGCTTTCTTATACTGTCTAGAATTTGCTAGTTATGTCCAGCAGAGATAATACGCTATTAGCTTGAATGACAGCATACCTTAGTCTCACTTTGTGTTTGGTAGTGACTTCATGTCTAGAGAAAAATACTTTCTCAATTTATGAAGTCTGTGCAGATTTTTCTTGAAGCAAAGTGAAGCTAACAGAATTAACAAAGATCTCCAGCTAGTAGCATTGATTTCCTCATCAAACCAGATTAGGAGTGGCAATTCTGTTTTCTGAAGCCAGAGTAGATAATTCCTATGATCCCAGGAGAAAACACCCAACATAATCCCAGAAACAGACACCCCTCTATAATCCCATCAGCAGATGCCCCTATAATCTCATAAGCAGATGTCCCTATAATCCCATAAGCAGATACCCACTATGATCTCATCAGTACATGTCCTTATGACCCCAGGGTCAGATTTCCCCTGTGATCACAGGAGTGATGTTCCCAGGAGCAGATGTCTTCTGAGCTTCCCCTCTATTGCTTCTGGGCCCCATACCTTTTTATCCCATTACCTCCTTCATTCTCCCACTCCAGCACTTTTTCCCTGAAAGCATCAGAATTAGGGAAACATGAAGTACCACTATATCAGGAAAAAGGTACTTAAATAAACTGAAGGGAAAAGGAAAAAGGAAAAGAGAATAAAGACTGTAAAAGCATCAGGGTTTGCACAGCTCTAGGGTAGGTTACTTGTGGAGAAATCAATGCTTAACATTTAGTGCAGGAAAGCAACACATTTTAAATCTTAACTTTGGCATTCCCTCCCCTTTTCTTTTTTCTTTCCTCCCTCTCTTGCTACTCTTTCCATTTGTTAAATGCATTTGATGTTCACAAACTTTTAGAGAATAGCACATTTATTTTTCTAATGTGTGTTCTAAAAGAAGAGGTCTAGTTATGTATTTCCATTAACATTTTTCCTTCTCAACACAAGCTGTCCATCTATAATTCTGTCATCCATTCATGGAATCATTTGTTCATTATATCTATTGAGCATATACTTTGTATTTAAAAAGAACACCTTCATGTTTTCAAAAAATAAAAACAATAACTAATACTTATTACTTTCTATCAGCAGGGCCCTACACTAAATGTATAATAGGTCAAATTCATTCACTAAATGGTCCTGACAGCATAATTATTACTGCCCATTTTCCATATGGAAATTTGAGATTTAGAGAACATAAATGGCTTGTTCTAGGTCAAGAGAACACACAGCAATTTGATGACTGATTCTTGCTACATGCTATCCTCTTTTTGGGCCAGTGTTTCTTAAACTTAAGCTGCATCAAAATTGTCTGAAGTTTGAGAATTTGCATTTTTAACAGGTTATCATCATAAGATGTTAATGGAACCCTACTTTGAGAACCAGGGCTATAGGCCAGCAATTTTAACCTTTGTTTTTTAAATCTCATGACATACATAAACTAATTACTAAAATTCTGTGGCACACCAGAAAATATATTACATTTTATGATGATCTGACAAAAAATAGGTATAATTTTGATTAATTCACACGAGACAGTTGTTGTGTTGGCTGTTGTCATTTTTTTTCACTTGACAATCTAAGGGAAGAGAGGTCAGTAACCCTGACTAAATAGTCAGGTACTGCATGATTTAAAAATTCTTGCAGTACACTAGTTGAAAATTGCTGCTCTAGGCTATGCTGTCTCTCTGTACCCTCTCTCCATGGTGGAGTATCTTTAGGAAAGGTGAAATGTACACTTGCAGTTAATTTGAAGCTCACATTCACAAAATTCCCATGAATGGAAGAGCCAGCTTTCTCAGCCAAGACACTCCAGTGCTGCCTTTCCACTGTGCCAGATCTGTATCTGTGAAGTGATCTAGGTACTTTTCTCTCAGTACTTCCTGAGAAAATACTCCAGGAATAAAACTGTTTTAAATGGAAGTGCTGTCTGTTCTTAGTGGAGAAGATATTTAGTATGCCCTAGTAATGAAAGGACAAACAACATAAACATCTGAATAATTCCCCAATTTACTCCTGCTCAATATTCCAGGGTCAGAGTCTAGATATTCTGGAACATCTTTCTGAATCTTGAAAGCAGATAGCAAAAACAGCAGCTGTACATAGTCTGTTTATTTATTCAATCTTTCATGTAAACACAGTAATGATGACAGATCATCATTTGGCCTGTCAATGTGACTGCACTCCAGTAGAAACCTGTCCTCAGGCTGGTCAGGATAGTGGGGGCCCATTGGGAGTTGTGCTGGCAGGGGGGAGGGGCCATGGGCAGTAAGCCGGCTAGCCCTGCCCCTGATCAGGTGGGGGGGGCAATCTGGGGTGAGGCCAGGCAGGAGGAGGGGCTGCAGGAGGTTGGCCGGCTGGCCCCAGACCCCAATCAGGCTGGTTTGCAAGCTGTAGTGAGCATCATAGTGACTGGTGCATGGGTAGGGCACAGCTGGTTCGCCATGAAGGGTGTCCTGGATCAGGGTGGGGGTCCCTCTGGGGTGCCTGGCCAGCCTGGGTGAGGGGCTGAGGGCTATTTGCAGGCTGGCCAAGCCCACCAGCAAGGATCCTCACCTCATGGGGGTGTGGCCAACTTGGGTGAGGGGCTGAGGGCTGTTTTCAGGCTGGCCACACCCCCTTCAAGGTGGAGATTCCCACTGGGGTGCTTGGCCAGCCTGGTTGAGGGGCTGAGGGCCGTTTTCAGGCTGGCCACACCCCCTTCAGGGTGAGGGTCCCCACTGGGGCGCCTGGCCAGCCTGGGTGAGGGGCTGATGGCTGTTTGCAGGCTGGCCGCTGCCATGGGCTGGAAGCAGGTATCTGGGATTTATTTATCTTCTATAATTGAAACTTTGTAGCCTTGAGCGGAGCTCAGGGTTGGCAGGGCAGGTGGGAAGCTTGGCTTCCTCCATCGCCGGGGACAACCCAAGCCTCCTGCTTGCTCCAGCTCTGTGGCTGCTGCCATCTTAGTTGGGTTAATTTGCATATTCACTCCTGATTGGCTGGTGGGCATGGCTTGTGGCTGTAGCGGAGGTACAGTCAATTTGCATGTTTCTCTTTTATTAGATTAGACAGACTGGAGGCCCAGTGCACAAAATGCACACATGGTGTGATCCCTAGGCCTGGCTGGTGATCTAAGTGCAAGTGTCTGGCATGTAAGGGCAGGTCCCAGCTGACCTCTGGGCCCTGGGCAGCAGGGACCCCAGACCCCCATGTGCCCACCTCCGCCTGAGTCACCGAGCCCAAGTTCCCACATGGAGATGTGGTGAGCATGGCCAGATGCTGTGGGCTGGGCTGCAGCTTGGGCCTCTGGGCTGCTCAGTCACGCCACATGGAACCTGGTGGCAGCTTGGTCTCTCCCGGCCGGCCTCACAGACTGGCTCCTGTACGAACCCACGGGTAGTTTGACTGGCCCCTGCAGCCCGGCTCACCTTGCAGGTGCAGGGTGGGCTCCTTGCAGACACCTGGCACCAGAGTGCAGCGGCTTCCTTGGCGCATGAGCCCTAGCATCCTGGGGGAGGGTAGCAGGTGGAATGAGAGCAAACTCGGCAGATACCCCGCATTCCCATCACACCTCTATCCCTATCACCCCTACCCCCAGGTAGCTGGTGAGAGGTTGTAGCCCCCCACCTGGGTGCGTGGGAGGTTGGTCTCCACCACCCATCCCCAGTTCCCCGTCCCAGGGCCTGGCCCTGATTAGGTGATCGGGGTCTGCCAGCTGCTGGTCACCATCTGTGGGACAATCGATTATGGCCTGGCCCCTTGACCGACTCCTTCAGCACCTGGAAGCCAGGCAATGGCCCCGCCCCTCTGTACCTATTTTGTTCTTTAGCTTATTTTATTCATTAGATTCCACATATAAGTGAGATCATGTGATATTTGTCTTTTTCTGTCTGGCTTATTTTGCTTAGCATTATGATCCCCAGGTCCCTCTATGCTGTTGCAAAGGGCATGCTGTTGCAAAGGGTAAAAGATCCTTCTTTTTTAAGCTGCACAGTATTCCTTTGTGTAAATGCACCACAGTTTGTTTTATCCTCTCATCTACTGATGGGCACTTGGGCTATTTCCAGATCTTAGCTATTACTTTTTGTTATTGTTGTTAAATATAGACCAGAGAAGAGAAGCAAACCTACAAGTTAGAGGATATTGTTCTCTTCTACCTTTTTAAAAAAATTATTGTCAAATCTTACACAAAAATTATACTCAAACCCAAACTGATTCATTAATAATTAACTAGACTTTGCTTCAGAAATAGAGGAAATAAGAGAGAGTCCTAGAAGCACTTTTCATGCTGGGAAAGTTTTGCCTCCTCCCTCTCCTTTCCCATAGACACATTTAAGCACAGGAAGAGATCATGAACAAGTGGCAAAATATGCAGGTCAGGTTTGTTTATTTTTAACTTTCTCTACATGATGATTGAAGGAGAGTGAAATACTGAGTCACCAGACCTTTGGGAAATAATGTTACACTCTAATTCATGGTATTAATTGTTGTAGGACACTAGACACTTGACAAGACAGAGAAATGAAACAAGGGGTACCATGAAAAACATTTCTACATGCAATTATATTCATAAGACTTTTGAGTTAACCATAAGCATACTTTGACATAAACAATTCTTAAATATATGTCTTTGTTATGTTTTCAAAGTAAATATGAATTATATTGGAGGGTTTTAACTAAGGTGAACAAAAATATTATTGCTATTTTGACACCTGAGAAAGATGTTTAACCAGTGTCCATTTAATAAAGCATAGGTCTGCTGTTATAGTATTTTTCTGTTTCTGAAAGTTATAGTTGTTATATTTGCTTTGCATTGATGATATTTCATATGTATTCAGACCGTGTGAAAACTCTGAATTTTTTCCTGGAGACAGTATCCAGAAGCTTGTGGTCAAATGGAACTTGATTCAGTATTCTTATGCTGGGATTTACTTGGTCTCATTAAGGGACTTTGTTTTTATTGATAGAACAGGCATTTTGGGCTCCTTCAAAATAATGATGCACACAGAAAATCTGTTTCAAATTGGAACAATAATCTTTTAGTCTAGTGTGCATTTTTACTTTAAAAAAAGTAGACTTGACTTGTCCTGTATCTGGAGGAATGGCTTCTAGATGGTATTCACTGTCTCTGGGACTTCCGGAGGGAAGTCAAAGCTCAGACTGGCTAAGGGTTCGAATCTGGCCTATCTTTTAAAAAGGTAGAAAAGAAGCATTCCTAGGCAGTTTTCTACTGCCTCTGTTCAGGGACTTGTTCTGTATCTCGACACAACTGAAACTGATTTGTTGGTATTTTGTGGTATAAATGTGGCATGCACCTCAAAGTTCTTAATGGGGAATGTATCTAGTTATCGTGTCTATTTAGTCTTGATTTCCTTGTTCAATATGGGTACCATTTCTATCTGGATGAGACATAGGTCAAGAATCCCATCCTGGGACGTGGGAAAGGGAGGCCCCCACATCTGTTCCTGTCAGGCCCCCATCAGGGGACTTGGGCTGTGTTCCTGTTATCTGCTCAAGATCCCAAGACTGTAAAAGTACTTATTCACTGAAAGGGTGTAAGTATAAATGTTTATTTGATGTTTGTATGTCTACTTGGGTATAATTATTTGTTCATGTAAGTGTGGAAGTCTGTGGGAAAAAAAAAAAGGCACACTCTTGATTTCTTTAAGGCTGAGTGCTCTGACCAAAAGCAAGGCGCCCCAAGTGGCTTTCCCCAAGGGCGCTTGCTCTGTCAGAGGTGGAATCGGCCCACCTAACTAGTAAACATCTCTGTGTGTTTGTTGCTGGGAACTTTGATTTGCTATGTGATATTCTGTGCTAGGTTGGGATTTTGGAATTCTGGGGTAGATTTAAAAGGTATTTGTGACTTTTCTAGTCTGATTGGGACATTTAAGGGTGGGGCTCGCAGTTCCTCAGGGCAGAGATTTCATGGGCCCTTCCCCCTGCCTGTGCAGAATTAAATAATACAGGCCAGTGTCATTTGGCTTGCTGGTTAAAGGAAGACAATGGGCCTTAGGGGAAAACAAAAAAAAAGTAGACTTTAACGATAATGCCCTTTCTTCTCAATTAAAATATTATCTTGTGAGACTTTCTATTTCTGAATGAACAAAGCAAATCAAGACCAAAATAATTCTAATGAAATGACCATTTTGGTAAATTAAGGGAATGAAGATTTTCATCAATACTCTATGGAATCACTAATTTCTTTTAATTAATTGATGGTATATTTAAAAATGTCACACACTACCCTAGCATTATAGTGGCATGTCATTTCTCTTCCAAATGATGAGTGGTACATCAAAGTCTGAATTCAGAATCTGTTTTGAATTTTTGGAGTGCACTCTGTGTCCCTCACTGAATTTTTTTATTATTATTTTTAGTGAGATATAATTGCTATATAACATTATATTAGTTTTAGGTATACAACATAATGATTTGATATAATGTATATGTTTCAAAATGATTCCCACAATAAGTTGAACATCCATCACCATATATAGAGAAACTATTTTTGTGTGTGTGACAAGAATTTTTAAGAGCTACTCTCTTAGCAACTTTCAAACATGCATAAAGTATTGTTAACTACAGTCACCATGCTAGACATTACATCCCCAGGGCTTATTTATCTTATAAGTGGAAGTTCGTACCTACTGACCACCTTTATACATTTTGCTCATGTCCCAACCCTACCTCTGGCAACCACCAGAGGTATCAATGAGCTCAGGATTTTTGGATTCCACATATAAGTGAAATTGTATAGTATTTGTCTTTGTCTGACATGTTTCACTTAGCATAATATCTTCATGGTCCATACATGTTGAAAATGAAAGGATTTTCTTCTATTTTATTGCTGAATATATTCCACTAGAGGCCCAGTGCATGAAATTCATGCATGGGAGGGGGTCCCTCAGCCCGGCCTGTACCCTCTCCAATCTGGAACACCTCAGACATCCCTCTTGCAATCTGAGAACCCTGGCTCCTAACCGCTCACCTGCCTGCCTGCCTGCCTGATCGCCCCTAACCACCTTTGCCTGCCTGCCTGATCGCCCCTAACCCCTCTGCCTGCCTATGTGATGCCCCTAACTGCTCTCCTCTGCTGACCTGATCACCCCTAACTGCCTCTGCCTCAGCCCCCACCACTGTGGCTTTGCCCAGAAGGACATCTGGAAGACGTCCAGTCTATCCAGTCTAATTAGCATATTACCCTTTTATTAGTATAGACTAGAGGCCTAGTGCACAAAATTTGTACACTGTGTGTGTGTGTGTGTGTGTGTGTGTGTGCATGTCCCCAGCCTGGCCTGAGCCTCTAGTAGTCTGGGAGCCCTCGGGGGATGTCCGATTGATGGGAGTGGGCCTAAGTTGTCAGTCTAACATCCTTAGCACTGCCACAGAGGTGCAGGAGAAGCTCCCACCACTGCTGCTGTGCTCGCCAGCTGTGAGACCGGCTCTCCTGTGGGAGAGCACTGACCACCAGGGGGCAGCTCCTGTGTTGAGTGTCTGCCCCCTGGTGGTCAGCATGCCTCATAGCAACAGGTCATATGCTGTTTGGACAGTTTGCATATTAGCCTTTTATTATATAGGATTACATGTATACCACATTTTCTTCATCCATTCATTCCTTTATGGACACTTAAGTTGCTTCCACGTCTTGGTTATGGTAAATAATGCTGCAATTAACATACATATATCTTTCCCAGAGAAATGCATAGAAATAGAATTGCCAGATTATATATATTTTTTCTATTTTTTAATTTTTTGAGGAACCTCCATACTGTTTTTCATAATGGTTACACCAATTTACATTCCCACCAACAGTGCACAAAGGTTCTCTTTGCTTCACATTTTTGCCAACACTTATCTCTTACCTTTTTTATAATAGGCATTCTAACAAGTGTGAAGTGATATCTCATTGTGGTTTTAATTTACATTTCCCTGAGAATTAATGATGCTGAGCACCTTCTCATGTGCCTGTTGACCATCTGTTATGTGTTCTTTAAAAATGTTTATGAAGATCCTCTGATTATTTTTAAATCAGATTGTTTGTTTTTTCTCCTATTGAGTTATATGAGTTCTTTACATATTTTGGATTTTAACCCTTATCAGATCTATGAATTGCAAATATTTTCTTTCATTCCATAGGTTGCCTTTTTATTTTCTTAGTGGTTTCTTTGGCTGCGCAAAGTTTTTTAGTTTGATGTAGTCTCACTCATTGATTTTTATTTATGCTGTCAAATCCAAATGCTAAGACTGAAGTAAAATATCTTACTCTCTATGGAGGGAATTCTTCTAAAGTTTTATGGTATCAGGTCTTACATTCAAGGATTTAATTCATCTTGAGATGATTTTTGTGTATGGTGTAAGACAATTACATTGTTTTGCATGTGGCTCTCTAGTTTTTCTAATATCATTTATTTAAGAGACTGTCCTTTCCCCATTGCATATTTTTGGCCCCTTTGTCATAAATTAATTGACCATATATGTGTGAGTTTATTTCTGGGGTCCTTCTTATGTTCCATTCATCTCTGTGTCTTTTTTTTTTTTAATGCCAACACCATTCTGTTTTGATTACTATAGTATGGTAATATACTTTGAGATCAGGAAGTGTTATGTATCCAGCTATGATAATTTTTGATTGCTTTGGCTATTGAGGGTGTTGCATAGTTCCATACAAATTTTGAGATTGTGTGTTCTATTTCTGTGAAAAATGCCATTGAGATTTTGACAGGGATTGCACTGAATCTGTAGATAACTTTGGGTAGTGAGGACATTTTAACAATATTAATTCTCCCAATCCATGAACATGGAAACCTTATCATTTATTTGTGTCTTTTTCAATTCTTTTCATCAAAGTCTTTATAATTTTCAGTGTATGGGCTTTCCACTCCTTAGTTAAATCTATTATGAGGTATATTTATTGAGGTAATTATAAATGGGGTTGCTTTCTTAACTTTTCTTTCTGATCACTATAATATGAAAAAGCAGCAGAGTTTTGTATATTAATTTTGTAGCCAGAAACTTTACTGAATTTGTAAATTAGTTCTAACAGTCTTTTGGTGGAGTCTTTAGGATTTATATATAGAAGACTAGTGGTCCAGTGCACGAAATTCATGCATGGTGGGGTGATGTGTCCCTCAGCCCAGCGTGCATCCTCTTTAATTTGGGACCCCTCGGGGGATATCCCTCTCGCAATCTGGGACTGCTGGCTCCTAACCGCTCACCGGCCTGCCTGCCTGATTGCCCCTAACCACTCTGCCTGCCAGCCTGCTCACCTCCTACTGCCCCCTGCCAGCCTGCTCACTCCCAGCTGCCCCCCACTAGCCTGATTGCCCCAACTGACCTCCACTGATGGCCTGCTCACCTCCAAGTGCTCCTCCTACCAGCCTGCTCACCCCCAACTGCACCCCTGACAGCCTGATCATCCTCAATGGTCCCCTCCACTGGCCTGATCACCCACAACTGCCATCCCTTCTTGGCCCCTAACCGCCTCTACCTTGGCCCCGCCACCATGGCTTTGTCCAGAGGAACGTCCGGAAGGTCTCCCAGTCTAATTAGCATATTACCCTTTTATTAGTATTGATAGAGGCCTGGTGCATGGGTGGGGGCCGGCTGGTTTGCCCTGAAGGGTATCCTGTGTGAGGGGTTGAGGGTTGTTTTCAGGCTGGCCACACTTCAGGGTGGGGGTCCCTGCTGGGGTGCCTGGCCAGCCTGGGTGAGGGGCTGAGGGCCGTTTGTAGGCACCCTCATCGGCAGCTGGCCTGGGTGACCCAAGCCTCCTGCTTGCTCAGGCTGGCTCTGTGGCTGCCACCATCTTTGCCCTGCTAGTTTGCATATTCCCTCCTGATTGGCTGTGGGGCATCTCAGAGGTACAGTCAATTTACATATTTGACTATTATTAGTGTAGATTATATCACCTGCAAAAGAAGGCAATTATAGTTCTTCCTTTGTGATTTGGATACCTTTTATTTATTTTGATTGCCTGATTGATTTGACTAGGGCTTCCAGGACTATTTTGGACAGAAGTGGTGAGAGTGGACACTCCTGTCCATACTACCCAAAGCAATCTATAGATTCAATGCAATCCCCATTAAATTACCAATGGCATATTTCACAAATCTAGAACGAACATTCCAAAAATTCATCTGGAATAAAAAATGACCCCGAATAGCTTCAGCAATCCTGAGAAAGAAGAGCAAAGTAGGTGGGATCTCAATACCAGATATCAAACTGTATTAGAAAGCCACTGTTCTTAAAACAGCTTGGTACTGGCACAAGAACAGACATATAGATCAATGGAATAGAATAGAGACCCCAGAAATCGACCCAAACCACTATGCCCAATTAATATTTGACAAAGGAGGCAAGAGCATACAATGGAGTCAAGACAGTGTCTTCAGTAAATGGTGTTGGGAAAATTGGACAAAGAGTAGACACTCTTGTCTTATTTCTGATTTAAAGGAAAAGGTTTTAAGTTTTTCACCATTGTGTATAATGTTAGCAGTGAGCAGAAATAAATTTCTGTTGTCTGTAGACTACTCAGTGTGTGGTATCTTGTTATAGCAGCCTGAATGTGCTGAGATGGTAATCTTGGTGTTAAGTATATAAGCAGCATTAGGAACACACTTTAATCTGAGAAGTGAAGCTTCAGCTGGTGTAATCGAAATGTTATGAAATAAAAAGTGTGGAGCAAAATTCCAGGGAGTGAATTCTCAACCATGTCCCTTGGGGTAGGCAGACGAGGAACACTTTTTAATCAAGTTGGAGTTAAGCAAGAAAGAACATCATTTAAAAGGAAATATGGTTATCCTTGCGACTCTTAGAGTCTAATGAGATGAAACACTCATACTTGAAATGACTTAAGAACATAACCAAACAGCATGTCAGTAAATAAAACTAGAAGTCATGAGAACCTATGAATTAACCTGATTTCCTGCTCCAGTAAAATAAGTCCCTGTTCTGCAACCACCATTGCTCTAAAAGGTAGTTGAGTTTGGTATGAGCCAGGCAGACTGGGTTCTAATCTTGTCCCCAGTGCTACTAACTGGGTGAATTTGGGGGTAAGTTCTTAGATTTTCTAAGCTTCAGTTTAAAAAAATATATCTTAAATGGAGCTAAAAATAATATACTCTCATATGGTTGTTGTAAGCACTTACAAACTGTAAGTCTTACTGCATAGGACACACACACTCACCCCTTTTTTAAGGATAACCAGGAAGTGCCAGTTCTGCACATGAGCTGACTCAAGCTTCCAAGGAGAATTAGATTAACTGTCTAGCAATTGATACCTGCTCCAGGTGCAAAAGGGAGGGCTACCAGGTTAGCTGGTGAGCACATCTCTCAGGAAGCAACTGTTCCTCTTTGCAGGGACTTTGCATAGTACATTTCCAGACCCAACTTGGAGGAGTACAGAAGAGAAAGAGGTTATTAAGAGAAAGATTTTGTCAGGGCCTGGAGCCCCTTACAGTAGGGGAAGTGGACAGAAATTGGTCCATTGAGATAGCTCAAGGTGGGAAACCAAAGACAACCTGCTTATTTCCTTAGACACCCAGGCTCAGTTCCCCTCTCGCCTCATGTTCTGCTAGCATGTTTGCTTATGAGAGTAGGAAACACCACTGAATCTTAATGTGGAGCACCTTGAGATTTCTGACCCAATGACTAGAGAGGGATGAACTCTGGGTCTCAGCCAGAATTCCAATGAAGCCCAGAGAAGATTGGTTCAGAGATATGGGTGTCTGGCTCCATCCTTGTAAGGAAATGTTTTAGACAACACTCTTCCTTGTGGCTTTGGAGCATGGAGTATCTGCCAGTACCTCACAGACTCCCTGCCCTAAGCTGATTTGAGTCAGTTTCTTGCCCCCTGCCCCCCACTGATTCTTATATGTATTTCATAATTGTTATCAGTACTAACTTGAAAATAAGAGTGATTGCAGTTGAAAATACTAATGCCATTGAGGGCAGAAATTTCTCTTGGCAAAAAAAAAAAAAAAAAAAAAAAAAAAAAAGGCTTTCAAATCTGCCTTTTTTCCTGGTTAGGATAGCAGTGGCAAACTGAAGGGAGACCAGAGGTTATGGGTTAGGATCACTGTGGATAAGTGAGGTTGCCAGAGTAAGATCAGAAGCCTTTTTTAGGGGAATGTTCCAAATAGAGTGGTAACCTTATTTCAAGAAGAATTGTTCCTTAAAGCTCATCACCATACTTCCCCCAGAAGAAGCTGCTGTCTGTGTTAGGCATCAGAGGCTGCACAACAAAGACATCCAGCCCTGTTTTACCATGGTCTGACCTCAGTGGAGGGGGGTGAGGAGTGTACATCGCTGTTTCTTCTCTTGCTCACTCTGGTTAAGTGATAAATCAACTTGGCAGGGACACTATGTTTCTATTCATTTGCTACAGTGCTAGGCACAGGGAGCATACTTGATACATGTAAACCAGTAACACTGTGACAATAACAAAAAGCCTAAAGCAGTGGTGGTATTTAGAAAACCAGTGGGAAGAGTCTGAAAATATATACAAGCTTATGCAAAGCACTCACCTTTGCCATTAAGTGGCTTTCAAACTATACTGCATCCTCCGACAGATTTGAATGGGGGCTTCATTCATGAATGGCAAAGTATGTGAAAATTGTAACAAAATCAAGCTGCAAGCCAGAAAATAGTGTTCCGAAGAGCTCAGGGTGTGGCAGCCTAACCATGTGACTGATCAGAGCAGCTCTGAAGCTGCAGTGTAATCTTCCCTGACCTGCTCACCTTACCCAGCTTGTCACTGGTCTGTCTTTTCAGGGCTGTCCTTTGTCCTTTGTTTGTTCCTATTTAGGGGCGAGGGATGGTGGCTCTTGTTAAATAAAACACAAGATGGGAAAGTAATGATTTTTTAAAACTGGGAATTTAATCTTTTTAATTACCAAAAGTTGATATTCATGAATCATTTGTGGAATACCATTATAAGAAAATAAACATGATACAGAGATATATAACTAATACATAAATCATGATATAATTGACAGAAACATGAAAACAAAGCCATTATCTATAGATATAGACAAGGGTTCCAGAAAAGGAAGAATTACATAGAAATCTGCAGTGTTAACTGAAGCAGTTAGAGAAAACAGTATTATTGGCCACTGGTAATAGATAACCAATTTCCAAGAATAATATCCAGTTTAAATTACATAAATTTTATTATTTTTAAAGTAACCATTTTACTTAATTACTTGAAAGTAGATAAACTGGTGGATCTTGAATTTTGGTAAAATATTGTAAGATCTAGGTTAGATAAATGATCTATATTATAAATGTAAAAATGCAATTTTTATATTTTAGAATAAATATGACATTATATTAAGGCATATTTAGAATTATTTTCAATGTTATACACTCTTAATTCTCTGTAAATAATTAATAATTAAGAAAACATACCACTCTCTATGAACAAAGCAAAATAAAACAACTAAAATTTTATTAATCTGAAACTAAAGATGAGATTCCCATTTCTTGTCAGAATCCATGTTGCTAAATATTTTTCCTTCTTTTTCAAATAAAGCAAGAGATTGCATTCAGTCATTTTATGTAAGTACTAGAGGCACGATACACGAAATTCATGCACTGGAGAGGGGGGTCCCTCAGCCCGGCCTGCTCCCTCTCAAAGTCTGGGAGCCCTTAGGGGATGTCCTACTGCTGGCCTTAGGCCTTCTCCCTGGCAGTCGGACATCCCTTTCACAGTCCAGGACCCCTCGCTCCTTACCACCCACCTGCTCGCTGATCCTTACTGCTCCGCTTGCTGCTCCTTAGCACTGCACGGAGGTGGGAGAGGCTCCCGCCACTGCCGCTGTGCTCGCCAGCTGTGAGCTTGGCTTCTGGCTGAGCGGTGCTCTCCCTGTGGGAGTGCACTGACCACCAGGGGCCAGTCCTGTGTTGAGCATCTGCCCCCTGGTGGTTAGTGCACATCATAGTGACTGGTTGTTTTGATTGTTCCACCTTAACAGTTGCTTAGGCTTTTATTATATAGATTCAGGAGTATATTTGTAGATAATTTTTACAAGTTCCATTATGTAAATGATTTTTCAAATTTATATCATAAAACATCTTAAGAATTTGCTCTTCTCAAATACTTCTCTGAGAAATGTAGAATTTTATCTTCAGCAATATGGATTACTGGGCCATGTCCTGGATAAATAATATCAGCTTTGATGTCAATAACTAGTGAACCCTGAGAAAGAAGACATATACTAAGAAGGCTCCTGGACGCTAACTGGGCTCAAATTAAACAAAACAAAATAAAATAAAACAACAACAACAAAACAGAGACTAGCAGCCATTTCCACACAGAGGCTTCTCACTCAAACTATACCCCATCGAGAAGCTTGCACTCACCTACCTGCTTCTATACTGAACTGCACTGTGATTCTGCCATATGAGCCAGCCCTTATATAAAGGAGCTGAAATCCTATTTCAACCAATAGGACTGAGGCTTTTCCTATCCAATAGAAGCTGTGCAGCTCTGACCAATCAGTACAGTGCCTAAGGGGCTAATCAAACATAAGGATTTGAAGTCCCCATTTGCATGAGGGTGGACCAATCAGGGACCACAGACAGGGACTTCTGTCTATACAAGCAGCTCCCCTTTGGCTCTGAGAACTCTTTCCCTTTCCACCAGTGACTGAAGACTGTGATTCCCCAGACAGAGCTGAAACACAGAAAACAACTCTAGAGCAGACCTGCCCAGGAGTAGAAAGGCAGACTAGTGCAGAGCAGAGCAGCTTAGATGAAAAGGAACTTGGCCCTAGGGCAGTGATGGCGAACCTTTTGAGCTCGGCGTGTCAGCATTTTGAAAAACCCTAACTTAACTCTGGTGCCGTGTCACATATAGAAATATTTTGATATTTGCAACCATAGTAAAAAAAAGATTTATATTTTTGATATTTATTTTATATATTTAAATGCCATTTAACAAAGAAAAATCAACCAAAAAATGTGTTCGTGTGTCACCTAGGGCAACCTCACAGTTGTCTGGTTTTCACAGCTGTGCTGTATCACCATTGAGCTGTTTGCACTGAATAAAATTTCCTTCTTCACCATACACCAAATTGTGGTTCCTTGAATTGATGCCATCGGTTGACAAATTCTTTTTGGAAGTTCATATGATCAAAGAGGTCTTCAATATAGTTCCTTCTCCTAGGACATAATCTCCTCTTCCAAACATAGAGCCATTTGATCATTAGTGTGGCCAGGTATATATTTAACTTTTACAGTGGCACCTTTTATCTTAATCACATCTCTGTCTTTCAAATAAACATACTGTTGCTCTTGTCAATCAATGGTCATTGATGCCAATTCAACACCAAGAGGAATCCCCAATTTAGGGTGCAGTGAAGAAGGAAATTGTATTCACTACAAAACAGTGCAATTGTAATACAGCATGGCTGTGAGAACAGAATGGCTGTGAAACAATCATGTGGCCAGGCAGCTAGACAGTCCTATTATGCCCCTTTCTGGTCTGATTTGCCCTGCACTGGTCTGTTCCATTCTGCTCTGGTCTGATCCATTCTGTGCCAGTCTTCTCTGGCCTGCTCTGGCCTGCTCTGCTCTGGGTCTCCTTTGGTGGTTCAGCTCAAATCTTCAGTGGAAAGGAAAAGTACACTCTCAGGAACAGAGGGGAGCTGGCTTATATAGACAGAAGTCCCCTTTCCTGGTCCCTGATTGGTCTGCCCTCATGCAACTGAGGATTCCAAATTATCAACGTTTAATTGGTCCAAAGGAGCTTTCCTGATTGATCAGAATGGAACTGCTCTGATCGGTCAGTGGAGATGTGGATATAGCTGTGCATCTCCTATTGGATGGAGACAACCTCAGTGTTATTTCATCAACCTATTGGATGAAATAGGATTCCAGTCACTCCTTTATAAGGGCTGGCTAGATGGCAGAAACTCAGTGCAGGCAGGCAATTCAATGCAGAGGCAGGGAAGTCAGTGCATGCTTCTCCCTGAACTGCAGTTTGAATGAGAGCCTCCTATGTAGACATGGTTGCTAGGCTCTTATTAAAAAAAAAAAAAAAGAGTCCAGTTAGCCAACATAGACCTTCTTAGTATTTCTCAGGGTATACACTCTCCATCTCATAAATTTTCTCTCTGAAGATTCTGTGGGAGTTTTTTCATGAAATGTAAGAAATGCTTACCTGTCCGAATTCAAATAACGAACTCAGAGACAAGAAGAATGGTGAAAACGAGACTTTTAATGTGGTCTTGCAAGAGCAGGTATCCAGTTGAATAGGCACACACAGAGCAGCGATCACAGGCAATTTATCACTAATGTGTGTGAGTCCCTCCCCCAGTTCTTCCTTGGCTGAGTACCATGGGTTTAATAGTTTTCCCCATGTTGCCTAGGTCTTATTGTCTCCTATTGGGTTATTTAAAAAAATGGGCTGAGGCCTTTTCTAGTTGTCTCTACTTTGCTTTGTCTAGTTGTGGAAGGCAGATTTTCCTGGAAAATGTGCTACTGGTTACTTACAGTGGTTCTCAACCTTCCTAATGCCATGACCCTTTAATACAGTTTCTCATGTTGTGGTGACCCCCAATTTCATTGTTACAAATTGAACATAATTAAAGCATAGTGATTAATCACAAAAACAATATGTAATTATATATGTGTTTTCCGATGGTCTTAGGTGACCCCTGTGAAGGGGTTGTTCAACCCCCAAAGGGGTCGCGACCCACAGGTTGAGAACCGTTGGGTTACGACATAGTTCTTTGTTCTTATACCTTTCCCTACATCCTATTTGCCCTGGAAAATTTAGTAACTGACTGGTCACATGTTGTTAGTTTTTTCTAAAAGTTGATTATGCTGAAGATGGATCACAGAGGCCTATTTCGTACAAATTCCCTCCTTTTCTTTTTATACTAACTGATCTTCATTAGCTGTTCTAAAACCTTGTGGCTTTCTTAGAGGAAGGGAGAAAGAGTCTATACAGGTTCCTCCATTGCCAGCTTCAGAGCATTTGGAGTGGTGAGAAGCATGTCTAAGGGTCCTGTCCATTTCACTACAGTTGGCCCATTGTCCTTGTTCTGCTTATGTCTGTCTAATTATCTACCACAGCCCCTTAAGGATCTTGGCTCTGAATTTTTTCATGGAGAATGGGCATAGTGTCATTTTTGAAGCTCCTTCATGCTGAGGAGAGATGGAAGTTTTGTGTTTGTGTTTTTTTCAGAGCCAAGAGATTCTTGCTCACTGTCAGAAGGACAGTGAGGCCTGGACATGAAAGGAGTTGCCTACAGTTGGTATCCCCTGTGTATGAATAGGGCTTATAACATGGTGGAGACAAACTGTTAAAAAATTTCAAAAGTTAGAACAGCAAGAATTATAACAAATGGTTTGGTAGAAGGAAAAAACACACACCACATTTCAGTTTTAATAATTCCCTATTGGAATATCATTTTTCCCTAAAATCACCCTCATTTTTTAAAAAATATATTTTATTGATTTTTTACAGAGAGAAAGGGAGAGAGATAGAGAGTTAGAAACATTGATCAGCTGCCTCCTGCACACTCCCCACTGGGAATGTGCCCGCAACCAAGGTACATGCCCTTGACCAGAATCGAACCTGGGACCCTTGAGTCCAGCTCTATCTTCTGAGCCAAACTGGTTAGGGCACCCTCATTTTTATTAAGGAGCCAAATTAATTTGGCCGGATTGTTTGCATGAGCACAATAAGAATAGCAATTGATTATATAGGCTTTTTAAAAATCTGCTTTGCTGGAATTTCATGATTGAACCTTAATGACCCCCTCAGGGCAGAGAAGCTGAGCCACCTAGCTGCCATCAAGCTTGCCTGGAATACCTGCGGACTTGAGTGAATTCCTCAAGTTTTTGAGGTTTCCAAAATGTCTTGAGGTTCCTTCCTTGCTATATCTCAGGAAAGTAACCTTGGTTCCTTATCTGGAAAGATTACTATGAACCATGTGATCAAGTAAGGTACCAGGATTTCTCCAAGGCACTCTTATTGGCTTCAAGTCTTCTGGTAACATTCAGGGTCCAGACATTATTCTTTTAGACATGACACTCCAGTCAAAGTCTTGGTTAATAAAACAACCATTGGGAACTGGTCTTATTGAATTCATGCAAGGAAGTATATTGCCATGATTCACTCATTATAAATTGCCAACTTCTGGAGGGATAAGCCAGGGAGAAATATATATAATTTACCAAATTGTTTTAAGAAAACAAAGTTTCCTTATGTCTGAAAAACAAAAAGATTAAGAATCAGCAATGCTTTCAACAAAAGTTATAAAAACTAAATAATTATTTTTAGTTCGTTTAGTCCCATAAATAATTTTTGTTTCTTCTGATTTTCTCTGCCAATACTTCTATTAATCTAGATACTCTAAGAGTTCTAATAATTTTCATCCAGTTCAAAGGGGATAATCTGAAAATGTCAGAGTCCTTTCCATGGATCCCTCAGAAGATGCAATATTTTTTTTCAAATGCCTTGTAACAAAACAGTGACTGTTTCTAAAATGACACAGTTATGGATTTTATTATAATCCAAATGGCATGCAATTTTGTCCTTCCTGCAAAACACAATATTCCAGAATAACAATTAGAGTTACAAATGAAAGCATAATATTGTTATTTCTTTATTTGACAAACTTTCCTATGCACCTTAAGTATAAAATTTTCCTGATGTTTATTCTCTAACTTCATTTGTCCTTGGGTGTGGTCAGCAAATGACACTGATTGGATTTTTGCTATCTATCTCCCTGAGTAGGTTGATATAAGCTACTTACCCTATGGCAAAATTTGAATCATTTATTCTTAAGTGTTCTTTAGAGACTCCAAATTGCTGTTTAACCATCTCAGTTTCCCTATTCCTGGTTTACTGGCCTGTGTCATTTATATAATTTCTTTTTAACACTTTTCTTTACAAATATTCTATAATTTTCATAAACCTTTCTATGCCTCATGCCTTTTATTACATTAAAACCATAATTTCTTTCCAATTAGTTAGGATTCTTAACCTTTAGAAATCTTTATTTTAGGTGTCATGTAAGTAATTGACACTCCTCAAATTAACAATATATTCAGATTTTAAGAGATATTTCAAATAAAATACAAGACTTATTGATTAATAGATTCAAATACACCCTCTAGATTCTTCATATGAGCCAAACTTACATTAATATTTCAATATCCTGTTATTTTAAAATACCTAGATAGTTTTTTTTGGAGGGATGGATGGTTTATTGTTGTTGTTGTTGTTTAAATTAAATCTTTATTGTTCAGATTATTATAGTTGCTCCTCTTTCCCCCCCCCATAGATCTCCCTCTGCCCTTACCCCTCCCACTGTCCTCATCCATAGGTGTACAATTTTTGTCCAGTCTCTTCCTGTACCCCCACACCCCTTTCACTCCAAGAATCGTCAGTCCATTCCCTTTCCATGCCCCTGGTTCTATTATATTCACCAGTTTACTCTGTTCATCAGATTTTTTATTCACTTGATTTTTAGATTCACTTGTTGATAGATATGTATTTGCTGTTCATAATTGGTATCTTTACCTTTTTCTTCTTCCTCTTCTTAGAGAATACCTTTTAGCATTTCATATAATGCTGGTTTGGTGGTGATGAACTCCTTTAGCTTTTTCTTATCTGTGAAACTCTTTATCTGACCTTCAATTCTGAATGATAGCATTGCTGGATAAAGTAATCTTAATTGTAGGTTCTTGCTATTCATCACTTTGAATATTCCTTGCCACTCCCTTCTGGCCTGCATAGTTTCTGTTGAGAAATGACCTGATAGTCCTATGGGTACTCCCTTGTAGATAACTGACTGTTTTTCTCTTGCTGCTTTTAAGATTCTCTCTTTGTCTTTTACCCTTGGCATTTTAATTATGATGTGTCTTGGTGTGGTCCTCTTTGGATTTCTTTTGTTTGGGGTTCTCTGTGCATCCTTGTAAGTCTATTTCTTTCACAGGGTAGTGGAAGTTTTCTGTCATTATTTCTTCAAATAGGTTTTCAATATCTTGCTCTCTCTCTACTTCTGGCACCCCTATAATTTGGATGTTGGTATGCTTGAAGTTGTCCCAGAGGCTCCTTACACTATCCTCATATTTTGGATTTTTTTTTTTTATTTTGCTTTTC
Organism: Myotis daubentonii; assembly: GCF_963259705.1. Taxonomy (NCBI): domain Eukaryota; kingdom Metazoa; phylum Chordata; class Mammalia; order Chiroptera; family Vespertilionidae; genus Myotis; species Myotis daubentonii. The sequence goes on from NC_081840.1 coordinate 106,103,059, forward strand.
TGGTTGGGTATTTTTTTCTTCTTCGTATTTCAAATCTTTGACTTGATTCTTGCGATCCTCTGGTCTGCTGTTGGATCTCTGTATATTATTCTTTATTTCAGTCAGTGTATGCTTAATTTCTAGTTGGTCCTTTTTCATATCCTCCAGGGTCTCACTAAATTTATAGGCGGTTTCAAGAAAATTCTTGAAAAACCTTATAAGTGTGGTTTTAAACTCTATATCCAGTAGTTTGCTTTCCTCCATTCCTGTCATTTGTGACCTGTTTCTTTGTCTCCTCATTTTTTTATGCTTTCCTGTGTTGATAGAGTGGTTTTGTGTGCTAGGTGTCCTATAGGGCCCAGTGGCTCAAGCCTCCCCAGTTACCTGAGATGGACACTCTTGGTGCACCCCTTTGTGGGCTTTTGTGCACAGTCTTGTTGTAGTTAAGCCTTGATTGTTGTAGGTATCACTGGGAGGAATTGACCTCCAGGCCAATTGGCTGTGAGAGTCAGCTGTGTCTACAGTGGGAGAACTTCTGTGCTGAAGGCACCCTTCTGGGGCAAGACTTGCTTCAGTGGGGCTTTGGTGCTCACTGAGTCTGCCCCCTGAGTGTGTCCCTTATGGATCTGAGGAGTTGTAATCTGGATGGTCCCCCTCTGACCACTGGGTACACTGGCTCTTGGATCTCTAAGGAGGTGTTAATTTAACCTCTGCCTGAGGCTACCCAGCAGGAGCTACAGAGAGATCTGCAGATTCCCTTTCCTTATTTGGGATTTGGAGGTGCCCAGATGAGGCCTAGCTGTGAAGCAATGCAAGCTGCTGTGGGGCTTTGGGCCTTCTCTTGGAAGTTCTGGGTCTGTCTGGCCCAGCTGCAGTTTGTTAGGTAATTTTCAGATTGCAGAGGGCCAGGGCATTCATATGCAAAAGCCTCTGCACACAGCTTGGGTGGGGCGGGGTTTCAGGGAATGAACAGGGTGGTGCAAGCAGCTATGGCTGATCCTCAGCGCTGCCCTAAGAGGCCCCATGTCTCAGAGTCCTGGTAATTGCTGCAACACCTCTGAGAGAAAGCCGCTCTCGAGTTCTGAGTTCTGCCCATTGCCAGACAGTCCAGTTTCTCCCCGTATGAGTCTGGGTCCCCAGAGACTTCCTGGAACTGGAGTTCAGAGCAGTCGGGGGCTTGTGACTCCCTCCCGATTCAAAAAGACAGCCACGTCCTCAGGTGCCAGCCCTTGCCACGTGCACCTCCATACCTCTGCACTTTACTTCCGCAACACCTCTGAGTCTCAGTGTGCTTTTCTCTTTCCTTCTGGTTGTAGAATTTCCACTCAGCCAGCCTTCCTATAGTTCTGGATGATGTCCATTTTGTCTTTTAGTTGTATTTTTGAACTTGTTGTGGGAGGCAGCAATTTTTGGTGTTTACCTATGGTGCCATCTTGGTTTCTCCTAAAATACCTAGACATTTAATATTTTTTGTTATTTAATTAAGCAAACTCTAAAGTTTTAAGTTACCAAAGACTTTGGAAAACTATGTTTAAGCATATATAACTATTATTGAAAAGCTTTATCATAAACCCTGTATTTTAATTATATTTATTTTGCTTTAACAATTTTGCGATTTTAAAGCCAATTATTATTAAGCAAGGCATTTTTTTGACAAATTTTGTAACATGTATAACTCACCAGCTTCCAGTGGCTTTTAATGTGAATGTACTGTTTTATTTTATTTTTTTTTTATTTCTTTTTTTTTTTTTTTTCAAAATGGGAGTGACCCCCACAGCTATTTCTGCAGCCTGCTGGAGGGCATTTCTACAGATCTTTTCCTCTTAGGAAAAAGACTTGGGGGTGTTTATTAGAAGATTTTATTTCCCATATTTTTCTTTCTCAGTGAACTAGCAATATGAAATCTTGCATATAAGAAGAAACATCAAAAATAGAAACAAAACCCCTACAGTAAATAAATGAATACTCACAAAAGGATGGACTGTGACATTAGCCTTAAAATACAAGACCTATTAATTAATAGATTCAAATACACCCTCTAGATTCTTCATATGAGGCAAACTTACATTAATATTTTAATATCCTATTATTTTAAAATACCTAGATATTTAATATTTTTTTGTTATTTAGAGTCTTATCTCACACTAACCCAGCACAGCAAATGGTTCTGAGTGGTACAATACCCACACAGCAGAGACAGTGAATCCTCTATGTTCATAAAACAGTGAAGAGCAAACTTAGTCACCCAAAGTTAAGAAAGCAAGCAAAGAACATCGGTGACCAAGTTACATTACAGACAGACAAGAACTTTATTTTTAGGTTTTTTTTTTTTAATTGTCTAAAGTTTTACATATGTTTCCTTTTTGCGTGATTGACCCCCTGCCCTCAGATATTCCCACCCCAAACAAGCCCCCACTGCCCCAATGTCTGTGTCCACTGGTTATGCTAATATGCATGCATACACGTACTTTGGTTACTCTCTAACCTCCCACCTCCCCTGTCATTTGTCTCTGGATCTATTTTTGTTCATCAGTTTATGTTTATCATTATATCCCACATATGAGTGAGATCATCTGATATTTATCTTTCCCCCACTGGCTTACTTTATTTAACATAATGCTCTCCAGTTCCATCCATGCTGTTGCAAATGGTAAAAGTTCCTTCTTTTTTATAGTGGTGTAATATTCCATTTGTAGTATACCACCATTTTTTAATACACTCATCTGTTAATCAGCATGTAGGTTGTTTCCAAATCTTAGCTATTGTAAATTGTGCTGTTATGAACATAGGGATGCATATATCCTTTCTGTTGGTATTTCTGGTTTCTTGGGATATAGTCCTAGGAGTGGGATTACTGGGGTAAATGGGAGTTCCATTTTAAACTTTTTAAGGAAATTCCAGACTGTCTTCCATAGTGGCTGCACCAGTCTGCATTCCCACCAGCAGTGCAGGAGGTATCCTTTTCTTTCGCATCCTCGCCGGCACTTGTCATTTGTTGATTTGTTGATGATAGCCATTCTGACAGGAGTGAGATAGTATCTTATTGGTTTTTTTGATTTGCATCTGTCAGATGATTAGTGACTTTCAGCATGTTTTCATATGTCTCTTGGCCTTCTGTATGTCCTCTTTCAAAAAGTGTCCTTTGGCCATTTTTTGATTGGATTGTTTATCTTCCTCTTGTTAAGTTGTATGAGTTCTCTGTAAATTTTGAAGATTAAATCCTTATCTGAAATAGCATTGGCAAGTATGTTCTCCCATGCCGTGGGTTTCTTGTTGTTTTGTTGATGGTTTCTTTTGCTTTGCAGAAGTTTTTTATTTTGATGTAGTCCCATTTGTTTATTTTCTCTTTAGTTTCTATTGCCCTAGGAGCTGTGTCAGCAAAGATATTGCTACAACATATGTCTGCCTGTTTTGCTGCCTATGGAGTCTTGTAAGATTTTTATGGTCTCTTGTTTTATATTTAAGTCCTTTAGTCATTTTGAGTTAGTTTTTGTGTATGGTGCAAATTGGTAATCTGGATTCATTTTTTGCATGTATCTGACCAAATTTCCCAGCACCATTTATTGAAGAGACTGCTTGACTCCATTCTATGCTCTTGCCTCCTTTGTCAAATATTAATTGATCATAATGGCTTGGGTTGATTTCTGGGTTCTCTGTTCTACTACATTCATCTATATGTTGGTTCTTGTGCCAGTACCAGGCAGTTTTGAGAACCGTGGCTTGGTAATATAGCTTGATATCTGGTATTGTGATTCCTCCAACATTGTTCTTCTTTCTCAGGATTGCTGTGGCTATTCAGGTGTTTTTATTTAATTTCAGATGATTTTTTGGAGATTTTGTTCTAGATATTTGAAATATGCCATTGGTATTTTAATGGGGATTGCATTGAACCTGTAGATTTCTTTTGGTAGTTTGCACATTTTAATGATTTTGATTCCACCAATCCATGAACATGGTATGTTCTTCCTTTTGTTTATATCTTCCTGTATTTCTTTTTTTAATGTCCTGTAGTTTTCTGAGTACAGGTCTTTTATGTCCTTATTTAAGTTTATTCCTAGGTATATTATTATTAATTATTATTATTATTATTATTATTATTTTGGTGCAATGGTAAATGGGATTTTTTTTTAGTTTCTCTCTCTGTGGGTTCATTATTGGTGTATAAAAAAGCCATAGATTTCTGGGTGTTAATTTAGTATCCTGCTACATTGCTGAATTCATTTATTAGGTCTACTATTTTTTTGATGGAGTCTTTGGGGTTTTCAATGTACAGTATTGCCGGGGGTCTTAATCAGCATCTAGAAGGGGGTTTTAGGAATCTGGAGAAGGTGATGCTGTAAATTATTATGGAGTCTAGAGATGAAACATAATTTTGGAAGGCATTTTGGGGAGCCAGAGAAAACTTAGTCAAGAAACCAAGGTCTCCTCTCTCTCTGGACTCTTGCTTTTTATTAACACAAATTATCCTAAGGCAAGATAGATATACATATCAAAGGCCACGGTTTAGTATACAGAGGTACTATTGGATTGGAGGAACTGTCTTTGGCTGCTCAGGTGTTTGGCCAGCAGGAGGCAATAACATGTAGATTGAAATGCCCTCAGCTGTCTGGCAGCAAGCAATCAGATATGCATCCTTTTCAGGTTTGGGGAAATGCCCTCAGCCATTCCAGATGATTCAGCCCTGCTGACATGCTGGAATTAGCTTCTGACATCTCACCCTTTTTGATTTTATAAATTTAACAAGAATGTATGTTTTAAGATTTTTAAATTCAATGGAAAGGATAGAGTTCTATCAAGTCCTTTTAAATTGCTGTCAGGCATTAAAGGAAACAGCCTGCAGTAAGTTCCTTTCTAAGCCAACAGTTCGTTAAGTCCCCTTTCAATGTCCAACACTTTTTTATGTGTATATGCCAGCAATGATATGCTAATTCTGGATGGTGGACAAACGGTGGCAGTGCAGGTCTGACCTTTCCTGGCTTTGTCTTGGGTAACCTGCAGCGACACACAGCTGCCTATGACAAGGCGTCTTCACCACCTTCCATCTCTGGACTGTTTCTCCTCTTGTCTTGGGGGCCACTGCTATTCTGTGGCTGGAGAAGCCTGGTCAGTTCCCCTCTGGGATCTGTTGTTGTATAAATCCACAAGGGCTTGGAGGAGTTTTCTGGAAATATACAAACATCATCTTGACCAAAGGTTAATAAAGGAATCTTTTTTGTATAATTAGACTTGGGATCCTTTCATTTTTGCCCAAATGATATTCCTTTGGCTTATTTTGACACCATGAGTATTTTCATGGGTGTCTTGCTACCAGCATTACAAATGAAAAATAATTTTCAAAGTAAAATTTTAAAGCAATTAAGGCTTGATGTAATTTTCTTACAAGATATCTTCTTACAGGGGATTATTCTACTATCCCCCCTTTTTTGATTTAAATATTAAGAGGCTTTTGGAAATTTTGTAATGCAGTCTTGATAACTTTTAATTTTCTATACAGAAATATGACTGCTTGGATATATTGTATGTTAAGCAAGTTTACTATGAGGTGAACCATTAGTAAAAAAAATTGTTAATGCTTCAGGAACAGTTTCCTGCCCAGTACAATTAAGTTTTCTTGACTATTCATTTATCTCAATAGCCAATTTAAATTTGCATGAAATAAAGTTTATTTTTTAATTTTACTTGTCCTTGGCTGTGGAGAGTAAATGACAAGTAATTAAATTTTTTTCTATTAATCTTTGAGTAATTTTACATACACTGTGTTTAGGGAGGCAAAAACACAAATTACTTACTTTTCTTTTTGAGGCCTAATATATTGACTTTTAATTATAGTTTTCCAGACATTTGAAGGAAACCTCTCTATTTCCTTCCAGAATAATTTTTTGGCTACATTTAGAGAGCATTTTTTAAAAGACACTTTTCTTTCTTTTTCACACCAAGCAATAAATATAACAAACATGGTTGCTTTTTGAGATTTTGACAATGCCGCAAAGCCATATATTTCAAGTGATTTTTTAAATTATGGTGACTTTACTTATTGTCAGACTTAGTACTTTAACAACAATCTTTAGTTTACCCTGTAAATATTAGTGGAAGAGATTTCAAAATTTTTAAATTTCTTCTTTTTATTAATCTTAGAATTATATTTTTAAAAAGTATCCCCTTTGGCTTATTTGCATATACAGAGGGATTATGGGAGGTTTCAGTAATTTTCTTAGAAGACTTTACTTGTATGCAGTTGCTTATAAAAATACTGGTTTTTCATATAACTTAATTTATATAAGACCTTGATTATATTTTTAAAAGCTCATTTATTAAGTAATTAAAGTAGGTATTTTTATTAAAAAAGTAAAGCAAGCAAATTTAGTAAACATATACGTCTGATCTACAAAGCACAAATGCTGCCCTACCTCGAGCCTATTTAAAAAGCAGGCCGCTAGGGCTTTTGTTTTTAAAATTTTGTCTTCTTTTCTTTTTCCAGCTTATTCTTTTTTTTATCTTTAAATTCTTTATTAGTTAAGGTATTACAAATGTGTCCTCATCCCCACCATTAACCCCCCTGCTCCCCTCCCACTCAGGCTCTCATCCCCCTGTTGTCCATGTCCATTGGTTTGGCTTATATGCATGCATACAAGTCCTTTGGTTGATCTCTTCCCCTTACCCCCACCCTCCCCTACTTTCCCTCTGGGGATTAAAATTTTGTCTTAAAATTCTACTACTATTGAAAATTTGGCTTTACTTAAGAAATATTTTGCTACTTTACTTTGTCCTCCTTAGAGGCCAAAATCTTTATAACATTTAAAATAATGTATATAAATAAAATATATTTATTAATTTTTATTTGATAAAGCTTTCACTTAATTTCAAGTATATTAGATCAGCTAAATCTAAAATATTTCTTTTAAGAAGAGAGAACACATTTTTTTAATCACTCCGGGCCCTTGGAGTTTTCCAAAAATCACCCCTCAATTATAGTCTTAAAATTTAACTTGGAAAAACTATTATATATATAATTTAAAGATTATATACTTTTTATAATTATCTTAAAAGATGTCAATTAAATTGAAACTGGTTTTTGTATTAAAAACTTTGGTTGGGATCACAGAATTAATCTTTTTTTAATTAGACCTAGGTTGAAATTTTATTACATGGATGATAATTACCAAGTTTTCTACAGAAAATACAAGAATTATATTCTCAAAAATAAATTTCTATAATTTAGGCATCTAGTTACCATAACTATATAAATTTTTTCCCAATTTAGTTTGAACCTTAAATTTTTAGAGCTGGCAAGTAAAATATTTCTTAGATTAGTAACACCTTTATATTTTTAAGAATAAATTTCAAAAATACAAGACATATTTAATTGATAGATTTAATTCTGTCCTCTAGATTTCATACGAGGCATATTTAGATTAATATTTCAGTATTTTGTCATTTCAAAACACCTAGATATTTAAAATTTTAATTATTTATTTAATTTAGCAAACTCCCAAAGATTTAGGCTTGCCAAACTAGTTTGGTAGCAGGCCTGTAGCCATTCAAATGCAAATTTCTATCTTCTTCCTGCTGGTTACTGCCAGAGGCAGGCAAAAAGCTTCATTTCAAAGGAGCCATTATTTTTTCTTTAAGAGGTTGCCACAGTGGGAAAAACTGTTTTTGGCTGGGGAAACAGGTTTTGCCCAGCTGCTTGACTTAAAATGACCATACTTTTTCTGCTGGTGGAAGTACCACCAGCAAACTTGTAGCTACTCAAATGCAAAATCGTCAGATTGCCATGGCAAGCCAGCTTTCTTAATTACCAAAGGGCGAAGCCAGTGTTCACCTGGGCTACTTAGATCTTTATAATTAAAGCTATAGGCCCGGTGCACAAAAATTTGTGCACTCAGGGGGGTCCCTCAGCCCAGCCTGTGCCCTCTCGCAGTCTGGGACACCTTGGGGGATGGGACACCTTGGGGGATGTCCACCTGCAGGCTTAGGCCTACTCCCTGAGGGATTGGGCCTAAGCTGGCAGTCATACATCCCTCTGGCAGCCCGGTAGCCCTCAGGGGATGTCCACTTGCCAGCGGGGAGTAGGCCTAAGCTGCAGTCGGACATCCTTAGCTCTGCTGAGGAGGCGGGAGAGGCTCCCACCACCACGGCTGTACTGGAAGCCATCAGCCTGGATTGTGGCTGAGCAGAGCTCTCCCTGTGAAAGCACACTTACCACCAGGGGGCAGCTCCTGCATTGAGCATCTGCCCCATGGTGGTCAGTGTGTGTCATAGTGACCAGTCATTCCCAGTCGCTTTGCTGTTAGGGTCAATTTGCATATTGCCCTTTTATTATGTAGGATAAAGGCCTGGTGCACGGGTGGGGCCTGGCTGGTTTGCTCTGAAGGGTGTCCCGGATCAGGGTGGGGGTCCCATTGGGGTGCCTGGCCAGCCTGGGTGAGGGGCTGCAGGCCATTTTCAGGCTGGCCACACCTGCTTCAGGGAAGCGGGTCCTGCTGGGGTGCCAGGCCAGCCTAGGTGAGTGGCTGATGGCTGTTTGCAGGCTGGCCACAGCCCCTTCAAGGTGAGGGTCCCCACTGAGATGCCTGTCCAGCCTGGTTGAGGGGGTGTTTTCAGACTGGCCAAGACCCCCAGTGGAGACTCTCACCCCATGAGGGTATAGCCAGCCTGGGTGAGGGGCTGATGGCTGTTTTCAGCTGGCCATGGGCCCCAGCTACCCAAGCTCCCAGTGGAGGCTGGCTGGAAGCAGGTATCTGGGATTTATTTATCTTCTATAATTGAAACTTTGTTGCTTGAGCGAAGGCCACAGCAGGCCAGGGCAGGCGGGAAGCTTATCTTCCTCCATCACAGGGGCAACCAAGCCTCCTACTTGCTCCAGCTCTGTGGCTGCTGGCCCACCATCTTGGTTGGGTTAATTTGCATATAGTTGCTGTGATTGGCTGGCGGGAGTGGCTTGGGATGTAGTGGAGGTGCGGTCAATTTGCATGTTTCTCTTTTATTGGAATAGATATTTATTTATATTTCAACAATTTTGAGATTCTAGAGTCAATTTTAATTATCTAAGGCATTTTCTTTGGCAACTTTTGTAACAGAGACAATTTACTGATTTTCATGGTGGCGTTAAGGTTAACTTTGGAATGCAGTCCATGGTTATTTAAATAAAGTACTTTTTATTATGGAAATACCAATCTTGTTGCTGGAACCAGCCTGCATCTTTCTATTTTGGGTCCTTTCCACCATCTTTTTTTTGCAGGAAAAAAACAGTCTTGATTCTATATCAACCCAAAGAGAGTTAAGTTTAGCTCAAAACCTATCTAATATCCGAAATCAGATGTTTGCATGCATTTGTTTTTAAGCTAACCTCTCTTTTCACATGCACAGAATTCCCAGACACATTTTGAAATTTTGCAAAATTTTCATGATGAGAAGGAGACTTTTCCTAGCACACTCGAGAGTTTATGTTACAGCATCACCATGTGTCTCCCTCCCCCCACATCCTGCTTGCTTTGGGGGGAAATTCAGTAAGTGGTTTGGCCGTGTTTCTTTTCCCAATTAAACTAAAGGCATGCTTAATGGATAATGACAGATCAACAAGACCATATCTAAGTTCTTTTCCTAAATCTTTTTTGCCAGTGTTCTTGTCCCAGCATCAGAAGGGTTCAGGAATCTGGAGAAGGGACTGTGCTTAGATGACATAGGAATCCAGACGAGATATAATTTTGAAAGGCATTGGGGGTCAGAGGACCTTCAGCTAAAGGAACTGAAGACTACCTCCTTGTCTAGGACCCTTGCTTTTATTAACACAATTTGTCCTAAGGAGAGACGGAGATAATATACTTCAAAGGGTAAGATTTCAAAGGGTACAGAAGCATTGTCAGTTTGGGGAATAGCCTACGGCTGTTCAGGTGTTTGGCCAGGAGGAGGCAATAACATGTAGATTAAGATGCCCTTTAACTGTCTGGCAGCCACAATCAGTTTCCTACTCAGGTTTGGGGAAATGCCTTTAGCCATTCCCAACAGGTGACTACATGTGTGACTCAACCCTGTGACTCCCCAAGTCTCATCAACCTTTTGATGAAACTCTTGAAATGATGACATGCTGGAATTGGTTCCTGGCACTTTTTCTATTCCATTTTCCAAAGTAATGACTAGCTCTTACAATTATTTTTGCCAAAATTTGCTTATCTCAATGTGTTCTTAAGTAAATTTTTAAAAAAGCATTAAGGAATCTTTTTGCAAGAGAACTGATAGCTCTGCCCTCTCCAGATTTTGAGCCTCTCTGCACCAGAGGCAGATTCGGGATTGGGGCTTTAGTTTTTATTACACTTAAAAAAATGTTTTATTGATTAAATTATTACATATGCGTCCTTATCCCCACGTTACCCCATATCCCCCCCATGCATGCCCTCACCCGCTGTTGTCTGTGTCCATTTGTTAGGCCTATATGCTTGCATATAAGTCCTTTGGTTGATCTCTATCCCTTACTCCCACCTTCCCCTACCTTCCCTCTGAGGTTTGACGTTCTGATTAATGCTTCTCTGTCTTTGGATCTGTTTTTGTTCATCAGTTTATGTTGTTCATTAAATTCCATAAATGAGTGACATCATGTATCTTTCTCTCACTGGCTTATTTCACTTAGCATAATGTTCTCCACTTCCATCCATGGTGTTGTAAATGGTAAGAACTCCTTTTTTACCGCAGTGTAGTATTCCATTGTGTAGATGTACCACAGTTCTTTAATCCACTCATCTACTGATGGGCACTTAGGCTGTTTCCAAATCTTAGCTATGGTGAATTGTGCTGCTATGAACATAGGGGTGCATATATCCTTTCTGATCGGTGTTTCTAGTTTCTTGGGATATATTCCTAGAAGTGGGATCACTGGGTCAAATGGGAGTTCCATTTTTAGTTTTTTGAGGAAACCCCATACTGTTCTCAACAGTGGCTGAACCAGTCTGCATTCCCACCTGCAGTGCACGAGGGTTCCTTTTTCTTCCCATGCTGGTCAGAATTTGTCATTTGTTGATTTGTTGATGATAGCCATTCTGACAGGTGTGAGATGGTATTGCATTGTCATTTTGTTTTGCATTTCTCAGATGATTAGTGACTTTGAACATGTTTTCATGTGTCCTTTGGCCTTTCTTTTGAAAAGTATCTATTTAAGTCCATTGCCCATTTTTTGATTGGGTTGTTTATCTTAATTTTGTTTAGTTATATGAATTCCCTGTAAATGTTGGAGATTAAACACTAATTGGTGGTAACATTTGCAAATATGGTCTCCCATGCAGTGTGCTTTCTTGTTGTTTTGTTGATGGTTTCCTTTGCTGTGCAAAAGCTTTTTATTTTGATGTAGTCCCATTTGTTTATTTTCTCTTTATTTTCCATTGCCCTAGGAGCAGTATCAGTGAAGAAATTGCTTTTGCATATGTCAGAAATTTTGCTGACTGTGGATTCCTCTAGTATTTTTATGGTTTCCTGTCTTATGTTTCCTGTCTTAAAGTCCTTTATTCATTTTGAGTTTATTTTTTTATATGGTGTAAGTTGGTAGACTAGTTTCATTTTTTTTGCATGTATCTGTCCAATTTTCCCAACACCATTTATTAAAGAGGCTGTCTTGACTCCATACAATGTTCATGCCTCCTTTGTCAAATATTAATTGAGCATAGTGGTTTGGGTTGATTTCTGTGTTCTCTATTCTATTCCATTGATTTCTATGTCTGTTCTTGTGCAAGTACCAGGCTGTTTTGAGAATAGTCGCTTTGTAATACAGCTTGATATTGGTATTGAGATCCCACCTACTTTGTTCTTCTTTCTCAGGATTGCTGCAGCTATTCAGGGTCTTTTTTTATTCCAGATGAATTTTGGGAAAGTTTGTTCTAGGTCTGTGAAATATGCTTTGGTATTTTAATGGGGAGTGCATTGAGTCTATAGATTGCTTTGGGTAGTATGGACATCTTGATGATGTTGATTCTAAAAATCCATGAACACTGTCTGTTCTTCCATCTCTTTATGTCTTCCTCTATCTCCTTTTTCAGTGTCCTGTAGTTTTACCTCCTTAGTCAAGTTTATTCCTAGGTATCTTAATTTTTTTTTTGGTGCGATGGTAAATGGGATTGCTTTTTTAGTCTCTCTTTCTGTAAGTTCATTATTGGTGTATAGAAATCCCATTGATTTCTCAGTGTTAATTTTGCATCCTGCTACATTGCCAAATTCATTTATTAAGTCTAATAATTTTTTGATGGAGTCTTTAGGGTTTTCTATGTACAGTATTAGGTCATCTGCGAAAAAGGACAGTTTTACTTTTCTTTTTCAATCTGGATGCCTTTTATTTCTTCTTCTTGTCTGATCATAATGGCTAGTACTTCCAGTACTATGTTGAACAGTAGTGGTGAGAGTGGGCATCCCTGTCTTGTTCCTGTTTCTTAGGGGAAATGGTTTTAGTTTTTGCCCATTGAGTATGATGTTGGCTGTGGGTTTGTCATATATGGCTTTTATTATGTTGAGGTATGATCCTTCTATTTCCACCTTGCTGAGAGTTTTTATAAAGAAAGGGTGTTGGATTTTGTCAAATACATTTTCTTCATCAATTGATATGACTATATGATTTTTATCTCTCAATTTGTTTATGTGATGTATCACGTTTATTGATTTGCGGATATTGTACCATCCTTGCATCCCCAGGATAAATCCTACTTGGTCATGGTGCATGATCTTTCTGATGTACTGGTGGATCCAATTTTCTAGAATTTTGTTGAGGATTTTGGCATCTATGTTCATGGGGGATATTGGTCTGTAATTCTCTTTCATTGTGTTGTCTTTACCTGGTTTTGGTATTAGGGTGATGCTGGCTTCATAGAATGAGCTTGGAAGTGTTCCTTCCACTTAATTTTTTTCCCATTTTTTTATTGCTTAAAGTATTACAAAGAGTATTACATATGTCTCCTTTCCCCCCATCCCCCGCCCTTGACAAACCCTGGCCTCCCCTACACCCCAGTGTCATATGTCCATTGGTTATGCTTATATGCATGCATACAAGTCCTTTGGTTGATCTCTTACCCACCCCCCCGGCCCTCCCACCCTCCCCGGCCTTCCTGCTGTAGTTTGACAGTCTGTTCGAGGCAGCTCTGCCTCTGTATCTATTTTTGTTCATAAGTTTATAATGGTCTCTATTATCCAGAAATGAGTGACATCATGTGGTATTTTTCCTTCATTGACTGGCTTATTTCACTTAGCATAATGCTCTCCAGTTCCATCCATGCCATTGCAAATGGTAAGAGTTCCTTCTTTTTTATAGCAGTATAGTATTCCATCGTGTAGATGTACCACTGTTTTCTAATCCATTCATCTACAGATGGGCACTTCGGCTGTTTCCAGATCTTAGCTATGGTGAATTGTGCTGCTATGAACATAGGGGTGCATATATCTTTTCTGATTGGTGTTTCTGGTTTCCTGGGATATATTCCTAGAAGTGGGATCACAGGGTCAAATGCGAGTTCCATTTGTAGTTTTTTTGAGGAAACTCCATACTGTCTTCCATACTGGCTGCACCAGTCTGCATTCCCAACAGCAGTGCACAAGTGTTACTTTTTCTCCACATCCTCTCCAGCACTTGTCGTTTGTTGATTTGTTGATGATAGCCAGTCTGACAGGTGTGAGATGGTACCTCATTGTTGTTTTGATTTGCATCTCTCAGATGATTAGTGACTTTGAGCATGTTTTCATATGTCTCTTGGCTTTCTGAATTTCCTCTTTTGAAAGGTGTCTATTTAGATCCTTTGCCCATTTTTTTGTTTGGATTGTTTATCTTCCTTTTGTTAAGTTGTATGAGTTCCCTATTAATTTTGGAGATTAGGCCCTTAGCAGATATGACATTGGCAAATATGTTTTCCCACAGAGTGGGTTTTCTTGTTGTTTTGTTGATGGTTTCTTTTGCTGTGCAGAAGCTTTTTATTTTGATGTAGTCCCATTTGTTCATTTTCTCCTTAGTTACCAATGCCCCAGGAGCTGTATCGGTGAAGAAATTGCTTCGGCATATGTCTGAGTTTTTGTTGCCTTTGGATTCTTCTAGTATTTGTATGGTTTCTCGTCGTATATTTAAGTCTTTTATCCATTTTGAGTTTATTTTTGTGTATGGTGTAAGTTGGTGGTCTAGTTTCATTTTCTTCCATGTATCTGTCCAATTTTCCCAACACCATTTATTGAAGAGACTATCTTGATTCCATTGTATGTTCTTGCCTCCTTTGTCAAATATTAATTGAGTGTATTGGTTGGGGCTGATTTCTGGGCTCTCTATTCTATTCCACTGATCTATATGTCTGTTCTTGTGCCAGTACCAGGCAGTTTTGAGAACAGTGGCTTCGTAATACAGCTTGATATCTGGTGTTGAGATCCCACCTACTTTGTTCTTTCTCAGGATTGCTGCAGCTATTCGGGGTCGTCTTTTATTCCAGATGAATTTTTGGAGAGTACATTCTAGGTCTGTGAAATATGCCATTGGTATTTTAATGGGAAGTGTGTTGAATTTATAGATTGCTTTGGGCAGTATGGACATTTTAATGATGTTGATTCTACCAATCCAAGAACATGGTGTGTTCTTCCATCTCCTTATGTCTTCCTCTATCTCTTTTTTCAACGTCCTGTAGTTTTCTGAGAAGAGGTCTTTTACCTCTTTAGTTATGTTTATTCCTAGGTAGCTTAATTTTTTTGGTGCAATGGTAAATGGGATTGCTTTTTTAGTCTCTCTTTCTGCACATTCACTATTGGTGTATAGAAATGCCATAGATTTCTTGGCGTTAATTTTGTATCCTGCTACATTGCTGAATTCTTTTATTAAGTCTAATAGTTTATTGATGGAGTCTTTAGGGTTTTTTAAGTATAATATCATGTCATCTGCAAATAAGGACAGTATTACGTCTTCTTTTCCAATTTGGATGACTTTTATTTCTTCTTCTTGTCTAATTTCAATGGCTAATACTTCCAGTACTATGTCGAACAGGAGTGGTGAGAGTGGGCATCCCTGTCTTGTTCCTGTATTTAGGGCTAATGGTGTTAGTTTTTGTCCATTGAGTATGATGTTGGCTGTGGGTTTGTCATATATGGCTTTTATTATGTTGAGGTATGATCCTTCAATTCCCACCTTGCTGAGAGTTTTTATCAAAAATGGGTGTTGAATTTTGTCAAACGCTTTTTCTTCATCAATTGATATGACTATGTGATTTTTATCTCTCAATTTGTTTATGTGATGTATCATGTTTATTGATTTGCGGATATTGTACCATCCTTACATCCCCAGGATAAATCCTACTTGGTCATGGTGCATGATCTTTCTGATGTACTGGTGGATCCAATTTTCTAGAATTTTGTTGAGGATTTTGGCATCTATGTTCATGGGGGATATTGGTCTGTAATTCTCTTTCATTGTGTTGTCTTTACCTGGTTTTGGTATTAGGGTGATGCTGGCTTCATAGAATGAGCTTGGAAGTGTTCCTTCCACTTAATTTTTTTGAACAATCTGAGGAGGATAGGTTTTAGCTCTTCCCTGAATGTTTGGTAAAACTTCCCTGTGAAGCCATCTGGGCCCGGGCTTTTGTTTGCTGGGAGCTTTTTGATGACTGCTTCAATTTCTTCCATAGTTATTGCCCTTTGAGACTTTTAGAATCTTCCTGATTAAATTTTGGAAGGTTGTATTTTTCTAGGAATATGTTCATTTCCTCTTGGTTTCCTAGCATTTTAGAATAGAGTTGCCCATGGTATTTTTTTTACAATCCTTTGTATTTCTGTGGGATCTGTTGTTATTTTGTCTTTTTCATTTCTGTTTTTGTTTGGTTGGTTCCTCTCTCTTTGCTTCTTGGTGAGCCTGGCTAGAGGTTCTTCAATCTTGTTTATCCTTTCAAAGAACCAGCTCTTGGTTTCATTGATCTTCTGTATTGTTGTCTGGTTTTGTTTTGTTTTGTTTTTGTCTCTATCCAACTCATTTCTGCTCTAATCTTTATTATTTCCTTCCTTCTGGATACCGTGGGCTTTTCTTGTTGCTCTCTTTCTAATTCTTTGAGTTGTAGAGTTAGATGATTTATTACCTTTTTTTTTTCTTATTTTTTGAGCTAGGCCTATAGAGCTATAAACTTTTCTCTCAGGACTGCTTTCATTGTGTCCCATAGATTTTAGATTGTTGTGTTTTATTGTCATTAGTTTCCAGGATGTTTTTAATTAATTTTTTGATCTCTTTGGCAATGTGATCATTGTTTAATAGCATGTTTTTCAGTCTTCAAGTGTTTGAATTTTTTTGGATTGTTTTTAATGTAGTTTGTTTCTAATATTGTGCCATTGTGGTTTGAGAAGATGCTTGGTATGATTTCAATCTTCTTGAATTTAGGGAGACTTTGATTTTGATCCAATATGTGGTCTATTTTTGAAAATGTCCCATATGCACTTGAGAAGAACATATATTCTGTGGCTTTGGAGTGATCTGAAGATGTCAATTAAGTCCATTTGATCTAGTGAGTCATTTAGGATTGCTGCTTCTTTGCTGATTTTTTTGTCTAGAGAATTTATCCATGATGTCACTGGTATCATAAAGTCCCCTACTATGATTGTATTGTTGTCGATCTCTCTCTTGATATCTTCCAAAAGTGTTTTTTTTATATATTTGGGTGCATATATGTTTATCAGGGTTATATCTTCTTGTTGTATCAATGCCTTTAGTATTATGAAGTGGCCTTCCTTATCTCTTGTTATGGTCTTCACTTTGAAGTCTATTTTGTCAGATATAATAAGTATTGGTACTCCACCTTTTTTTTTCATTTCCATTTGCCTGAAAGATATTTTTCCATCCCTTCATTTTCAGTCAGTTTGAGTGCCTTATTCTGACGTGGGTCTCTTGTAGGTGGCATATATATGGGTCATGTTTTTTTATCCATTCAGCTACTTGATGTCTTTTGATTGGAGCATTTAGTCAGTTTACGTTTAAACTTATTATTGGAAGGTACTTGTTTGTAGCCATTTTTATTTTTTTGTGCCTGTTTTCTTTCTTAGCTTTTATTTCTTCCTTTTACACCAGTTCCTTTAGCATTTCTTGCATTGCTGGTTTGGTGGTAATAAACTCTCTTAGCCCTTTTTGTTCTGTGAAGCTTCTTATTTCCCCTTCAATTTTGAATGATAGCCTTGCCAAATAGAGTATTCTTGGATTCAGTCCCTTGCTTTGCTTCACTTTGTAAATTTCGTTCCATTCTTTTCTGGCCTGATGTGATTCTGTTGAGAAATCATTTGATAATCTAATGGCAGATTCCTTGTATGTAACTTTCTGTCTCTCTCTTGCAGCCTTTAAGATTCTCCTTTTGTCCTGAACATTTGCCATGGTAATTATGATGTGTCTTGGAGTGGGTCTTTTCAGGTTCATCTTGTTGGGGACTCTCTGTGCTTGTGTGACTTTTTTCTTCTCCACCTCAGGGAAGTTTTCTTACATTATTTCTTCAAATAGGTTTTCTAACCCTTGTTCCTCTTCTTGTTGTTCTGGCACCCCTATTATTTGTATGTTGTTTTGTTTCATGTTGTCCCATAGCTCCCT
The DNA here is from genome assembly GCF_963259705.1 of Myotis daubentonii. Taxonomy (NCBI): domain Eukaryota; kingdom Metazoa; phylum Chordata; class Mammalia; order Chiroptera; family Vespertilionidae; genus Myotis; species Myotis daubentonii. The sequence goes on from NC_081840.1 coordinate 106,120,589, forward strand.
TAGGCTGTCCTCCTCTCTTTTAATTTTTTTCTCCAATTGCAGTTTAGTTTGGGTGTGTTTTGCTTCCCTGTCTTCTAATTCGCTAATTCGGTCCTCCGTTTCTCCTAGTCTACTTTTGAAACTTTCAATGGTGTTTTTTATTGCAGCTATATCACTCTTCATTTCTTCTTGATTCTTACATAAGTTATTGATTTTTTTCATCCATTTCTTCTTGATTCTTATATAAGTTTTTGATTTTTTTCCTCCATCAGGTTTATGAACTGTATGACCCTTATTCTGAATTCTTTTTATGACATATTGCATGCCTCTTTTTCAGTTAGCTGCTTTTCTGGTGATTTCACCTTTTCTTTCCTTTGGGGGTTTCTTTGTCTACCCATTTTGAGTCTCACCGACTAATCTAGATTTCAAGTTGTGCAGCGGCTGCTCCTTGGGTGGCAGTGGCTCCTCTGGCGGGAGCTGTTCGCATCAGTCGTGTCACATCCGGCTGGTGGGGGAGGCTGCTCACTCAGTTGCTGTTCCTTGGATGGTGGTGGGCTGATTACGAGGCTGCTGCTCCTCAGATGGGGGTGGGCTGAGCGTGGCTGCTGCTCTTTGGACAGGGCAGGCTGTTCACATGGCTTCTGCTCCTCAAACAGGGGTGGACTGCTCACGTGGCTGCTGCTTCTTGGATTGGGGCAGGCTGCACGCTGCTGCTGTTCCTCAGATAGGGCAGGCTGCTCTTGAGGCTGCCACTTCTTGGACAGGGGAAGTTTGCTTACAGGGCTACTGCTCCTCGTACGAGTGAGGGTTGCTCACACAACTGCTGCTCCTTGAATGGGGGATGGGCTGCCTATGCAGTTGCTGATTCTCGAACATGGGCAGGAGTGAGCTGCCCATGTGGCTGCTGCTCCTTGGACATGGGCGGTCTTCTTGTGTGGCTGCTGCTCCTCGGACAGGGATGGACTGTTTGGGGCTGCTGCTCCTCAATCATGGGCAGGCTGCTAATGCTGCTGCTGCTCCTCTGATGGGGCAAGCTGCTCGTGTGGTTGCTGCTCCTTGGACAGGGGCAGGCCATGTGAGGCTTCTGTTTTTAGGCCTGGGGCAGTCTGCTTGCGGGGCTGATGTTCCTTGGACAGGAGTGGGCTGCTCATGTGTCTGCTGCTCGTGTGGTTGCAGTGCCCTGTGCTAAGACGTTGGGCCAGTCAGAGGGGAGCATGTTTCAGAACTCACAGGAGCCTGCGCCCAGGGTGGCTGAAGACTCGTTGTCTGTGGGACCACAGCCGAGGTAGCAGGTCCCTGGCAGAGGTGGCTGTAGAGTCCCAGGTGTTATCTGAGGGCACTCTGGGTGGAGGTGAGGCTGGTTCCTAGTTATAGCATCTCTCCCCTTCAAAAGGCTAGGCCTCTGAGGACAATCTGTCCTCCAGCTACTGTATACTATGGCAACAGAGGCTGCCTAGTTAGGCTAGCCCAGTTAGCCTGCCCCTAAATGTCTTGCGGGATCTAACTGTGCCTCACTCACATACACACACGCACATCCCACATGACCACAGACTCCTCTTTTGCTCCCTCCCTCACTTACATTCTCTCACTCACTGCTGCCTCTTCCTGGCTCTGTAGTTGGATCTGGGGTGTTATTGACCCGTTCGTGGATATAGTTTTCTCTCCAGGTGTTGGGTTATGAGGCTCGCTCTCTAGCATCTTTCTCCAGGGATCCTCTGCCCTTCCCAGCTGCAAACCATCTCCCAGCTGAGTCTCCTTTGCCAATTCGGGCTGGATGTTTCTCATTTCAGCTGCTCACCCTATCTGCTCTAGGACAATGCTTGGGACCTTTATTACAGACTTTTGACCCCAAACATGAATTAGGATTTTAATTTGAACAAGAAGCCACATTTTTAAATATGATAATGGAACTCCTTCTTAAGCCTGATTTTAAAAAGTACCTTTTAATATTCCAATTTCTTTATAATTTTGCCTTTTAATAAAATTCTTTCCCATTATTATCTGACTTAATACAAAAGACTTTTCTTGCCCACTCTGGTTCGCAACTTCCAGAGCTTGGTAAAAGCTTTACAAACAGTTAATCTTACCACCATACTGGTTTGTTTTCCCTCAGGCGAATTCTTCTTCTCCAAATATCCATGTCTTGGGTGTCAATTAATGCCAGTGTGTGTTTTTCTGCATCTAGAAGGTCTTCAGGTGTTTGGCCAGCAGGAGGCAATAACATGTAGATTGAAGTACCCTCAGCAGTCTGGCATAAAACAATCATTTCTGCATCCTTTTCAGGTTTGGGGAAATGCCCTCAGCCATTCCAGATGATTCAGCCCTGCTGACATGCTGGAATTAGCTTCTGGCACAGTATGTCATCTGTGGATAAGCACAGTTTTACTTCTTCTTTTCCAATGTGGATGCCTTTTATTTATTCTTGTCGTCTGACCAGTATGGCTAGGCTTTCCAGTACTATATCGAAAGAAGTGGTGAAAGTGGGCAACCCTGTCTTGTTCCCATTATTAGGGGAAATGAGTTTAGTTTTTGCCCATTGAGTATGATGTTGGCTGTAGGTTTGTCATATAAGGCTTTTATTATGTTGAGGTAGGATCTCGCTATTCACACTTTGCTGAGCGTTTTTATCAAGAAAGGATTTTGGATTTTGTCAAATGCCTTTTCTGCATCGATTGATATGATTATGTGATTTTTGTCTCTCAATTTGTTTATGTGATGTATCACATTTATTGATTTGCAGATATTGTACCATCCTTGTATCCCCGGAATAAATCTCACTTGGTCATAATGTATAATCTTTCTAATGTAATGCTGGATCAGGTTTGCTAGAATTTTGTGGAGGATTTCAGCATCTATGTTCATCAAGGATATTGGCCTGTAGTTCTATTTTTTTGTGGTGTCTTTATCTGGTTTTGGAATTAGGGTAATGATGGCTTCATAGAAAGAGCTTGGAAGTGTGCTTTCCTCTTGAATTTTTTGGAATAGTCTGAGGAGGATAGGTTTTAGTTCTTCTTTGAATGTTTGGTAGAACTCCGCTGTAAAGCCATCTGGACCCAGGCTTTTGTTTGCTGGGAGATTTTTTATTACTGCTTCAATTTCTTCAGTAGTTATTGGCCTATTCATATTTTTTTATTCTTCCTGATTGAGTTTTGGGAGATTGTATTTTTCTAAAAATATGTCCATTTCGTCTAAGTTTTCCATTTTGTTGGAACAAGTTGTTCACACTATTTTTTTCACAATCCTTTGTATTTCTGTGGGATCAGTTGTTACTTCACCTCTTTCATTTCTGATTTTGTTTATCTAGGTCCTCTCTCTTTGCTTCTTTGTGAGCTTGGCTAGAGGTTCATCAATCTTGTTTATCCTTCCAAATAAGCAGCTCTTAGTTTTGTTTATCTTTTGCATTTTTTGGGGTCTCTATATCATTTATTTCCACTCTAATCTTTATTATTTACTTCCTTCTGCTTATGCTGGGCTTTTCTTGTTGCTCTCTTTCTAACTCCTTGAGTTGTAGAGTTTGATGATTCATTACCATTTTTTTTTTTGAGGTAGGCCTGTAGAACTATGGACTTCTCAAGACTGCTTTCACTGTGTCCCATAGACATTGGATGGTTGTGTTTTCATTGTTGTTTGTTCCTAGGATGATTTTTATTTCTTCTTTGATTTCTTTGGTAACCCAATCATTGTTTAATAGCATGCTATTTAGCCTCCAGGTGTTTGATTTTTTTTCATTGTTTTTATTGTAGTTGATTTTTTATTTTATACCATTGTGATCTGATAAGATGTTTGTCATGATTTCTATCTTCTTGAATTTGAAGAGACTTGCCTGTGCTCCAATATATGGTCTATCTTTGAAAAGGTCCTATATGTACTTGAGAACAGAGTATATTCTGTGGCTTTGGGGTGAAATATTCTGAAGATGTCAATTAATTCCATCTGATCTAGCGAATCATTTGGGATTGATGTTTCTTTGTTGATTTTTTTGCTTAGAGTATTTATCCAATGGAATTAGTGGGGTATTAAAGTCCCCTATTATGACTGTATTGTTGTCCCTCTCTCCCTTCATATCTTTCAGAAAATTTTTTTTTATGTATGTGGGTGCTCCTGTATTGGGTTCATATATGTTTACCAGAGTTATATCTTTTTGTTGAATTTCTCCCGTTAGTATTATGAAGTGGCCTTCCTTATCTCTTATTATGGCCTTCACTTTGAGGTCTATTTTGTCAGGTATAAGTATTGCTACGCCAGCTTTTTTTTTAAATATATTTTTATTGATTTCAGAGAAGAAGGGAGAGGAAGAGAGAGATGGAAACATCCATGATGAGAGAGAATCATGGATCGGCTGCCTCCTGCACGCCCCCTACTGGGGATGGAGCCTGCAACCTGGGCATGCGCCCTTGACTGGGAATCAAACCCGGGACCCTTCAGGCCCCAGCCTGACGCTCTATCCACTGAGAAACACCAGCAAGGGCAACTACTCCAGCTTTTTATATTTTTCATTTCCATTCACCTGAAAAAAAATTTTTTTCCATCCATTCACTATCAGTCTGTGTGAGTCCTTTTATCTGAGGTGGATCTTCCTTAGATAGAAGATATATGGTTCATGTTTTCTTATCCATTCAGATACCCTGTGTCTTTTGATTGGGGCATTTAATCCATTTACATTTAAAGTTATTATTGATAGGTAATTGTTTGTCACCATTTTTATTCTTTATGTCTGTGTTATGTCTTCCCTTCCTATTTTTACTTTTTATAACAGACCTTTTAACAGGTTTTGCAGTGCTGGTTTTGTGGTAATAAACTTCCTTAGTCCTTTTTTGTCTGTGAAGCTGTGGATTTCACCTTCAATTTTGAATGATAGTCTTGCTGCATATAGTATTCTTGGATTCAGACCCTTGCTTTGCATGACTTTGTATATTTCATTCCATTCCCTTTTGGCCTGATGTGTTTCTGTTGAGGAATCAGTTGATAATCTGATGGAAGATCTTTTATAGGTAACTTTCTGTCTCTCTTTGGTAACCTTTCAGATTCTTACTTTGCTGTTGTTTGCCAATTACATTATAATGTGACTTGGTATCAGTCTTTTTGGGTTCATCTTATTTGGGACTCTATGAGCTTCTTGGACTTGTTTGAGTTTTTTCTTGCCAATATTTCTGTCATTATTTCTTCAAATAGGTTTTCTATTAGTTGCTCAGTTTCCTCTTCTTCTGGCACCCCTGATATGTGGATATTGTTTTGTTTCGTGTTTTACCAAAGTTCCCTTAGGCTCTCCTCCTGTTTTTTATGTTGTTGTTTTTTTGTGTGTGTGTTTTTTTTCCAGTTGATGCTTTGTTGGGTATTTTTTTCCTACCTTGTCTTCTAGCTCTCTGATGCAGTCCTCTGCTTTTTCTAGTCTACTGTTGATGCTTTTTATTGTGTTCCTTATTGCAGCAATGTCATTCTTTGTGGGAGCGTACCTGTAGATACCACAGAAAACTGCTGGTTACGGGTGCGTGGCCACTGTGACCTCTGAATGTCCCTCTCAGGTATGTTGGCAGCTGCTGGAGAACTGGAACCAACTATGGTCGAGGGTAGTCTGGGAAACAGGGCAAGTTTATAATAGTCTAGGAAACGGGGCAAGTTAATATTAGTAGTTGGGGCAACGGGCAAGTTGATATGGCAATGGGGCAAGTTGATATTAGGAGCTAGAGCAATGGGGCAAAGTTGATTAATAATACCTTGGTAACGGGGCAAAAACTAATTAATGATGTTTTATGTAATTCACTTGTTTTAGTAACTGCACTTAGCAACAATGATTGATTGTATAACCTTGAAGGAAATAAATAGGTGGCAATGGAGATCAAAAGGTGCCGTTGGCCATTCACCTGCATCTTGTGTTGGTGTCTTATTTTCCTTTCCACAGCTGGTGCCCCGTGTTAGGAATCCAGTGCCGCTTGCCAACGGGAGCAGCGTAGGTTGTGGAAAGACAGGGGAGTTCGATCGGAGGGATTTCGGCTGAATCCGAAAGAGCTTGGGTGAGTTGCCTTTCGTAGCCATCACGATAAAAGCATGGGGAATTCCATGACTAAAGATCAACAGCTTTTTTTAAAGCTTATCCAGCAGTTACTACGAGTGACTAGCTGTGATTTATTGGCTCTTATGGAGCAGATTCATTATCACTGTCCGTGGTTCCCAGACAAAGGTACTTTAGACGTTGAGGTGTGGAACCGTGTGGGCAGTACGCTGCGGCATGAGCAGGAATGAGGGAGTGCAGTTGGAGGTTCTGTTTTAGGAACCTGGGCTTATGTGACCACTGCTTCGAAGCCCCTGCAACCCACTGCTTCTGCTGCAACATCGGTGGCGTTTGTCACTGATGATGAGATTGAGAAGGCAGATGAGGAAGGAAGGCAAATAATTTCTGATCCAACTAAGCCCCCTAAGCGGGAGGATCTTAAGCCAGGGGATAAAATAGTCCCTCCAACTTGGGTTATAGATGATGATGAAGATCCCAACTTTGAAAGTCTCCATTTTGGTACAGCCCCGATAGGACCAACAGCACTGCCATGGAAGGCAGCTTGGCCTGGGCGAGGTACTGCTATGTCTCAGTGCTTACAGGAAGCAGCTAAGGATCCTGATCTGAGTGCTTTCCCTGTGATTGTTAATGCTCAGGGGCAGCAACAGCATGACTACCTCCCCTACATATTTTTTAAAGAGATTAAGAGAAGTATTAAGGAAAAGGGTTTGCATTCCCCTTAAACTCATGGAATGGTAGAAGCTATAGCTGGGTCCTATCACATGAGACCATGGTACTGGAAAGTTTTTTGTAAAACATTATTGACTCCTGAGCAACATGCTATGTGGTTAAGTCTCTATAGGGAAGAGGCTGAGGTTCAGGGAATGGACAATTTAACTGCAGGGCTACCTGTGACTGTAGCTATGCTTTACAGTACAGGAAGTTTTGCAGGAGTGCCTCAACAGGTTGCAATGGATCCGAGAACTTTTGATCAGACTTCTAGGATAGCTATTATGTTTTGGAAGCAGGTTTCCGAGCACAAGAAACCAGGAGGGTCACTTGTTAATATCAGGCAAGGTACAACTAAGTCCTATATGGGTATCATAGATAGGTTACAGCAAGCTATTAATAGGCAGGTAGGAAATGAAGATGCTGCTGAAAATTTGTTACTCCAGTTAGCTTATGAAAACGCTAATGATGATTATAAAGCCACTATGAGTAGCATCCCGGCTCAGGCTAGGGATATTGGGGAAATGATCAAAGCCTGTCAAAATGTGGGTATGGAATTATTCAAGGTGATGACTATGGCTACCTTGAATGCTAAAGCAAAGGAAACAACAGCATCTACTTGCTTCCCAGTTTCCCATCCTTGGTAGAAAAATGTAACTAATTTACATTTTAATAGTTACCTATTTTCAGTCAATGGCAGCCCAAGGCTTTGGGAGTTTGCTAAATTAAATTAGATATTCTAAAATAACAAAATACTAAAATATTAATCTAAATTTCCCTCACGAAAAATCTAGAGGACAGAATTAAATCTATTGACTATATCTTGTATTTTTAAAGCTTATTCTTAAAAATATTACTAATTAAAAAATGCTAAATATTTAACTTGCCAGCTAAAAGTTTAAAGTTCTAGTTAAATAAATTGGGAGAAATCATAATTGAAAAAAGAGGATAAATTCTGTAATCCCAACCGAAATTTTTAAATACAAAGATCAGTTTTAATTTAATTAATATCTCTTAATAATTATAAAAATTATATAATCTTTAAATCATATATACACATATATATTTAATAGTCTTTCAAGTTAGATTTTAAAACTATAACCAAGGAATAACTTTGGGACATTTCATGGGCCCTGAAATGTTTTCAAAAGTTTATTCTCTCTTCTTAAAAGAGTTTTTAATAAAGCCAATTTAATATACTTAAAGTCACATAAAAAGCTTAAAATTAATAAATATATATTTTAAGTTTTACCTCTAAGAAAGGGAAAAATAAGTTATTTTATTTAAAATTTCTTAAAATACAGCAATAGAATTTTAAGATATAATTTAAAATAACAAAAGCCCCCCTACCATGTCTGTATCACTCTCACTGGCGTGCTGTCCACCATAGCCTCAAGGGCTTGGGGAAGTAGGAGAAGCCTGAGGCTGCGAAAGGGAGGGAGGCAGAGGCAGCAGCAAAGCTGGGCTGCGAAGGAGTGAGTGCAGGGCCAGCGCAGGAAAGTGCCAAGCTGAGTGCCTAACACCAGGATGCAGACGCAGAGCGGCCAGGAGGCAATGTTAACCTTTTAGAGTTATTTCTTTTACTTCTTTGGAAAATGCAATGACTGTTTTTACTAATAGATCAGAAAAGACTAGTATAGCTAGGATTTGCTAGAATGAGCAAAGTAGCTAGAAGAAATTTACTGCTAAGGGAAATTCCAGCACCCAGCAAGCTGAGGATAGAGCTTTGATTTTAACATTACAACATTTTTCCCAATTCTTCACTTATGTTACTGGCATCCCCTATAATCCCACTAGTCAGAGTATTGTAGAACATACCCACTCTACCTTAAAGGCTATATTGTTAAAACAAAAAAGGAGGAGTAGAGGGATAACGCCTAGAGATAGGCTAAATAGGGCACTGTATTCTTTAAATTTTTTATATCAGCAGCATGGGGAAATGGCTACTGAAAAACACTTTGTTCCTCAAGAACATAAGCCTAATCCTAAAGTGATGTACCAGGATCAGGAGTCCTCCTTTTGGAAAGGCCCGGTAGAACTACGAATTTCAGGGAGAGGGTATACTTGTGTTTAAGTTCCAGAGGCAGACCCCAACAACCGAGTTTGCTATTGGATCTCTGAGGAAGAGGATAGAAGCCATAAACCTTCAGGACATGCTCCAGCGGAGGGGTTTCAGCAAACGGAGATAGCCCCTCCTCACCTGGGGCTCTTTGAAGAGGCTGGATACAGAAGCTCAAAGCATTCACTTGGAACTCTTCCTGGGGCTTGATTTTGGCTTTAATCGCCTTGACTGGACTCTTGCCAGTGACTTTGGCTGCAGTCCATTGGGCTCATGTGATTGATCCACCTACATTTACGCTGTAGACTTGGAATGATCCTGATCCACCTTTGAATACCAATGACTCGGACTATACTCAAGGGACTTGGGTGAGGCCTGATGGACATTTGGGGAACTCTCATTTTCAAGCATTGTTTAACAAGACTCTCACCTGGAATGTACCACTGTTCCTCTGTATGTTCCTTAATAGCCTTTATTGTGTTTACTATGGTAATCATCTCTTCTGCTATGACATCAGGATTTGCCTTAGAAACCTCTATCCTTACAGCCCAACAAGTGGATAGTAGGTTGCATAATTTAACATCTAATTGGGAGACTCAAGTAGCCATTGATCAGCAGATTATGGCTAGACTAGAAGCTCTGGAGGCTACTGTTTTGTGGATTGGTCAGCGTCAACAGGCCATAGTCAGACAGCAGCAATTAACTTGTGATGCACAGTTACCCGAATTTGTGTTACTAACTTCACTTATGCCAATGAATCCTGGGGTGATGAGCAACAAGCTCTCCTCGAAGTTTTTAATGGTAATCTTTCTCAGGATATTGGATCCTAAGAGAAGCAAGTGCACACTGAATTGGCAGGATTAATAACCATTTCCCGAGAACAAGTGTGGGCAGACCTGTGGGGTCACCTGCAATGGCACCCAAAGACCTGGTTCTCTTCCATTATTCCCAGTACTTGGATCCCAGCTATACTAGAGGCTATCTTGCTACTGTTTTTAATCTTTTTTAAGAGAGGTTAACTAAAAAGGGGGGATATGTGGGAGCGTACCTGTAGATGCCACAGAAAACTGCTGGTTCCGGGTGCGTGGCCACTGTGACCTCTGAATGTCCCTCTCAGGTATGTTGGCAGCTGCTGGGGAAATGGAACCAACTATGGTTGAGGGTAGTCTGGGAAACAGGGTAAGTTTATAATAGTCTAAGAAACAGGGCAAGTTAATATTAGTAGTTGGGGCAACGGGGCAAGTTGATATTAATATCTAGGGCAATGGGGCAAGTTGATATTTGTAGCTAGAGCAACGGAGCAAAGTTGATTAATAATACCTTGGTAACGGGGCAAAAACTCATTAATGATGTTTTATGTAATTCACTTGTTTTAGTAACTGCACTTAGCAACAATGATTGATTGTATAACCTTGAAGGAAATAAATAGGTGGCAATGGAGATCAAAAGGTGCTGTTGGCCATTCACCTGCATCTTGTGTTGGTGTCTTATTTTCCTTTCCACAATTCTTCATTTCTTCTTGGTTCTTCTTCATTTCTTCTTGGTTCTTACACATGTTGTTGAATTTGTCTTCCATCATTTTTAGCATCCTTATGACCATTGCTCTGAATTCTTTATCTGATAGATTGCTTGCCTCAATTTTGTTTGCTTCCTTTTCTGGTGATTCCTCCATTTCTTTTGTATGGGGGCTGTTTCTTTGTCTCTTTATGTTTGTTCCTCTTAGGGTGTCTTGTTATGTAGCTGTCTCTCTACTGGGCTGACTTAAAGGCACAAAATACAAGATGACAAGACATAACACAGAGGGCACCAAACACAAATTTATTCATGATACCAATAACCCCAAATAAAAGTGACCACCAGAGAAAAGAGAATTAGGGGAGATAAAAGAGTGCAATAATGATATTGAGAAAAGGAAAATATGTAAGAGAGAAAAGAAAGAGAAGAATATAGAAGAGGGGAAAATATATGTATATGGGGAGAAAACACCAAAAAACCAACAACTAATCCAAACAATGCAAACAACAAACACTCAGAAAAGATGGAGGGAAGCTGAATCTGAAGCAGCAGATCTTATTTCCAGAAGGTAAGGTCAAGGAATGGAATGAATGGGGAAGTGGTCACATTTCAGTATAGAGGAGGTAGAAAGAAAATTCGTGTATATGAAGAAAAGTAAAAAACTATATATGTACATATATATATATATATATATATATATATATATATATATATATCCTATATAATAAAAGAGAAACATGCAAATTAGCCATCTCTCTGCTATGCTCAAGCCACGCCCACCAGCCACATCCACCAGCCCATGAGGAATGGGGGCAGAGCAGGTACTTCCCCCATGTCCCCATGCTGATGCTGGGGAAGTTCAGGCCCCCTGGCCGCTTGCGTGTCCACAGGAACAGGGAGATGGAGTGGGGCAGGAGCTTGCATGCTCATGGGTGCTGGGAAGCTGTGGTCAGGGTGGGAGCTTCCCCCATGTAGCCATGGTGATGCGGGGGATGCTCCTGCCTGGCTAGCGCACATGTGCAAGCACTGGGGAGAAGGGGTCTGGGCAGAAGCTTAAGGGCGCCTGGGAGCTGGAGTTTGGGCAGTGTGCGAAGATGCTGGGAAACTCCCGCTTGGCTGGCGCGTGCGCGCAGGTGTCTGGGAGCTGGGGTTGGGGTGGTGCATGCGTGAGGAATCCGGGCACGGGGCCTGGAGCTTCCCCCAAGTCACAGGTGGTGGGAAGATGGGGTCAGGGCAGGAGCTTACAGGCGCCAGGGAGCTGAGGGTGGGGCGGGGCGCGTGGACGCCAGGAGCTGGGGTCCGGTCCGGGGGAGCTTCCCCTCTGTCACCATGTTGGCGCAGGGAAGCTCTCGCCAGGCTGTGAGCACCCTCAGGAGCTGAGGAGTTGGGTTGGGGTGGCACCAAGGGCAGGACATGGAGCTTTCCCCATGTTGCCATGGCAACACGGGTGAAGCTTCCGCCCCATTGAAGTGCATAGGTATGCACTGGCGGAGGTTATTGCTCTGTGGCTGGTTGTGCGCGCTGGCACCAAAAGGCCTGTGTCCCTGGGACAGGCGTCCTTGGGAGCCAGGCCACCCCGAGCCTGTAGGCCCAAGCCTAGGCCTGGAGCGGCCGGGGTCCCGGAACGTGGCAGAGGGTGCACGTTGGGCTGAGGGGACTCCTTCCCCCCACCCCTGTGCATGCATCTTCATGCACCGGGCCCCTAACATCCTATTTAATAATAGACAAACATGGTAATTAACCATACCTCCACTATGCTTCCTATTGGTTATTCAGCTGGATATGCAAATTAACTGCCAACAAAGATGGCGGCCGGCAGCCACACAGCTGAAGCAAACATGAGGCTTGGTTGCTCCAGTGATGGAGGAAGCCAACGTTCCCCGCCTGCCTCGACCTGCTCTAAGCTACACTCTAAGCAACAAAGTTGCAATTATAGAAGCTAAACAAGCTCCGGATACCTGCTTTCAGCCAGCTTCGGCCTCAGAGCTTAGAGCAGCAGTGATGGCAACAATGTTTCAATTATAGAAGCTAGCCTCAGAGCTGGAGCCAGGCCTCAGAGCTGGAGCCGGCTTTCAGCTCCATTGACAACTACAGAAGGTAAATAAATCCCAGAATAAAAAAAAATACAGAAAAAAAGGAGAGGCTGGGAGCTTCAGTTGCCCGCCAGCCTGAAAACGGCACTTAGCCCCTCACCCAGACTGGCCAGGCACCCCAGTGGGGACCCCCACCCTGAAGGGGATGTGACCAGCTGCAAACAGCCATCAACCTGTCATCCAGGCTGGCCAGGCACCCAAGCGGGACCCCCACCCTGATCTGGGACACATTTCAGGGCAAACCAGCCAGCCCCCACCCGTGCACCAGGCCTCTATCCTATATAGTAAAAGGGTAATATGCAAACTGACCCTAACAGCAGAATGACTGGGAATGACTGGTCACTATTACACACACTGACCACCAGGGGGCAGATGCTCAATGCAGGAGCTGCCCTCTGGTGGTCAGTGTGCTCTCACATGGGGAGCTCTGCTCATCCACAAGCCAGGCTGATGGCTACCAGTACAGCGGTGGTGGTGGGAGCCTCTCCTGCCTCCTCAGCAGTGCTAAGTCTGACTGCAGCTTAGGTGTGCTCCCTGCTGGCAAGTGGACATCCCCCAAGGGCTGCCGGGCTGCCAGAGGGATGTCTGATTGCCATCCTGGCCCAATCCCTTGGGGAGCAGGCCTAAGCTAGCAAGTGGTCACCCCCAAAGGGTCCCAGACTGTGAAGGGGCACAGGCCGGGCTGAGAGACCCTCTACCCCCCTGAGTGCACAAATTTTTGTGCACCGGGCCTCTAGTATATATATAAAATCATGCAAAATAAAAGCCTAATATGTTAAGCATTCAATTGGCAGGTCGGCTGTTCAATCAATCAAAGCATAGTATGCTAATGATATGCTAAGGCCGCTCAATCACTTGCTATGACATGCACTGACTACCAAGGAGGCAGACAGTCAACTGGCTGACTAGTAGCTATGATGTGCACTGACCACCAAGGGTCAGATGCTTCAGCTGGTAGGTTAGCTTGCTGCTGGCGTCCAGCTGATCGGGAGGGACTGAGCAAGATGGATTGGACATGCCCTGGAGCCCTCCCGTGGCACCTCCTTGGCTGACCAAGCTCCTGTGTCCCTCCTTGGCTCTCATCATGCACTGGTGGGGTCCCTTGGCCTGGCCTGTGCCCTCTTGCAATCTGGGACAGCTCAGGGGATGTTGAATAGCTTGTTTCAGCCGAATGGTATAACAACTGGGCACTATTGCATGCACTGACTACCAGGGGGCAGACCCTCAACCCAGGAACTGCCCCCTGGTGGTCAGTGTGCTCCCACAGGGAGAGTGCCACTCAGCCAGAAGCTGGGGGTCACAGTTGGTGAGATCAGTGGTGGTGGTGGGAGCCTCTCCCACTCTGTGGCAGCGCTAAAGATGTCTGACTCATTTCTTAAGCCTGCTCCCCACAGAGAGTGGCCTAAGCCATCATTTGGACATCTCCTGAGGGCTCCCGGACTATGAGAGGATGGAGCCCAGGCTGAGGGACACCCGTCCCCTGCCAAGTGCATGGATTTTGTGCACCGGGTCTCTGGTATATATATGGGGTGTGTGTGTGTGTGTGTGTGTGTGTGTGTGTGTGTGTGTATGTATATATATATATATATATAAATTTTCCCTTTCTTTAATCCATCTATGATCTATGTAGTCATCTATTTTTGGAAAAAGAGAATAGAGCGTAGATAGGCCTGAGTTAGTGATTGAAACTAATTAAGTTCCTAGTAGAAGAAGAGAACAAGTGAGGAGAGGGAAGACAGAAGAAAAAAACAGGAAAAAAACAACTAACAAACAATCAAACAAACAACAACCACAAGACATAAAGAAAGAAAATAAAAGGAAAAAAAATTGGCTAGTGAAGAAAGAGAAAAGAGAAGTGTGCATGGATTTGGAGCAGGGGACAGGAAATTAGGTATATGAGTAAGATCAATTTTTAACCAGGAGTAAAAAGAAAGGATAGAAAAAACTAAAGCAGTAACAGGGTAAGAGAATCAGGATGAAAAAGGGGAAAAGTGAGGAAGAGAGTGTTGGCATAAAGGAAAAATTGAGGTAGAGTAAAATAATGCTAAAATAAAAATAGAATGTAGAACAGTGATACAAAAATAAAACAAAGAAAAAGTAAAATAAACTTAAAAAGCTGAAATAATAATAATAATAATTAAAAATAGAGATATAATAAAACATGTAAAATAAAGTATGAAAAAATTCAGTTTTTTAAGTAAAAGATAAAAAATAAAAAAAGTGAAGGAGTGAAGGTTGTTTGCTTCTGCAGAGCATCAATGACCCATGGTGGCTGGTTTAAGACCCCTCTCTACTGTTCTGCCTGATACATCTGTTTCCTGTCAGGCAGTCAGCACAGTGATGAAGTTCCCCACAATCCACTGTTCCTCTGTGTCATAAGCCACAACTTTGTTTACAAGCAGATGGGATCTCTCTGCTCACTTTGTTTCTCTGCATGCCTTCAGTTGTATTTACACAAGCATCTATTTCTGACACCTCCTCTGGGTGGTGGTGTTTCTGTATTAGTTTCTGGGACCAAATGGCTCTTCAGCCCAGTGTTTTAGACTCTTCTTTCCTTGCTGCACTTAACACTGGGTTGGAGGGACAGACTATCCCAGACCTGGTTTCCTGCTCATCTCTCCCTAGTCTGACCCCCAGTTTCCACAAAAACAACTTTCCCATGCAGTCTTGGTGAGTGTTTTTAATTGGAAGATCCTATGTATGGGGCTTAGCAAGCAAAAGCAAGGAAGTCCAACAGATGAAGGAACTGCACCAACTCGAGTCTTTCTCCCCCCAGCACTGCATGGCCAGTATAGCACTTCAGGTTGCCTTTCTGAGCACCATCTTCCATGGCTGTGGGCTCAGATCTAGAGTTCCCTCTGCCAGCAGCCCTGTGGACCCCCTTCCACATTTGAGGGCTACACTGACCCCAAGGGCCACGGATTTGGTGGAGTGTAGTCTCCCTCTGAGACTTCAGATTCCGCTGTGTGTGTTTCTCTCTCCAGCCTGGATCCCAGATCTCACCTCTCTCCAGGCAATCTCTGACCTTTCCATCCATTTATTGCCTCACCAGTTATGTTTAATTTGCCAATTCTGGGTGTAAGTTATTTGATTCAGCTGTTCCTTCTATATTCTGTGTTAGAAGGCACAGGACCCGTCTGTGTGTTCAGCTGCCACCTTGTCTCCCCCTGGACAAAATTTTAGGTGCCTGTGGCCATGGAGGCTGGAGTCTCAGTGTTCGTGGGTTTGAAGCTGAGGCAGCTGGTTCCTGGGTGTTGTGGTTGTATGGTCCCGGGAGGTATCTGAAGTCTCCCCAGTTGAAAGTAAGGCTGGGCTTCCAATCACAGCCGCTTGCTCTCCCCTTCAAGATGGTGCAGTCGCTGCAGTAGAGCAGTCCACTCTGGGGGAGATTTCAGCACTAGAAGAGGCTGCCCAGCCAGGGGAGCCTGGTTCACAAGTCCCCTAAAGTCCTGTGGAATATAACTGTCCCTCACTCACAAATACAGACACTCCCTGCATATCCACACACTCTTCTTTCGCTCTCTCACTCACACACTATCTTGCAGCCTGCCATCCTGTCGGTTGCCATCTTGGATACTCCAGACAATAACTTTTACTAGCTAAGAGTTTCCAGTGGTTGATGTCTTAAAAGAGAGAGCAGGAAGGGTCCCCAAGATTAAGAACTCTCAGCAGCTGCTGGGAAGTTTCTGAAATCCCTGCCAAGCAGCCGGGCCCCTCAAAGCTGGATGCACCCCATCTTTAAACACAAAACATCAACAGAGACTCTCTTATATACAACTAGAGGCCTGGTGCATGAAATTAGTGCACTGGGGGGTGTCCATCAGCCCAGCCTGCACCCTCTCCAACCTGAGACCACTAGAGGGATGTCCGACTGCTGGTATAGGCTTGATCACCCCCTAACCACTCCCCTGCCAGCCTGAATTACACCTAACTGTTCCCCTGCTGGGCTGATTGCCCCCAACTGCCCTCTCCTGCCAGCCTGGTCGTCCCCAACTGCCTTCTGCTCCTGGCCATCTTGTGGTGGCCAGCTTGTGATGTCATGGGGGTGACCATCTTGTGATGACATGGGCATGGCCATCTTGTGACCACATGGGTGCAGCCATCTTGTGCGAGGGTGTTATGGTCAATTTGCGTATCACCTCTTTATTTTATAGGATATATTTACGGGTGCATACAACCCACAGACAAGAGCTTCACTCCATGCTCATTGTCTTTCCAGCCACAGATACTACAGAATGCCCTGCAAAAAAAACACCAAAGCAGAGAAATGTCTCTTGTCCCAGAGTTGATCAAACTAAGGACTCAGAGATCAGGCCAAGGACTGCAGAAGGTTTCTTGCCATCCAGAGATGATCAGGCTCATCCAATCTTCATTTGAATCAAACTTGGGCCAAAAGACAGAAGGTCTATGATTTTGGCTTTTTTAGGCCATATAAAACAACAGTATTTGATCATCTTTTGTCTCTCGTTCATGGACTGTCCCCCCAGAACCTCAGAATTCTCTCCAATGGACTATCCAAGGGAATGTCTAAGGGAGTCTCCTTGACCCTGCTTTCCTTGGTTTTCCTAGGCCTAGAATTCTTGTTTCCCATCCTCGGCAAGTCCCCGTGACTATTCTATGTGCTCAACTCTCCTTACTGGACATTTCTTGCACACCCCAAGAGTCCCTGCGACTAGTCTATATGCTTTATAGCGCCCCCAGTCCCCCTGCTTTACTGGAGATTTATTGCCCTGTGCTCAAGCCCCCTTACTGGAGGTTTCTTGCACATCCCAAGTTCCACTTTATCCATCTCTAGTCATATCCCTTGCAGGAGAACAGAACCACAGATTAAGATTATGCACTCACTTCATGTCCAGGGCACATCTTAGTCAGACATACTCGACCTCCAAGGATACCCAACCACCAAGGCATTATTTATAGTCCATTTTTTCCTACCTTGGCCCATGCACAAGGTTGCCTGGTTGCTGTGGGTGCTTTTCTTTTGTCCCTTGTGTCAGTTTTGCCACCTTCCAAAAAATAGTCTTGGGCTTATCTGGCCTTCACAGAGAGACAGGAACTCAGGCAGGCAGGCCACCCAAAATCAGGTGGGACGTGTCTCCCTCTCAACCAAGGCTCTTCTCTGCACAGACACAGAAATCCAGGATGAGCCTCAAATTGTGAGAGATGCTCACCTGTCTGAATTCAAATAATGGACTCGGAGAAAAAAGAATGGCGAAAACGAGACTTTTAATGCAGTCTTGCAAGAGTGGGTGTTCAGTTGACAGGAACACATGGAGCAGTGATCACAGGCAATTAATCACTAATGTGTGAAAGTCCCTCTCCTGGTTCCTCATTGGCTGAGTACTATGAGGTTAATAGTTTTCCCCATGTTGTCTAGGTCTTATTGTCTTCTATTGGTTTATTTTAAAAAAAAATGGGCTGAGGCCTTTTCTAGTTGTCTCCACCTCCCTTTGTATAGTTGTGGCAGGCAGATCTTCCTGGAAAAGGTGCTACCGGTTATGTACACAGTTCTTTGTTCTTATATTCTCTCCCCTCCTCCCTACATCCTGTTTGCCCTGGGAAAATTCAGTAACCAACTGGCCACATCTTGTTAGTTTTCTCTAAGAGTTGACACTGCTGAAGATGGATCACAGAGTCCGGTTTCCTACATGCAATATCTAGTGTCATTCTTAATGTCTTTACAAATATCTTGTATGCCTCTGGTGTAATCACAGTGCCAATGGACTGCTATGATTTCCTGGATTCCTGTGTTAAATTTTTTCAGGTCCTGATTTCAATGTCTGATACATTCTAGAATTGCTGGTTCTCCAGTGTCAATGAGTATTCTTCTGGGGTGGGACCCTCTCAGGTGCCCTGAAGGCTATGGGACCCTGGTTTCATCCCAGGATGCACAGCACCTGACTGGATAGCCACTGGATGTCCTTCAGAGTATCAGCCATCTCTGCCTAAGCCTTAAGGAGGCATGTAGCTTATAGTGTGACCAGAGCATGGAACCTGGGAAGTAATGACTTTTTAAAAATATCATTTCTCCCTGGCCAGTTTTGCTCAGTGGTTAGAGTGTTGGCCTCTGGACCCAAGCGACACAGGTTTGATTCCTGCTCAAAGGCATTTACCTCAGTTGCAGGCTCGATATCGAACCTCTGTTGGCAGGAGACAACCAATCGATGTTTCTCTCTCCTCTCCCACTCTCCTTTTCACTCTCTCTGAAAATCAATGGGAACAAAATACTCTCACAATAATTTCAGTTGGCTGTGAGAGCAGATTTGCTGCCATTAGAAAAATAATTCGAAGTCAATAATTCAAAAATACATATGCACATGCTCTAACATCACCAGCATGACAGTTTGGGTCATTTGCCCTTGGGAATTTACAGGGCCACACTCTGAGAACAACAGGACCCCAGGGGTTGGGGTGACTTTCTCCAATGTCCTGGTCAACATCAGCTTGTTCTCCACTCAGCAGGGTAGTGACCTGAGATGGCCCAAGTGGCTTGGGGATATCAGGATGGCTCTGTCATAAAACAGAAGGAATAGGAGAGCTTAGCAAGCCCTTGTGTTGAGTCAAGGACACTAGGCCTCTAAAGACCCCATAAAGACTGGCTGCCCTTTTATCATGCCTTCCTCAAAGACTTCCAGGTTCTAAAGTCCTCAGGGCCTCTTCCTATGATGCCTGACCTTGGAGATAGGTTCAGGAGGGTGTGAAGGGTAGCCTCATGAAGCTCCTGGAATTTAGGGTACATTGGTGGACTGTGCAGTGGGACTTGTAGGGGGGTTTGAAGCAAGGGGTCTTTCTCCTGGTTTCCTACCCTGCCTGGTCTCTGGGCTCCTGGACCCCTAGCCCAGCTCTGACCAAGTTTCTCTGTCACCTGAGGATAAACCACTTCAGTACAAGTGAGTACTCAAGGCCTTCAGGGGCTTGGCTTTCTATAGCCCCTTACTTATAGTTGCCCCTCTTTAGCTTGTCCTGCAGTAGTTAATAATTTTTTACATTAAAAGAAAGAGCACTGTAGAATTTTCAAAATCCCCTTGTACAAGATATTTGAATCTTTGTGGCCACCTTTTATGGTATATATATATTTTTTTCTTTTAAAGATGAAGATACCAAGATAGGGAGAAGAGAGGACCTCCTTGATGTGTTTGATATGAACAAGTCACAGCTTGAACCAAAGTTTGTAACCACAGAGTTGCTGCCTTGGTACCTGTCTCCAAGAAGCCACTCCATAGAGCTTGAGAGGATGCTGTGATGGCAGGTAGTGCAGCATGTTGGTCAGGTTCTGTGGTCAGGTTGCCCTAGTGAGAGTCAAGACTCTACTAATGACTGAGACAAGTTTGTTTACCTCTGGGTCTCAGTCTCTTTATCTACAAAATGGGACTAGAGATAGTGCCCACTCATAAGGTTCTATCAATGCAAACTAATTAGTAAAAATAAAGTCCCTACAATAATAGAAGCTATGTTTTTGTGCTTATGTGCCTGGCCCCATGCTATGTACATTATGTGCATTAATTCATCCCATAATCACAACCACCCTAGGAGATAGGTATACTTATTATTCCCATTTTAGAGGCAAGAAACTGAGGCATAGAGAGACAAAACAATTTTTTTAAGTGGGAGAAAGACCTGGGACCATGTTCTTAACCACAACACTAGACTTAATTTTAAAACAGACCTTAGCTTCTGGTAGGCAATCAAAAGTTGTTGGCTGCTGATGTTATAGGGATGCAGTGTTATGCTATCAGGGTTCTGCCACCCCTTGTACAGCTTCTCCAAATTAGTTTTTGTGTCCAGAACTTTCACCTCAGTCAGGACTCCAGTTTGGCTAAATAGGACTTCTGTCTCCTGTTAAAATGAAAAATCCCCTAGGACAGCTTATATTAAACCTTACCTCAGTGTCTGTGAGTCCAGAGGCTGTGGGGAAGATTGAATGGAAAAGAGGGAGAGAGATTCTGAGGTCATGATCAGCAAGGTAATGAGGGGTATTGCTACTGGTGGGATGTGGCAGAATGAGGTAGAAACTTTGTAAAAACAAGGCGAAGGACTTATCTGTCTTACAATTTTCTCCAGCTGCTAAAGTAATCTATATTGTAGAAACTCATTAGAGTTCGTTTTCTGAGCCCTCTTTCCATGAACTGAGTGCTGCTATGTGTCTGGTATCAGACTGACAGAGGTTCCCTGATAGAGGAGGAATTCAAAACATGGAGAGGTCCTATAATTAGACAGTAAAAATCCAGCCCTGACATCCCAGGATCCTGTCTCCCTGGATAAATACAATCCATTTCCCTATGGTCTGAAAAAACTTGACAAGAAGATATTGCATATGAGCCTTAACAATAAATTAAACACTTGAGTGTCAAGTTTTCTACTTGGCTTCTGTATGGGAGTGAGGGTCAGGGGCTCTCCCTTGCAAGCTTTGGTACCAAAGCTGAGCCTCTTTGGTGGAAGGCTTGCCATTTAACTTATTTCCCTGTCTCCTTTTCTGAAAACCAGGTGCAGTGATGCTCTCTGCCTTCCAGGTATATACGAGGGTTAATTAGATAATGTTTGCATAGGGCTTTGAAGATGAAAGTACCATATAATTGTTATTACATATCATCTCTTACAGAAACCAGGAATGCTTCTACTTCAGGGAACACTTGAATATGTCTTCATATTTATCACTCACTTTAGGATAAAACTTGTCAGGCATCAGGGAACTAATGATATTGTGCAGAGCATGGAGGATCAAATAGTTAACCTCCCCAAAAAACAACAGCAACAACAACAATAATAACAACATGCATTAAAGAATTCCTTGGTCACCAGGAAGCAGCTGTCAGGGGCCATGGTGACTGGGTGAGTCCACCCATTCAGTTGCTAGCTGCTGGGCAGAACTACCATAACTGGATCCCAGCAGAGGGGATATGAGTCAGTAAGAATGCTGTGGCTCCACAGGCCATAAAGTGCTGGAACAGATGGGAGAGGCAAGAAATATCATTTAGGGCGGGGCATGTCATGGGAGAGGGGTGACTTAGAGTAAAAGAAACTGCTTACCATATTTGAAAATTATTTGTATAGTGTCCTGATTGGCCTACCTGCCTCTTGTGAGAATTCCATTACATTAATCCATGTTCCTTCTACCGTCAGACTGATTGCACTTTTTAACATAGCATGTCTGTGGCTTGTAAACCTTCAATGCCATCCACTTGCCTAGAAAATGAAGTCCAGTGCTTCTAAACCCTTGCTATGTCCTTGAAAGCTGTCTAACATCTGCCTTCTGTTGGCTTTTTTTTTAAAAAATATGTTTTTATTGCTTTCAGAGTGAGGAAGGGAGAAGGAGAGAGAGAGATAGAAACATCAGTGATGAAAGAGAATCATTGGTTGGCTGCCTCCTGCATGCTCCACACTGGGGATTGAGCCTGCAACCAGGACATGTGTCCTGACCAGGAATCAAAATGTAACCTCCTGGTTCATAGGTTGATGTTAAACCAGCCAAGCAATTTTTCTACTCTTTTTCTTCACACACTTCTGTGTGGAACTATCCCAAACTAGCTAATGTCACCCCACTACACTCAGGCTAAAATGCCTCCCCTTGCTTCAGCACCTATATCCACATGAATTCTGGATATTTCTCTGCTGTGTAGCTCCCAAGAGCCTCCCCGCTTTAGTCAATTCTGTTTTCTATTTATTTATTTAGCACTTATGTTATTTATATATTTTCTTATATTGGCATGTATATGTTTATATAAATGTTTCTTATATCGCTCTTTGGATTGAAAAATCAGGGAAGCCAAGGGTTGTTATTTACTAGTACATTTGCATAGATCACTGGTACAGTAAGTTTTAAACTCCATAAGGGGAGGTGCATCTCCAATACCTAATATTGTAACTGACATACATTAGGTTCCAGTTATCACTTGCTAAGTAACCGATCACCCGAACTTAGTGGTGTTAAATAATAAACTGTTTATTATTGTCTCTCTTGCTCTTTAGGTTGACTTGACTCAGCTATCAGGTAGGTGGTTCTTGCTTGGGGTATCTCATGTGATTGCAGTCAGATGGTTACTGGGCCTGACTCATCTCAAAAGTCCCACTCATGTGTCTATGGCCTGAGCCGAGAAGACACAAACAGTTGAAACAGCCAATACTGGTTAGGGATGTCTCTATTTCTACCTGGTTTCCCCATGTGGTCTCACTAACATGTCAGTTTCAGGGTAGTTGGGCCTTTTTCCCTGATGACTCAAGCTTCAAGGCATGTGTCCCGTGAGGACCCTGCAGAACTGCATGCCTTTTTGCTGCCATATCCTGGGAGTCAAGCAGCATTCTGTTGGAAAACCACATCACAAACCAGTCCACATTCTAGGGGAGGAGATTATCCCCTTAATGTGGGAAGTGTCAAAGAATTTGTGGACATGTTTTAAAACTATCACAACAATAAGTACTTGTTGATTGAATAAATAAATAAATAAATAAATAAATAAATAAATAAATAAAAGTGGCCATGTTTCTGGTTTACAATTTGAGAGAAAGGCAATATAGTAGCAAACTGAAATTTTCTTGCTGTTAAGATATTTGTTTATTTTTTAATGTGTTTACAAATCAAGGTAAAGTATGCATTTCTTTTGTCCTTCTTGTAGAACACATTATGTTATGTTAATTAACTCAAATTAATAGCTTGTGGATTTCATTTCTTTAATTATTAATTTACTTCTGGGGTTGTCCTAGAAGAACCTACTAACACCAGCTTTAATGAACCCTTGCTGGAATCTGAAGAAACAAGTGTGATAGTCCAACATTATTAGTGCCTCTTATTTCTTGTTCATCTCACACTAATGTACTGCTTTGCTGGATCAAATTAAACAAGGTATTAGAAACTTTGCTCAGTTTTCTAAATTGCTCCGAGACCCTTCTAAGAGTAAAGCAGTCAATATAAGAATAACTACTTTTATGTTGAGAAGATGTACAAAGTACTCTTCCACTCCCTACTATCTTATATCCTCTACTAGAGGCCTGGTGCATGAAATTCATGCATGGGGTGGGGGGGTCTCTCAGTCTAGCCTGTGCCCTCTCCAATTAGGACCCCTCAAGGGATGTCTGGCTGTCAGTTTAGGGCGGATCCCAGAAATCCTGCTCGCAATCAGGGACCACTGGCTTCTAACCTCTCACCTGCCTGCCTGCCTGATTGCCCTTAACCCCTCTGCCTGCCTGCCTGATTGCCCCTAACCACTTGCCTGCCTGCCTGATCACCACTAACTACTCTGCCTGTCTGCTTGGTCACCCCTAACTGCTCTCCTACCTTCCTGATCTCCTCTAACCACCTTTGCCTCAGCCCCTGCTGCTGTGGCTTCGTTCAGAAGGACGTCTGGAATGATGTCCAGAAGGTTATTTGGCTGTCTGGTCTAATTACCATATTACAGTTTTATTATTATAGATGTTGAATAATCTCTTAGCCTCAGACATTGTCCTTGATGGTCAAGAAAACTTTATAAGCTTCAAAATTCTTTCCCCCCCCCTATTTTGATTGCTAGAATGGGAGCTGGTAGAACATTAAAATTTTCATCTGATTTTCTTCTTCCCTATAGTCAGACTTGAGCTAGTGTCCTGGCCATGTGGCTGGAGGAACTTAGAGAATGTCATTCCAATCATATGACAACTCTCTGGCACAGTTTATTGATTTAGCAATATTGCTTGTTTACCTGTTATGTGCCTGGAAGTAGCACACCTGGGAGACTCCACAGGGAAGAAAATAGTTTTTGAGCTGAATTTTGTGGGATAAGGTGGTTTCCAAGCTACAACGTACTTGAGATTGACTGTGGGGATAAGATCACTCACCAAGGAAAGGGCCTGGCTTAATTCCTGAGTCCATGCAGGGGTCTGCATTGGAGGTGTTTATAGAGGGTCCAGGAGGAAATACTAGGATAGATTGTGAAAGGTCTTGGAAACCCTGCTTAGGGCTTTGTTCTTTATTCTTTAGGTTAATGAGAAGGCATTTTAACAGGGAAATGATAGAAATCACATAGATTTAGAATTATAATGCTGGTAGCAATATAGAAGGATGGGAAGGCACTTGTAAAAGAAAGTTGTGTGACAGAAACTATTCAGAGGGGACTATGGTGGCCCAGGAACTAGACAAGTGCCAAATCTTATCCTGAGAAGTGAGAACACATCAGGAAATGGAAGGAGGGATTGGTAAGGCTGACTGATAGGACTTGGAGCCTGATGTAGGGATTGAGAGAGGAGGGGGTGTTGAGAATAAATATGAGATATCTGTCTCCACATTTGGGTAGGTGAGATACCACACAGACATAGGCAAGCAGAGCAAAGTAGCAGGATTGGGGAGCGGGGAAGAAATAAAGAATTCAGGGCTGCACTTGACCAGTTTTAAGTGCATCTAGGGAACACATTCCTTCTGAGGAAGGAGGTGTGTGGGTGTTTTCTTAATAGTCTCTTCCCTGTCATTTTTTGTCACATTAGAGAGGTTTTGGCCTCTATTATCCGCTTTTGATTTTTAAATCATTTCTTTAAACTTGGTTCTTCAAAGTGTGCTCAGACCATTAGTGCAGCGCCACATTTGAGAGCTGGTTAGAAATGTACTATCTCCAGTCCCACTGGAGAATTACTGAACTAGAATCTTCATTTTAACAAATCTCCAGGTGATTCATATACACTTTAAAGTTTGATAAGCACTTCTGTAGAACTCTAGTTTCTCTCCTCCTCCACCTTCCTCTCTGACCATGTCTCAAATGTAAAATGAACTTCATACTTCCAGTTGAGCATTCTGAGCTATTGTTATTGATGTGCTACTAAAATGGAAGGGAGACACCTATTACTTCCATGCCTAATGCTGTGGTTCATGGAGGAAGGCATGCTCTGTGTCCTTTTCAAGAGACAAGCTGTTACCCATGAACACATTTGCTCCTACATGGATTTCTTTCTATGAATTCTTGTATAACTGGGGCAAAAACTGCTGCAAAGAATGCCCATCATTAACCTTATGTTTTGTGGCTTCCAGAATGCCTAATTTTATTTCTGTCTTCACCAGCTAATCTCAACAGTGTGGACTGAAACCTGCTAACTTCTGTATTCAAACATATTTTTTGCTCTGTGTGTGTGTGTGTGTGTCTGTGTCTGTGTGTGACTAGGCCAGCCGTGTGCAAACTATGGCCTGCGGGCCGGATCCGGCTCGTTTGAAATGAATAAAACTAAAAAAAAAAAAAAAAAAAAAAAAAAAGACCGTACACTTTTATGTAATGATGTTTACTTGGAATTTATATTAGTTCACACAAACACTCCATCCATGCTTTTGTTCCGGCCCTCCGGTCCAGTTTAAGAACCCATTGTGGCCCTCGAGTCAAAAAGTTTGCCCACCCCTGGGCTAGGCTCTTCTTGCCTTACATAAATGGATGTGTAGATTTTTATTAAGGAACTAGAGGCCCGGTGAACAAAAATTTGTGCACTCGGGGGGAGAGGGGGGGACCCTCAGCCCGGCCTGTGCCCTCTCGCAGTCTGGGACCCCTCAGGAGATAACGACCTGCTGGCTTAGGCCTGCTTCTGGGTGGCAGAGGGAAGGACCAATCCGTAGGTGCAGCCCCTGGTCGGGCTCAGAGCAGGGCCGATTGGGGAGTTGGGGCGCCGCCCTCTGTCATGCACAGAGCAGGGCAGATCGGGAGGTTGCCATGCCACCCCTAGTCACGCTCAGGGTACGGCCGATTGGGGGGTTGGGGCACCGCCCCCTGTCACACTCAAGGCAGGGTCAATGGGGAGGTTGCGGCGCCACCCCCTGTCTTGCACAGAGCAGGGCCAATCAGGGGGTTGGGGCGCTGCCCCCTGTCACGCACAGAGCAGGGCCCATCAGGGGGGTTGGGGATCCATACCCTGTCACACACAGAGCAGGGTCGATCGGGGGGTTGGGGAGCTCCCCCCTGTCATGCACAGAGCAGGGGCCATCAGGGGGTTGGGGAGCTCCCCCCTGTCATGCACAGAGCAGGGCCGATCAGGGGGTTGAGGCGCTCCCCCCTGTCACTCACAGAGTAGGGCTGATAGGGGAGTTGGGGAACCGCCCCCTGTCACACACAGAGCAGGGCGGATCAGGAGGTTGGGGCAACACACCCTGTCACACTCAGGGCAGGGCCGATGTGGAGGTTATGGCTCTACCCCGTCACACACAGAGCAGAGCCCGTGGGACACCCTTCAGGGGGTTGGGGCGCCGCCCTCTATCACCCACAGAGCAGGGCCAATCAGGGGGTTGGGGTGCTGCCACTATCACACTCAGGGAAGGGCCAATGGGGAGGTTACGGCTCTACCCCATCACACACAGAGAAGGGCTGATCAGGGGTTGGGGCACCGCACCCTGTCACACACAGAGCTGCAGGGCGATCAGGGGGTTGGGGAGCTCCCCACTATCAGTCACAGAGCAGGGCTGATCAGGGAGTTGGGGCGCCTTCCCCTGTCACAAATGGAGCAGGGCAGATAGGGAGGTTGTGGCCCCGCCCCCTGTCACACACAGAGCCACAGGGCGATCAGGGAATTTGGGCGCTGCCCCCTGTCACGCTGATCCTGGTGCCAGGAGGCATATTACCCTTTTACTATATAGGATAGAGGCCTGGTGCACGGGTGGGGGCCAGCTGGTTTGCCCTGAAGGGTGTCCTGGATCAGGGTGGGGGTCCTGCTTGGGTGCCTGGCCAACCTGGGCGAGGGGATGATGGCTGTTTGCAGCTGGTCACACACCTTTCAGGGTGGGGGTCCCCACTGGGGTGCCTGGCCAGTCTGGGTGAGGGACAGAGGGCTGTTTTCAGCCTGGTGGGTGACTGAAGCTCCCAACCCCTCCTTTTTTTTTTTTTTTTAATTCTGGGCTAGCTTTAGCTCTGAGCCTTGGCTCCAGCTCTCAGGCCTTGGCTGATGAAAGCAGGTATCTGGTTTGTTTGGGTTTTATAATCAAAACACTGTTTCAACTCCAGCTCTGAGATCCCGGCTGGCTGAAAGCAGGTTTCTGGGGTTTTGTTTAGCTTTTATATTTGTAACAATGTTTCAAACTGCAAGCTCAGAGGCCGGCAGCGGCAGGTGGGGAACGTTGGTTTCCTCCGTCACTGAAGCAAGCAAGCCTCCTGTTCACTTCAAGCTGCCTGGCTGCTGGCTGCCATCTTGGCTGGCAGTTAATTTGCATATCACCCTGATTAGCCAATGGGAAGGGTAGCGGAGGTACGGCTAATTACCATGTTTCTCTTTTATTAGATAGGACCAGAGGCTCAGTGCATGAAAATTAGTGCACTTGGGGGGGATCCCTCAGCCTGGCCTGCACCCTCCAGACATCCAGGAGCCCTCAGGGGATGTCTGATTGATGGCTTAGGTCCATTCCTCAGGGGAGTAGGCCTAAGCTGCAGTCTGGCCTCCCTGTGAGATTGGGCCTAAACTGGTGGTCAGACACCCCTCTCACAATCTGGGACTTGCTGGCTCCTAACCACTCACCTGCCTGCCTGCCTGATTGCCCCTAACCTCTCTGCCTGCTTGCTTGATTGCCCCACCTGCCCTCCCCTGTTGGCCTGATCGAGCTCCCAACTACTCTCCCCTGCTGGCCTGATCTCACCCCCAACTGCCTCTGCCTGCCTGATCACCCTTAACTGCCCTCCCTTGCTGGCCTGATCTCACCCCCATCTACCCTCCCCTGCTGGCCATATCTCGCCCCTAACTGCTCTCTCCTGCCGGCCTGATCACCCCTAACTACCTCTGCCTGCCTGATTGCCCCTAACTGCCCTCCCCTGCCAGCCTGATCTTGCTCCCAACTGCCCTCCTCTGCCAGCAAATTTGGTTCTGATTGGTCAGTTTCTATGCCAGTAAGCATCTCTGGGCCTATCAATGGGGCCTGATCAGAAAGGCAGGGCTAATCAGCAGCCGGGTGGAAGTCTGGAGAGAAATGGAGGTGCGGCTGATGGCTAGGCTGGGAGAGAAAGAAAGGCAAGTTCTGATCAACAGCTGCCACAGAGGCTACAGATCAGACCCTGCCCCTCTCTCTGAAGGCCTCTCCCTGGGCCTTATCTGCAGCCCCCTAGGCAGTCAGTGCTGGATTGGTGCATCTGCAGTGCCCAGTCAGTGCTGGGTCACCACAGCAACCCAACACTGACTTCTGGTCTGGTCTAGCCTTAGGTGGTAACAACTCAGGCTCTTTATTATATAGATTGCTTCTTTTCTCAGTACTGACCTGCAGGCCTGAAGTAAGTAAATTTGTTTTATTTTGACTGTTACTAAGGGATCAATTCCTATAATATCTTAGGTGGAGTTAAGGACATTGCAGATCATTTCTGAGGACTAGCTGAAGATACATTACATAGTCTTCTCTTTTACAGTACAGCAGAGAGGTGAGCTCTTCTCTTTCCAAACACCCACAAAAATGTCAAATCTGAGATTCTTTATATGCTAGTCCCATTAGGCTTGATTATTTAGATTTCTATTCTGTAACTGGCATCCTGGCTACTCCTTTCACAATTATTGCAATGATTGTGGCAATTTGTTAAAAGATCTGGATGTAATAAATGATGCAAGCAATAATCAGCTTGTTAAAGTGATCTGAATAAATGTCTTATCCTGTGTCTGGAATTTCTTGTAATGAATAGAAAATGGTTTTTATGTTAAGAATTTAAAAAATACATACTGACAGATTTTAAATGTAAATTACATTCCATTCTTGACAGTACATGCCTATTATATTCCCTTTGTGGATTCTATTTCTTGAAAAAAGTGGAGTTGATAAAAATAACAAAAACAAAATTATGATTTTCTTGGTATAATTCCATTCAAATTATGTCTCAAATTATTTCTGTTTTTATTTCAAATCTAGCTATTATAATTTTATGATTATATCTTCTAACATTGGCTTAGATGATTACAACCAGCATAATTAAAAATACCTTACATCAATGAAGAGTATACAAATTTAATTGATCAGATCTCTCCCCACCCACACACATATACACATACTCCCACTTTTACATACAAAGTTACATTCTGTGATAGGCAAACTAGCTGTGTAGTGACTTAGCATAAACATTTATTCTTTACATATGTTTTGATTTTTCCTCCCTTGGTGCTTAAATGTTAGCTCACATATAAGTACCTAATTCTAGGGAACTCGGGCCTGTGCTGCTTTGGACCTAAATTGATTGCTAAATTTATAGGATTGGAATGACTCAGGTAAAATTTTGGTAAAAATAAAAGCGTTAAGCTATATAACATTAAGCTATATATTGCATGCTGAGAGCCATGATGCTCCAGGGGTGGAGAAGCTTCTGAAAGAAAGATCAACAAGCAGAATTAGCACTCAATTACCCCTTTACTATAAAAAGACTATCAAGAGGGGTTGTTACTCAACCAAGCCAATTTCTGACTTTAGTGAGTTTTAGGTTAACCACTTTCTTTATATTAACTGAGCATAAATTAAATACAGGTAATTTACTTTCTCCTTTTAACCTTATTTTAAACTGTTCTCTTTATTATTTGTTACTGTTTTGGCCTTAAAGCACACAGAATTGTATTACTATGATCAGCGCTGTTCCTTGGTTTGTGTCACACTCAAAGAATTATTCCAGTCTCAGGTCCTATTTTTTTTTCCTTTTGACTCCCAACTGCATTACCAGTTGTCTGGCTTCCATCAAGCACTCATTCTCATATGCTTAGTGGGAATTTTCTACATGTAAATATTTGTGAAAAAACACATTTTATATATGCTCTAAACTTGATCAAAATATTGTACTATATACCAGATTGAACTTTTTTAAATTTAAATTTTATTTTATAATTATAGTTTGCATTCAGTATTATTTTGTATTAGTATCAGGTATAGATAGTGGTTAGATAATTATATACTTTACAAAGTATTCCATCTGATATCTCTCATACCCACCTGGCACCATACAATATTATTGACCATATTTCCTCTGCTGTACTTTATATTCCTGTGATTATTTTATAACTACCAATTTGTACTTCTTAATACCTTGAAGTTTTTCATCCACCCCCCTAACCCCAGGTCCCTCTGGCAACCATAAGTCTGTTCTCTCTACCTGTGAATCTGTTTAAATTTTGTTTGTTCATTTATTTTGTCTTTTAGATTCCCTGTATATGTGAAATAATAAGGCATTTGTCTTTCTCTGTTTGATTTATTTCATTAGCATAAGATCCTCAAGGTTCGTCCATGTTGTCACAAATGGTAATATGTCCATTTTTTCACAGCCAAGTAATATTCCATTGTATATATATACCACCACTTTTTTATCCATTCATCTGTTGATGGGCACTAGGGTTGCTTCCATATCTTGGCTATCACAAATAACACTGCAGTAATCATTGGGGTGCATATAGTTTTTTGAATTAGTGTTTTGACTTTCTTTGGATATATAGCCAGAAGTGGAATCACTGGGTTATAAGTTAGTTCCGTTTTTAATTTTCTGAGGGACCTCCATGCTGTTGTCCATAGTGGCTGCACCAATATGCATTTCCACCAACAGTGCACAAGAGTTTCCTTTTCTCCACATCCTTGCTAACATTTGTTTATGGATTTATTGATTATTGTCATCCTGACAGGTGTGAGGTGGTAACTCATTGTGATTTTAATTTGCATTTCTCTAACGTTTAGTGATGTTGAGCATCTTTTCATATGTCTATTGGCCATCTATATGTCCTCTTTGGAGAAGTTTCTATTCAGGTCCTTTACTTTAAAAAAATTGGATTATAGTTTTTTTTGGTGTTCAGTTGCTTGAGTTCTTTGTAAATTTTGGATATTAACCTCTTAGCACAAGCATGTCAAACTTGTGGCCCGAGGGCCACATGTGACCCATAATGCATATTTTTGCAGCCCAGCCAATATAATGGTACATAAGAAACATTTTAATAAAAATTTCATAACTTAATTTTTACAATATCCTGTTATACATAATTATTAGCAACAAACTACAGTGTTCACTAAAGACTGATTACTATAATCATGTTGCATTCATTTACCTTATGCGGCTTACATGCAGGCACACCATTTCTCTCCACTAATACTAGCAGCTGATTGCAACGTCATTAGTCTTGTACTGACTTGTTTGGTGTGCACAACAGGAAATATTTTGCTTTTGGAGAACAAGAAAAATAGGTTTATTTGTGTTAGCTTATTAATTTGTGCAGTTATTCAGTGTCTGGTAAGTTAATGTTCAAGAAAAAATATTAATTAAAGTGTTCTATTATTTTATGTTAGTTATTACTCATTTATTTCAGCTCTTTGTATTCAGCATGTCTCTATTGAAATAAATCTATGTTTCTATGAAAATTGAAGCTTTTGTTCTTTAGTAGCCCACATAACTTAAACCTTGATATTTGGCCCATGTTAACCTTTGTGTTTGACATGCTTGCCTTAACAGATATATCATTGGCAAATATCTTCTCCCATTCAGTAGGTTGTCTTTTTGTTTTGTTGATGGTTTCCTTTGCTGTGTAAAAATTTTTTAGTTTGATGTAGTCCCATTTGTTTATTCTTTCCTTTGCTTCCCTTGCCCAGAAACATATTCCAATATATTTGCCCAAAGGAAAAATATTGCTAAGAAAGATGTCAGAGATATTACTCATTTTTTCTTTTAGGAGTTTTATGATTTCAAGTCTTATATCAAAGTTTTTAATCCATTTTTAGTTTATTCTTGTATATGGTTTAAGAAGGTGACCTACTTTCACAGTTTTTGCATGTAGCTGTCCAATTATCCCCCAAACATTTACTGAGTAGATTGCTTTCATTACATTGTATGTTCTTGCCTCCTTTGTCATATATTAATTGACTATATAGGCTTGGGTTTACTTCTGAGCTTTCTATTCTGCTCTTATTGACCTATGTGCTTTCTTTTTAATGCCAGTAACATTCTGTTTAGATTACGATAGCCTGGTAGTATAATTTGATATCAGGTAGCATGATACCTCTAATTTTGTTCTTCTTTCTCAAGATAACTATGGCTATTCAGATTATTTTGTGGTTAAATATTAATTTTAAGATTATTTGTTTTAGTTCTGTGAAAAATGCTATTGATATTTTGATAGAGGTTTTATTGAATCTATGGCTTGCTTTGAGTGGCATGGACATTTTAATGATGTGAATTCTTCCTATGCATGAGAATGGCATATGCTTCCATTTATTTGTGTCTTCTTCAATTTATTTCTTCATTTTTTATAATTTTATGAGTACAGGTCTTTTACCACTTTGGTAAAACTAATTTCTAGGTATTTAATTTTTTATGCAATTGTATATAGGATCATTTCCTTCATTTCCTTTTCTGATAGTTTATTATTTGTGTCAAAAAATGCAGCTGATATCTGAATATGACTTTGTATCCTGCTACTTTATCGAATTCATTTATCAGTTCTAGTAGTTTTTTTCTGAAACCTTTAGGGTTCGTCATATACAGTCATGTCATCTGCCAATGATGACAGTTTTACTTTTTGGATGCTTTTTATTTATTTTTTTTTATTTTATTCCTGTGGCTAGGTTTTCCATACTATCCTATATAATAAAAGGCTAATATGCAAATCTACTGACCAGCAGAAAGACCAGGCACTATGACATGCACTGACCACCCAGGGGTAGACACTAAATGCAGGAGCTGCCCCCTGGTGGTCAGTGCGCTCTCACAAGGGGAGTGCCACTCAGCCAGAAGCCCGGCTCACAGCTGGCAAGTGCAGCAGCAGTGGCAGGAGCCTCTTCCACCTCTGTAGCAGCACTAAGGAGCCGCGAGCAGGTGGGTAGTAAGAAGCAAAGGGTCCCGGACTGTGAGAGGGTGCAGGCTAGGCTGAGGGACCTCCCCCTTCCAAGTGCACAAATTTCATGCACTGGGCCTCCAGTATTGAATAAGAGTGGTGAAAGTGGACATCCCTGTCTAGTTTCTGAAAGGAAACATTTTTACTTTTTTCTCCTTTAATAAGTTGTTAGCTGTGGGTTTGTTACAATTGGCTTTATTATGTTGAGGTATGTTTCCTCTATTCCCAGTTTGCTGAGAATTTTTATAATAAATGGGTGCTGAATTTTGTAAAATGCTTTTGCTGCTTCTATTGATATGATCATGTAAGATTTTTTATGTGGTGTGTCACATTCACTGAATTGTGGATATTATATCAATCTTGATTTTGGCATGTATGTTCATCGGGAATATTGGCCTATAATTTTCTTTCTTGGCAGTATCTTTATCTGATTTTGAAATTAGGATGATACTGGCCTTCTAAGAATGCATTCTGGAGTCTCCCTTCCTCTTGAATTTTTGGAATAGTTTGAGAAGGATAGGTGTTAGTTCCTCCTTGAATGTTTGGTAAAAGTCACTGGTCCAGGACTTAGTGTTTTGGGAATTTTTTAAAGTGATTTTTTTTTTTGAGACTTGGACGCATGCAACAGTCTGAAGATTCTCAGAGGGAAAGAGGAAAAATGGGAAGAGATTAATCAAAGATTTAATATATAATCCATGGACACAGATAATAACGCAGTAAAGGCCTGGGGAAGGGTGGGAGTGGGGAGATGGAGGTCAAAGGAGAAATAAAGGGGACATCTGTAATACTTTCAACAATAAAGATACATTTTAAAAAACTGATTATTGATAATTACATATTTATTTTCATTTTATTATTCATATTTATGTTCCTCCTATTTTCTTTCTTTTTTAAAG
This sequence comes from Myotis daubentonii, assembly GCF_963259705.1. NCBI lineage: Eukaryota > Metazoa > Chordata > Mammalia > Chiroptera > Vespertilionidae > Myotis > Myotis daubentonii. The sequence goes on from NC_081840.1 coordinate 106,154,591, forward strand.
AAGTCCCTTTAACATTTCTTGTCATACTGGTCGGTGTTGATGAACTCTTTTAGCTTTTTTTTTTTTTTCTGTGAAGCTCTTTATTTCACCTTGAATTTTAAATGATAGCCTTGCTGGGTAGAGTAGTATTGGTTGTAGGTCACTGTTTTCCATCACTTTGAATATTTCATGCCTATCCCTTCTGGCCTGTAATGTTTCTATAGAGAAATCAGCTGTCAGTCATATAATAGCTCCCTTGTAGGTAAATGTCTTGCTGCTTTTAAGATTCTCTCTTTGTCTTTAACCTTTGGAATTTTAATTATGGTGTATTGTGTTGTGGTTCTTTTTGATTTATTTTGTTTGGGACTCTTTGTGCTTTCTAGACTTATGTGTCATTTTTCTTTATCTGGGTAATCAGGCATTATATCTTCAAATAGGTTCTCCATCTTTTGCTGTCTTCTCCCGGTATTCCTGTGATGTGGATGTCATTACATTTGATATTGTCCCAGAGGTTTTCTAAACTATCCTTTTTTAAAAAATATATTTTATTGATTTTTTACAGAGAGGAAGGGAGAGAGATAGAGAGCTAGAAACATCGATGAGAGAGAAACATCGATCAGCTGCCCCCTGCACATCTCCTACTGGGGATGTGCCCGCAACCCAGGTACATGCCCTTGACCGGAATCGAACCCGGGACCTTTCAGTCCGCAGGCTGACCATCTATCCACTGAGCCAAACTGGTTTTGGCCTAAACTATCCTTATTTAGTTTTTGTTTTGTTTTTTCTGCTCTGATTGGGTGTTACCTGTTACCTTGTCTTCCAAGTCATTTATTTGATCCTTTGCTTCATCTAATTTGCTGTTGATTTCTTCTAGAGTAGTCTTTTTTCAGATATTGTAGTATTCATTTCTGACTGGTTCTTTTTTATAGAATTTATACCCTTTTTATGCTTTCAATCTTTTTTTAAGTTCCCACTGAGTTCATCTATTCTTCCCCTAAGTTCCTTGAGCATCCTTATAATTATTGTTTAGAACTCTATCTGGTAGATTGTTTGCCTGTTTCATTTAGTTCTTTTTGTGGGAATTTCTTCTCTTCTTTTATTTGAGGCATGCTTCTTTGTCTCCCCATTTTGACTGCTTCTCTGAAAATGTTTCTTCATATTAGGTAGATCTGCTATGTCTTCCTGTCTTGGTAGAGTGGCCTTATGTATTAGTTGTCCTGCAGAGTTTTGTGACACATTCACCCTGATCACCTAAATGAGCTAGGTGCTCTAGGAATGTCCATCTGTGGATTATGTGAGCATTCCTGTTATAGTTGAATCTGGATTGGTGCTAGCCCATTTGTGGGTGAGGTTGACCATCAGGCTACCTGACTATGAGGATTAACCCTGACCACAAGCTACTGTGTGGGGACTGACCTCATGAAATAAAAATTTCCCCAACAGATTCTAGTGCCTTTTGAGATCTCCCTTTGTGTGTGCTACTTCTGGAGCTTACTGGGTCATGGTCTAATGTGACCGAAAGCCCACCATTGGGTGTGCTGTTTCTGGGGACTCTTGGGAGATACTTCGGTGCAGGTCAATGTCAACGGTTGCCTGTGAGTGGCCCTGAGCTGCCTGTTAAGAACTACAAAGCAACCACATTTGGTGGCTGTCTCTCCTAGGTCTGGGTTCAGGTGGGAGGGTCCAGCATGTGTACTGAGGCCAGCTTCCACTTGTATTAAGCATAGGGCAGGTCATCAAAAAGCACTCCAAGATCTGTCTCTGCCTGCCAACTGCCCATTAGGCTCAGTCACTGAAAAAGCCTCTGGCCAAACAGCGAGTCACCAGATAGGGATTAATGGTGTTCACCAGGTTGATACAGATTTAAACTGGTGTCATTGCTGAGTCTGAGGCCACTCAACAAAAATCTCTTGGTACACCAGGGCCAACTTCTATTTTTGTGGCTCCCATGGACCTTTGCAATGGGCAGTGCTTTCAGGGAATTGGCGGGGTGAACTCATTATAATTCATTAAGCTAAAACAATAAGATTTGTCCATGTGGTGGGAGGGCTCTGCAAAGGAATGGTGGTGAAAGTCATGATGCATGATGAAAATGGCCCTCACCAAAAGCCAGTCAGTTTCTCTTTATTCTTCTCTGTTGCCTCCTGAGTTTACCCAGACCTCTTTCAAGAGCCTTCAAAGGAAGACTGCACTATGGACTTAGGCTGGCCTCAGCTAGCTGATTTCTCCACAGGGTTTGAGCTTATTAGGGCAGGGCCACAGGGAGTCAAGAGGGTGGGACTAGTGTATCTCCCTAGGATAATGTCATATGGAGGGAAGTGCACAACCCAGAAAATATTGATTTAGTTGGTGGTGTGAGAGATGGACTCAGCACAGAGACACTGGCAGCTGTCCTTCCAGGCCTTCCCCAAAGCCACACAACCCAGTCTCTCTCTGAATGACTCCATTCTGCTGAGATGCCATCCCTCTGCTAGATCCCAGAGTAAGCTACTATGAAGGAGATTTTTTATGCTGGCCCTTTAAGAGGACACCTGGGTTTCTAGCAGTCTTCCACCTCACTCTGGCAAGTGGATTTCTGTTAATTTTTACAGCAGATGTTATGTGGGCTCCTGTTTCCAACTCTGGTTCTCTGGGCTGGAGAGTTCAGTGTGGGGTTAAAACCCCTCACTCCTCACGGAGGATCTTTGTAGTTGAGATGTCCTTCCAGATTCTCCACCACTATACTTGGGCTTGGGGCCAGCCCTTTTTTGCATCTCTGCCTCTCCTACCAGTCTTGAGGTAGCTTCCTTTGTATATCCTTGGTTATAAGATTTCTGTTTAGCTAGTCTTTAGTTGTTTATTTAGGTCAATTGTTTGTAATTTAACTAGAGGCCCAGTGCAAAAAATTTGTGCATGGGAGGGGGTGTTCCTCAATCCGGCTTGCACCCTCTCCAATCTGGGACCCAGGGATGTAAGCCTGCTGGTTTAGGCCCTCTCACAATCCAGAACTGCTGGCTCCTAACTGCTTCTGCCTGCTGGCCTGATCACTTCCCTGCCGGTCTGATTGACACCTAACTGCTCCCTTGCCAGCCTGATATAACCAACTGCCTTCTCCTGCTGGCCTGGTCTCTCCCAACTTCCCTCCCCTGCAGGCCTGGTTGCCCCCAACTGCCCTTCCCTGCAGGCCTGGTCACCCCCAACTGCCCTCCCTTGCTGGCCTGGTCACCCCCAACTGCCCTCCCCTGCTGGCCATCTTATAGTGGCAATGTTATGGAGGCCATCTTGAGATGATGTGAGGGCATCATGTGAGAGTGTGAGGGCCACCTAGGCTTTTATTAGTATAGACTAGTGGCCCAGTGCATGACATTCATGCATGATGGGGGGAATGTCTCTCAGCCCAGCCTGCACGCTCTCCAATCTGGGACCCCTCAGGGGATGTCTGACTGCCGGTTTACAGGGATCGGGCCTAAACCAGCAGTCGGACATCCCTCTCGCAATCCGGGACTGCTGGCTCCTAACCACTCACCTGCCTGCCTGCCTGCTCACCCCTAATCACTCTGCCTGCCAGCCTGCTTGCCCTCAACTGCCCCGCCACCGGCCTTCTCACTCCCAACTGCCCCCCCCCCACTTGCAGCCTGCTCGCCACCAACTGCCCTCCCCTCCTGGCATGATCACCCCTAACTGCCTCTGCCTCAGCCCTGCCACCATGGCTTTGTCCAGAAGGATGTCCAGAAGGTCTCCCAGTCTAATTAGCATATAACCCTTTAGTAGTATAGATAGAGGCTTGGTGCATGGGTGGGGGCTGGCTGGTCTGCCCTGAAGGGGGTCCCAGATAAGAGTGGGGGTTCCCTGGGGGGGAGGGACCAGCCTCGGTGAGGGGCCTAGGGTGGTTTTCAGGCCAGCCATGCCCCCATCAGAGTGAAAGTCCCCACTGGGGTATGTGGCCAGCCTGGGTGAGGGGCTGATGTCCACTTGCAGGCTGGCCATGCCCCCATTGGGGTGAGGGTCCCTGCTGGGGGGCATGGCTTGCCTGGGTGAGGGGCTGAGGGTAATTTGGTTTGCAGGTCAGCCAAGCCCCTGGCTTTGTGTGGAAGGATATCTGGTAGGTCTCCAGAAGGCCTCCCAGTCTAATTAGCATATTACTCTTTTATTAGTATAGATTGTAATTCTTATTTGATCCTAGGAGCTGGTGAGTGTAATTTCTACCTACTTCGCTATTATCTTGGATCCCTCCGGTTGAACTTCTCATATATATATGAGGCCCGGTACACGGATTTGTGCACATTGAAAGGAAATTAATTAGAAGGTGGTCAGCGGGGCGAGACTGTGTGAGACAGGCTGGACACACCCTGGAGCCAACCTCCAGCGATCCATCTCCAGCCAGTAACACCTGGGGTGGCAGTAGGACTTGAAGGGCATCTGCAGAGTGAGCAGGGTCTCTCTAGCAGGTGGGGTCCCTCAGCCTGACCTGCAGGGATTAAGCCAAAATTGGCAGTCCAACAAACCCCAAGGGGTCCTGGAGTGCGAGAGGGCACTCTGCAAAGTTGCTGTCTCTCAGCAGCTCCTGTGTTGAACGTCTTCCCCCTAGTGGTCAGTGTGAGTCATAGCTACTGGCTGGTTGGCTGGTCAAATGGTCATTTAGCCTTTTATATATATACTAGGGGCCCGGTGCATGAAATTTGTGCACTGGGTGGGGGTGGGAGGGGAGTGTCCCTCAGCCCAGCCTGCCCCCTCTCACATACTGGGAGCCCTCAGGCGTTGACCCCCATCACCCTCCAATCGCAGGATCGGCCCCTTGCCCAGGCCTGACCCCTCTGACAGAGGCGTCAGGCCTGGGCAGGGGACCCTCATTTCCCCGCATCACTGGTTCTGCCCCCAGCCCAGGCCTGATGCCTCTGGCCCAGGCATCAGGCCTGGGCAGGGGACCCCCAGACCCCTCCAATTGCTGGCTCTTCCCCTTGCCCAGGCCTGATGCCTTGGCCAGAGGCGTAGACCCCCATCACCCTCCGATCGCCTGATTGGCCCCTTGCCCAGGCCTGATGCCTCCACCAGAGGTGTCAGGCATGGACAGGGGACCCCCATCTCCCCCCGATCACTGGCTCTGGCCCCCGCCCAGGCCTGAGGCCTCTGGCCCAGGAATCATGCCTGGGCAGGGGACCCCCATCTCCCTCTGATCGCCTCCTCCACCCCCCGCCCAAGCCTGACGCCTCTGACCCAGGCTTCAGGCCTGGGCAAGGGGACCATCAAAACCCCCCAATCCCCGGCTCCGCCCCCCACCCAGGCCTGATGCCTCGGCCAGAGGAGTTGACCCTCATCACCCTCCGATCACCAATCACTGGATCGGCCCCTTGACCAAGCCTGAGGCCTCCAGCAGAGGTGTCAGGCCTGGGCAGGGGACCCCCAGCTCCCCGCGGTTGCAGGCTCCGCCCCTGCCCAGGCCTAACGCCTCTGGCCTAGGCGTCCGGCCCGGGCAGCAGAGACTCGCAGCTGCAAAGGCCCCGTGATCGTGGGCTTCGCTTTAGGCCCAGGCAAGGGACCCCTAGCTCCTGGGACTGCCAGCTTCGACCGTGCCCAGCTCCCATCGCTGGCTCCACCCCTACTTTCTGCTATCACTGGCCAGGGCGGAAAAGGCACCTGATTCTCCGATCATGGCTGGGGGGCAGGGCAAAGGCGGCTCTTAGCTCCCCCCTGGGTTTCCGATCACTGTCAGTGGCAGGGGGCTACTTCCTGCTTTCCCTTTTGCCTCCCTGCATTGTGCCTACATATGCAAATTAACCGCCATCTTGTTGGCAGTTAACTGCCAATCTTAGTTGGCAGTTAACTGCCAATCTTAGTTGGCAGTTAATTTGCATATAGCCCTGATTAGCCAATGAAAAGGGTAGCTCGTACGCCAATTACCATTTTTCTCTTTTATTAGTGTAGACTAGAGGCCCGGTGCACAAAAATTTGTTCACTAGGGGGGGAAGGGGGGGTCCCTCAGCCCAGCCTGTGCCCTCTCGCAGTCTGGGACCCCTCGGGAGATAACGACCTGCTGGCTTAGGCCTGCTCCCGGTGGCAGAGGGCAGGCCCAATCCCTAGGTGCAGCCCCTGGTCGGACTCAGAGCAGGGCCGATTGGGGAGTTGGGGCACCGCCCCATCATGCACAGAGCAGGGAAGATTGGGAGGTTGTGATACCACCCTCAGTCACGCTCAGGGTAGGGCCGATTGGGAGGTTGGGGCACCGTCCCCTGTCATACTCAAGGCAGGGTCGATGGGGAGGTTGCGGCGCCACCCCCTGTCACGCACAGAGCAGGGCCCATCAGGGGGTTGGGGCACCGCCCTCTATCACCCACAGAGCAGGGCCGATCAGGGGGTTGGGGCGCCACCACTCTCATACTCAGGGCAGGGCCGATGGGGAGGTTATGGCTCTACCCCATCACACACAGAGCAGGGCCCGTGGGGGGGGGGGCGGTTTGGGGAGCTCCCCTGTATCAGGCACAGAGCAGGGCTGCTCAGGGGGCTGGGGCCCCGCCCCCTGTCACACACAGAGCTGCAGGGCGATCAGGGGGTTTGGGCGCTGCCCCCTGTCACTCTGATCCCGGTGCCGGGAGGCATATTACCCTTTTACTATATAGGGTAGAGGCCTGGTGCATGGGTGGGGCCGGCTGGTTTGCCCTGAAGGGTGTCCTGGATCAGGGTGGGTGTCCCGACTGGGGTGCCTGGCCAGTCTGGGTGAGGGGCTGAGGGCTGTTTTCAGGCTGGGAGTGACTGAAGTTCCCAACCGCTCCTTTTTTTCTATTTCTTTTTTTTTATTCTGGGCCAGCTTTACCTTGAGGCTTGGCCCCAACTCTTAGGCCTCCATGGCTGAAAGTAGGTTTCTGGCCTTTGCTTACAATGTTGCGAATCTGCTGGCTGAAGTCCGGCGGTATTTGGTACAATGTTTCTTAAACTGCCCGCTCAGAGGAATGTTGGTTTCCTCCAACGGTCCTCCGTCACTGAGGCAAGCAAGCCTCATGTTAGTTTCAAGCTGCCTGGCTGCAGGCTGCTATCTTGGCTGACAGTTAATTTGCATATCTTGCTGATTAGCCAATGAAAAGGGTAGACTAGGGGCCCGGTGCACGAAATTCGTGCACTGGGTGTGTGTTGGGGGGAGTGTCCCTCAGCCCAGCCTGCCCCCTCTCACATACTGGGATCCCTCAGGCATTGACCCCCATCACCCTCCAATCGCAGGATCGGCCCCTTGCCCAGGCCTGATGCCTCTGGCTGAGGCGTCCGGCCCGGGCAGCGGGGACCCGCAGCTGCAGCGGCCACACGATCGTGGGCTTCGCTTTAGGCCCATGCAAGGGACCCCTAGCTCCTGGGACTGCCAGCTTCGACCGTGCCCAGCTCCCATCGCTGGCTCCACCCCTACTTTCTGCTATCACTGGCCAGGGCGGAAAAGGCACCTGATTCTCCGATCATGGCTGGGGGGCCCCAGGGCCGCCTTTGCCCTGCCCCCCAGCTCTTAGCTCCCCCCTGGGTTTCCAATCACTGTCAGTGGCAGGGGGCTTCTTCCTGCTTTCCCTTTCACCTCCCTGCATTGTGCCTGCATATGCAAATTAACCGCCATCTTGTTGGCAGTTAACTGCCAATCTTAGTTGGCAGTTAATTTGCATATAGCCCTGATTAGCCAATGAAAAGGGTAGCTCTTACGCCAATTACCATTTTTCTCTTTTATTAGTGTTGATACATTTTTGTCAACACTGTTGTTCAACTCTGTCCTTGATAATCATCTTTTGACCCCTGAAGAATATGTATGCATAAACCATACATTAAAAATATTTCACCTTGCCCTAGCTGGTTTCACTCAGTGGATAGAGTGTTGGCCCTCAGACTAAAGGGTCCTGGGTTTGATTCCAGTCAGGCACACGTACCTGGGTTACAGGCTTGAACCCCAGCCCTTCGGAGCACGTGTGGGAAGCAAGCAATCGATGTGTCTCTCTCATATCACTGTTTCACTCTCTGTTTCTCCCACTCTCTTCCACCCTCTCTAAAACTATATACATATATATATATGTATATATATATATATATATATATATATATATATATATATATATACATATATACATATATATATATATGTATATATCAATGGAAAAATATCCTTGGGTGAGGATTAACAAAAAAATAATTCACCACATTTTGCTATCATAACAATCTTTAACACATGTCTTTAAGTTTATTGAGCTATTTGAATATACATATCCAGAAATTCCTATGTTATACAGAATACTAGTGGCCCAGTGCATGAAATTCGTTCATGGGGGAGGGTATGTTCCTCAGCCTGGCCTGCACCCTCACCAATTTGGGACCGCTCGAAGGATGTCCTACTGCCAGTTTACAGGGATCGGGCCTAAACCGGCAGTTGGACATCCCTCTCGCAATCCAGGACTGCTGGATCCTAACCACTCACCTGCTTACCTGCCTGCCTGATTGCCTCTAACCACTCTGCCTGTCGGTCTGCCTGCTCCTAATTGCCCCCGCCCCCACTGCTGGCCTGCTTTCCCCCAAATGCCCCTCCGCCAGCCTGATCACCCCAAACTGCCCCCCCCTGCTGGCCTGCTCGCCCCTACCTTCCCTCCCCACTGGCCTGCTCATTCCCAAATGTCGCCCTGCTCGCCTGCTCACTCCAAACTGCTCCCCTCCCTGCTGTCCTGATCACCTCCAACTGACCCCCACTGATGGCCTGCTTGTCCCCAACTGGCCCCCCTGCTGGTCTGCTTACCCCCAACGGCCCTCCCCTCTTAGCCTCTGATCGCCTCTACCTCGGCCCCGCCACCATGACTTTGTCCAGAAGAACATCTGAAAGGTCTCCCAGTCTAATTAGCATATTACCCTTTTATTAGTATAGATTAATTATTTTATATAATGGGCATTTTATTACAGATGGTTTCCCATAGCATTTTTTCTAAAGAAGTAAAAATTACTTTAAAAAATGTTTCAGGAAGACTTTGAGAAATTTACAGTATCTGCTTTTCTTCCAAGAAAGTTGTCACTTTTATGCCAGAGTGAGAATTATTTGTATGCTTGGTATGTCAGCATTGGGCAACTGTGACTGGGGGGTACTTAGCTTGACTTAAGAGTAATTATCTTGCTCACTGGCTGGGAGGGAGGGTGTGTGGCAGAGGAGATAAATACTCGGTTCTGGATTATTAATAGATTGCTGACTTTCTGGATTGATTGTGCAAGCCCCTCCTTTTATTGATGTTCACCTTCTATTGACAGACATCTACCCTGGTTGAGAAATGAGATGAAACTCTCTTTCTTTTCATTGTAAAAAGCATTTGAATTCCTAAGGTGTGATAATGCCTCCCAGCCATCCACAGTCAAGGTACACATTTTCATGGAGGATGTTCCCACTCTTGAATAAATCAAAACAATTTTTTCTTTTAATTTAAACTTTCTTCTATAGCTGTTTTCTTGTTACTTAAAAGCTAGTTTTTTTTTGAAACTACTTCCAAAGCTTTTCAAGCTGTATATGTTCTTGGATGGATTTATAAATTAGAATTGAGCCCGGCCAGTGTGACTCAGTGGTTTAGCATTGACCTATGAACCAGGAAGTCGCAGTTTGATTCCAGGTCAGGCCACATGCCCGGGTTGTGGGCTTGATCCCCAGTACGGGGCATGTAGGAGGCAGCCGATCAATGATTCTCTCTCATCATTGATGTTTCTTTCTTCTTCTTTTTTTTTAAAAAAAATATATTTTATTGTTTTTTTACAGAGAGGAAGGGAGAGGGATAGAGAGTTAGAAACATCAATGAGAGAGAAACATCGATCAACTGCCTCCTGCACGCCTCCTACTGGGGATGTGCCTGCAACCAAGGTACATGCCCTTGACCGGAATCGAACCTGGGACCCTTCAGTCCACAGGCCGATGCTCCATCCACTGAGCCAAACCAGCCAGGGCTCATCATTGATGTTTCTGTCTCTCTCCCTCTCCCTTCCTCTCTGAATCAGTAAGAATATATTTGAAAGAGAGAGAGAGAGAGACAGAGAGAGAGAGAGAGAGAGAGAGAGAGAGGAGTATATATGTTTGTAAATAACAAAACATGTATTTGATGCTCTTAGAAAGTCTTATTTTCTTTCATTAAAACTTGTGCAGTATAGGGAACTCCATAGATTCTCTTAATTTGAAGAAAGTTAGAGGTAAAGGTACTAATTCAGAGTTCCTTGGGAAAATGTGTCACTTATATATTTTTTATGTTTATTTTTTTTAAAACAAAAACTGAAATATTTTCTATTCAGAAAATATATTTGGATCTAAATATCTTCTATAATTTTAACCCTAAAATATCAATTTAACTATTTTAAAAATGGTTGGGCTGTTTGTCTTTTTTTAAACAAGTTAAGTTACTGAAGTTCTACATGTTACTGGATCACCTGGGGTAATTTTCTGATTGGAAAATTAAGAATTGTAATCAGAGGGGAGGATATGAGAATTTTTAAAGAACATATTCAATTTACTTTAGAAGCCGAACCTCTCTTATCATGTGACTTGTTTTGTATGTTTGTTAAACTATATTATCACATAAGCATTGCTGCTATTGGAACAAACAGTGACAGTTGATTCGGGTCATTTGAATGTCCACTGTCTGTTTTAATTTGTATGTTCATTTTGACTCTGTCATATGCTCAAACTTCAGTGGAAGTCATGAGAACCTATTATTTTTGCCTGCTCCCTCCTTTACTTTGGAAATGTTCTTTTTTACTCAGAGGGACCTTAACTTTGATGTAAGGGATTGTTTCCGTTGCCAGCTGTTTTCTTCCTTGCCAAGTAAGAGAGTTGTTGTGAACTCTTCAGTGATGCCTTCCCCAGGATATTTGCAGATGTGGTTGGGAAAAGTCATTTCATCCCCGACCTTTACATCACAGGTGCTGAGGTGCTGGGGGTGCCATGGTGATCACGGGGAAGCAGGCCAGCCGGCACCCCCGGCCCTGAGGGCCCGGTGGTGCCAACTGGCCTGCGCCCGGGCTTTCTCTCCCTCCTATCCACAATGCAATCACCATCCGCAGGCAGGCCACACCCCTAGTCTGGGGTTGTTGCCTCACCTGCCGCCAGGTTTTCCAATGGCGATCACCTGCTGGGGGGCAGGCAAACGCGGCCGGCAGGGCCGCGTTTGCCCGCCCCCCAGCTCTTGCCTGCCACCTGGGTTTCCGATCCCTTTTGCCCCCCATGATTGCGCCTATGTATGCAAATTAACCGCCACTTTGTTGGCAGTTAATTTGCATATCGCCCTGATTAGTCAATGGGAAGAGTGTTGGAGGTACAGTTAATTACCATGTTTGTCTATTATTAGATAGGATTCTAACAAAATTTTACTACAAATTGCTAGATTACTCACCAAAAGGTCTGTAATAAATATTTGCAGAGTCACAATGCATGTGAACTTTCCTATTTCTCCTCATGCTTCCTGACATTAACTTTTATCTGAAAATTCCTTTTTTTGGTCAGTGTAGTTTTTTAATCGATGTCTATATTTTGGAGATTTTTTTATTACCTACTAATAAAGATAAGTATTTGTTTATATTAGTCATCCCATTTATACTTCAGTAACTTGAACATTTATATATTTTGTCCATTTTTCTTTGGGTTGCCTCTCTTATTTTTAATGATTTATAGGAGTTACTTAAATATTCTAGGTATTAATAATTTCTTGGTTATATATATTGAAAAATATCTTTTCTCCATTTGTCATCTTTCTTTTAACCTTGTAGTGCATTTTGTGGAGAAAAAATTTTTATTTTTGATGTAATCAGATCTTTCCATTTTCCATTTAGGTACTACTTTTTCTGACATGCTTAAAAAATATTTTTTGATTCCAGGGTTGTAAAGCTACTCTCTTCTCTCCCCAATAGTGTATTTTATTCTAAGGTTTTAAACTCATCTAAATATATTTTTGCTTGTAGAGGGAGGTAGGGATATAATTGAGTCTTTTCATTATAATGAGCTAATTTCCCCTATACCACTGATAAAATGATCCATGTTTTCTTTGCTTATATGATACCACTTCTATTATAGCTTAATTTTGATATGAGTATGGGTCTGTTTTAAACTCCCCATTTTGTTCCATTGATCAGAATATTATAACTGGACAAGAAATATATTTTTTAAGTGTTATGACATAAATCATGTCAATGTCTGGTAGAGTATTCCTAACTACATGGTTCTTATTTTTTTATATATTTTATTGATTTTTTACAGAGAGGAAGGGAGAGGGACAGAGAGTTAGAAACATCGATGAGAGAGAAACATTGATCAGCTGCCTCCTGCACATCTCCCACTGGGGATGTGCCCACAACCCAGGTACATGCCCTTGACCAGAATCGAACCTGGGACCCTTCAGTCCGCAGGCTGATGCTCCACCCTCTGAGCCAAACCGGTTTCGGCAGTTCCTATTTTTTAGAATCAAATTTGATTGGACCCACCTTGGTTTAATATAATCCTCGGTAGGATTATATATGCCTTCTACCTCTGCACATGTGGAATAACTGTCTCCAAATAGCACATGAGCTCTGAAAAATTAATTGTAAAAGGCCAAAATTTCTAGAGAAGGAATTAATTTCTGTAATAAACCAAATTTTCAAATTCTTTAGTGGATTCCTATGATGATGTTTTTATGAAACTCTTTTCTCATAACTCCTAATTCAATCATACCTGCACTCACCCACTTACAAACAATAATTGAGCACTTCTGGGTATCTATACTAATAAAAGGGTAATATCTTAATTAGACTGCGAGACCTTCTGGATGTCCTTCCAGACAAAGCCATGGTGGCGGCGCCGAGGCAGAGGTGGTTAGGGGTGATCAGGCCAGGAGGGGAGGGCAGTTGGAGGTGATCAGGCCAGCAGGGGGTGGGGGGAAAGTTGGGGGCAAGCAGGTCAGCAGAGGGGGCCAGTTGGGGGTGAGCAGCCTGGCAGGGGGTAATTTGGGGGTGAGCAGGCCGGCAGGCAGAGTGGTTAGGGGAAATAAGGCAGGCAGGCAGGTGAACGGTTAGGAGCCAGCAGTACCGGATTGTGAGAGGGATGTGCGACTGCTGGTTTAGGCCTGATCCCTGTCTAAACCGGCAGTTGGACATCCCCCAAGAGGTTCCAGATTGGAGAGGGTGCAGGCTGGGTTGAGGTCCACACCTCTTCCCCCATGCATGAATTTCATGTACCGGGCCACTAGTATAGTATAATACAAAGTGTTGTCAATAAATATCTCTAAGTGTCTACTTTCTCAGATGTTATAGACAAACTAACTCTACTGCTTGTTGTAAGGGACTTAACAACTGTTTAGACAATGAGATGTTGAGGATCTGTATCTTGTATGAAAGAACTCTGCTTCTATATTTTAGTAAATGATGTTGACACTGTCATGGCTTAATATTGTTCTATATGGATCCAAATATTAACAGATATTCTCTCGGGGTCTGGACTTTGGTCTCCATTTTGCCACCAACTAGCAGGTCATTTAAATGATCTGACTTTCTGTTTTCTCATTTGTAATATTAAGACATTAGAATAGCTGATTTCGATAGTCTCTCTCAGATCTAACGTGAATTTATTCTTTGTTTACATATGCAAGAGCATCTGAGGATCTGGGTAATGAAGTGGCAGGCATTGAGGGAGTTATGTGTGGAACAGAGTGCTGCAGGAGGGGAAATATGCAGGTTTGTGAAGAATGTAGGAGGCAAGGATAATGGCCAAGAAATGCAACCACATATACAGAGACTGTAAGGTAAAATTTTTTGGTTGAAATACACCTGAGCTGAAGCTGAAGACAGGTGAGAGGTGAAGATGTTACTTGTTAGGAGACCTTAAAAATAATTAACATTAATAATATTATTAATACTATGTATATCCTTTGTCTACTTATCCTATCTAATAATAGACAAACATGGTAATTAACTGTACCTCTGACACACTTCCCATTGTCTAAACAGGGTGATATGCAAATTAACTGCCAACCAAGATGGCAGCCGGCAGCCAGGCAGCTGAAGCAAACAGGAGGCTTGGTTGCCCCAGAGATGGAGGAAGCCAAGGTTCCCCACCTGCCAACACCCAGCTCTGAGCTCCTGAAGCAACAGCTCCAAAAGATACAATGTTTCAATTATAGAAGCTAAAATATGGCGGTTAATTTGCATATACCAGCTGCGAGAGAAGACTGAGGACAACATGGAGGCCAAGCAGTACAGAAGGGAGCTAAGTAGAGGCTGTGAGGACAGAAACGGAGCAAGGCTGCGGAGGTGGGAGGCGGGAGGTGGAGGGCAAGCCCAGCCACAGTGGCTGTGAGCAGGAGGGGCAGTGGCTTGGAGGGGAAGGGGCAGTGGCTGTGAATGGGAGGGCAAGCCCAACCACTGTGGCTGGGAGCATAAGGGGCAGCAGCTGGGATCGGGAGGGCAAGCCCAGCCCCAGCGCCTGGGATCAGGAGGGCAAGCCCAACCACTGTGGCTGGGAGCATAAGGGGAAGTGACTTGGAGTGGATGGGGTAGCGGCTGCAAGCAGGAGGGAATGCCCAGCCACTGTGGCTGGGAGCATAAGGGGCAGTGGCTAGGGGTGGGAGGGGCAGCGGTTGGGGGCGGGAGGGCAAGACCAGCTGCAGGGGCTTGAAGTGGGAGCGAAGCCCGCCTCAGCGAGTTTCACTCCCTTCTCTACTTTGCTTCAGCCGCACGAAGCCCTATTCTTGCAGAAATATTCCTGCAACGGGCCTCTAGTACTATATAATAAAGAGGTAATATGCAAATTGACCACCATGCCCTCGCACAAGATGGTTGCCCCCATGTGGTCACAAGATGGCCACCACAAGATGGCAGGCAGTGCAGGGCAGTTGGGGGTGACCGGGCTGGTAGGGGAGGGCAGTTGGGGGTGACCGGGCTGGTAGGGGAGGGCAGTTGGGGGTGACCGAGCTGGCAAGGCAGCAGTTAGGCATCAATCAGGCTGGCAGGGGAGTAGTTAGGGGATGATCAGGCTGGAAGGCAGAAGTGGTTAGGGGCAATCAGGCCAACAGGCAGGCGAGCAGTTTGGAGCCAGCAGTCCTGAATTGTGAGATGGATGTCCAACTGCCTGTTTAGGCCTTATTCCACAAATATCAGGTCTAATCTGGCAGTTGGACATCCCCCGAGGGGTCCCAGATTGGAGAGGGTGCAGGCTGAGCTGAAAGACACCCCCCTCAGGGCACAAAATTTGTGTACCAGGTCTCTAGTACAATATAAAATGAAATAATGTTATCCATTTGATCTTTAGAACCCCATCCTTATATATATTAAATATTATTAGATTTATTTTGCACATGAGGAAATTGAGGCATAGAAGTTCCAAAAGCCTGACCAGCAGCTTGCCATGGTAGGGCTGATATTCAACCCCAAAAGCCTGTTATTTATATTTCACCACAGTACATGGACCAAGAGTTTTAATTTGTGAACAAAAGTGGATGTGATCTCACTAAGTCTTCATAGAACTTGCAGTCTTATTTGAGTGAGAAAACCCCCACAAATACAGGTAGAATTACAAGTGTAATAAGTTCTACAAAGTAGAGGAACATTCTCTGAGGACCCATGATGAAAAGATCTGGTCAGAGAGGCTCTGTTGAGCTATCGGAGAGGAGACACTGACTAAGGAGAAGGGGGAAGTACTCTTAGTTATATTTGTTTATGCTGAGAGTGAATATCATCACCGAAGGGTTTTGGGAGCAGATGTGTGTGCACACACATAAGTATGTGCTTGTGTGTGTGTGTGTACAAAAGACATGATCAAAATTAATTTATAAATAAGCCTTTCCTCTTTAATATGGTAAATAGTTTTGGGGGGAAACCAAGTGGATTAGAGCTTCAAGGTTGCTGAAGTAGATATTTCAGGGCAGGTAATGGAGTTAGAGATATTCAAGAGGACTGGGTTAGCCCTGGCTGGTTTGGCTCACTGGATGGAGCATCGGCCTGTGGACTGAAGAGTCCCAGGTTCAATTCCAGTCAAGGGCATGTACCTTGGTTGCAGGCACATCCCCAGTAGGGGGTGTGCAGGAGGCAGCTGATTGATGCTTCTCTCTCATCGATGTTTCTCTCTATCCCTCTCCCTACCTCTCTGTAAAAAATAAAAAAATATATATTTTAAAAAATAGGACTGGGTTAGAGTTGGAGAATGAGGGAAAGAGAAGTGTTATGGATTGCTCCTTATTTCTAGCATGAGCTAATGGGTGCATTTTGGTGCTATGTCTTCTCAGAGAGACAGAGTGTATGGGAGGATTAATAGGTCCAAAAATCAGGGTGGGGAACATAGTGAGGAGGTGGGTATTGAAAATCACCATAATGATGGATTTAAGATACTCTTTAAAAAATTGCTTAGACTGTTCCAAAAATTTTTGGATTTGACCTTAAGGTGCAGTCAAGTATTTTAGAGTTACACACAAGTGTTTTATATTTAGGTCAGAGCCACTGAGTACAATTACATGGAGGCAGGAAAGAGAGCATCCTGTTCATTTTAGAGCAGAGGACACTGAGGTTCAGAGAGTTAATATGACTTCCCTTAGGACCCCCAGAGAATTAGTGATGGAACAGGAAGTAGAACTGCCTCTCATCCCAGGATCTTTGTACTACTGCATCAACTGCCTCTTAATTTTCTCATACTTGTTTCTGATTAAAATTTGAGTTTTTAATATTTAGTATTTGGGTTTAGCTAGGTTTTGGAAAATCCTATGAGAAAAAGAAATAAGAATCTTTTCCTTCTCATTTTCATGGGACATCTTTAAGCCTCCCTGGGAAATCTGAGAATCCTTTTATGCCAGTCCACCTCCTCTGTTGGGGGCCATAGGACTTTAACTATAAACCAATGTTTTATCTCATGTTTCAGATCCATATTCCAGAAATGTATCATGTCAGCATGTGACCTCCAGGTGTGAATTCTGTACATTATTCTTTAGCAGTGGAGAAATACCTACAAATGTTCTATTTCAGTAATATTGTGGACTATGGTCTAGAGTTCTTAAAAAACTTGACCATATGGAATTTGAATTGTTTATCACAGTAAAACTTTTCTGACAAAAATTCATACTTATCTTTGTCTCTTGCTATGTGTAAAGTAGCAGAATTTGGGGAGGCAAGCGTGTGAGGCAGTTTCTAGGTATTTCAGTGGAAAGTGTATTTATATTTGAAATATTTCATGTTAATAAAAAATAAAAACTATAAGTTGCACTTCTAAAACTTATAGTTTTAGTATTATATATTAAAATCTTTAGTAGTACATATTAAACTACTGTTGTCAAGCTGTGATTATTGAGATTCTTTTAGAGGATTAATTTAATTGTTGAGATTATTTTAGAGGATTAATTGTTCACATAAGAAAATTTTTAAAAATCACCTCCACAATGGTGATTTTGTTATGTTTCTGCTTTATCTAAGCCAAAAGGAGAAGGCCCATTATAGGATGGAAGTTTTTATTTGAAATATGTGGATGTCTGCATGATCCTTGAGGATTCTTCCTCTGGGCCAATGTCAGATAGAGGGTCAGCTATGCTGTAGACTGAGCAGGCAGTTTTTTAATAGGTGCACTAGGAGGATCCCTGGCGCCAAACATTTTAATTTTCTGTTCTCAGAATGGTAGAATGGTACTGTTTATTAATTGTTCCTTTGTGTTATTAATTTTTTATAGAATCCAATAGATCAATATGTATATATAAATTTCACAGAACCTAATAAATTGATATAATATCTCATGCCCTTATCAGAAAAAAAGAGTTGCATTTTATTAAACATAACACAAGATATATATATATATATACATATATATACACACACATATACATATACATATATATACGTATATGTATATATATGTATACGAATATATATATATGTATATATATGTATATATATATATATATATATATATATATATATATATATATATATACATACTAAGGGCTCAGTGCACAAATTCATGCACCTTGAAAGGAACTGTGGGCCATGAGATTGCTGTGGGCACAAGGGTGGGTCTTAGCCCATCCTCCATGCCCCTGCCTGGCCCCTCCTGCTGCAGCCCCGGTCCCCTATCTGCTGGAAGCCTTGCTCCCACAATCACTACTCCCACGCATTGATGGCACTGGCCCCACTCGCACCCACTGATGGCGCAGAGCAATTGGGCCAGGACCAGCAGCTTGTGTGAGCAGTGGCTGCTGCCCTGATTGCCCCTCAGGAGCAGGGGGAGGTGGAGAAGCCCTCAGGGACGATCAGGGCCACCAACCACCTCTTGCACTCACTGACAGCACTGAGCAATCGGGACCGGCGTAGGGTGCTGGCAGCGGGTGCAAGCAGTGGTTCTGGCTGTGGGTGCAAGTGGGGCTGTCATCGGCAGCATGTGCAAGAGGCAGCTGCTGGTCCTGACTGCCCCTCATTAGCAGGGGGAGGTGGAGAAGCCCTGAGGGGCAATCAGGGCCGGCAGTTGCCCATCGTACCCACTGACAGTGCTGAATGATTGGGGCTGGTGCCAGGAGCTGGCAGTGGGTGTGAGTGGCAGCTCCAACGCCAGCAGCAGGTGCAAGTGGGGCTGGCACTGGCAGCTGGTGTGAGTGCCAGGTGGGACCGCAGCATGCAGGAACAAAGAATTTTCAGTAACCACCAGAGGCTTGCCCCGATGACAGCAACCAGCACCCCGCCTTGGTGTGGCACCTGCTCCACCATCCTGTCCTGGCTGACACCCGCCATGTTCTTCACCCTGCCACCTGCTGCCAATGCCTGCCATGTTCTACATGCATGTCCTGGTGGTCAGCGCACATCATAATGACTGGTTATGGGTTTGTTCGGTTGTTCCACCATTTGGTCTATTTGCATATCACCCTTTATTAGATAGGATAGTACACCTTGATGTTTTAATATACATGTTTATTGTGAAATAATCACTACAATTAAGCTAATTAACATCTCCATTACCTCACAGTTGCCATTTTCATTTCTTTCCTTTTTTAAACAGTTAAATGCTATGATATTTTAAATTTAATTAAAAAAGTCCTGCCTCTTGCATCTCTAGATGCTTATGGCATACAAATGGTTAAATAACACTTAAAATTAACTTTAGCAATTTCAAGTAGATAAGACAGTATTATTAATTATAGTTGGTATGCTGTACAGATTTAGAGAACTTATTTAACTTGTGTATCTAAAACAATGATGGTGAATCTATGACACGTGTGTCAGAGTTGACACATGAACTCATTTTTCTGGTTGATTTTTCTTTGTTGAATGGCATTTAAATATATAAAATAAATATCAAAAATATAAGTCTTTGTTTTACTATGGTTGCAAATATCAAAAAATTTCTGTATGTGACATGGCACCAGAGTTAAGTTGGGTTTTTCAAAATGGTGACATGCCGAGCTCAAAAGGCTCACCATCACTGATTTAAAATTTTGTATTCTTTGACCAAAATTGGGCACATGGTTCTGCAGTTGGTCTAAGAGAATAATACAGTATTTAAAATACCTTGTAAAATGTATTCAGATGTGAATAACAGACAACTCAACTCAAATTCTACCTAATAAAGAGAGAATATGCAAATTGACCATCACACCATCACAAAGATGGCAGTGCCCATAGCCACAAGATGGCAGTGCCCAGTCTCCTCAGCCCCACTGGAGTCCCCCAGTTCTTTCAACCCTGCTGGTGGGTGGCAGGCACATAGTGTAGCCTGACCCACCCTCAGCCCCCCATCAGCCCAGAGCCAGCCCAAGGCACAGGCAAGCCTCAGATGTTGGCTGCCCAGCCACCCAGGGCCGTCCGAGGCTCAGGTAACCAGGGCCAGCCAAGGCTTGTGCTGCTGGCAGTGGCAGCAGCAGAGGTGTGATTGGGGCATTGCCTTCCCCTGATTGCCGGGTTGCCTCCCGCCCCTGAGGGCTCCCAGACTGTAAGAGGAGGCAGGCAATGCTGAGGGACCGCCCTCCCCCCAGTGCATGAGTTTTCATGCACTGGGCCTCTAGTGTCTTAATAATAAGGAAAAGTTATTATCTCTCATAAGAAGTTTGGAAGAAGATTACGTACCTGGGAAGTTCATTCAATGGCTAAACCAAGGGCCAAGCTCTTTCCCTATGTTCTCTCTGCCATTATCTACATACTGCCCTTTGTTCTCAGACTTGCTTCTTTGTAATTGCAAGACTGCTGATGCAATTCAAAGTGTCTCATTGTCATACAATATTGTATAAAAGCCAGAAGAAAAAAAGGGAAGTCATTCCTTTTTATATCCCATCTTATGAGGAAAATATCTCCAGGAAAACTAGCAGAAACTGCATGTCTCATGAACTAGAATTACTACTTAGGTCAATGATGGTGAACCTTTTGAGCTCGGTGTGTCAAAATTTTGAAAAACCCTAACTGAACTCTGGTGCCTTCTCACATATAGAAATATTCATAATTTTTTTGATATTTGCAACCATAGTAAAAAAAGATTTATTTATTTATTTATTTATTTATTTATTTATTTATTTATTTATTTTAAATATATTTTATTGATTTTCTACAGAGAGAAAGGAAGAGAGATAGAGAGTCAGAAACATCGATGAGAGAGAAACATCGACCAGCCGCCTCCTGCACATCCCCCACCGGGGATGTGCCCGCAACCCAGGTACATGCCCTTGACCGGAATCGAACCTGGGACCCTTCAGTCCGCAGGCCGACGCTCCATCCGCTGAGCCAAACCGGCTTCGGCAAAAAAAAAAGATTTATTTTTTGATATTTATTTTATATATTTAAATGCCATTTAACAAAGAAAAATCAACCAAAACCTATGTATAAAATGAAGAAAAACAGAAAAAAATGTACATTCAGGAAAAAATAATAATAAAAACAATGATAATCAAATGGTACGAAAACTAGAAATTAGTGACTTTTTTGGTGCTGAAGTTTGTCTGCTAATTCTTCCATTGCAGGTTCATACTTGGTGCACTTCAAGGCCAAGCAAACGCCACTAACTTCATCTGTTAGCCGCTTTCTTTTGTTCGTTTTAAGATTATTTAATGTTGAGAACAAAGTCTCACAAAAATATGTTGATGAAAAAATTGTTAGCAAAGCCATCGCTAGATATTTTATGTTACTAGAAGTGTAAGGTACTCTGTTCCAAGCACTTAAAATGTCTTGTTTGTAGTTGCACTCTTCTTCATTATTCAAACGATTTCATTCCAGATTTTCAAGTTTCAACCTTAAGTTGACAAACACATGAGTCCAAATGCTACCTTGAAAATCTGCAAGTTGCATCTCTAAATTGTCAATTTGCATCCATTGCAAATCCTTTAATTCCAAAGTACTGTAAACAACTACATCCGGATACTTAATTATTTTAATGGTCTGTTCTAGGCTTCTAAATTGGTCGAATCTTTTGCTGAACCGTTCAAATAACGCGTTTACTATTGTCTGGTACATAAGTATGGACTCTATTACACTCGTTGTAGTGGCCTTCTGGAAATACTTTTTTATCCGAGGAAAATACTTATGTTTTAGTTTCAATATCTCGCTTGAAAATTTTAAGTTTACTTTCAAAGGATTTGATGTATCCAAACAACGTCAATACTTTTGCCAAAACCTTGTAATTTTAAGTTCAGTTCATTCATATAAACTGAGAGATCTGTAAAAAACATAAAATTGCTGACCCGCTTATGATCATTGATCTGAGGAAAGTTTGCCAGATCCTTATTCTCAATAAATATCGTAATTTCTTCAAAGCACTCCACAAATCGCTCAAGTACTTTACCTCGACTCAGCCATCTCACATTATTGAACATCAGTAGTCCACTGTAGGTTGAATCAACTTCCTGTAAAAGTGCAGAAAATTCTCGCTTGTGAAGGGGTCGAGAAGCTATAAAATTCACAATTTCTGCTTCCATAAACAATTTCAGGAATCCCACATTTTTTCCCACCATATCTGGTGCCCCATCTGTCATGACTGACACAATTTTAGAGATATCAATGTTTAGGTCACTGAATATTTTTATAACAACCTTACATATTTCGTTTCCTGATGTACTTATTGGCACTGATTCTAACTTTATCAACTCTTCTCTCATTGTGAGACCATCAGAATATCTAGCAATAATGGCCAACCGACCATTTGATGTGACATCAGTAGTTTCATAAAGAGAAATAAAAAAATATTTGCAACTATTTAAGTCTTGTTTTAATTGATGTTGTAATTTTTTGTTAAGATCTATTATTCTGTCTTTGATAGTATTTCTACTGAGTGGTAACTCAGAAATTCTTTTAATAATATTTTTAACTTTACTTTTCATATCATGAAATAGAGGTGGTGCACATCTTAGAAATGTTTCCTTAATAAATTCTCCGTCACTGAGGGCTTTTCCATGCTGAGCTATGGAGTGAGCAATACAGTAACTTGCTGATGTTAAATTTGTAGAGCATCTTACAAATTTAATGATGGAATTTGATTGATTCTTATAGAGGTGTAGCTGCCTAGAAATGTATTCCTTCCTTTCATCAATACTTTTTTTCAAGAGCTGACAATGATTAGTTTCAAAATGTCTCTTTACATTCCACATTCTGCTTACTACCGTTTTATTACACAGTATGCACAATGATCTCTTGTTTCTGTCGACAATCCTGTACATCTCGGTCCATATGTCTTGAAAGGGTCAGCTACTGCTACTTCCACTTCCTTTATCATTCAATCTTGCTTTGTTATTTTTTTGATTCTCCATCACAAGGCTGCAAAAATAAATAAATATAAATCATGGCATTTTTTATAAAAGGTTGATAGGTTTCTTACCTATTAACTTTTTGCAGTGTTGTTGTACTGACTCCTGGTGCAAAACAATTCAAAGATAGTATGTATAACCAACAAATATATGGTGCTGTAATCAATTATCCGACACGCAGAATGTCTTGTCGAGCACTGTTGCACTGTATATCTTTTTCTTCTAACCTTCCCACTCCTGTCTCCAAAGGAACATGGCGATCAAGTCAATAACGAGGCCGTTTCCAGAATTGGGCATTTTGTCACTCGAGTAAAAATAAAATGTCATGAGTAAAGATTAATCTCTTTATAGTGTAATTCTTAACCTTTTTATATTAATGTCAATATTGGAACAATGTATCTTGTGGGACCTCAAGTGCTGGCTCTGCTCTTATGCTTAGGTCTCTAACCTCTCTAGGTTTTACTTTCTGTTTGTACAAAATAGGGGGCTGGGTACATGGCCTATGGCATTCCTTCAGGACTGGCTTGGCCTTTACTTCTTATTTAAACAATCTAATTGATCATGACCTCTCAGAGATAAGCTTCTGATGCACAAAGTATTGCTGAAGGTATGCTTTTCACCCAGGTGCTGGTGTATGTTTCAGAGCTAGTTTTACAGGTCTAAGTTTTCTGGCTCATCCTTCCAAATTGCTTTGTGTGACAATTTGATCTTCCTCAGAGCGTCTGATGTGATTAATACTAACAACCTGCTAATAATTTGTGAGGTATATGACCTGGGGGGGGGGTAAATCTCCTGTGTGTGTGTGTGTATGTGTGTGTGTGTGTGTGTGTGCTCCCGCGCGCATGTGCGTGCGCTTGTTAATCCTCACCAGAGGTTATCAAGTTGTATTACAAAGCCACTGTTATCAAAACTGCCTGGTGCTGGCACAAGAATAGGCATATAGATCAATGGAATAGAATAGAGAGCCCAGAAATCGGCCCGAACCAATATGCTCAATTAATATTTGACAAAGGAGGCAAGATCATACAATGGAGCCAAGATAGTCTCTGCAATAAATGGTGTTGGGAAAATTGAACAGATATATGCAAGAAAATGAAACTAGACCACCAACTTACACCATACACAAAAATAAACTCAAAATGGATAAAGGACTTAAATGTACGACAGGAAACCATAAAAATTCTAGAAGAATCCAAAGGCAACAAAATCTCAGACATATGCCGAAGCAATTTCTTCACTGATACAGCTCCTAGGGCACTTGAAACTAAAGAAAAAATGAACAAATGGGACTACATCAAAATAAAAAGCTTCTGCACAGCAAAAGAAACCATCAACAAAACAACGAGAAAACCCACTGTGTGGAAAAACATATTTGCCAATGACATATCTGATAAGGGCCTAATCTCCAAAATTTATAGGGAACTCATACAACTTAACAAAAGGAAGATAAACAATCCAATCAAAAAATGGGCAAAGGACCTAAATAGACACCTTTCAAAAGAGGACATTCAGAAAGCCAAGAGACATATGAAAACATGCTCAAAGTCACTAATCATCCGAGAGATGCAAATCAAAACAGCAATGAGGTACCATCTCACACCTGTCAGACTGGCTATCATCAACAAATCAACAAACGACAAGTGCTGGAGAGGATGTGGAGAAAAAGGAACACTTGTGCACTGCTGGTGGGAATGCAGACTGGTGCAGCCACTATGGAAGACAGTATGGAGTTTCCTTAAAAAACTGAAAATGGAACTCCCATTTGACCCTGTGATCCCACTTCTAGGAATATATCCCAAGAAACCAGAAACACCAATCAGAAAGGATATATGCACCCCTATGTTCATAGCAGCACAATTCACCATAGCTAAGATCTGGAAACAGCCTAAGTGCCCATCAGTAGATGAATGGATTAGAAAACCATGGTACATCTACACGATGGAATACTATGCTGCTCTAAAAAGGAAGGAACTCTTACCATTTGCAACGTCATGGATGGAACTGGAGAGCATTATGCTAAGTGAAATAAGCCAGTCAATGAAGGAAAAATACCACATGATCTCACTCATTCATGGATAATAGAGACCATTATAAAATTTTGAACAATAATAGATACAGAGGCAGAGCTGCCTCAAACAGATTGTCAAACTGCAGCGGGAAGGCCGGGGAGGGTTGGGGGGCAGGAGGTAGGGGGGTAAGAGATCAACTAAAGGACTTGTATGCATGCATATAAGCATAACCAATGGACATAAGACACTGGGGGATAGGGGAGGCTAGGGGACTGTCTAGGGTGGGGGGAAAAATGGACACATATATAATACCCTTTGTAATACTTTAAGCAATAAATAAATAAAAAAAAAGATGAAAAAAAAATCCTCACCAGAGGATATTTTTCCATTGGCTTTTAGAGAGAGTGGAAGGGAGGGGGAGAAACACAGAGAGAAACATCAGTGTGAGAGAGACACATTGATTGGTTATCTCCTGCACACACCCTAATCAGGGCCAGTGATCAAGCCTGCAACCTAGGTATATGCCCTTGAGTGGAATCGAACCTGGGATCCTTCAGTCTGTAGGCTGACATTCTATTCACTGAGCTAAACCAGCTAGGGCAGAAAAATCTTACTGAGTTTAGTTTCATAGAGGGAAGGTTTGTTGAAGAATAAATGTGATAATTCAGGCTAATAAGCATGAAAGATAGAGAAAGCCTGGAAATGTGTGTTTGTGTTATTAGCAGACCAGTGAAAACTATGAAATAAATGTGAGTGTAATAATTGACCTTTGTGTTTTAAAATGTATGATGAATATAATTCTAAGTATTTAAATGTAATTAAGTAGAAATACACTACTACACTACACAAAATTTTCATTTTCTTTCATCCTTTTTTCCACTAGGAAAACAAATCTACTAACAGAAAAAAAGGAAATAAATTAAAAAAATAAAAATGAACTTATCTCCAGTAAAGGAAATACACAAGTAGTTACAGAAATGGCTACACTAGTTTTAACTTTTTCAGATTTATGGCACATATTCTCAGACACATTGCTTAATAATGATTATCTTGGACAAAGCCAGGTTTTCTTCTCATTGTTTCTATCCATGAGGCAGATATCTGGAGGTAACATCTTAACTGAATTCCTTACTTCCTAAAAACAATAAAACACAGAGTTTTGCATCCCTTCTATTTTTGGATTCTAAGAAAATGTGTGTTCTTGTATTACATTTGTAGTTTGACTAGAACTACATCTCTATATGAGTTTTTTTAAAACTATTATTTGAAAAATAACCTATTAATAAGTATTTGAATATTTAGTAGGATGAAGAGCAAACATCTAGTTATACACCCGTAGTTTCAAACTTTCTATGGGTGCTTGGCATTGTGTAAATCTCTATAAAATATAATAGATTGCAATATACAGTTAACTTATAAGCTCCACTTATCAAAGGAGTGAATATAGATTCAAAGAAAGAGGAGTCTTGTAAAAACTGAAATTATTTAAGCCTACCCACTAGAGTATTGACTCAAGTTTTGGGGAGAAATGGAGCCATTTGGAACCATTGAATTAAGCAAAAGATGTCACTGTTATGCTATGCGTAGAATTCCCTGGCTGCCCATTTGGAAACTGCTGCAACTGCCAATTCTTTGGCCCCTCTAGATTTCAGATGACTGTCATGAATACTCAGATGGACCATAAATATCTTTAGAGTTGAAGTAGATATTATATGTAGCAGAATTTAAAACCAAGTCAAAACTATGACTTGAATACAATTAATAAATATTGCTTTTATGTTTTGCTAAAATCATATATTTGTTATTATATACTAGAGGCCTGATGCATGAAATTCATGCAAGAGTAGGCCTTCTTTCCCCTGACTGCCGGCACTGGCTTCCCTCTGGTACCCAGGACCCGGGCTTTCCTCCCAGCTCTGGCTTCATCTGGAAGGATGTCTGGTCTAATTAGTATATTATGCTTTTATTATTATAGATTGCTAGAGGACAGGGTAAAAAGTTCTATGACAATCATTCTAAACCAATAGCTAAAAAATAAAGTTTTTAATTTGAAAACTTTTTCTTACTTTTTTCTAAGTTGCTTTGTAATTTGCTAAAGCAGTTAGTTGAAAAGTAAAAGACAATAAAATAATTACTTTTCTACATGACTTATAATTTCCCCTGAGATACTGGCTATTTTGATGTCGTGAATATACTAAATTAAAAAAATAAAACAAATATTTTTAGAGTTTATGAACCAGTCAGTTTCAATGCATCCTGTGGGGTATGTAGCATTATCCTCATTTAAAAAATGAGGAATATAAAGTTCAGTGTGGTAAATTGTTTGTTCAAATTCTAGCCACTAAGAAGTGGGAGTCCTAGGGTTTGAACCTACACTTGTGTAACTCTGACATGCCATTCAGACAGAACATGAGAAATATTTCCTCTGTTACCAACACTCTGGAAGAAGTTCAACTATTTAATTAGAACATAACCTACTGTAGTGCATTACTTTTCTTCCAGGAATCTCAAATTACAGATGAACAATCTGCTGTGATTGTTACTATCTCATGCTTATTAAATAGAATTACACAGTCTTTGGGTCAGTTAGGAAAGGAATAATGCAGAGCTAAGAGACATTCCCAAAGAGTATTAACATTTTCAGAAACATGTTGAAAAGAAGAGTATTCAGCAACATCTACTTCCTAGCAGTTAAGGCACAATTTCTAGGTCTAACAATCATCCCTTTCAGACTTCTGAAGCTGTGGTCTCCTCCAAAATGTGAAACATTATATACCAGTAATGTAGTGAGATATAGTTTATTCTTTCTTTATGGGCTGTGAAAGTTTCTTTTCAAAGCATTATATATTAGAAGGCAATGCCCAACTGTCTAATTATAACACATAAGAAAGTTTGGAAAGAAATGACACAATGTTTGTAATTTGTACATTAGACCACAAACAATCCTATATAATAAAGATATAATATTCAAATCAACCCTCACACCCTCACAAGATGGCTGCCTATGACCAGACCGGCAGGGGGGTTAGTGAGGGATGACCAAACAACTGAACAGCAGGCTGCGTGAGATAACCAGGCTGGCAGGGGGGCTGTGAGGGGCTACCAGGCCAGTCGGGGGACAGTTAGGGGCAACCAGGCCAGCAGTAAGAGGAGATGAGGCCAGCAGGGGGGGCAATTAGGGGCAGCAGGCTGGTGGGGGATGCAGTTGGGGGTGACCATGCTGACAGGGGAGACAATTGGGGGCAATTAGGCTGGAAGTGGTGGGCAGTTAAGAGTGACGAGGCCAGTGGGGGGCAGTTAGGGGTGACCAGGCCGGCAGAGGGGGGCAGTTGGGGGTGACCAGGCCGGCAGGGAGGGCAGTTAGGGGCGGTCAGGCCAGCACTCAGAGGCAGTGAGGGGCAATTAGGCTGGCATGGGGGGGTAGTTAGGGGTAACCAGGCAGGCAGGCAGGTGAGCAATTAGGAGCCAGCAGTCCAGGATTGTGAGAGGGATATGTCTGATTGCTGGTTTAAGCCTAATGATGGGACCTAAACTGGCAGTCGGACATTCCCCGAGGGGTCCTGGATTGGAGAGAGTGCAGGCTGGGCTGAGCACCCCCCCCACCCCCATGCACAAATTTTGTGCACCAGGCCTCTAGTAGAAAGTTATAATAAGGTGGAGAAGAGATGTGCCAAGTAATATCTTATCAGTGTTTATAGGAATCAGGTGCACTGTAAACAAATTCAGTAATGTCACATTTTCATTCTTCATCTTTGAACAGATGTGTTTGTGTGTATGTATATTTGCATGTATATGTGCTTGTATGTGTGCATGCATGTGTATGTAGGTCTGTGTATCATCTGAGTGTGGTTTTTGTGTATGTGTGTGCTTGTGTATATTTGTGTAGGAGTGTGTGTAGTAGTATGTGTCTGGGTACATGCATGTGTTTCTGTGTATTTTGGGATTGTGTGGGTGTATTTTTGTGTGGTATGTTGCCGGGAGCCGGTCCATGATTGCTGTTTCAAGGGACCTGGCATATATGGCATACTTTTCTTAATATGTTTGCTCACCTTCTTGGCACTATGTGTTTTAACCAATGTCACCTCTGAGAAAGGTTGTTTCCCCAGGTAGGGATTTTCCCCTGAAGTTAGGGAGGGAATAAAACCCCTTAACTAAGTGCCAGGCGGGTAATTAATCACTTTAACTAGGAACAATCATGCTTAAGCTACATAATCTTTACTCCCTGGAATGGAGATAAGAAACGCCCTAACCTTTGGAATAGAGATTGATGGGATTGAATCAACTGGTATAAATACAGATGTAACAAGACAGAAAGAGACAGAACTTAAGAAGGGAGCCAAGAAGACAGAACCTACACAGAACCTACAGACAGAAGAACTTCGCTGGAGAGAACATGGCAAAAGTTCCTGGACTGAACCTGACTACAGAAATTGGCAAGAGAACCTGACTAGAACCTGGTGACCGAACCTGGCTGGAGAACTCAGACAGAACCTGGCTGGAGAACCTAGCGAGGGAACATGGCCACAGAACCTGGCTGGAGATCCAAAGCAGAACCTCTCTGGAGATCGAGACCAGAACTTGGCTGGAGATCCTGGCTAGGCTGCTGATCAACTGAACACTGCCCCTGTATCATTCCTTCTTCGCCGACTCCGTCCACACCTTTGGGGATCCCTGGACCTGCTGGGGTTGGACCCCGGCAGTATGTGTATGTTTGTGTGAGCATGTTTATGTATGCATGTTGTAGGAGTATGTTTATATCTATCTATGTGTGTGTATAAGTATACTCACCTGCCTTGCTTTATTCAGGCACCCTTTGTTTTTGCTTTTCTTTTCATTTTATTTTTCAGGCACCCTTTAGAATTCAAATGACATAACAGATCTTTTCCTAGACCTTTTAATTAATTAATTTATTATTTATTTATTTGTTTGTTTATTTTAAATGTATTTTTTCTTGTTGATAGTATTACAGATATCTCCCATTCCCACCCACCTCTCCACTTCCCATTTTCTACAAGTCCCTACCCAGCCCCTAGGTCTTCACAAACCTATTGCCTATGTCCATGAGCTATGTATATCTACAATAATAAAAGCATAATATGCTAATTAGACTGAATGTCCTTCCAGACATCCTTCCTTCCCAACAAAGCTGCAGCATTTGGGGGCCAAGGCAGAGGTGGCAGAGGCCCCTGGACACAGCAGCGGTAGGCAGGGGCTGGGACCAAGGCCCTTGCATGAATTTTGTGCATTGGGCCTCTAGTAAGTATATAAGTTCTTTGGTTTATCTCTTCTCATCTCCTGAACCCCACATCAAGGTATGTCAGTCTGTTCCATGCCTCCCTGCTCCAGGTCTTATTTGTTGGTCAATTCATTTTGTTCATTAGATTCCACAAATAAGTGAGGTCATGTGATATTTGTCTTTCCAAGTTTGGCTTATTTCACTTAGCATAATATTTTCCAGGTCCATCCATGCTGTCCCAAGGGGTACAGGATTCCTCTTTCTTACAGTTGCATAGTATTTATTGTAAATGCCCCACAGATTTTTTAATCCATTCATCTACTGATGGACACTTGGGCTGTTTTCAAATCTTAGCATTTATAAATAATGCTTCTATGAACATAGGGGTGCATATGTTCTTTCTGATTGATGTTTTGAGGTTTTTAAAGATATATCCCCGGAAGTTGGATTGCTGGGTCAAAGGGAAGTTCCATTTTTAATTTTAAAATTTTTTAAAAATGTAAATTCTTTACACCAGTAGTGAACTTACAGAAAGAGAGACTAATTTCTTCTTTGATCTCATTGGTAACCCAATTAATATTTAATAACATGCTATTAAGCTTCCAAGTGTTTCAGTATTTTGGGTTGTATTTATTGTAGTTTATTTCTAATATTATGCCATTGTGATCTGAGAAGATGCTTGGTATGATTTCAATCTTCTTGAATTTGGGGAGACTTTGCTTGTAACCCAATATGTGGTCTATTTTTGAAAATGTCCCATGTGCACTTGAGAAGAACATATATTCCGTGGCTTTGGGGTGAAATGTTCTGAAGATGTCAATTAAGTCCATCTGATCTAGTGAGTCATTTAGGGTTGCTGTTTCTTTGCTGATTTTTTGTCTAGAGGATTTATCCAGTGATGTCAATGGTGTATTAAAGTCCCCTCTATGATTGTATTGTTGTTGATCTCTCCCTGAATATTCTCCAGGAGTTTTTTCATGTATTTGGGTGCTCCTACATTGGGTGCATATGTTTATCAGGGTTATATCTTCTTGTTGTATCAATGCCTTTAGTATTATGAAGTGGCCTTTCTTATCTCTTGTTACAGCCTTAACTTTGAGGTCTATTTTGTCTGATATAAGTATTACTACCCCAGCTTTTTTTTCATTTACATTTGCCTGAAAGATATTTTTCCATCCCTTCACTTTCAGTCTGTGTGAGTCCCTTATTCTGAGGTGGGTCTCTTGTAGACAGCAAATATATGGGTCATGTTGTTTTATCCATTCAGCCACTCAATGTCTTTTGATTGGAGCATTTAGTCCATTTATGTTTAAAGTTATTATTGAAAGGTACTTGTTTGTAGCCATTTCTATTTTTTGTGCCCATTTTCTTTCTGAGCTTTTTATTTCTTCTTTTTACACTAGTCCCTTTAGCATTTCTGGCATTGCTGGCCTGGTGGTGATAAACTCTGTTAGCCTTTTTATTTTTTGTCTGTGAAGCTTCTTATTTACCCTTCAATTTTGAATGATAGCCTTGCTGGATTGAGTATTCTTGGATTCAGTCCTTTGCTCTGCATCACTTTGTAAATTTCTGTCCATTCTTTTCTGGCCTGATATTTTTCTGTTGAGAAGTCATTTGATAATCTAATGGCAGATTCCTTGTATGTAACTTTCTGTCTCTCTCTTGCAGCCTTTAAGATTCTCTCTTTGTCCTGAACATTTGCCATGGTAATTATGATGTGTCTTGGAGTGGGTCTTTTCGGGTTCATCTTGTTTGGGACTCTCTGTGCTTGTGTGACTTTTTTCTTCTCCACCTCAGGGAAGTTTTCTGATATTATTTCTTCCAATAGGTTTTCTAACCCTTGTTCCTCTTTCTGTTTTTCTGGCACCCCTATTATTCATATGTTGTTTTGTTTCATGTTGTCCCATAGCTCCCTTAGGCTGTCCTCCTGTCTTTTAATTTTTTTCTCCAATTGCAGTTCAATTTTGGTGTTTTGTTTCCCTGTCTTCTAATTTGCTAATTTGGTCCTCCGCTTTTCCTAGTCTACTGTTGAAACTTTCAATGGTGTTTTTTTATTGCAGCTATATCACTCTTCATTTCTTCTTGGTTCTTACATAAGTTATTGATTTTTTTCATCCCTTTCTTCTTGATTCTTGCATAAGTTGTTGATTTTCTCCTCCATCCAGTTTATGCACTCTAGGACCCTTAATCTGAATTCTTTTTCTGACATGTTGCATGCCTCTGTTTCCCTTAGCTGCTTTTCTGGTGATTCCTCCTCTTCAGAGGAGGTTTCGTCTACCCATGTTGATCTCACTGACAGATCTAGATGTTGAGTTGTTCAGGAGCTGCTCCTTGGGTGGCTGTGGCTTCTCGGGCTGCGGTTGCTCCTCAGGCGGTTGTGGTAGCAGTTGCTCCTCAGTTGGCAGCAACTCCTCTGGTGGGTGCTGTTCACAGCTGTGGTGGCTCCTCTGGCAGGTGGGGGGAGGCTTCTCACACAGCTGTTGTTCCTCAGACAGAGGGTGTGGTGATCTGGAGGCTGCTGTTCCTTGGATGGGGGTGGGCTACACATGTAGCTGGTACTCCTTGAACTGGGGCGGACTGCTCACATGGTTGCTGTTCCTTGAATGGGGACTGGTTGCACGCTGCTGTTGTTCCTCTGATGCGGAGGGCTGCTTGTGGGGCTACTGCTCCTTGTACTTGGACAGGTTGATTGCAAATCTGCTGCTCCTCAGATGGGGGTGGGCTGCTTGCACGGCTGCTGTTCTTTGGACGAGAGTGAGCTGCACACATTGCTGCTCCTTGGAAATCAACCTTTTTGATGTACTGACATGCTCCATCCAACTGAGCCACCCAGTGAGATAATGCTTTAACAGAGGTTTTGGGGTACACTTCCAGACTCATGGGTCCACAAATAAGACATGAACACTGAAAGTACTGCCCACCTTTAGTGATCCTATAGTCCATCTCTGAGTTCACAGAGGATAAAAGGGTACTTTGAATTTGAAATTCTCTGTACTTTGTCAGAACATTACTTGGTGACATTTCTTGAGCATTTGGTAAGCATCTATTTGTTTGTGTTTAGCACTCAAGCACTTACCTCTTAATGTGATGCTGTCTGAGTAATATAACCAATGATACACAAACCCAATACACAAACATGAAGACCATGTAAACCTTGCCTGAAAGTTTATAATCAAGTGGATCACACCGATGCACAAATCCTATATAATAAAAGCCTATATGCTAATTGTCCGACTGTTCCTTCCACTGTTGGACCAGTCGCTATGATGCACACTGACCCTCTTTACCACCAGGGGGCAGACACTCCAACTGGTAGATTAGCTTGCTGCTGGGGTCCTGCTGATCGGGACTGTGCAAGACTGGCTAGACATGCCCTCTAACTTTCCCACAGTCCCCCCCTGGCCCCAATCGTGCACTGGTAGGGTCCCTCGGCCTGGCCTGTGCCCTTTTGCAATCTGGAACCCCTTGGGAGATGTCCGCAGGCCAGGCTGAGGGACCACACCAGCGCATGAATCTGTGCATCAGGCCTAGTAGGATTATAAGGTAATATGTCATGTGCTGCTTTACCATTTATATTCATACACTTATATTCAGGTCAGCTATATGAGTATGTGACCTATATTGTTGCAAGTGTCCTGTTCTTATATGGGGCCCATGCTTAGTTTAATACTCTGCTGGTACCATCTTGAAATTCTTAATAAATTTTTTTAGTGAGATACCCCACAAATTATGTAGTCAGTCTAGCTTTCATTAACATATTCATTCAACATATCTTTTGAGTGCCTACTAACTGCCAAACACTGTTGTAGGTACAGTGATACTTCAGTGAACAAGACAGCAGCTCTACCTGTGCTTATGGAGTTTATATTTCAGTTGTGAGGAGAAGACAATAAAAGTAAGCATAATAAACAAGTTCCAGTATATCATGTTTGAAAGTGATGAGTACTATGGAAAAAAGTAGAACAAGGTAAAGTACATGAGGAGTTGTGATTTTAAATAAGGTCAGGAGCTAGAGTGTAAGATGAATTTACCTTGTGTTTGTTGTCATTAGTGTGACTTTGGTATTATTGAGTTTCATAATGCAGAACCCGACTGGGTGTCATATTTGTATCATTAGGGATTGTGGCTTTTTAAAAATAGGAAAAATATTGAATCCTATTTACTCAAGTCAAGTG
The DNA here is from genome assembly GCF_963259705.1 of Myotis daubentonii. NCBI lineage: Eukaryota > Metazoa > Chordata > Mammalia > Chiroptera > Vespertilionidae > Myotis > Myotis daubentonii. Next base: position 106,188,654 of record NC_081840.1, read on the forward strand.
ATGCAACATATGAAAGAAATACATTAGTGTTCAAAGAATCAAATGAAAAAAAGTGTCATTAGAGTCAGACAGAAAAACATTAAAATGTCATGAGAGGCCAACAACACAAAACAAAACAACAAAACTCTCAAATCCAAATAATCAGGGAAGCAAATTAACTGCACCTGGAAAAAAAGTGGAAAAAAGGCTCAAATCAGAGGGTAGAATTAAGCAATATAGAATTTCAATCTAGGGTTGTAGGCTGGGAAGTCTGTCCCTTTGTATGACTCATAAAAATGACTTTTCCATTGAATTTTACAATGACTTTTACAATGTAACTTTAGTTACAATGACTGAAAAAGATTAAATCTGTTGCATCTGGTCTTGGTCAATATTTTAATCCTGAACCTCAGATTCATTTTTTTCTGGGTAATATTTAATCTTGGCCCACTAAATTGGAAACCTCCACTTGCTTAGGGTAACATAAATGCCCTATCTTAGTCCAACCAGGCTGCTATAATAAAATACCACAGACTGGGTGGCTTAACAACAACATAAATTTATTTTTTGCAGTTTGGAGCCTGGAAGTTCAACATGCAAGTGCCAGCATAGCCCGATTCCATTGAGGGCCTTGGGGTATAGACTGCCATGTGATGGAAGGGGCAAAGGAGCTTTCTCTGGGCTCTTTTATAAGAGCTCTAATCCCATTCATGAGGATCCCACCCTCATGACCTCATCACTTCCCAAAGGCCCACCCTCCTAATACACTGAGCATTAGATTTCAACATATAAGTTTGGGAGGTGGACACAAATATTCACATTACAGCAGCCCTTTAATTGTCAGTGTCTTTTAACCTGAGAGTGAAGAGTAAAGTTATAGAAATGATAAGTAAATCTGGCCCACAATATCCCATAGAAGTTATCTGTATATGTTTGAGTAATTTAAACAGTGGCCAAATCAGGATATCTAACAAATAAGCCTTATGATTAAAATTCATTATGGTTTTCAGTCAAAAGTTCAGAGTTAATTAAGTGTTTAAACAGTATTAAAATGCTAAGAAAATTTAAGATTTGTGAAATTTATCCTTTTAATTTATTTGATTTATAATAAATTATATTTTAGAAAGTTTCTAGTTCTTAGAAACAATTGAAAATCAAATATATTAAATGTATACATGCAGTGAAAGGGAATTAACTTCTCTCTTATTGAGCACTCTTTATAAGTGATAAGTTTATCAGATTTTAAATAACATGCCATAAGTAATTAAGATATATTAGTTAGCCCTGACTGGTTTGGATCAATGGATAGAGCATTGGCCTGCAGACTAAAAGACATATTAGTTAATGTATCTTTTAAAATCTTTATAAAATTATAAATTAAACGTAAAAGCTTAGAAAAATATGATTTTTAACTAGTAATTTTGATTAGCTTATGTTAAAGCCAAAGTAACTATCATCTTTTCTGTGCCTGAAAGTCACCCTCGAGTCACCTATTTTAATTGTGCCATTTGAACTAGAGGTAAAATTAGTAGTTAAGTGTTTGAGAACCCAACTAAGAGGTTTGTGTATTTTTCAAAAAGGCCTATTTTGCCTTTTGTTAGTTATAAAACAAACAGGACTGGAGTGATGACCTTTACTCTTTTAAGATCAATGGTTATGAAGAACTTTTCAGAAAACCAAGATTAATTTTATCCAAAGAAATACTATCTCCAGTGCTTGAGATTCCTATAATTAAAAATGCATTGCTCTGACTGGTGTTCTCAGTGGTTAGAGTGTTGGCCTACATACCCAAATGGTCTCAGGTTCAATTTCCATTCAAGGGCATGCACCTGGGTTGCAGGTTTGATCCTCTGCCCCAGGGGGAGGCACATCAATGTTTCTCTCTTTTTCTCTCTTTCTTTGTCTCCCCCTTCCTCCCCTACCCCCTTTCACTTTATTTAAAAAAAAATCAATGGAAAAAATATCCTTTGATAAGGATTAACACCACCACCAAAAAGTGCATTCATTGAACACTGACTCTCCTAAACTTCTGAGGGTTAAAAAGACATATTCCTAGTCCCACTTTTTTGGGACTTCATAGTCTTGTTGGGGAGGCAGACCGGTTTATAATGACTAAGAAGCAGTGCAGAATCTGAAAATACTAGAAGAAAACACTATGAGATATTGAGGGATGGAGAACAGAACTATGTTCTGAGAGAGGGTGGGAAGTAGGTCTGGAAAGGCTCTCTGAAGGAATGACATTTGAGGTGATGTCAGAGGATCTTTATAATACCTATAGGTAGAGATGGATTGTAAGGGCAACCAGCTGGCCAGACCAGTGCAGCAGAGGTGCAGAGACTAGAAATGTGAGTGCACACGTAGGGAATAATGAGAGCACCATGAGAATGAAAGTGAATGGCCTTTACCCCCCTATTGTCTGAGGTCTATGGGGGAGGAGGGGGGTGTATGTAATACTTTCAACACTAAAGAATTGAAAAAAACACACAAAACAATTTATGCCCATTTATACCTTTGCTTGTGCTGTGATATTTTTCTTCCCCAGGCACCATCCCAAAACTCTCCTTCCAAGTCACAGAAATGCCTCTTCCTTCACTCAAATACTCCTTTTGAGACTCAGGCCAAGATTGTCTCTTTACTCCAATATGTTCAAACTAGTTCTTTGTCATGTAACTACATATTATGTTGGGCAACTTATGGTGAATTGTTAAAGGGGAGTGGCACTTATTCTCAACATTTTTTTGTTTCCAGGAAGAAGGCTTTTTTCCTAAACACACTGGCTTCTTGCCCTAATTGATGGGCCTGGGAAGAGAAACTGGGTGGTCACAACTTGTCCTCTTTCTCTCTTATCCTTTCTTGATGGCCAGGCTGCCCTACACATTATTTCTTGCTTCTCTGCTTCAAAAGTTTTCTGAGGACAACTTCAACGTAAAATCCTTTGGGTGTCTACAATGTTTATGACTAGGTAGTTTTGCCTAATTCTGGGGTTTAGGAAGCCCATTATAGGCATGCACTAAAGGCACATTTTCCAACCAAGACTTTCTCATTAAGAATGTATTATTTTGCGCTCTGTCTGAGGAACAGCAGCTGTGTGTGAAGCCTCTCCCCACCAGCCAGAGGAGCCACCACTACTGTGAACAGCACCCACCAGAGGAGCTGCTACCAACTGAGGAGCAGCTGCTACCACAACTTCCCGAAGAGCAACCGCAGCCCGAGGAGACACTGCCACCCAAGGAGCAGCCACTGAATGACTCAACATCTAGGTATGGTGGTATGATCAAACATGGGTAGACAAAGAAACCCCCAAAGGAAAGAAAAGGAAGACTCGCCAGAAAAACAGCTAAGTGATACATGAGACAGGGGGTCCCTCGAGGGTGAGGATGACAGAGTCCAATGCGCTGGGGGGTCCTGCATGCACGACTCTGGAGACCAGGTTCAGAGACACAGGTCTAACTTTATTGAGGAAGTACAGCCGTATATAAAGGGGTAAGCAGCCAACGCAATAGGGACATGCTTGCTATGTTATCCAATGGGCGTGAGGGTCGGGGCTAAGAGTAGGTGGCTCTTGGAGATTTGTCAGGTGGGCGTTGCCACTTCCTGATGTGCCAAGGAAGTCTGTTCACTGGAGTGTGTTCAGAGCGTAGCATCAGTCGCAGCACTGAGATAAATCTCCTGAGCTCTTCCTACATCTCCCCCTTCCCTTTTTATAAGTGCCTGCTGGATGTGGATAATCATAGCTTGCTGTGCATCTATTCTTTGGATCATGGAGTAAAAGCAGTGAAACGAACAGAATGCAAGGAGGCCTCCTGCTGCTAGGACGACCCATATGAATATGTTAGCAGGATTTAACCAGGAGGTTAGATGGCTGAGGGCATCACTTAAGAAACTAAACTCAACGGGTTTCACTTGGGTATTGTTGATTTTTAGGATTTCTCACTGGAGCTGATAGGTGCTGTTTAGGAATGCCTGGCTGAATGGACCTTTAAGGAGATTTGCTAATTTTTTGTGCTCCCAGGAGGCATTTCTCACTGGAATGGGCATTACACAGATGGCAGTGTATCTTATATCACATTGGGTGTGTGATATTTGCATAAATTATCGAGGTCTTCTTGGATTAAATCTATTTGTTGTTGTAAATTGAGTAACACCCCCCATACCTGTTGGTTTATTGTTGCTTGTGTAGCAAAGGCTTGGGCCGTGACCTCTGATAAGGAGTTTAGACTCTGCGCTGTTAATCCCTCCTGGGCTAGGGAAGTGATTCCTGTGGCCATACCTTCTATAGCGGCTATTATGGAAGAGATTATTAATATTACTAGTCCTACAGCCCTTTTTTCTATTTTCTGGAATTCCTTATGGATTATTAGTTCACCCGGCCCGTCCCAATCGCTGACTTCTACTGGAACCCATAAGTAGCGAGGGGGTGCGCATGGCTAGAGCGTAGGCATGGTTTGGATTCTAGCAATTAGTATACAAGATTGCTGGGTACAAGTAAAAGCGCTATAATTGCTTTGTAAGAAGAAGAAGGGGGGTCTCACACAGGGCCAGTAACTAAAACTATGAGTGGCTTTGGGGTTGACTGTGACGTTGTTGTCTCATCTACTTGTCAGCTTTTTCCAGGTGCCGTTATACAGGTGGGCCCCTTTTAGGCCGGTGAAGGCTCTTTGATCAATACATGTATTGGGCCCGCATAAATCCCACCACCCGAATTGGGAGCACAACCTTTGTATGGGGTTTCTTAGTGCAAATGGTGTCATTCCCTTTCTTAACTGTCTCCCCCAAATTCCCAGGGCGCCCGTCTGCGCGTCGGGTTGTGAGTCACGGAGGCATTCTACCCAGGGGATGCTCGTGGAAGGGAGGAGTATGGGGGGTGACTCCTCAGGGAGGAAAAGGTAAGGGCAGAGGGGTACTGTGGAGGGGCTGGTGGAGACCCTGGTCTAGCTCGATAAAGCCAAGGGAAAGGTTGCATTAAGTCCCAGCATAGCCCCCTCTTTACAGAAATGGTTATTACAGTAAAAGTCCCCGGTTTCATGAGGTGCTAGGTATATCCACCCTTGTCCTGGGGTAGTCCCATTATCTAGAGTCCACTTAAGGAGATTAGGGCTACTGGTATCAGCCCATACCATCCCGCTCCATGGCGATGAGACCGGTTCCGCTCCGTCACAGGGTAAGCTTACAGAGCAGTTAGACACTTGGACAGCGGGTAATTGTAGGCTGTCGGCACTAGCAGGCATGAGCACCCCTGGATGAGGTATGGCCACCCATACATGTTGTGCTCGCGCCTGAGAGTTTGCTGTTATGATGGCACATATTAATAGGAATAATGTCCCTGCTGACGGATTGCCTTCTGGTGCCATGCATGCAGCTTAGTCCTGTAGATTCTTGATGTCTCCCCAGGTAATGTTGTGGGCCCGTTGGTGTCTTGGTCATCTCCACCGCCGGGGCTGGCTGTCCTCTATGGTCAGGTCCTCCATTTCCTCTACCGGGGGTGATGGTGATGGTGGTCTACGGCTCATCACTGGTGGTGCAGGGTTTGAAGTTACGGGCAGGAATCCACGCAGGATTTTTCTCACCTTCTAGAAAAATATAAGCAAACCCTCTCCCTGGGGTTAAGAGTGGGTCAGCGCCCTTCCAAATCCCGGTTAGTGGATCTCTCCACTGGACCAAGGGGAGAGGTGTTGGTATGTCTCCGAGACCTCCTCAATGTTTGAAAATGGGAGGAAGACCGTCAGGGGCAAAATGAAAATAATTGAGGGTTATGAGAGCCTGTAATAGTTGCTGTTGAGGTGTTAATCTTTGGTCTATCGTTTCCCTCCCTTGTTCTTTAGTAAGCTGGATTTTTAACTCTTTATTTTGTCTTTTTATTATGGCTTGCCCTTGTGGGTTGTATGGTATGCACTAACGTGCTTGATGTTATGTTTCATGAGGAATTGTTGAAAAGCCTCGCTAGTGTAGCAGGGGCCATTATCTGTTTTAATTTCCTAGGGGAAGCCTAATGTTAAAAATGCCCCATTGAGGGTTGCTATTGCATGACGAGTCTTTTCACCTGTGTGAGATTGAGCATATGTGGCCCCAGAGCAAGTGTCAACGATTACATGTACATGTTTGAGTCTACTGAAGCTGGGAATATGGGTCATCTCTGCTTGCCATAGGCATTGGGTTGGAGCCCCCAGGGGTTGACCCCTTGTGGCTGGAGGGAACCTAAAGGCAATAGGGGGCCACAGGTTTTGCATGCCCATATGCGATGCTTGTAGCTAGAGAGGGTTAGATGAGGAAATAGCTTGTGCAAGCTAGCTGCCTTTATCTCTGGATTGTTTTTCCTCTTGTCTTCATGGCTGGAATATTGCTGATAATTCCACTCTGTTGCAGGAATCTACATGGCCTTGGAGTTGTTTTCTAAAAATATACAAACGTATTCTCAACCAAAGGTTAATAAAGGAAACTTTACTTGGGATTCTATTTATTTTTGCTTAAATGAATTTCCTTTGGCTTATTTTGACACCACTTATGTTTTTCTGTGTGTCTTGCTGTTAGCATTATAAATGAAAAAATTTTCTAGATGTAAATTAGTTACAGGATATTTTTCCTTACATGGTATTTTTCCACTATCCCCTCCTTTTTGATTTAATTATTAGAAGACTTTTTGGAAAATTTATAATGCAGTCTAGATAACTTTAAATTTTAATTTTTTTGCACAAAAATATGACTGCTTTAGGTTCATTGCATGTTAAGCAATTTTTCTATGAAATGAAAATTTTGGTTAATACTACTTGTTTCAATTAAACTCGTTACTGTCAAATTTAATACTCTAACAACAATCTTAGTTTACACTGTAAATATTAATGGAAAGGATTATTTTGCATCCTTGAGAAGGCCCTGAGCATTCCTGGTGTTAAGCTGGATTTAGATATAGGGTAGCCGCTATTAGCCAAGTTTCTGTCATCTGGATACCGATTTCAGCTGGGCATGGGAATTGAGAAGCAGCCATGGGTGCAGGAGACCTCCCTCAGAAGGGGCAAGTGTTCAAGCCCCTGCATAATTGTGGGGGGGCTGTGAGGATCTGTGTTCCACCTCTGTTGGCCTCAAACTTCTCTCCTAAGGCCCCTCTGAGACTGTTCCTGTCTTAGGTCATTTCTCCCTGAGGAATTTTACCCATCTCTGGCAAACCAGCCATCCTCCGGGGCCAAGCAGGGTGATGTGAGGTTCAGTTCTGTCTCCTTGGTAGCCTATGTCCCCATGGCCTCCATGCCCAGCAACTGCCTTGGGATCCCCTCGCCTGCTGGCGGGGCCCCGGCATTGGTCACATACCTTGGGGAACCCAGGTTTCTTCTCCAGAGAGGGCCCAGCTCACGCCATTGGGAGAGAGACAGATTTATGGTACTAGCCACTATGAGGCTTTAACCTTAGCATGAACAGAGAGCTCAGGCAACAGCTGTGGGCAATTGGAAGAGTGACCCTCTTGGCAAAAAGGGTAAGAGAGGCCAATATAGAATGCTTAAGTGCCTTCCCAGGGAGCCTTTCACAAAGTGGAAGGGATTAAATCCTTTCATGTCCTTAAATTATATTGCTGCCAAACATTTAAAGAATTAGTTTGTAAGCTTGTTTGGAATAAATGTATAACATGCTGTCATAAAATATTAAAAATTATTAATTAGCTTCTGTTATTTTAAATTATAGCTTAAAATTCTACTGCTGTATTTTAAGAAATATTAAACAAAATAACTGGCCTTGCCTCTTCTTATAGGCAAAAACTGAAGATATATATTCATTAACTTTTACCTGATAAAGCTCTCCATGTGATTTCAAGCATATTAAATTGGCTTTACTAAAAGATCCTTTAAGAAGAGAGAATAAACTTTTGAAAACATTTCAGGGCCCATGAAATGTCTCAAAGTCATTCCTGGGTTATAGTTTTGAAATCTAACTTGAAGGACCATTAAATATATAAGTGTATATATGATTTAAAGATTATATACTTTTTATAATTATCAAGAGACACCAATCAAACCAAAACTGATCCCTGTATACAAAAATTTCGGTTGTGATTATAGAATTTATTCTCTTTTCTAATCAGACCAATGAATAACATATTTTGAACACCGAATTTTTCAGAGAAAGCACAAGATATTCTTAACAATGAATTTCTATAGTCTTAGTTGGCAAGTTAAACATTCAGCATTTCTTTAGATTACTAAGAGCAGGTGCTTTCTTCCTTATGTAATCCCAAGTATACTGTATTAGTCAAATTTAGTATTGGAAGGGTTAAAGAGAAGAAAACTGGACAGAGAAATTGTTATGTTTACTAGCAGCTTGTGTCCTTGAGTCCAACATAGTTCAGATAAGTAAAAAGCAACAAAGAACTCTCTCTCCCTGCTCTCCCTGCCAACGGCCTCTTTTTATTTATTTTTTCTGCATTAACCATTTGGATATTGGGAATATTGTTGCAGGTCCGGTGGCATTTGTTGCAGCTGTGGGGTTAACATTCACAGGAAAGAGTCCAGGGGTCTATAGCCCTAAAGATATCTTTGCTCTATCTCTCTGGCTACACATGGATTGATATATCCCCATCCATGGATTATCATCCATGTCCCCCATGAAAGGATTACTTGGGGGCCGCTTGGCAGTTAAACTTCTTGTTCGCTCTGCAAGGGGAGCCGGGGAGGGGAGGTTGACTCCAGCAGGAAACCTCCTGGTGAGACTCCCCTGCTTTTACCTCGCTAGAGATTTTTTCTGTCTCAGTTTCAGCCTTCCTTGAGCTTTGAGAAACTACTTTTGGTTTGTTGAAAAGCCCAGGGATCTTCGGGGGCTCTGGAGAGGAATAGGGAGGCAGAGGGTCTTCTGTTCCCCTGCCCACACCTCTGGTGGTGGAGATCCAGGGGTTAAATGCTATTAGAACATTCCAGAGCTTTTGTAGTTCCTTTACTGTTACTTTTACTCTCCTACTCTGTATCAGTGTATTGAGCGCCTGATGGGCTGAAGGGGAAAGATTTCCCATCATTATAGAGGGTCACTCATCCAATGTGGTGCATGCTGTTCCCTGGTCCCTGTTTGGGTGCCAGATGAGACGGGGGTCCCTCAGGGGTGAGGATGAGAGAGTCCAATGCGCTGGGGCATCTTGTATGCATGACTCTAGAGACCAGGTTCAGAGACACAGGTCTAACTTTATTGAGGAAGTAAAGCCGTATATAAAGGGGTAAGCAGCCAATGCAATAGGGGCACGCTTGCTATGTTATCCAATGGGTGTGAGGGTCAGGGATAAGAGTAGGTGGCTCTTGGAGATTTGTCAGGTGGGCGTTGCCACTTCCTGGTGTGCCAAGGAAGTCTGTTCGCTGGAGTGTGCTCAGAGCGTAGCATCAGCCACAGCACTGAGATAAATCTCCTGAGCTCTTCCCAAAGATACAGAGGCATGCAACATGACAGCAAAATAATTCAGATTAAGGGTCCTAGAGTGCATAAACCGGATGGAGGAGAAAAATCAACAACTTGTGCAAGAAACAAGAAGAAATAGATGAAAAAATCAATAACTTATGTAGGAACCAAGAAGAAATGAAGAGTGATATAGCTGCAATAAAAAAACACCATTGAAAGTTTCAACAGTAGACTAGGAAAAGCAGAGGACCGAATTAGCGAATTAGAAGACGGAAACAAAACACACCCAAACTGAACTGAAATTGGAGAAAAAACTTAAAAGACAGGAGGACAGCCTAAGGGAGCTATGGGACAACATGAAACAAAACAACATATGAATAATAGGGGTGCCAGAACAACAGAAAGAGGAACAATGGTTAGAAAACCTATTGGAAGAAATAATATCAGAAAACTTCCCTGAGGTGGAGAAGAAAAAAGTCACACAAGCACAGAGAGTCCCAAACAAGATGAACCCGAAAAGACCCACTCCAAGACACATCATAATTACCATGGCAAATGTTCAAGACAAAGAGAGAATCTTAAAGGCTGCAAGAGAGAGACAGAAAGTTATATACAAGGATTCTGCCATTAGATTATCAAATGATTTCTCAAAGAAACACATCAGGCCAGAAAAGATTGGACAGAAATTTACAAAATAATGCAAAGCAAAGGACTGAATATTCTTGGTAATACTCAAGACTGAGGACTGAGTATTCTTGGGAATACTCAATCCAGAAAGGCTATCATTCAAAATTGAAGGGGAAATAAGATGCTTCACAGACAAAAAAAGGCTAAGGGAGTTTATCACCACCAAGCCAGCAATGCAAGAAATGCTAAAAGGACTGGTGTAAAAAGAAGAAATAAAAATCTAAGAAAAAAAAACAGCCACCCACAAAAAAAGAAATCGCTACAAACAAGTACCTTTCAATAATAACTTTAAATGTAAATGGACTAACTACTCCAACCAAAAGATATCGAGTGGTTGATGGATAAAAAAACATGACCCACACATTTGCTATCTACAAGAAACCCACCTCAGAATAAGGGACTTATACAGACTGAAAGTGAAGGGATGAAAAAATATCTTTCAGGCAAAGGGAAATGAAAAAAAAAGCTGGGGTAGCAATACTTATATCGGACAGAATAGACCTCAAAGTGAAGGCCATAACAAGAGATAAGGAAGACCACTTCATAATACTAAAGGGAATAATACAACAAAAACATATAACCCTGATAAACATATATGCACCCAATGCAGGAGCACCCAAATACATAAAGAAACTCCTGGAAGATATCAAAGGAGAGATCAATAACAATAAAATCATAGTAGGGGACTTTAATACACCACTGACATCACTGGATAAATCCTTTAGACAAACAATCAGCAAAGAAAAAGCAATCCTAAATGACTCACTAGATCAAATGGACTTAATTGACATCTTCAGAACACTTCACCCCAAAGTCACAGAATATACATTCCACTCAAGTGCTCATGGGACAGATTTAAAAATAGACCACATATTGGGTCACAAACAAAGTCTCCCCAAATTCAAGAAGATTGAAATCATACTAAGCATCTTCTCAGACCACGATGGCATAATATTAGAAATAAACTACAATAAAAACAACACAAAATGCTCAAACACTTGGAAGCTCAATAGCATGTTATTAAATATTGATTTGGTTACCAATGAGATCAAAGAAGAAATTAAAAACATCCTGGAAACTAATGACAATGACAACACAACAATCCAAAACCTATGGGACACAATGAAAGCAATCCTGAGAGGGAAATTTATAGCTCTACAGGCCTATCTCAAAAAACAAGAAACAATGAGAATAAATTATCTAACCCTACAACTCAAAGTATTACAAAGAGAGCAACAAGAAAAGCCCAGTGTAAGCAGAAGGAAGGAAATAATAAAGATCAGAGTGGAGATAAACTACATAGAGACCAAAAAAACAATACAGAAAATCAATGAAACCAAGAGCAGGTTCTTTGAAAGGATAAACAAGATTGACAAACCTCAAGCCAGACTCATCAAGAAGCAAAGGGAGAGAACCCAAATAAACAAAATCAGAAACGATAGAGGCGAAATAACAACAGACCCCACAGAAATACAAATGATTGTTAAACACTACTATGGACAACTCTACTCCAACAAATTAGACAACCTGGAGGAAATGGACATATTCTTAGAAAAATACAACATTCCAAAACTTAATCAAGAAGAATCTAAAAATCTCAATAGGCCAATAACTATGGAGGAAATTGAAGCAGTCATCAAAAAGTTTCCAGCAAACGAAAGCCCAGGACCTGACAGCTTCACAGGGGAGTTTTACCAAACATTCAAGGAAGAACTAAATCCTATCCTCAGACTATTACAAAAAATCCACCAGTAAGGAACACTTCCAAGCTCATTCTATGAAGGCAGCATCACCCTAATACCAAAACCGGGTAAAGACAACACAATGAAAGAGAATTACAGGCCAATATCCCTCATGAATATAGATACCAAAATCCTCAACAAAATCTTAGCAAATCGGATTCAGCAGTACATCAGAAAGATCATACACCATGACCAAGTAGGATTTATCCTGGGGATGCAAGGATGGTACAATATCCGCAAATCAATAAACGTGATACATCACAGAAACAAATGGAAAGAAAAAAACCACATAGTCATATCAATTGATGCAGAAAAAGCATTTGACAAAATCCAACACCCATTTTTGATAAAAACTCTCAGCAAGGTGGGAATAGAAGGATCCTACCTCAACATAATAAAAGCCATATATGACAAACCAACAGCCAACATCATACTCAATGTACAAAAACTAACACCATATCTCCTAAGAACAGGAACAAGACAGGGATGCCCACTCTCACCACTCCTGTTCGATATAGTACTGGAAGTATTAGCCATTGCAATTAGACAAGAAGAAGAAATAAAAGGTATCCAAATTGGAAAAGAAGAAGTAAAATTTTCCTTATTTGCACGTGACAGATTATACATCAGAAAACTATTAGACTTAATAAATGAACTCGGCAATGTAGCAGGATACAAAATTAACACTAAGAAATCTATGGCATTTCTATACACCAATAGTGAACTTACAGAAAGAGACTTAAAAAACAATCCCATTTACCATTGCACCAAAAAATTAAGATACCTAGGAATAAATTTAACTAAGGAGGTAAAAGACCTCTACTCAGAAAACTACAGGACGTTGAAAAAAGAAATAGAGGAAGACATAAACAGATGGAAAAACATACCATGTTCTTGGATTGGTAGAATCAACATCATTAAAATGTCCATACTACCAAAAGCAATCTATACATTCAATGCATTTCCCATTAAAATGCCAATGGCATATTTCACAGACCTAGAACGAACTCTCCAAAAATTCATCTGGAATAAAAAAAGACCCAAATAGCTGCCACAATCCTGAGAAAGAACAAAGTAGGTGGGATCTCAATACTAGATATCAAGCTGTATTACAAAGCCACTGTTCTCAAAACTGCCTGGTATTGGCACAAGAACAGACATATAGATCAATGGAATAGAATAGAGAGCCCAGAAATCAGCCCCAACCAATACGCTCAATTAATATTTGACAAAGGAGGCAAGAACATACAATGGAGCCGATAGTGTCTTCAATAAATGCTGTTGGGATAATTGGACATATACATGCAAAAAAATGAAACTAGAGCACCAACTTACACCATACACAAAAATAAACTCAAAATGCATAAAGGACTTAAATGTACGATGGGGAACCATAAAATTCTAGAAGAATCCAAAGGCAACAGAATCTCAGACATATGCCAAAGCAATTTCTTCACTGATACAGCTTCTAGGGCATTGGAAACTAAAGAGAAAATGAACAAATGGGACTACATCAAAATAAATAGCTTCTGCACAGCAAAAGAAACCATAAACAAAACAGCAAGAAAGCCCACTGCGTGGGAAAATATATTTGCCAATGTTATATGTGATAAAGGCCCAATCTCCAAAATTTATAGGGAACTTATGCAACTTAACAAAAGGAAGATAAACAATCCAATCAAAAAATGTGCAAAGGACCTAAATAGACACCTTTTAAAAGAGGACATTCAGAAAGCCAAGAGACATATGAAAACATGCTCAAATTCACTAATCATCTGAGAGATGCAAATCAAAACAACAATGAGATACCATCTCACACCTGTCAGAATGGCTATCATCAAAAAATCAACAAGCAACAAGTGCTGGAGAGGATGTGGAAAAAAGGAACACTTGTGCACTGCTGTTGGGAATGCAGACTGGTGCAGCCACTTTGGAAGACAGTATGGAGTTTCCCCAAAAAACTAAAAATGGAACTCCCGTTTGACCCTGTGATCCCACTTCTAGGAATATATCCAAGAAAACAGAAACATCAATCAGAAAGGATATATGCACCCCTATGTTCATAGCAGCACAATTTACCGTAGCTAAGATCTGGAAACAGCCTAAGTGCCCATCAGTAGAAGAATGTATTAGAAAACTGTGGTACATCTACACGATGGAATACTATGCTGCTGTAAAAAAGAAGGAACTCTTACCATTTGCAATGGCATGGATGGAACTGGAGAGCATTATGCTAAGTGAAATAAGCCAGTCAATGAAGGAAAAATACCACATGATGTCACTCATTTCTGGATAATAGAGACCATTATAAACTTATGAACAAAAATAGATACAGAGGCAGAGCTGCCTAGAACAGACTGTCAAAGTACAGCGGGTAAGCCGGAGAAGTTTGAAGGGCAGGAAGCGGATGGAGGTAAGAGATCAACCGAAGGACTTGTATGCATGCATATAAGCATAACCAATGGACATAAGACACTGGGGGTAGGGGAGGCCAGGGGATTGTTAAAGGTGGGAAAAAAAGGAGAAATATGTAATACTCTTTGTAATACTTTAAGCAATAAAACAATTTAAAAATTTTTACATTAAAAAAAATAGGAGATCATGAGGCAACAATCATGAAGAAAGTGCTGAGAAGCAGCAGAGAAGCTGACCCTGACGTTGCTGAGCTACTGAATGACGTCGGAGCTGCTTTGTAGGCGAGACACAGAAGCGCCTTCTTAGTTGTCTTAACAAACTGCAGCTAAAAGTAATTCTGCTTGACAGTCTCAAAAATGAATACCAGGACGGAAGATGGCATCGATATAGGCAGACACGTCCAAGGTCGTGTCCAGGAGCAAATGGAATGAGCAGCTGAAACTAGTAACACTCACACCGAATTGGCGAAATTGCTCACCTGGTGAGAGGGATTGCAGCCGGGAAGAGCAGAACTACCCTGGAAAGGTAAAAAAAAAACAGGGATTTGGGCAGGAAAGTTTGCCAGACCTCTGAGCCCAGAGAGTCAGAGGGAGACCGCGTGGCAGACAGCTGCGTCCCTTGGGACAGGCACAGCCCCTGACCGGGGGGGGGGGGTGGGGGTGGGGGGAGGAGAACCTCAGGATTCCTGGCGCCGCCAGGGGAATTGAGAGCTGGGTTCTGTGATCACGGAGGACTGAGCCTAAAGGGGGCAGCCTGAAGAGCTGACCTGACCATGCAGTCCCGGTAAGAGAAGAAGCTTACAGAAACCAAGCCTTCCCCGTTTCCGTGGCCGGCATTTGTTTGTTTGTTTTCACTGAATCCTGTTCATGGGACATTTCAGATACAGACACTCACCTGTGCTGAAGAGAAGGAGAGTGTGCGGAGGAGTGGAATCTGGGGAGAGACTGGGGAAAGAGGGGGAGCTGGGAGAGGTGGCAGTGAATTGAGTGCTGAGACACCCCTGAGCCCAGGACTGGGGCAGCCATCCTCTCTGGAGAGTGAAACTCCTCCCCCCAGCCCCCAGGCAAGGAGCACAGCCACACCCAGATTCCACCCTGTCTGAGATCAAGGATTAAGATAACCTTATCAGTCCCTGGGAGTTAACAGGGTCTGGCCTATAGAGGGATTTTCAATCCCAGCAACAACATAGCGCCGGTAACTAACTATTACGCAGTCAGCTCTGGGCAGTGAACTTCCAATGGACAGAGAGGCCCTATAGCCTCAGAGGCCAACCCCAGAACACTGCCACCCAGAGGCTGACCCACAAACTGACTCTTTGTTAAACACAAAATAAGGCAGTCTGGGAAATAAATGCGGCATGCTTTAAAATAAGGACTGTGGTTTACAACACAGAGGAACAGTATATCGCAGGGAAACTCAATACTCTCCTGAATACCTGCAAGGTCTAAGGCGAGCCACACTGAAGAATAGAAGAAACGAAGGACCTCCACTACTGCAATTTTTTTTTCTTTTTTCACTTTTTAACTAAGAAACCAATTTTTTTTCATTTTTTTTTCTGTTCTTTTTTTTTTCTTTTCTTATTTTTCCATCACCTGATTTTACCCTTTTAATTACTACCTTCTTATTTTTAACCAGTATTATTACTGCTACCATTTTACCATTTTTTAAAGTGCCATTTTATTTTCACTTTATTTTATTTTGGGATTAGTGTTCTCCATTCTATTTTCATTGCTATATTATTGGTTGTTTCTAGTTTGCATTCATATCCAGGGAGCTGTTACTGGAATTTGTTGGGATTAATGGCTGTTCTATAGGAGTATTCTCCTCATATAAAAAGTCTCTTCCCCTCTTCCACTTCATTCTCTCTTTTCGCTCTTTTTTTTTTCCTTTCTTTTCTCGCTTTTATTTTCCCCCCTCCTTTTTCCCAATTTCATTTTTGCACTCCTTTTTTTGGTCCCTACTTTTCTTTTCTTTTTTCTCTTTGATCTTTTTCTCTTCCTTCTTCCTTATCCCCTACTTCTCTTAATTCAGGTGGTCACCTTTATTTGGGGTTATTAATATCGTGAATATATTTGTGTATAGTGCCTGGTACGTGGTGCCTTGTTGTGTTGTATTTTGTGCCTTTAAATCAACGCAGCAGATCCAAGCAACAGCAACCTCCTGAGCACCACATCCTCTGCTGAGGAACAGCAGCTGTACGTGAAACCTCGCCCCACCAGCCAGAAGAGCCACCACAGCTGTGAACAGCACCCACCAGAGGAGCTGCTGCCAACAGAAGAGCAGCTGCTACCGCAACCGCCCGAAGAGCAACCACAGACCAAGGAGTCACTGCCACCAAGGGAGCAACCACTGAACGACTCAACGTCTAGATATGTCAGTGAGATCAAACATGGGTAGACAAAGAAACCCCCAAAGGAAAGAGAAGGAGGAATCTCCAGAAAAGCAGCTAAGTAATACAGAGGCATGCAACATGACAGATAAAGAATTCAGAATAAGTGTCCTAGAGTGCATAAACCGGATGGAGGAAAAAATCGACAACCTCTGCAAGAAGCAAGAAGAAACAGATGAAAAAATCGATAACATATGGAAGAAGCTAGAAGAAACATATGAAAAAATCAACAACTTAAGTAAGACCCAAGAAGAAATGAAGAGTGATATAGCTGCAAAGAAAAACTCCATTGAAAGTATCAACAGTAGACTAGGAGAAGTGGAGGACCGAATTAGTGAATTAGAAGACAAGGAAGCAAAACACACCCAAAATGTACTGCAATTGGAGAAAAAAATTAAAAGACAGGAGGAGAGCCTAAGGGAGCTTTGGGACAACATGAAACGAAACAACATACGAATAATAGGAGTACCAGAACAACAGAAGGATGAACAAGGATTAGAAAACCTACTCGAAGAAATAATATCAGAAAACTTTCCTGAGGTGGGGAAGAAAAAAGTCACACAAGCCCAGAGAGTCCCAAACAAGGTGAACCCGAAAAGACCCACACCAAGACACATCATAATCACCATGGCAAATGTTCAGGACAAAGAGAGAATCTTACAGGCTGCAAGAGAGAGACGGAAAGTTACATACAAGGTATCTCCCATTAGATTGTCAAATGACTTCTCAACAGAAACACATCAGGCCAGAAAAGAATGGACTGTAATTTACAAAGTGATGCAAAGCAAAGGACTGAATCCAAGAATACTCTATCCAGCAAGGCTATCATTCAACCTTTAAGGGGAAATAAGAAGCTTCACAGACAAAAAAAGGCTAAGGGAGTTTGTCACCACCAAGCCAGCAATGCAAGGAATGCTAAAGGGACTGGTATAAAAATAAGAAATAAAAAGCTCAGAAAGAAAACAGCCACACAAAAAAAGAAATGGCTACAAACAAGTACCTTTCAATAATAACTTTAAACGTAAATGGACTAAATGCTCCAACCAAAAGACATCGAGTGGCTGAATGGATAAAAAAACATGACCCATACATCTGCTGTCTACAAGAAACCCACCTCATTAGAAGGGACTCACACTGACTGAAAGTGAAAGGATGGAAAAATATCTTTCAGGCAAATGGAAAGGAAAAGAAAGCTGGGGTAGCAATACTTATATCGGACAAAATAGACCTCAAAGTGAAGGCCTTAACAAGAGATAAGGAAGGCCACTTCATAATACTAAAGGGATCAATACAACAAGAAGATATAACCCTGGTAAACATATATGCACCCAATGTAGGAGCACCCAAATTCATAAAAAAACTCCTGGAAGATATCAAAGGAGAGATCGACAACAATACAATCATAGTAGGGGACTTTAATACACCATTGACAGCACTGGATAAGTCCTTTAGACAAACAACCAGCAAAGATACAGCAATCCTAAATGACTCACTAGATCAGATGGACTTAATAGACATCTTCAGAACACTTCACCCCAAAGCCAGAGAATATACGTTCTTCTCAGGTGCTCATGGGACATCTTCAAAAATAGACCACATATTGGGTCACAAGCAAAGTATCCCCAAATTCAAGAAGATTGAAATCATAAAAAGCGTCTTCGCAGACCACGATGGCATAATATTAGAAATAAACTACAATAAAAACAACACAAAATACTAAAACACCTGGAAGCTGAATAGCATGCTATTAAATATTGATTGGGTTACCAATGAGATCAAAGAAGAAGTTAAAAACATCCTGGAAACTAATGACAATGAAAACACAACAATCCAAAACCTATGGGACACATTGAAAGCAGTCCTGAGAGGGAAGTTTATAGCTCTACAGGCCTATCTCAAAAAACAAGAAAAAATGGTAGTAAATCATCTAACTCTACAACTCAAAGAATTAGAAAGAGAGCAACAAAAAAACCCCAGAGTGAGCAGAAGGAAGGAGATAATAAAGATTAGAGCAGAAATAAATGACATAGAGGCCAAAAAAACAATACAGAAAATTAATGAAACCAAGAGCTGGTTCTTTGAAAGGATAAACAAGATTGACAAACCTCTAGCCAGACTCACCAAGAAGCAGAGAGAGAGGACCCAAATAAATAAAATCAGAAACGATAGAGGCGAAATAACAACAGACCCCACAGAAATACAAATGATTGTTAAAAAATACTATGGACAGCTCTACTCCAACAAACTAGACAACCTGGAGGAAATGAACACATTCCTAGAAAAATACAACATTCCAAAACTCAATCAGGAAGAATCTAAAAATCTCAACAGGCCAATAACTATGGAAGAAATTGAAGCAGTCATCAAAAAGCTTCCATCAAACAAAAGCCCCGGACCAGACGGCTTCACAGGGGAGTTTTACCAAACATTCAAGGAAGAACTAAAACCTATCCTCCTCAGACTACTACAAAAAATTCAAGAGGAAGGAACACTTCCAAGCTCATTCTAGGAAGCCAGCATCACCCTAATACCAAAACCAGGTAAAGACAACACAATGAAAGAGAATTACAGGCCAATATCCCTCATGAACATAGATGCCAAAATCCTCCACAAAATCTTAGCAAATTGGATCCAGCAGTACATCAGAAAGATCATACACCATGACCAAGTAGGATTTATCCCAGGGATGCAAGGATGGTACAATATCCGCAAATCAATAAACGTGATACATCACATAAACAAATTGAAAGAAAAAAACCACATGGTCATATCAATTGATGCAGAAAAAGCATTTGACAAAATTCAACACCCATTTTTGATAAAAACTCTCAGCAAGGTGGGAGTAGAAGGATCATACCTCAACATAATAAAAGCCATACATGACCGGCCCACAGCCAACATCATACTCAACGGACAAAAACTAACACCATTTCCCCTAAGAACAGGAACAAGACAGGGATGCCCCCTCTCACTACTCCTGTTCAACATAGTACTGGAAGTGTTAGCCATTGCAATTCGGCAAGAAGAAGAAATAAAAGGCATCCAAATTGGAAAAGAGGAAGTAAAACTGTCCTTATTTGCAGACGACATGATATTATACATACAAAACCCTAGAGATTCCATCAAAAAGCTACTAGACTTAATACATGAATTTGGCAATGTAGCAGGATACAAAATTAACCCCAAGAAATCTGAGGCATTTCTATACACCAATAGTGAACTTTCAGAAAGAGAGATTATAAAAACAATCCCGTTTACCATTGCACCGAAAAAACTAAGCTACCTAGGAATAAACTTAACTAAAGAGGTAAAAGACCTCTACTCAGAAAACTACAGGACGTTGAAAAAAGACATAGAGGAAGACATAAACAGATGGAAGAACATACCGTGTTCATGGATTGGTAGAATCAACATCATTAAAATGTCCATACTACCCAAAGCAATCTATAAATTCAACGCACTTCCCATTAAAATACCAACAGCATACTTCAGAGGTCTAGAACGAACTTTCCAAAAATTCATCTGGAATAAAAAAAGACCCCAAATAGCTGCAGCAATCCTGAAAAAGAACCAAGTAGGTGGGATCTCAATACCAGATATCAAGTTGTATTACAAAGCCGCTGTTCTCAAAACTGCCTGGTACTGGCACAAGAATAGGCATATAGATCAATGGAATAGAATAGAGAGGCCAGAAATCGGCCCGAACCAATATGCTCAATTAATATTTGACAAAGGAGGCAAGAACATACAATGGAGTCAAGATAGTCTCTTCAATAAATGGTGTTGGGAAAATTGGACAGATATATGCAAGAAAATGTAACTAGACCACCAACTTACACCATACACAAAAATAAACTCAAAATGGATAAAGGACTTAAATGTACGACAGGATACCATAAAAATTCTAGAAGAATCCAAAGGCAAGAAAATCTCAGACATATGCCGAAGCAATTTCTTCACTGATACAGCTCCTAGGGCACTTGAAACTAAAGAAAAAATGAACAAATGGGACTACATCAAAATAAAAGGCTTCTGCACAGCAAAAGAAACCATCAACAAAACAACGAGAAAACCCACTGTGTGGGAAAACATATTTGCCAATGACATATCTGATAAGGGCCTAATCTCCAAAATTTATAGGGAACTCATACAACTTAACAAAAGGAAGATAAACAATCCAATCAAAAAATGGGCAAAGGACCTAAATAGACACCTTTCAAAAGAGGACATTCAGAAAGCCAAGAGACATATGAAAACATGCTCAAAGTCACTAATCATCCGAGAGATGCAAATCAAAACAGCAATGAGGTACCATCTCACACCTGTCAGACTGGCTATCATCAACAAATCAACAAACGACAAGTGCTGGAGAGGATGTGGAGAAAAAGGAACACTTGTGCACTGCTGGTGGGAATGCAGACTGGTGCAGCCACTATGGAAGACAGTATGGAGTTTCCTTAAAAAACTGAAAATGGAACTCCCATTTGACCCTGTGATCCCACTTCTAGGAATATATCCCAAGAAACCAGAAACACCAATCAGAAAGGATATATGCACCCCTATGTTCATAGCAGCACAATTCACCATAGCTAAGATCTGGAAACAGCCTAAGTGCCCATCAGTAGATGAATGGATTAGAAAACCATGGTACATCTACACGATGGAATACTATGCTGCTCTAAAAAGGAAGGAACTCTTACCATTTGCAACGTCATGGATGGAACTGGAGAGCATTATGCTAAGTGAAATAAGCCAGTCAATGAAGGAAAAATACCACATGATCTCACTCATTCATGGACAATAGAGACCATGATAAACTTTTGAACAATAATAGATACAGAGGCAGAGCTGCCTCAAACAGATTGTCAAACTGCAGCGGGAAGGCCGGGGAGGGTTGGGGGGCAGGAGGTAGGGAGGTAAGAGATCAACTAAAGGACTTGTATGCATGCATATAAGCATAACCAATGGACATAAGACACTGGGTGATAGGGGAGGCTAGGGGACTGTCTAGGGCGGGGGGATAAAATGGATACATATGTAATACCCTTTGTAATACTTTAAGCAAAAAAAAAAATTAAAAAAAGTAAAATAAAAGTGTTACTTTCATGATTCAAAAAAAAATAAATAAATAAAAAATAAAAAGATTTTATTATTTTGACCTTCATTTTCCTCCTCCTTGTCTATTTTTAATTGGTTCAGAACATGATTATGGTAACCCCAAAATAAATACTTCATTTCCACCGTGAAACCATAAACACAAATACCGATGATAATATGCACTTTGTCCAACCCTTGGTTCACTCACTTATTTGTTCTTTCAGGAAACATTTATGCATTGTCCACCATGTCCTCTATTGATAGATGCTTTTTGTTTCCTCCATAATATCAGAGATATATAATAAAACATTAAGAACTCAGATACTTGTTGATTTGTTGATGTTAAATAATTTGGATTTTATAGGCACAGGAAAGTAATTACAGTTAAAGGAGATAGTGTCAAAATCTTTCCCTCTCCCTCCCATTCAGAAATCAGGTTTGATATTCAGTGGAAATAGGGACCTGCACATTTATGTGTAAATAACTGATCCTTTCCTACATGCAAGTTTTGCTTGGTTTAGGATAAATATGCTACAAAATAAATCTAAGGAGTGGTGGGGAGTGATGGGTGCATGCAGAAAGGGTAGGTTGGGAATATTTAAAACATACTTAGATAAGTAGGTCTAATGAAAGAGTGGTGGATCACTTAGGTATGGTAAGTGATAAGAAGGCCTTTCATATGTCTGTCCTTATAAGATTCCTTACCTCCTTGCAAGGTCCTCAAAAATCATAATGAATAAATAAAACTTCTGTTATTGACTTTAAATTCCTTGTCTCTTTAAAGCCATAGCACCAGTTCTGCCAGGCTCTTCATCTCTAATAGTTCAGCATTATTGACAGGTAGTCCCATCTAGATCTAAAGTATTAAGTTTATTGTATCAAGATACAGGTTGTGACACCTGATACTTGACAGTAAAGCTATAACCTGAAAGGCTCACACCACTGGGTTTATTTATAACAGAGAATTGCAACATGTTAAAGAGTTGGCTTTTAGATAAATGGAGCCAATATTGAGGGGAAATAATCTCTTTTCCTTTGCCTGAGAAAATCTGATCCCTGCTGTGCTATATCTGGGAAAGATCCCTATTCCTGCTCCCTGCTGCTATGAGTTTTGGCCTAAAAGAGGACAAAATCCACTTCAGAGTATATGGAAGTAGGACACATAGACTCTACAGGCAGGGTCCTTCGGGCTCCACCCAAAATCTGGAGTCAGAGATACCACATGTTTTTTTGGGGGAAAAATTAACCAGAGGCATTTAATGTAATCAAATCCATTCAGGAGGTTGTATGATTTGTCACAATGTGTTTGCAAAGTAAGGAGAGTGAGTGAACATGTGTGTGTTTAATTCCACAGCCACATCCATCTCCACAGCAGGGGCTGGCACTCAATTCTGTATAGGTTTTCACCAGCTGTTTGGAGATTGAGACTCATGACAGGTGGGTAAGGCTGGCAGACTCAACAGCTTGCTTTCTGATTGCCAAGAAATAGATTGGCCAGCTACAAATGGGGTTTGTCTGAGGAGCTGGATGCCTTTTATATGGCAAGGAAAATATGGCCACCCAGATAAGGAAAGACAACAACATAGTCAAAGTATGCTTGGGTGGTCCCAATTTTAACCACTGTAGGTGCTATCAAACCATGTGACAGAACAGTCAAACGCTGTGTCTTCGATATATCAGTATACATATATAGGTTGATTATCAGGCAATGAATAACGTCTCTTTCCTGCAAATTGGTACATGGGCTGAGATTCCATAATTTGGAATTCAATACTTGAATTATTTTATAAAGTTTTCAGAAGTCTGTATTAAAAACAGCTGATTTTATAAGTCATGACTAACTAAGAGTAAAGCTGTAAAGCTCTTATCACATGGTGAGGAGGTATTAGGAGTGGAAGAAAGCCATTTAAGTCTTGGTTGACAGGGCAACAGAAGAGAAACTCAATCTCATTCAAAGTCTAGTCTGTGGCTATGCCTCATATAGGGCATTCTAATTTATTTGATGACTTAATTTAAACAAATAGAGTATAAAAGTTTTGTTATTGAAATAAAGCAAGAGGTTTTTTGTTGTTGTTCAGTTAAAAACACTGTATATTTTATTTAAAAATGTTAGACCATCTGTGGTGCCTTTAACATTTGAAAACAGCAGAGATTACTCCATAGGACTCCTTGTAATCAGACCAGTGACTATAATATTTCTGGATCCCTATGTTAGGGAGAACTGAAAGAGACCTAGGAACTAGAGCATAGGAAATGACTGATTGGAAGGAGATAATAAAATATCACAAAACTTTACTTTTGCTGTTACCTCATTTCTTCTTTCTTCTTTGCCAAAAGGCAAAAGTAAACTATATTTGAGTCAGGGATAGTGCTCAGAAAACTCCTTTGGAAGTGATTAGGTCTCTCTTATTGGGCATATGTGATCAAGGGCAAATGGAAGCTCTCTTAAAGAAGAAAAGCTCAATATCTCATTATTGAGCATGCTTTAGGTACGTTAATCAGGCTTAAGTTCATCAAGACCATGAAAAATCAGGATAATTCAAACTTAATGGAAATGTAAACAGTTTTTAAATAAGTAAGGCATCTAATTGTTTTTAGTTATGTGAAATGAGTAAATTCTAGAGATTTGCTGTACAATGCAGTGCCTATAGTTAACAGCATTGAATGTTGCACTTAAATATTTGTTAAGAGGGTGGATTTCATGTTAAATGTTATTATCACAATTTAAAAAATCTAATTATACATGCACTAGAGGCCCGGTGCACAAAATGCATGCATGGGGGCAGGGTCCCTCAGCCCAGCCTGCATCCTCTCCAATCCGGGATCCCTCTCACAATCTGCAACCACTGGCTCCTAACTGCTCACCTGCATGCCTGTCTGATGCCTCTAACTGCTCCCCTGCCGGCCTGATGGCCCTAACTGCTCTCCCTTCCTGGCCTGATCCCCCTAACTGCCTATCTGCTCTCACCTCCTGGCCTGATTGCCCTAAATGCCTAACTACTCCCCCCTAACAGCCTGATCGCCCTAACTGCCTATCTGTGCTCCCCTCCTGGCCTCATCCCCCTAACTGCATATCTGATCTCCCCTCCTGCCCTGATCCCCTAACTGCCTATTTGAGCTCCCTCCCTCTCCGTGCCCTTAAAACCCCCAGCGCAGGCATGCTGAGAGCTCTCCTCTGTGGCCCTGCCCCTGTCCTGATAGGTCGTTACATGATGGTGTCCCGGACAATTTGCATATTCCTCTATTATTAGTATAGATGTTTTAAAAATCTTTTTCTAAATGGATTATTTTTCCCCCTTTTTAATAAATCTTTGTTGTTCAGATTATTACAGTTGTTCCTCTTTTTCCCCCCATAGCTCCCTTCCACCCGCTTCCCAACCCACCCTCTGTCCTTAACCTCCACCCCCACTGTCCTCATCCATAGGTGTACGATTTTTGTCTTCCTACACCCTCCACACCCCTTTCCCCCCAAGAATTGTCAGTCCACTCCCTTTCTGTGCCCCTTATTCTATTATATTCACCAGTTTATTCTGTTCATCAGATTTTTTTATTCACCTGATTTTTAAATTCACTTGTTGATAGATATATATTTGTTGTTCATAATTTTTATCTTTACCTTTTTTTTCTTCCTCTTCTTAAAGGATACCTTTCAGCATTTCATATAATACTGGTTTGGTGGTGATGAACTCCTTTAGCTTTTTCTTATCTGTGAAGGTCTTTATCTGACCTTCACTTCTGAATGATAGCTTTGCTGGGTAGAGTAATCTTGGTTGTAGGTTCTTGCTATTCATCACTTTGAATATTTCTTGCCACTCCCTTCTGGCCCATATGGTTTCTGTTGAGAAATCACTGACAGTCATATGGGCATTTCCTAGTAGGTAAATAACTGTTTTTCTCTTGCTGCTTTTAATATCCTCTCTTTGTGTTTTGCCCTTGGCATTTTAATTATGATGTGTCTTGGTGTGGTCCTCTTTGGATTCCTTTTGTTTGGAGTTCTCTGTGCTTCCTGGACTTGTAAATCTATTTCTTTCACCAGGTAGGGGAAGTTTTCTGTCATTATTTGTTCTAATAGGTTTTCAATATCTTGCTCTCTCTCTTCTTCTGGTACCCCTATAATTTGGATGTTGGTACGCTTGAAGTTTTCCCAGAGACTCCTTACACTATCTTCATATTTCTGGATTCTTTTTTCTTTTTGCTTTTCCGGTTGGGTGTTTTTTGCTTCTTTTTATTTCAAATCTTTGACTTGATGCTTGCGATCCTCTAGTCTGCTGTTGGATCTCTGTATAATAGTCTTTATTTCAGTCAGTGTATGCTTCATTTCTAGTTGGTCCTTTTTCATATCCTCGAGGGTCTCACTAGATTTATTGAGGGTCTCACTAAATTTATTGGTGGTTTCTAGAAAATTCTTGAAAAACCTTATAACCATGGTTTTGAACTCTATATCCAGTAGTTTGCTTTCCTCCATTCCTGTCATTTGTGACCTGTTTCTTTGTCTCCTCATTATGGCTGCTTCCCTGTGTTGATAGAGTGGCTTTGTGTGCTAGGTGTCCTATAGGGCCCAGTGGCTCAGCCTCCCTAATTACCTGAGGTAGACACTCTTGGTGTGCCCCTTTGTGGGCTTTGTGAACAGGCTTGTTGTAGTTAAGCCTTGATTGTTGTTGGTATCACTGGGAGAAATTGACCTCCAGGCCAATTGGCTGTGAGAATCATCTGTGTCTACAGTGGGAGAACCTCTCTGCTGGAGACACCCTTATGGGGCAAGACTTGCTTCAGTGGGGCTTTGGTGCTCACTGAGTCTGCCCCCTGAGTGTGTCCCTTATGGATCTGAGGAGTTGTGATATGGATGGTCCCACTCTGACCACTGGGTACACTAGCTCTTGTATCTCTAAGGAGGTGTTAATTTAGCCTCTGCCTGAGGCTACCCAGCAGGTGCTATGGAGAGATTTCTCTTCTTTGTTTGGGGTTTGGAGGTGCCTAGATGAGGCCCAGCTGTGAAGCAATGCAACCTGCTGTGGGGCCTTGGGCCTTCATTTGGATGTTCTGGGTCTCTCTGACCCAGCTGCATTTTGTTAGGTAATTTTAGATTGCAAAGGGCCAGGCCATTCATATGCAAAAGCCTATGCTACAGCTTGGGTGGGGTGGGGTCTCAGGGAATCAACAGGGTGGAGAAAACAGCAATGGCTGATCCTCAGCCCTGCCCTAAGAGGCCCCGGGTCTCAGTGTCCCATGGTAATCACTGCAAGCACCTCTGAGAGAAAGCCGCCCTCGAGTTCCCCCTGATGCCAGACAGTCCAGTTTCTCCCCGTATGAGTCTGGGTCCCCAGAGACTTGCCCAGTACTGGAGTTCAGAGCAGTCAGCTGCTTGTGTCTCCCTCCTGATTGAAAAAGACAACCGCGTCCTCAGTTGCCAGCCCTTTCTGCGTGTGCCTCAGTACCTCTGCACTTTACTTCCGCACCTCCTCTGAGTCTCAGTGTGCTTTTCTCTTTCCTTCTAGTTGTAGAATTTCCACTCAGGCAGCCTTCCTGTAGTTCTGGTTGATGTCCATTTTGTCTTTTAGTTGTAGTTTTGAAGTGGTTGTGAGAGGCAGCAATTTCAGGTGTTTACCTATGCCACCATCTTGGTTTCTCCTAAATGGATTCTTAATTGATTATCTTTTACAGACTAATTTTTTGTGTCCTATATTGTGTCCTATATTCTGTCCTATGTTGTGTTCTATATTCTGTGATTCAGATAACTGTGTCCATGGGAAGTGAACTGCCTAGATCATGAGAAAGCATTGTTTATCTGGTGGCACTTTATGTTGATTGTGGTATGACACTGAAGAAAATAAAAAGGACTATAGATACTAACACCTTAGTTGTCACCATATCACTGAAAAAGCCCTTGCTAAGATATATACCAGCCCTTATTTGCCAAGTCAAATAGAAGAATTTCAGTTTTTTGGGGTTTTTTTTCATGGACCTTTCAGTGACATTTGACACTGTTTACTATGTTTTCCTTAAATTCTTTTCTCCATTTCCTTCTCTGATGCCACCTTTTACTAACTCTTCTTAAACTGCTCAGTTGCTTATTTTCAGGTCTTTCCACAGGCTTCCTTCCTGTAATCTTTCAGTAATGGTAATCTCTAGGATTTTACCCCTGTTGGACCTCTTCCTTCCCTCTCTACTCCATTGTCCTGAGCAAGCTTACATGTGCAAATAAAGCCTGCAGCTTCATGTTATGCCTTTTTGTCTGCCTCTAATTTTACCTCTCCCCATTCAATTTCTCATGTCCTAAATGACAGTAGTGTCACCTTACATACTTTCCTTTGCACAGATCAGCTGCTTCTTGCCCCCCATATCTTTATACCTGTGTCCCAATTGTCTGGAATCACCTTTTCTTGGCTTTATTTCCTGGCGACCTTCCACATAGGAGCCACTTCTTTTGACATCATTTGACAAGATTAGTCATTGTTATCCTTCCTCTCTCCTCCCTCTCTACTTTATGTTTACCTGTTGTGCAGTATTAATGCTTAATGTAATTTTTTAAATATATATCTTTATTGATTTCAGAGAGGAAGGGAGGAGAGAGAGATAGAAACATCAATGATGAGAGAGAATCATTGATTGGCTGCCTCCTGCTCACCCCCTACTGGGGATCAAGCCCATAACCCAGGCATGTGCCCTTGGCCGGAATTGAACCTGGGACCCTTCAGTCCATAGGCTGACGTTCTATCCACTGAGCCAAGCCAGCTAGGGCAAGTTTTTAATTTTTATGATTAGATTATGACCTGTATAACATCAAAGATGACATTTATTTTTGTATCTTATGTTACTACCTAAGTACCTTATAGGCATATATAAGAAACTCAATAAAGAGTGTAAAAAAATGCATTAAGTTAATCCTTAAGACTATAAAAAGCTACCTAGGTCATAGTTGGTCCTACTTTTCTTTCTATTTCATAAACCAAAAATTTAAAGACAATATTGTGTTTCCAAGCAGTTAATTATGAAGCCTGAATTGACTGATTTCAGATGCATTCAGTCAACTAAAGAGAGAATGACAGAAAGGATGGGCTCTAAGTACCCCTGTTTATTTTGTAAATTGGGTAAAATTAGACTGCCCAGGTCTTGTCACACTTCATCAGAAACATATTGATTCCCATTCAACATATGCCATGTATTCACTTAATTTCAGTAAAAATATCAGCCACAATCCCTAACTCTCAGCTGATAACCACACCTTTTACTTTTCTGGGGGAAAAAAGATGCCTATTTTCAGAAACACAGAGTGTCAACACCCTCTTTCTAGAATTTTCTATTTCAAATTTATCATATCATCCATCTTTTCCCCTTCTCTTCTCTTGTAACCTTCTCCTCCTCTGATCCTTCTTCATTTCCTTTTTTCCCATCTCTTTCTTCTTCCTCCCTATCTCCTTCATCTTCTCATCTTCATCCTCCTCCATTTATACTCACATTCTGACTTCTTTCTAATTGTCTCCTGCCTTAATTTGCTTTAACTTTCAATACAGTCTTTGCAGGTTTTGTGTTGTTTTTTTAAGTATCAACATGTTCAACTCTTCTCTATCCTAAAACAACTTCTCAAATGTGCAACTTCTCAAGCTATCAACCTAAATCCCACTTTGCAACTACCAATGTAAATCTTTAACCTATTGTATTTTGCTTTATGCCCCACTCTCTATTGCTGCTGATGTTTCTAAGATCACTTAGAAATTACTCTCATTTTTTATCTTATCATGTTGATCTCTCTATATTAGCTTCTGTGTTAGTTTGTTAGGGCTGCCATAACAAAACACCATACACTTACTAGTACATAACAGAAATTAATTTTCTAATAGATCTGGAGGCTAAGAGTTTAAGGCTAAGAGCAGGATAAGATTCTTCAGAGGCCTCTCTCCTTGGCTTGTGGATGGCTGTCTTCTCCCTGTGTCTCCACATAGCCTTACCTCTGTGTATATCTGTGTTCTAATCTCCAATTCTTATAAGGACATAGTCATATTAGATTAAGGGTTAGCCATATGACCTAGAGCAGTGGTTGGCAAACCGAGGCTTGCGAGCCACATGGGGATCTTTGGCCCCTTGAGTGTGGCTCTTCCACAAAATACCACATGTGGGCACCCACATACAGTGCGATTGAAACTTCGTGGCCCATGCGCAGAAGTCGGTTTTCAGCCTGGATGAGTCTATTTTGAAGAAGTGGCATTAGAACAAGTGGGGGGGGGGGTCTGTCGGTTGGGCGACGGGAGGCGCAGGGGAGGCGCGCGGTTCATGCACAAGTTGAGTGAGCCAGTCAGTCAGCAGTCTCATGTGCAGTGGTTAGTGCTAGTTGCATCCGCAAATTGCGTGTGGGGGACAAAAGTACCTACTCAAAGCATAAAGTTACCTGTATTTTTTCCAACCATGCAAATCCTACAGGTATTTTTGTCATCAATTTAAGAATTGTAATTCTTTTGTGTTGGTGGCTTTATTATTATAAAATGAAACATTTTTTTAGGTGCCCTGTTTGAGATGGCTATAAAGAAGAAGCAAAGAAAAATGGAAGACAAAAACCGTGAATTTAAACTTGAATTTAAAGTTGAATGTACCTACCTATATAGTTTAAATTTAAAAAATTTGGCTCTCAAAAGAAATTTCAATCGTTGTACTGTTGATATTTGGCTCTGTTGACTAATGAGTTTGCTGACCACTGACCTAGGGTTATTTTGTTTTGTTTGTTTTTGTTTTTTAAAAATATATTTTTATTGATTTCAGAGAAAAAGATGGAAACATCAATGATAAGAGAGAATCAATGATTGGCTGCCTCCTGAAAGCCCCCTACTGGGGATCGAGCCCACAACCCAGGCATGTGCCCTTGACTGGAATTGAACCTGGGATGTTTCAATATGCAGGCCAACACTCTATCCACTGAACCAAACAAGCCAGGGCCATATGACCTAGTTTTAACTTAATCACCTATTTACAGGGCCTATATCCAAATATAGTCACATTCTGAGGTACTTGGCAGTCAGAACTTCATTCAGCATGTGAATTTGAGGGACAAGATAGGCCATAGCACCTTCTATTGCTTTTTGTTCCTTCTTTGTCTCTTATTTGCTGGTGCCCTCAGGAATTTTCTCTGACATCCTTATGCTCTGCCGACATCAGTGTTTCTCATAATATAGTCCTAGTAATCACCTTTACTTCTGGTTACAAGTATTTATCCCAGACCTCATGAATCAGAATCTCTAGGGAACAGCCCAAACCTTTCAACAGGATTCTTAGATGATTTTTATTCCCTTTAAAGTTTGAGAACTATTATTCTACATGATTCCTGGCTTTAGATACTGTATCTTTTGTAGCTACCATATCTTTTGTTGATATTTTTCAGTTTAAGGCTCTTTACTATTTTTTTTTAAGTTTTATACACACTTTTACAACTTCATATAGACAGATCCATCTTAATATCTTATTGATATTTCAAATTCCCCATGTGTAAAGTAAAATGCTTTATCATTCTTCTTATTTTAGTTTTCCAAATACTAGAACTCAGCTAATGGCATTACTTACATTCAGGGCTGGAAATTTTAGAATTGTCCATTATTTTTTTATTTTTTTCCTCATTTACCTCACTTTCCTCCCATAAAACTCAAGTGATTCTTCCACAGAAAGGTCTGTTGTGTCTGATCCTTCTCTATTCCTGTTTCAAATCCTTGTCATTGCTTTCTTCCTCATTGGGACATCCTTCCAGTTGGTGTCTCTAATCTCTCCACACTGCCATTCAACGGAGTCACATTTTCAAAATCTAAATGTAATCATCACTTTATTTTAAACCCTATGTGAGTTCATTCCCTTGTTAGATTAGGACAGGGCTTCTTAGTAGGGATTGTCATCAGAGTAACTAAAATAGTTGTTAAAAACTCAGATTCCCAGGCTCCAAGGCTCTCCTTATTTGTTAATCTGGGCTGAGATTTTGGTTATTCTGAGGATCAGCAAGTCTGGGAACACCTGACAGCTGGATTCCTATCTGCAGTATAACAAACAAACTTCTCACCTTCATTGCTTCTCCGTAAGACTTAATCTGCCTTTTCTGGCTCATCCCATGTTTGCCTTTATGTTCACATAAAAAGGGCTTACTAGGATGTAAAATGTGACTCAGCTTCTCACCATAACTGTGTAGCTTTGTTCACATGAAATTTCTTTCTCTGCCACCATCAACTGGCAAACTTTTACTCATCCTTTAGAATCCAGTTTAAACATCCTCTCTTTGGTCAACTTTTTCTTGGACTGTGGTGCCCATCAGCTTGTCATTTAGACTTCTGTAGCACAATCTTTACATTACAAAGCAATTGACCTGTATATATATCTGCTCTTCAAAATACCAGAAAGTCAAGTATCTAGTGTCTAGTGACACAGAGCAGAAGCTTAGTAAGTATTTATTAGGTGAATGATCTGGGCCAGAATTTAACAACCTGGTGTCTCGTTACCAAATAACGCAGGTTCCACTGCCTGCCTCAATGAAAGCCAAAATCCTAAGGCAGATGTTAGTGCAAAAGGATATCCACTTAGTTACCATATAACCTAGGAGAATTGCGGACTTCCATTGAAAGAAGGACCATTTCCTCCTCCTGTGCAAGGCTGCAGTTCTTATAAAAAAAGTAAAGGATGGCTTCCCCCTCTCTCCTCATCCAATGATCTTACTAGCTGTTGGAGCTCTTGGGCCCTATCCATTCATATTTTTATCTTTGGGTGAGCTGAGTGTAAGAACCTACCCCGGTGCCATCTTGGCCAATAGGGGAGATTTCCCGGTGCTCTGATTGACTCTCTATGGCAGTGGTTCTCAACCTTCCTAATGCTGCGACCCTTTAATACAGTTTCTCATGTTGTGGTGACCCCCAATTTCATTGTTACAAATTGAACATAATTAAAGCATAGTGATTAATCACAAAACAATATGTAATTATATATGTGTTTTCCGATGGTAGGCGACCCCTGTGAAAGGGTTGTTCGACCCCCAAGGGGTCGTGACCCACAGGTTGAGAACCGCTGCTCTAAGGTAACAGTCTGATCTTATGAATAAGGATAGCAGCCACAAAAGTTTATTGCCATGATTGGAGCATCCTTATGTTTGGAACTAGGTCCAGGGGTACAGTTATTCTTTGAGGGACAAGAAACCCAACAGGCTGGGGCTCAGGATAGGACTCTAGACCCAGCAGGGTGACAAATGTCCATCAGAAAATTGATTCAATTTTAACCTATTTTAAAGGATGGGGGAGTACAAAGCAGAGGGTATTATTTAATGTTGTTAAGCATGCTTTGATGGATTAAAAATGTCTCCATTTCCCTACCATCTGAATCTGGACTGACCTTATTATTTTCTTTGTCTAATACAGTGGTTCTCAACCTTGGTTGCACATTAGAATCACCTGGGAATCTTTTTAAAATCCTGATTTCTGGGCCTCATCCTCCGGAAATTCTGTTTCTTTGTTATTAATGTTGTGGCCCCACTCCATAACAAAGATACAGAATTTCCAGAGGATGAGGCCCAGAAATCAGGATTTTAAAAAGATTCCCAGGTGATTCTAATGTGCAGCCAAGGTTGAGAACCACTGGTCTAATACAACACAGTGAATATTGTGTTGCATGACTTCTGAGCAAGGTCTCAAGTGTCCCTGCAGTATCTTCTCTGTCCCTCTTGGAATGCTTCTACCAAAATAAGAAAAAGCAGCCCTGTCTAGCCTACTAGAGGATGAGAGGCCACATGGAAGAAAACAAGGTGCCCTAGCAGACAGCCTCAAGCAGCTGCCAGGCATGTGAGTGAGGCCAGCTGAGATGAGCCAGTCTGTAGCATGAAGGAGCCCAGCTAAAAACACATGATCAGGGACCAGCCATCCCAGCTGCAAACCACCTCACTGTGAACCCCCAGAAATGTGACCAGATATATGGTTGGTTATTTTGCACCACTAAGTTGTAGGTGGTTTGTTATGCAACAATAGATAACTGAGACACAACTTGATAGGCACAGGGGTGGTATTTTGGAACCAAGAAGACATCCTTCAAAACCTCTGGGTGGTAGAGCAGGTGATGATGTCCTATGAAATGGGCAAAATTGACTTGTGGACTGGGTAGAGTTAAACCTGAAGCTCCCAATCACTTTCACTCTTGACAGCTGAGATACACAAGGGAAAACAGAGACTGGCAGGGAGAGGGAGTGAACAATAAGTACCACTAACCAGCATGACCATGTTTTCAATGGTCACCTTGTGCCTGGATGCATGTACATACCTATGAAGAAATGGAATTTGTCACTATCAGATATGTAAAAATGTAGCTGGAAATATGGACTCTGAACATATGATCTTTTCCTTAGAACTCTTTAAAATTACATATACTTTTCAAAGTTGTCTTTTGTTCTCACTTTCTTACATATTGTTGCTTAAAACAGCTTCCTGATGCCATTGACTGAATTGTATTTGGGAATAATTTACAGTGTTTTTGGCGAATCATTACTTCCATGGCTTCACAGGTTACACAGATGAACTGATGACGGACAGGGAAACACATTGGCAGGACCCATAAGGTATGACCATGTTTGGCACAAAGTGCCATATGGTTTTCAGGACCTTATTCTTCAACAGATGCGGAGTAACACTCTCTGTATACCACTATGGTGGCTTTTGTCTGTCATCATAGTTCAATGTATTTCAGAATTCAGCTTCTGTTATAATTTTTCACTCCTCTCTTTTATAAGATTTTATTACATTTTCCATGTTTAAATATCCAATGCCAAAAAAAAAAATAAAAAAAAGAAAGAAAAGAAAACTGTACAGCTGTGGTGAGTCATTAAAGTGATTTGTTCCGCTGTTTAACTATTATGTCTGACCTCACAGCAGCTTCTAAAAGGCTAAGAAAATATTATGCTTATGTTTTCTAGGGCTGAGAATGTATAAATTACTGATTTTTCTTATATTAATGAACCCCAATTACTACCTTCTTGAGAAGTGAAGCAGAGGAACATAGGAGGAGAACAATGGATAAAATATTCTCATATAGCAATAAAAATCTTGAACACCAGGATCAACAGGCCTAGCTCAGCTGATGGTTAGTTCAGGCCACTTAGAAATCTCTGTAACCTCTCTGTGTATTTATCAGTAACATGAGGATATTATCTAAGTTTAGTAATTCAGATTAAATAAATGGATATAAATTTAAAAAATGCACCTAGGTCCTAGGCAGTAACTGGGGCAGTCACCACAGCTGTGATTATTTTGGTCTGATGTCTTGCCTTCTCCCTACTTCTTCTTCCCCTTTGAGGTCTGGCTGTTCAGATGTTGAGAAGGAGTGCACAGCAGGCTGCACTTTTGAGTCAGATTGCCCAACTGTATTGTTTCCATGAAATGTACAACACAGGGATATTTACACCTATCACAGCTGTCACTTAATACCGATGGAACATGGCTCCATCACAATATAGTTCTGCAGAAAAGCCTGGTTCTTTTTCAGTATCTATGGCTAGATACTTTCCTGCCTTCCATAGTCAGCAGCTACAGTAACCAAGGAGGTGAGCCCCACTTGCACGCTCACTCGCTAGTTCCCTGCCATTGTTGGGTACCTGGGATTTGGAGATACAGTTTTTCTTTAAGAGATTGCTGGGTCTATAATAAAATAACCCAGGAGCTGGAAGGCAAGGCACAGTGCTGGAGCTGGTCTGGGACTGAAATCAGGCACTAGAACAGTGATGGCAAATCTATGACACGCGTGTCAGAGGTGACACGTGAACTCATTTTTTTTGGTTGATTTTTCTTTGTTAAATGGTATTTAAATATATAAAATAAATACCAAAAATATAAGTCTTTGTTTTACTATGGTTGCAAATATCAAAAAATTTCTATATGTGACATGGCACCAGAGTTAATTTAGGGTATTTCAAAATGCTGACATGCTGAGCTCAAAAGGTTCGCCATCACTGCACTAGAATATGATTGTGCTGCTGGTTAGCAATGTCTCCTTTTGTATGTCACTTAACCGGCTCCTTTTTGTGATCAGGAAAAATAATAAAAGTTTTGAACTAGAATACCTCTAAGAAACCTGCTAGCTCTAAATACCTCTGACTTTTATATCATGAAAAACTCACCCCAATTTGCTTAATTAAGATACCAGAAATAATAACAACAAGCAGCAAAGTTGGGTATACTCACAATTGTTGTTTTTTTAGATGTTTCAAAGTATTCATACAGATGTTTTGAGTGACACACAGAACTTTTGCATTTACCTCATTTTTTATTTTCAAAGTTATCATCATCATGGTTGCAATTGGGCAGGACTTTTGGTTTTGGAAAGAGAGGAAATTGGGAAACTAAAATTCATAATAATTCTTAACAGCAATATGATCTTATTTTTCATGAGTATTAGTGTGAGGCAAAATGTTCACATACAGACAAGAGATAAATATAACTGGTAGTAGAATACATGCCCAGAAAAATGATGATTGCTCCACTAGGAGTTAAACTCCTAGTTTAACAAAAAGTATAAACATTTTTATTAATTTGAAAAGAATAAAATTGTAATTCTAATTTCTAATCATTATTCTAATCATTGTTTAGTCTCAAAAGAGGACACATTACAGAAATATATTATAAACACCCAATGTTCGTGAGAATTTTTGACCAATCATAAAAACTGAGCCAAGTGCTCAGTGGATAGAGTGCTGGCCTGTGGACCAAAGGGTCCTGGGTTCGATTCTGGTCAAGGGCACGTACCTTGGTTGCAGGCACCTTGGGCCCTGGCAACCAATTGATGTGTTTCTCCCACATCGATTTTTCTCTCTGTCTTCCCCTCTCTCTTCCACTCTCCCAAAAAATAAATAGGAAAATATCGTCAGGTGAGGATTAATAACAAAGATATATATCCTATCTAATAAAAGAGAAACATGGTAATTAGCCATACCTCCGCTACCCTTCCCATTGGCTAATCAGGCAATGTGCAAATTAACTGCCAGCCATGATGGAGGCCGGCAGCCAGGCAGCTTGAAGCGAACATGAGGCTTGCTTGCTTCAGTGATGGAGGAAACCAACGTTCCCCGCCTGCCGCTGCCGGTCTCTGAGGTTGCAGTTTGAAACATTGTTACAAATATAGAATCTAAACAAACTCCAGAAACCTGCTTTCATCCAGCTGGGATCTCAGAACTGGAGTTGAAACAGTGTTTCGATTATAGAGCCCCAAAAAACCAGATACCTGTTTTCAGCAGCCGAGGCCTGAGAGCTGGAGCCAAGCCTCAGAGCTAAAGCTGGCCAGAAAAAAAAGAAAAAGGAAAAAAAGGAGCGGGTGGGAGCTTCAGTCACCCACCAGCCTGAAAACGACCCTCAGCCCCTCACCCAGACTGTCCAGGCACCCCAGTGGGGAACCCAACCTGAAGGGTGTGTGACCAGCTACAAACAGCCATCATCCCCTTATCCAGGCTGGCCAGGCACCCAAGCAGGACCCCCACCCTGATCCAGGAAACCCTTCAGGGCAAACCAGCTGGCCCCCACCCATGCACCAGGCCTCTATCCTATATAGTAAAAGGGTAATATGCCTCCCAGCACTGGGATCAGCAGAGCCACGAGGCCTCCTGGCACCGGGATCAGCATGACAGGAGACAGCGCCCAAACCCCTGATCACCCTGCAGCTCTGTGTGTGACAGGGGGCGGGGCCACAACCTCCCTATCTGCCCTGCTCTGTTCGTGACAGGGGAAGGCGCCCCAACCCCCTGATCAGCCCTGCTCTGTGACTGATAGGGGGGAGCTCCCCAACCCCCTGAACACCCTGAGGCTCTGTGTATGACAGGGTGTTGTGCCCCAATCCCCTGATTGGCCCTGCTCTGTGTGTGACAGGGTGTGGCGCCCCAACCCCCCCTCCCACGGGCTCTGCTCTGTGTGTGACGGGGTAGAACCATAACCTCCCCATCGGCCCTGCCCTGAGTGTGACAGTGGCAGCGCCCCAACTCCCTATCAGCCCTGCTGTGTG
Organism: Myotis daubentonii; assembly: GCF_963259705.1. Classification (NCBI taxonomy): domain Eukaryota; kingdom Metazoa; phylum Chordata; class Mammalia; order Chiroptera; family Vespertilionidae; genus Myotis; species Myotis daubentonii. Next base: position 106,226,307 of record NC_081840.1, read on the forward strand.
GGTGATAGAGGGTAGCGCCCCAACCCCCCCCCCCCCACGGGCTCTGCTCTGTGTGTGACGGGGTAGAGCCATAACCTCCCCATCGGCCCTGCCCTGAGTGTGACAGGGTGTGGCGCCCCAACCCCATGATCCGCCCTGCTCTGTGTGTGACAGGGGGCGGTGCCCCAACTCCCCTATTGGCCCTACTCTGTGAGTGACAGGGGGAGCTCCCCAACCCCCTGATCGACCCTGCTCTGTGCATGACAGGGTATGGAACCCCAATCCCCCTGATGGGCCCTGCTCTGTGAGTGACTGGGGGCAGCGCCCCAACCCCCTGATTGGCTCTGAGCTGTGCGTGACAGGGGGCAGTGCCTCAACCCTCTTATCAGCACTGCTTTGTGCGTGACAGGGAGTGGCACTGCAACCTCCCCATTGACCCTGCCTTGAGTGTGACAGGGGGCGGTGCCCCAACCCCCCAATAAGCCCTACTCTGAGTGTGACTAAGGGTGGCATCGCAACCTCCCAAACTTCCCTGCTCTGTGCATGACAGGGGGCGGCGCCCCAATTCCCCAATCAGCCCTGCTCTGAGCCTGACCAGGGGCTGCACCTAGGGATTGGGCCTGCCCTCTGCCACCGGGAGCAGGCCTAAGCCAACAGGTCGTTATCTCCCGAGGGGTCCCAGACTGTGAGAGGGCACAGGCCGGGCTGAGGGACCTCACGCTCCCCACCGAGTGCACAAATTTTTGTGCACCGGGCTTCTAGTATATATATATATATAACTTGGAAAAACCTAAAAAAGTTGCCCAATCACTCAAATATTTGTATATTATTGTAGATTTTGACAATAGGAGGGAGCTAATCCTAGTAATCAATTTGGATGTTATTTATTGTTATAATTTATATCATTTTAGAAAAGAGGGTGAAGGTAGATATCATTATCAGAGGATTATGGCTGTAACCTCAGTCTTCATATAAGTTGAAGTTCTAGTGATTTGTGGTATAAAAGCTTTCTGAATTCATGAACAGTAGGGTGCTAGGTCCATTAAAATGAACAGAATACCTAAAACTCATGGCTACTTCCTCATGGATACAATAACCCATGTACAACTTCATCATCAGCACCATCATGAAAGAAAAATATTAATTACTTTTAAATATTTATCCAGACCTTGTCACCAAAACTTGGCACTCTACTGCTTTTAAACCTTAAACATTGGATGTTTATCAGGCAGGAAAATTAAGGTTCATTGTGTTAGAACATTGGTCTTTTTTTTTTTTTAATTTTCTTTCTTTAATTTAAATATTATTTCTTAATATTGTTAAAGTCAATTTTACAGCCTTTCCCAACCATTCAATTTACTACTTCAAATCCATGAAGAAAGTCAAACTAATTAGAATTATCTTCAACATCAGCAGAAATTGAATCTGTGAAAGAATTTGAGGCACTCTCTAGGGAAGAACATACCAGAGAAACTCCTGTAATTGCTCAAAAGACTTTCTTGATCTTTACTATATTTTAGAATTGAGATAACCAGGCAATGAACTTTGGGTAAGTGGGGATCACTCAAATTTAGAGCTGACTGGTGCTGAATTTCAAGATGTTTCTTTTAGGCCAAGTCTCCAATAAGCCTCTGTTGTTAGAATATTTACTAATTTCTGTGAAGGCATTTCCATGAGAGCTGGCTTCCTATGTGATGACCCATTCCTGTACTCCTATCAGGTTCTAATCTGTTTCCTATAGATTTTACTATCTTTCATGTCTCTTTACCTTTTCAAAGACAGCTCTGTCTGCTTGGGCTCTCTTCTCCCTCTTTTGTGTAGCAAACTCCTACTTATATTTCAAAGCCTTATTTCTCACTTTCTCTGAAAAACCATCCTGGATGTCTCTAAGGAATGTCAATCCTCTTTTTCTGACTGCTGATAGCCTCTCAGCTCCTCTACATATCATACCATCCACCATATTTTGTTTCTTTGCAAAATTATCTCCCCCAGCAAGCTGGCAACTGTCCTGTTGGTATACACACAATTGTCTTAAAATTTTTGTCACTTTCCCTTGTCTTTGCCATACAGAGCTCAGCATCATATTGATTCATTTCTTTGCTCCCAAAGGAAAATCTCCATGTTGGGCAATTTGCAAAATAGCCAGTGGTCCTCATTGTTTCTGATTAAAATAGAGGCAATGTTTCTTTGTTTTTCTTCCTAGAAACTATCTCCTCCTCCTCCTCCTCCTCCTCCTCCTCCTCCTCCTCCTCCTCCTCCTCCTCCTCCTCCTCCTCCTCCTCCTCCTCCTTCCTTTTTAATCCTCACCCAAGGATATTTTTTCTATTGATTTCTAGAGAGAGAGTAGAAGGGAGGGAGGAGGTGGAGAGAGACACATTGATTGGATGCCTTCTGAACATGCCCCTCGGGGGCTGGAGAACCTGCAACTGAGGAACATGCCCTTGAGTGGGAATGGAACCTGTGACCCTTCAGTCCAAAGTCCGATGTTCTAACCACTGAGAAACCAGCCTGGGTGAAACTATATTTCTAAGAGAGGAAATGCTATGAAGAAATTCCAAAGTGAATATAAGTACTGTAAGTATAGATTTGTCTGAATAAGACCATCACATTCTGTTAGTCATAATAATGGAAAGATAAGGGCTTTGATATTCTTGGTGTAACATAGTCAAATAGGGACCAGACAGCAGATTACACGAAGATGATTAGTTCTTTTTGTAATTTAGCAGGGACAATGTTTTGATTTAAAGATAACTGGAGAGAACAAATCTGGAAGAAAACCTAGCTGTCCCCTCCACCCCCCCCCAAAAAAAAATAAAAATAAAAATAACCAACTTAAAAAGAATAGATTGAACGATGGAATATTCATTGACCTTAGCCTTAAAGACATTCATCAAAAGAGAAATATTTAAAGTTCAGGAAAGAAGCACAGAATTCTGTATTCATGGAATATAGAGCTATAGCTACTGACCAGCAGTCTAAAGGAGACAGAGTGACAAATACTGAAATACATACCCTAAGTTGTTTTCTCAAAAGCTTTAACTTTTTAGCTTTGCTGAGATTTCATATCCTTGGTAACTTTGGCTGTTGGGTTATAGGACAGAAGGAAACTGCAAATGTTGGAGGGTTGGGCAAAATAGGAAATAGTTTGAGGGCTTAAGCCCTCTTTTTTCTTTCCTCCACAAAGGGGGTCCTGGAAAAGGAATAAACTTTGACTGGAAAAACCTAGGCCAAGTCTGACCTGCTTCTGTCAATTTCAAAGAACCCTGCTCCTACCCTGGCTGCACCCTCAGGTCAGTGTTAGATCTAGTTGTTGTAAGTCTCTGCTTTTGAGTGAAGCTGTTGCAGCATTAAGGAATGGCTGTTTTCTTAATATTCTAACTCAAAGGGAAAAATGCTGGAATTTCCTCAAGGTGCATGCATACTGATGAGTATAATGATTTAAGATTATTGATCCAACTTACACTTAAATTTCACTGGTTGATTACACATTAGGAATTTTTGAATGCTTTATGACCAAATTATTTTGAATGAAAATACAATTATCATTTCTATTTTTCTTATACTGTGGCTCTTTCTTTTCCACGCTATCCAGCTAAATGGAATCATCTGTGACAGACTTTATTGGCAATTCTCCTTTGAGAATAGCCTGTAACAAGGGTCAATCATGGGGACAAAGAGAAATTGGAATCAGTCTACCTTGCATCCCACTTCCATTTTCTTCATCTGGGCAGCCCCACTTCACACAACAGTGTAATTTTGGTAATGTAGTTACCCAAAATGAAATCAACTTAATAAAAATAAATTTAAACTAATGAAGTAAAATGTATGAGGAGCCTATAGAGAGTAATTAAGAGGGTGAGGAAGCATTTTGGGGCTATGTAGCTTACCACTAAAGACAAGCCTTGTTGTAACCTTCTTCTACCATACACACTTTGGCTGCCCACTCTGAGTTTGGAATAGTCTTGTTCTTCTCTAGATATTATGTCATTTCCTACAGAGTGCATGTTGAGATGAAGTGGTCTGAACACATGAGGGATATTCTGGATCTCCTAGTTTGGAGTATAAATTGATCCCACAAATTGATTGCAGTTCTGAATTCATTCCCCATGTGCTCTCAAGCATCCTACATCTCTTTTGTTTTGATTCACAAAACAATTTATTTCAGTTCCCTACTTAATTATTTCTTTCCCTCACTTGTCAGTAAGCTTGATGAGGCAGAAACCTGATCTACCTCACAATGAGCTCTGGACTGCTTTTGGCATTTAATAGTTGCTCAACAAAAATGTTTAAAATGGTTGAGTCTCCCCAATTTGAATCCTAACTTTCCTCATTGCCTTGGAAACTGCTTCTGGAGTTGTGTCCGGATTTGGTATACAGGTAGAGGGTGCTCTGCCTCAGGACACTTCCCTGGGGATAGTAATCATGCTGTGGGCTACCCTTCAGCTAAACTGGTTGTCATCTTTTGGTTGGCATGTTTAAGCCAATGCACTCCAATCTCCAAGTAGCACCAATATATATGTTTACAAGGGGTTGGGAAGTTTGACTGCTCTGGAGACTGAGTGGTCTCCATGAGGCTGGAGTACAGGAACTTCCATACCACCAATCTGCCTTTCCTTAATTTTCCTCTTCTAAGCAGGCAATAAATTGAGAACAGAGGTGTAAGACAATTGAACTCTGTCCCCTTTGCCTAATTATGTCACATATCTCTGACTTTTTTCATCAAAAATTAACTTTCAAAATGTAAAACATCAAAGAATCAGCTCAATGGAAGATTACACTAAGGCTTAGGTATGTTTTGAAATCGCAAATAGTAGTGATTCCCTTTGAAGCATTTCAAATACAATCTGGGACTCCAATGCATAGGGCTCACTGACTTGAGCCACCTGCTCCCCAAATGAAGGGGGATTGTTAGACACAATTCTTTGCCTGAAAGAGTGATTATTATGTAGTGTATTTCTATCAAACACATAGTTCACACACACACACACACACACACACACACACACACACACTCACACTCATAGAGGCTAGGCAAGTCCTGAATAGTGTCTCTCAACTGTTTGATTCAATGATTGTTATTAAGCAGTAAAGCCACACCAACTGCACAGTCATTGTGCTTATAAAAAATATAACTGTCACTTTTTTGGTCTTTAAAAATTATTAAGCAGAGAGAAACAGCAATTTCCAATGTTTGCTTGGATGGTAAGATGCAGGAGAATTAGCATTACTCCTGAGAGCTACCATTGGTTAGCTGGAGGGAAAAAGGATATCAATTATACATAATCTAAGAAGCCTCTGCATAGTAATCAGGCCCAGTAGGGGCTTTGGGGCAGCTTCGTTATTCTCTTGTAAACACAAGAGCCCAGATAGACATGTCAGTCAGGAGTAGCAGCAGCAATTTTTCCTTTTTAACACCTTCACATTCTATTGCTTCAATATGCAAACAAGGCTGTTTAGCTGAGGGTAGAGCCCTTGCTAATGAGCTCCCTGCACTAACCCTGAAGTAAAAAGGTTCTGTTTCACAGCTGCTCAGAGACAGCTCCTCTGGGCATGCTCAGGTACTGGGAAAGAATGCCTTTTAAGCAGAGAAATGCCAATCAGGATTTTGTGCATACTCTCCCTTTTCTCTATGTGCTAATGCAATTACCTCATAACTTGTGAACTTCCAGTGCATTTGTCTGGTGCTTTCTCTCTAAATAATATACTTGGAATGTGGGTGGAAAGAAAATGCTTGAAATAGGCAGTAACTGTGAAAATGAGCTCTTCAATTTCTAGAGGATGTTACCTTGAAGCTAATTCTCACATGGCTACTTTAAAAAATGGACTATTCTTTTATCTCCTTTAAAAATATATTATTATTATTTCTCTTTTTTATGGGGTCATTTTAATGACCTGAGTGGTCAGTGAAGATCAGGACAGGCTTTTTCAAGAAGAGGGTTTTGCCCATCTGTGATTTGAGAGCAGCCCTGGGCCAGAGCTCTGGGCCTCCATGCAGAGGTGGCCCCATAATTAGCTGAGCAAAGACACACAGGGGGCTGAAGAGAGGGGACAGTAAGGGGCTGCACAAATCAGTTGATAGTTTAAAATCAAGTTACAATACATGATGGCATTTCAATATCCAATTATTATCATGAATAAAAAAATATTTTGCACAGAAATATTCCCCTAATCCCCACCGGGTTAATTTACCAACTACAGAAACCATCAGTTTTGCTGGCTAAATAGCATAGTATGTGATTTCCTGTATAATTATAGGACATCTTCCTTCTCACCATTAATTTAATCTCAGGGCCATGCCTTCTAGGAATTTATACAGGAGACAGGGCCTGTCCATTGTGTCTGATAAATGGAGGTAAAGTACAAGCACAGATATACTAACTCTTAACTAGTGTCTTAACTCTTTCTCCATAAAAAGAGGTGCTGTATTGGTTCCTAACCACTGTTTCCATTTATGATAGTTTAGCCAGGTACTACCCAGTCAGCAAGAAAGCCTTTCTGCTGGATTATTTCAGCATTTAAATTATTTATTATGTTAGCTTTATGGCATATCAGAATCTATTTGAGACAGGTAGAATGAACTCCCTTCTGCCACAAGGAGGTTCATTAAATGGCCATCATGACTGGTCAGACTTAATTGTTTTACACTGGTTAGTTCTTTGTCATAATTCAAATCCCTAGAAAGGCATCTGACCCCAATTCTCACAGAGATTTGATTCTTGAAAAATGAGAGTGGGCTAGGAGTTTGCTTGCACATTTTAGCATATGCTTAAAAATGTACAAAATGGTGAGTTTCTGTATAAAACAAATTATTGGTAATTGCATGTGAAAACAGTTAATTAACCTTATAATTAATTGTTTATTTTTGTTCATTTGTTTAAATTATCATAAAATTGTTCAAATTATTTTGAAGGAGACATGTTTATAAAACTGAGTTATAATCATTGACAAATTCATTGTTGTTTATAATTAGAACATAATGTAAAGAACAGATTAACAATGCTATTGTATTCAAATTCAAATGCCATGTCCTTTTGGTTATTATTGCTTGTACATCTGACTAATATTTCAAGGCCATGCCATTGGTTCTGAGTAAAATAATAAATATATTAAGCCAGGTGAATTTTAGGATTCTGAATTGTTGCTATATTGCTATAGTGTTTAGATTTGTCTTCTGCTTTATTATAAGAAAGAGTGTAGCATATAGGTGATTGCAAACTTTTGAGGCGAACTTTTTGTGTATTCTGGCTCTGTGACTTACTGGCTGTGTGACCTTGGTCTGCCCCTCAAGTTTCCTCATATGTAAAACAGGAGTAATAGTAATGTGTATCTCACAAAGCTGGCTGTGGCTAAGATAAATGGATGAATATTTGGAAAACTGTTAGAACTCAATACACTTTAAGTGTTGGAATAGTTGTTATTGCTTATTGCTTTGGTGTTTTTACTCATTACTTATAGCCATTTATATGGTAGACACACCTGGATATGTCTTCATATATGGCTATTACATACAGTAGTCTGGACTTACAGTTTGCCAAGAGCATGTCCTTTATACCAGGTTTCCATATAAAGTGACCTTAACAAAGATATCCCACAAATGCCAAGCCAGATATTTGTTATTCTGACAATAAATTATCTATTGTCTATAATATTGATATTTAGAAATCTAGACTATATTAAAGTTTGTACCACAATGAAGCACTTGCTGATAGATTCATTTATTGCTTTACAATAAGTTCTTACAATGACTAAAAGAATCCCAAATTATTTCTGTTTATATGTTTAGCATTTATGCAACCCTTATACTGCTAGATATGTACTAGCCGCAATGCATGATTGATATCACTGAACAAAGTATAATGGTGCTGTTTTAATGGCTTAATTACCATTGTACTATAAAATGGATTTATCTTTTCATCATATGTTCTGATTGGAAGATATTCTTAGCAGAGTAATTGTAATTATGACAACATAAAAATACACTCAAATCTGCTCTGAAGGAAGCAACTAACTTTTTCAACAATGCAATATAAATGAGTTGTGGCATTATCCTTCTTTCTTTTTTCTTTTTCTTTCTTTCCTTTTCTTTTTTTTCTATATCCTGGATATGAATAGGAGGAACAGATGAATTCTGAGAAGCTGGTATAAGTTGTTGTTTAAAAATTGTTCTCATTTTTCACTAAGTTGACATTTGCTCTATAACTTGAGGGGTTGCTATGTCCAGAATGATTTGATAAGTTCTCCCTAAAGGGGAATCTCTGACAACCTTATAATTAACTGGATATTAAAGTAAAAGTATACTGAGATTAATCTACCTTATCACAAATATCAAACGGAGAGCTGGAGAAAGAGGGAAAACACTTATGTTTTGCATTTTAGCTAGCTCAGGGAGCTCCCCTCTAATTGGAGGATGAATGTAGTAGGATGGTTGAAAAGTGTAAATTTCTATTTTTGAAAGACATCTTCAAAAATAATTCTCCTATGTTAAATAATTTGATGGTCTTTTTTCTAGCATCCAGAAGTTATGTGAAATTCTATAGGTTAATTTTAAAAAATATTTTCCTCCTTGACCGGTTTGGCTCAGTGGCTAGAGCATCGCCTGTGGACTCAAGGGTCCCAGGTTCGATTCTGGTCAAGGGCATGTACCTTGGTTGCAGGCACATCCCCAGTGGGGGGTGTGCAGGAGGCAGCTGATCGATGTTTCTCTCTCATTGATGTTTCTAACTCTCTATTCCTTTCCCTTCCTCTCTGTAAAAAATCAATAAAATATATTTTAAAAAATATTTTCCACCATCAGATTTGATCAAAGTTTAGTGGGTAGGGAGATGGAAGTTATCTTCTAGTGTTATTGCAATTATGGGTGTGCAACTGCAACCTATATGACTCAGAAGGGTCTCACACTTGATTAAATGCTTTATGTCACTGTTTTAATAATGTCTTGAACAAGGGGTTCCATAATTTATGTGCCAGATTAGGTTGCAATCCATGTTTGGATAATATCAAATCTACTTATCACACATTTTTCTCCCTAAGATAAATAATATGCATGCTTGCATAACAGAAATGTTAGTTTTGAAATATTTCATGATTTATATTCTCTTATATTTAAGACAAATTCTCTTATTTAATAACTAGAGGCCCGTTGCAGGAATATTCCTGCAAGAATAGGGCTTCGTGTGGCTGGAGCAAAACAGAGAAGAGAGTTAAACTCGCTGAGGTGGGCTTCGCTCCCGCTTCAAGCCCCTGCAGCTGGTCTTGCCCTCCACTCCCAGCTGCTGCCCCTTCCCCTCCAAGCCGCTGCCCCTTCTGCTCCAAGCTGTTGCCCCTTATGGTCCCAGCCACAGTGGTTGGACTTGCCCTCCCGATCCCAGTCACTGGGGCTGGGCTTGCCCTCCTGCACTCATCCCCTGCGGCTGGGCTTGCCCTTCCGATCCCAGTGGCTGGGGCTGGGCTTACCCTTCTGCTCCCAACCTCTGCCCCTTCAGCTCCCAGCCACTGCCCCTCCTGCTCCAAGCAGCTGTGACTGGGCTTTCCCTTCCATTCCCAGCTGCTGCCCCTTCCCCTCCAAGCCGCTGCCCCTTCCGCTCCAAGCCACTGCCCCTTATGCTCCCAGCCACAGTGGTTGGGCTTGCCCTCCTGCACCCATCCCCTGGGGCTGGGCTTGCCCTCCTGCTCCCAGCCGCTGCCCCTCCTGCCCCCAGCTGCTGCCCCTTCCTCTCCAAGACACTGCCTCTCCCGCTTCCAGCTACTGCCCCTCCCGCTAGCAGCCACTGTGGCTAGGCTTGCCCTCCCACCTCCCACCTCCCACCTCTGCAGCTTTGGCTCCGTTTCTGTCCTCGCGGCCTCTACTTAGCTCCCTTCTGTACCACTTAGCCTCCATGTTGTCCTCAGTCTTTGCTCACAGCTGGTATATGCAAATTAACTGCCATCTTTTAGCTTCTATAATTGAAACATTGTATCTTTTGAAGCTGTTGCTTCAGGAGCTCAGAGCCGGCTGCAGCAGGCGGGGAACCTTGGCTTCCTCCATCACTGGAGCAAGTAAGCTTCCTGTTCGCTTCAGCTGCCTGGCTGATGGTCGCCATCTTGGTTGGCAGTTAATTTGCATATCACTCTGATTAGCCAATGGGAAGCGTGTCAGAAGTATGGTTAATTACCACGTTTGTCTATTATTAGATAGGATAATTTTAAAAGTTTCTCTCTTTGTACCTTTTCTGTTATTAAGGATGAACCATGAGATAGGAATTGGGATAGGGAGAGAAAGAGATATGAATAAAGTGGAGAACTAAAAGAAAACCCTGTCACTCCAGTGAATGGTGAATGGTGAGGAGAATAAAAAGGGAAATATTCTTAGAAATATTCATATAAGCATGAAGGATGTCTAGGACACCAAGTGAGTGGCCTGGTTCCTTGGAGATGGCTGGGGGAAGGTTGACTATGCCTAAGAATACCTCAACCTTTGGGTCAGAATCCATCTATCCTAATGTAGGGTTGGTGGGTAGATATGGCAACAGGAACAGTCCAGAACAGTGATCCTGGGCAGCACTATAGACCCCCCTGTGTGTACTAGTACATGATGTGCCCAGGACTCAAACGTTTGTCCCCCACTGAGGATATGCTGAGCTGCTGGGGAGCCATGGGATGGGTGGAGGCTAGAGTCAGATGAAGAGGCCATAATGTATGTGAAGAACTCTAAATTTGGAGGTTGAGAGTTGGGACAATGGACTACACTCATGGAAGCTAGAATGTCACTCTGCAAGGGCAGATGGTGCTGTGCCACATACCTCAGTGGTTACAAATTAGGGACCAGACCAGAGAAAGTGCTCTCAGCAAAGGGCACAAAAGATCCAGTGGACACACATGGACTCCATATAATCTTTTTCCCCACCATCCCAGGGACCAAGAGGAAGTCTTTGAAAAAGTAACTGACAAAGGTATTTGTTACCACAAAGTATTCTTTGCATAGAGAATCATTTTGAGTTTGTTAGATTCTGGCCTGCTCCCTTGTCCAAACCCCTCTTCAGTAAGGAGATAGGCATGGAAGATTATATATGTTATAGAAAAGGAAGAGAGAGAAATAAATGAAAAAAAAGAAGCTATAATCTCTTTGTACACACTGTGAGAAAATGTGCAACTCTGAGGCATTTGTTTTAGTTAATGGTAAAATAATAAATTTGGGTCTCTACTATATGTGTCAGGTTGGGTAAGCCTTTTGTAATGTATCACATTATTCCATCTTTCTTTTTCTCTCTCTTCCCTTTCCCTTCCTCTTCCTACATCACTAAATTTGGGAATTACTCTGGATGCAAATAGGAAACCCATAATCTTTATTTAGTTTTTATTTTAAAAGGTAAAATAGTGCCCTAACCTGTTTGGCTCAGTGGATAGAGCGTCGGCCTGCGGACTGAAGGGTCCCAGGTTCGATTCCGGTCAAGGGCATGTGCCTTGGTTGTGGGCACATCCCCAGTGGGGAGTGTGCAGGAGGCGGCTGATCGATGTTTCTCTCTCATCGATGTTTCTAACTCTATCCCTCTCCCTTCCTCTCTGTAAAATAATCAATAAAATATATTTAAAAAAATAAAAGGTAAAATAGTCTCATTCTATTTCTTTGGACTGTAGTAGAAGAACAATTTGCATATATGAGTTCTTTGGCTTCTTCTAATTATATCCTCAGTTATGCCTGCATTGTTTCCCTATACACCTGGATAATATTTGGATGGTGAAATACAAGCCCACTGGTTCTCAAACTGTGCTGCACATTAGAATAACCTGGGAAGCTCTTAATAATACAGATGTCCAGGACTTGTTCCATTTCAATTAAACCAAAACCTGGGTGTCAGAGCACTGCTAGAGCACTGGTGCTCTGAGTCCATATATTCTTCTGAATTCTGCTCAACTATGACTATGCCAACTTAAACCTGCCCATTGCACTAACTGTCAGGGCTGAGCCCCTCTGCCAGGGGCTGGACCTTCTTGGATGCTGGGTGGTAGATATAGAAGCCACAAGAAGTTGTGGGTGTACTCCTGCCGACATAATTCTGGAAGTGCTAGCCATATCAATTAGAAAAGAAGAAGAAATAAAAGACATCCAAATTGGAAAAGAAGACATAAAACTGTCATTATTTGCAGATGACATGATACTGTACATAGAAAACCATAAAGTTTCCATTAAAAATTATTACACTTAATAAATTAATTCAGCAATGTAGAAGGATACAAAATTAATGCCAAGAAATCTGTGGCATTTCTATACACCAATAGTGAACTTACAGGAAGAGAGACTAAAAAAACAATCCCATTTACCATCGCACCAAAAAAATTAAGATACCTAGGAATAAACTTAACTAAGGAGGTAAAAGATCTGTACTCAGAAAACTACAGGACACTGAAAAAAAGAGATAGAGAAAGACATAAAGAGATGGAAGAACATACCGTGTTCATTAAAATGGCCATACTACCCAAAGCAATCTATAGATTCAATGCATTCCCCCATTAAAATACCAATGGCACATATCACAGACCTAGAACAAACTTGCCAAAAATTCATGTGGGATAAAAAAAAAAAAAGACCCCGAATAGCTGCAGCAATTCTGAGAAAGAAAAACCAAGTAGGAGGTATCTCAATATCAGACAGCAAGCTGTATTATAAAGCCACTGTTCTCAATAGTGCCTGGTACTGGCACAAGAACAGACATATAGACTAATGCAATAGAATAGAGAACCCAGAAATCGACCGGAACCAATATGCTCAATTAATATTTTACAAAGGAGGCAAAGGACTTAAACATAAGACGGGAAACCATAAAAATATTAGAGGAATACATAGGCAGCAGAATCTCAGACATGCTGAAGCAATTTCTTCCCCGATACAGCTCCTAGGGCTATGGAAACTAAGAAGAAAATAAACAAATGGGACTACATCAAAATAAAACGCTTCTGCACAGCAAAAGAAATCATCAACAAACAAAAAGAAAGCCCACTGCACGAGAGACATATTTGCCAATGCTATTTCAGATAAGGGTTTAATCTCCAACATTTACCGGGACCTCATACAACTTAACAAAAGGAAGACAAATAACCCAATCAAAAAATGGGCAACAGAAGTAAATAGATACTTTTCGAAAGAAGACATAGGAAGGACAAGAGACATATTAAACCATGCTCAAAGTCACTAATCATCTGAGAGATGCAAATCAAAATGACAATGTGGTACCATTCCACACCTGTCAGAATGGCTATCATCAACAAATCAACCAAGGACAAGTGCTGGCAAGGATGCAGAGAAAAAGGAATCCTAGTGCATTGCTGGTTGGAATGCAGACTGGGTGCAGCCGCTGTGGAGAACAGTATGGAGTTTCCTCAAAAAACTAAAAATACAACTTCCATTTTACCCATGATCCCACTTCTAGGAATATATTCCAAGAAACTAGAAACACCAATCAGAAAGGATATATGCACCCCTATGTCATAGCAGCACAATTTGCCATAGCTAAGATTTGGAAATAGCCTAAGTGTCCATCAGCAGATGAGTGGATTAAAAAACAGTGGTACATCCACACAATGGAATACTACACTTCGGTAAAAAGTAGGAATTCTTACCATTTGCAACAGCATGGATAGAACTGGAGAGCATTATGTTAAGCGAAATAAGCCAGTCATACAAAGATAAATATCACATGATCTCACTCATTTGTGGAATATAATGAACAACATAAACTGATGAACAAAAACATATCCAGAGATAAAAAAAAAAAAATCATTGATAAGTCCGTTAAACCTCAGAGGGAAGGTAGGGAAAGGTGGGGATAAGGGGGAGAGATCAACCAAAGGACTTGTATGCATGTATATAAGCCTAACCCATTGACACAGATACCAGAGAGGTCAGGGCATGTGGGGGGGGCCACTGAAAGTACAAGGACATATATTGTAATACCTTAATCAATAAAGAAGAAAAAATAAAAAAAAGAAGTTGTGGGTGTACAAGAATGAGACTTAAACAAACAAACAAAAAGAATGAGTCTTTATTGTAGAAGCTAGTGGCCATATAGCCATCAGACAAAACAGTCCTTCACAGCAAAGTCCATAAAACAGGCAGCTGCACACCGGCTAATAAACTAATACATCTTTCCCATAAGCAGTAGTAGTCTTTGTACCCATAGCTATTATGGTAACAGCTGCACACTCCCCTAGATTCACAGCCTCACATAGTAGTGGCACCTGGGCTCTCTGCTCTTGCCTCTCTGGCCTCTCCCCTCTCTCCAGCCTTTCTTGCACTCCTGGTCTCCTCTCATAGCAGCAGCCGTACACTGGCTGGTCATAACATATTATACCACTTAGGCAAAAGAGGCAAGTTGCCAACAGTGGCATCAATCATTTGGGTCACAGCAGGGCACACATGTGCAGTGTACTATAATTGTTGTCCTTGCACTTGCACTTGAACATTCTGATTAAGATTCCCATGTTCAGAGTGACCTTGGCCATCTGGTGTACTATAAATCATTCCAGTTAGCCTTGGCTATCTGGTGACTCTGGCATGGTTGCCACACTGGGGCAGTGGTGAAGGAGCAGACAGTCATTAGGAGTGTTTTAAATTCCCCAAGAGATTCTAATATGCAACCAAGACTGAGAACCAGAGATCAAGATAGCAGTGCTTTTCAAACTTGCTGATTATAAGAATTATTCATGGTCCCTTTTTACTGCACAAATTGCCTGGCCTCTTCATGGGGGATACTTGTAATTGGGTTCAGCAAGTCTAGGTTTGGGGATAAGATTGTGCCTTTTAATAAATGTACAGAAGGAACTGGAGGAAGAGGTTGTTTATGTAGTATGGATTAGAAAGCTTTTGAGAAGTTGGCACAAATTTCTGCAGTGTTTTCTTTTATTTTTAAAATCCTCACCCAAGGACATGTTTGTTCTTTTTATTTTAGAGAAACAGGAAGGAAGAGAGAGAGAGAAAAACATCCATGTGAGCGAGAAACTGATCGCTTGATTGCCTCCCTGACCTGGGATTGAGCCTGCAGTTTAGGTATGTGCTCTGACTGGGAAATGAACCTGCAACATTTTGGTGTACAGGAAGATGTTCCAACCAATTGAACCACCCAGCCAGGGCTGCAGTTTTGTAAGTGTGTGTGTGTGTGTGTGTGTGTGTGTGTGTGTGTGTGTGTGTTTAATCTTTTGTTTTACACAGGAACTAAATAATTAAGTGAGGAAAGAGAATTATAAAAGGTACTAGAGGCCCGATGCACGAAATTCATGCTACAGTAGGCCTTCCTTCCCCCAGCTGCCAACACTGGCTTCCCTCTGGCACCCAGGACCTGGGCTTTTCCCTCCAGCACCTGGGACCCTGGCTTCCCTCGCAGCCCTGGCTTTGTCTGGAAGGTCGACTACAAGGACATCTGGTCTAATTAGCATATTACACTTTTATTATTATAGATAGCAGTAAATTATACATTTGGATTCTCTTTTGACATTCTAAGAAAAATACAAGTGACAGATTATGGTTATATTACTATTTCTTGTGGAGGCAGACTGTTATGCTGAGTAAGACATCTCTTCAAAACTGGATTATATTGGACTTCATATTCAGTTGGGGTTATAAGGAAAAAGGATGCAGAATTATTTTAGGATGAAGGATATAACAAGGGAGTTTGGAGCTCAAGGCATGCTAGAAAAATTAGAAGGAGCTCCGGAGGAGAATGGGAGAAGGATCTCATCAGAGACACAGAATGGAGTTGCTTGGTTGTGTTGTGTGAGATAATGGTTGAGGTGGGACATCATCGGTTTCTTGTAGCCCTGTGTGAATGGTTTTGTGATTTTTTCCCCCAAGATTACGTAGCCATAAAAATGTAGGAGTGAAGGAAGCATGAATCTAGATTGACGAATGGATGGACTTTTTTAAGGAAGATAATGTTATACAGAATTGAGGCAAGATAATTGAGTGTGCTGGAAAGAGGATGATGATTATTTTGGGATGGTAGATGATTTAGTAGTGTCACAGTAATACTATAAAGCAAACAACCACAATTCTCAATTACAAGTATCAGTTAGCTTTCATTTGGGAGATAGATAGGTGACTATTCTGGTCTTGTCTGAGCTCCTTCACATGTTTGGGGTGTGCTGACTGCCAGGTGACCTTGGATGTCCTCAGTTGGAATGACAGAATCAAAGGATCAGGGCAAAACCAAGTTATATGGCAGACTGTGAACACAGGGCAGAGATCATTTTTGCAATCTACCACAGCAGTTGTCTATGGATTATTAGAACCTTTGAAATCATTTGGGAATAAATATCTGTTACATATAGGACAAAATATTTGCAAAAGTCATTCAGATCTTTTTTTCCTTAAGATACTGGATATTACTGTTACCACCATCTAATGAAAACTCACTCACCATAAATGACTCCAAGCAGCTAAAACAAGAAATTCTAATTTTTCTTTTTTCCTTTTCTTGTGACTCATATATCTGTATAGATAGATTTTGCTGATGTCAATCAAAATTAAACATTTTCAAGATATTACAAATATGAAGATAAAAATTAAATTCCGCTTCTATAAATTATTCCTGACATTAAGTTTCCTTCTGGAGACTCTTTTTTTTTTTTAATGAATTAACACATGCAAAAGAATTTCACATTTTTTTCTCACTATAAAAGTGCCTGAAGTGAACTTTTTCTCGACTCAAGCTAAATTGTTAATTAGTTCAAGGTACACCAGAGGTAGAATCTTGGAATACTCTCTGTTAGTAAATGTTTATTAAAATAGTAGTTATCGGTTTTGTAAGGACGGGAATGTCAGAGTAATTTAATATATGGTAAAGACTAGTGTTTATAGTTGAAGCAGTTGTCTATCTACCAAAGAACACCAATACCACTATTGAAATAGGAATTCTTTAGGGTTGAAAAAGGCACATTTAGGGAATTTTTAAAATTCCCTAATTTAAATTTTAAAATTCCCTAATTAAGGGGGTCTACAGAAAAAACACAAGGCTACACAGTTGCAAAAGTGTACATTTCCATAAGACAAGGGAACGGAACAGGGAGCCAACAGAAGTTATCTAATCTATTAAAAGAGAAACATGCAAATTGACCATACCTACACTACACCCCAAGCCATGCACACCAGCAAATCAGAGCGACTATATGCAAATTAACCCAACCAAGATGGCAGCCAGCAGCCACGAAGCTGGAGCAAGCAGGAAGCTTGGTTGCCCAGGCTATGGAGGAAGCCAAGCTTCCCATCTGCCCTGGCCAGCTGTGGCCTCCACTAAAGGCAACAAAGTTTCAATTATAAAAGATAAATAAATACTCAACTGGGAGCTTTGGTGGCTGGGGGCCGTGGTTAGCCAGCAAACAGCCATCAGCCCCTCACCCAGGCTGGCCAGGCATTCCAGCAGGGACCCCCACCCTGAAGGTCAGTCTTAAAACAGCCCTCAACCCCTCACCCAGGCTGGCCAGGCACCCCACTGGGACCCACATCCTGATCTGGGACACCCTTCAGAGCAAACCAGCCAGCCCCCACTCATGCACCAGGCATATAATAAAAGGGTAATATGCAAATTGACCCTAACAGCAGAACGACTGGGAATGACTGGTCACTATGATACACAGTGACCACCAGGGGGCAGATGCTCAATGCAGGAGCTGCCCCCTGGTGGTCAGTGCACTCCTACAGGGGGAGCTCCGCTCAGCCACAATCCAGGCTGATGGATGCCAGTACAGCAGTGATGGCGCGAGCATCTCCCACCTCCTCAGCAGCACTAAGGATGTCTGACTGCAGCTTAGGTCTGGTCCCCGCTGGAAAGTGGACATCCCCTGAGAGATCCTGGGCTGCCAGAGGGATGTCTGACTGTCAGCTTAGGCCCGATCCCCTGGGGAGTGGGCCTAAGCCAGCAGGTGGTCATCCCCCGAGGGGTCCCAGACTGTGAGAGGGCACAGGCCGGGCTGAGGGAACCCCCAAATGCACAAATTTTTGGTTCCATAAGACAAGGAAGCATAGAGCCAGCAAGAAGTTACATTTCTGTTGGGGGCCAGATGTAAGCTGGCAAGGTCCTTGCACCTGAAGGTGCTAGCAAGGCTGGGGCCCTTACCCACACTGTTTTCCCAGACTTGTTTGGATGGCAATTACCAGTAGAATGAGAGCAACATTTGTAGAATGAGAACAGCCTTTCAGAGCTTACCAAGAAGTCTGTAACTATTTACTGAGATATGCTGTACTGAGAACTTGTCCTTCTGCTATGTCTCTCCCTTAGAGATTAAGAGGAACAAAGAATACATTCCTCTTGACAGACTTCCTATTCAGTGTGTTATGTTTAAATAGGATTATGTGGCTAATAAACTTGCTTCAGTTCATCAAGAGAACTGGGGTCCTCCCGATCCCACTTTCCTGTCTTTCTTTCTTTTCTCAATTCCCACCTCCCTGCCTCAGCCCGGCTCAACCTTGTCAGGCTGGCCCTGACAGATCTGGCACCCGAGCTATGGGACTGAGGAACTGGGAAAAAGACGGTGAGGAACTCCGCCAGGCTTGGAGAGACGGTGGTGAGGAACTCCTCTGGATAAAGAGTGCACTCGTTAAGGTAAGGGAGGAGAAATTTTTTGATAGTCGGGAGTAAAGCATGGGACAGTTAGAATCTAGATAAAATGCCCTTTATAGCCAAATGTTGAAGTCTATGCTCAACAGTAAAGGAACTAAGGTTAATGACAAGCAATTAGAAACTTTTTTAAAATTCATTCAGGAGGTCTGCATTTTCTTATGGAATTTAATACAGGATTATTTAGATCCCAGGCATGACCATAATCAACCATCTCTTAAACCAGAAAAAAATGGAGAAGCAGTGTGATAGCACAAAACAGGAGTCTAAAAAAGACATTATATTAAAAAGAAATAATGTAACTTTTAAAGACAATTTAACTCCTCAAGATGAGGAGGATTTTGAGGAAGCTGCTGCTCTTTGTCATGATGATAATACAGGTATTGTTCAGGCAAAAGAGGAGGAAGAATATTTTTCTGCTGGAACTGAAGAGGGTAGTGATATAGAGGATGTATCAGAACACTTTTTAGAATTATTAAAGCTTCTTGGAAAGAAAAAGAGAAGCCACGGGGGCCATTCCCGCCGCTCTCCGCTGCTTTGTGCGGCACCAGTTCCAAGGATAAGTCAAATACACAAGTGTTTTACTTGTGGAGGAACAGGACACATGGCAAAACAGTGTCCTTCTAATAAAGGGATTAATAAAGGAAATGGCAGGGGTCCCAAACAACCCTAAATGTAAAAAAGGAAAACATTGGGCAAATGAGTGTAAATCTAAGACAGATATCCAGGGAAATTCTTTGCCTCAACACCAGTCGGGAAACTACCAAAAGGGGCCAGCCCAGCCAAGGCAAATAACAGGGGCAATGTCTATTTACCCTCCTGTCCCTGTGCTGTTTCAAGGCCAGCAGGCTGCACAGCACCCAGCCTGCCCCAGAAAACAAAATTGATACAAGAGCTATTCCGAGCAACCCCCGGAAGTACCAGGCTGGACCTTGGATGCATAGAGATGAGACATTCTCTCTGCCCTGGGTGCTGCCATCGCTTATTAAAATAAACAAAATATCATTAGATTTAAAACCTCCCACATAGAAAAGAAATGATGATTGATCCCCAATATCCAAATAGTTAATGCAGAAAGAAAAAAAAAAAAAGAGAGAAGGCCATTGGCAGGGAAAGCAAGGCGAGAGAGTTCTTTGTTAATTTTTACTTATCTGAACTACGTTGGACTCAAGCCCGCAAGCTGCTACTAAGCATGACTTTGGGAACAAATACACCATCTGAGTCATTTGCTAAAACTTCCCCCAAAGCAGGATGTGGGGGAAGGGAAGAAGGGAGAACGTGGTGATCCAATATGGATGCACCCTCCCGAAGTATTCTAATTTAAAATCTACTTCTCATAATTGAAAAGTTTTACAAAAATTTAAAAATGCGTCTGGGATTTCTGTGCACGTGTAAAGAGAAAACTGGCTTGGAACTAATGCCCACATCGTCGGATTTGGACATTTAGATAGAGTTTTGAGCTGAAATCTCTTCACAAATATACAAAATAAAACCCAAGACTGAGTATTTCCTAAGAAAAATAGAAAATTTAACCCAGAGGAAAAAAGATGCTGGCTAGAGTCTAGCAGCAGGATTGGCATTTCCATAATAAAGAACAGTTTTTAAATACTAATGAAGAATATTAAAAAGTTAATTTCGAGGCTGAAAAGGAAATTCAGTAAAATTGTCTCTGTTACAAATATTTGCTAAAGAATATGCCTTAAAATAATAAATTGGATTTAAATCTCAAGAATTATTGAAATATACTAATTATAAAAATCTAAGTAGCCCAGGTAAAAATGGCTATGCCCTTTAATTAAGGCTGGCTTCCCAAAGCAATTTCTAATAGAGGAAGGGCTAGCCTCCCTTCCCCCAACATAGCAGGTAGGCCAAAAATTTCCTGCCAGTGACAACTTTTAAAAAGAGGCTTGCTTCTTAGTTTCCCAACCTTAGTAGAAATAATGTAACTAATTTTCATTTTAATGGTTACCTGTTTTCAGTCAATGGCACCCCGAGGCTTAGGAGTTAGCTAAATTGCATTAGATATTCTGAAATAAAAGAATGCTAAAATATTAATCTAAATGTCCCTCGCGAAAAATCTAGAGGACAGAATTAAATCTATTGATTATGTCTTGTATTTTTGAAGTTTATTCTTAAAAATGTTACTGATTAAGAAATACTAAATATTTAACTTTCCAGCTAAGAGTTTAAAGTTCTGGTTAAATAAATTGGGAGAAATCATCCTATCTAATAAAAGAGAAATATGGTAATTGGTGTACGACCACTACCCTTCCCATTGGCTAATCAGGGCAATATGCAAATTAACTGCCAGCCAAGATGGCGGCCTGAAACTAATATGAGGCTTGTTTGCTTCAGTGACGGAGGACTCCAATGTTCCCCTCCTGCCGCTGCAGGCCTCTGACCTGCAACTCTAAGCAACTATGTAACAAATATAGAAGCTAAACAAAACCCCAGAAACCTGCTTTAGTCCGGGCTTCAGCCAGCAAAATCGCAACATTGTAAGCAAAGGCCAGAAACCTACTTTCAGCAGCGGAGGCCTAAGAGCTGGAGCCAAGCCTCAAAGCTAAAACTGGCCCAGAATAAAAAATAAAACAGAAAAAAAGGTGCGGTTGGGAGCTTCAGTCACCCCCAGCCTGAAAACAGCCCTCAGCCCCTCACCCAGACTGGCCAGGCACCCCAGTGGGGACCCCCACCCTGATGGGTGTGTGACCAGCTGCAAACAGCCATCATCCCCTTACCCAGGCTGGCCAGGCACCCCAGTGGGGACCCCCACCCTGATACAGGACACCCTTCAGGGCAAACCAGCCAGCACCCACCCATGCACCAGGCCTCTACCCTATATAGTAAAAGGGTAATATGCCTCCCAGCACCGGGATCAGCAGAGCTGTGAGGCCTCCCGGCACCGGGATCAGCGTGACAGGGGGCAGTGCCCAAACCCCCTGATCGCCCTGCGGCTCTGTGTGTGACAGGGGGCAGGGCCACAACCTCCCTATCTGCCCTGCTCTGTTCCTGACAGGGGAAGGCGCCCCAACCCCCTGATCAGCCCTGCTCTGTGCCTGATAGGGGGAGCTCTGTGTGTGACGTGTGACAGGGTGCGGCGCCCCAACCCCCTGATCTGCCCTGCTCTGTGTGTGACAGGGTGCGGCGCCCCAACCCCCCTCCCCCCTGATTGTCCCTGCTCTGTGCGTGACAGGGGGTGGCGCCGCAACCTCCCCATCGACCCTGCCTTGAGTATGACAGGGGGCGGTGCCCCAACCCCCCAATCAACCCTAACCTGAGTGTGACTGAGGGTGGCATCACAACCTCCAGATCTGCCCTACTCTGTGCATGACAGGGGGCGGCGCCCCAACTCCCCAATGGGCCCTGCTCTGAGCCCGACCAGGGGCTGCCCCTAGGGATTGGGCCTGCCCTCTGCCTCCTGGGAGCAGGCCTAAGCCAGCAGGTCGTTATCTCCCAAGGTGTCCCAGACTGCGAGAGGGCACAGGCCGGGCTGAGGGACCCCCCAACCCCCGGAGTGCACAAATTTTTGTGCACCGGGCCTCTAGTATAATTATAATAAAATTTCAACATTTGTCTAATTGAAAAAAGAGGATAAATTCTATAATCCCAACCAAAATTTTTATATACAAAAATCAGTTTTAATTTAATTGATATCTCTTAATAATTATAAAATGTACATAATCTTTAAATCATATATACACATATATATTTAATAGTCTTTTAAGTTAGATTTCAAAACTATAATCAAGGAATAACTTTAGGACATTTCATGGGCCCTGAAATGTTTTCAAAAGTTTATTCTCTTTTCTTAAAGGATTTTTTAATAAAGCCAATTTAATATACTTGAAATCACATAGAAAGTGAAAGGACAGAGCAGGACTGATGGCTGTGTCCTTAACCCCTCTTCCAAGAAAAAGCCGCAGGGTGTATAAGTTACTCAGCCCGCCCTTATCTCGGCCAATGGGAAAGCGGGGGAAACTAGCCCAAGGCCAAAAGTATGCTGGTCACCCCCCCTGTCTTTGTGTAACCAGATCCTAGCTGCACCCTGCCCAAACCCCCCCCCCCCGACCCCAAGCCCTATAAATTCTTTGTTCTCTTGGGATTCAGGGGTCTCTCTTGCACCCAGTAATGGAGGCAAGGGGGGGGGGGACCAAGCAAGCTTGTATAAGAGACCCTCTGCTTTTTCATAGGACTGGCTCCCTGGTGTGGTTTCTTGGGGATCTTGAATTCTGGGCATAACATTTTGGGGGCTCACCGGGATCCCCAATACCATTGAGGGGACCCCCAGTCCGGAGGGCCTGACTGACCGCGGTAGGTCTTGTTTGTATCGTGTGTGTTTTGTTTTGTATCTATCTTGTGTGAGCTCACTTCTGAAATCTGTAATCATAATCGCCCGCATGATCTAGGGGATCAAGGGCGGGAGGAGTCGGGGGACGCCTGGATACTCCATCTGAAGAGGGGAAATTTTGCTTCCGCGGAGTTGGAAGGTCTGTAGGAACCCCTCAATCTGAGAAAAGGCAGGTCGCTCCCGCTGGTTGGCGTGCAGCCATCGTCTAGCTTTCGGTTTTTGCTTCCATGGAGTTGGAAGGCTGTACTTTTTTGGGCCCTTTAGTTGTTTGTGTTTCTGTTTTATTTTGTGGACTTGCTGGATTAATCATTTCAAGGAGATTGAGGGAGGCTTTAGAGCTCCCTCAGGAATGGGGAAGTTGTTAGGAATTGAATGGATTGTTTAAACTCTGAATGAATGTCTGGTGAAAGTGTATGAATGTGTAGGGAGGGGGACTGCTCTCACCCCTCCTTTGTGTGGCGGTCGGGCAGCCGCCTGAGTGAGGGTCGGTGGAAACAGGTCACCCCCTCCCCAAGTATTCTAAAATTAAAATCCTTCTTGTAATTGAAAAGCTTTTACAAATTTATAAATGCATCCGGGATTTCTGTGCACATGTAAAGGGAAAAGGCCAGTTTAAAAATGAGTGCGCATAGTTTTGAGCTGGACTTGACTTTTTGCTGCGTACAGAATAAAAACCCGAGACTGTTTTGGCCTTAAAAATGGCAAAGTTGAACCTGAGAAAGAAATGCAGGCTGGTTTCCCAAAGCCATTTAAAGTAGCTCTTTTGAAATTTCCCGCCCTGAGGCAAGTACCACCAGGAAGTTGATAGTCAAGTTTACATATGAATAGCTATGACTTCCCCAGCAGGAAAATTGTGAAAAAGTTACTGAAGGCTTCCCATGATCCCTCTGTATATGCAAATAAGCTGAAAGGGAATGCTGTTTAAAAATATTATTTAAAATTTAATAAAAAGGAGAAATTTTAATATTTTGAAATATCTTCCACTAATATTTACAGAATAATCTAATGATTTGCTGTTAAAATACCAAATCTGAAAATAAGTACAGTCACCATAAATGTTTAATGACTTTGACTTGGAATACATGGCCTTGCGGCACTATCAGTCATCATCCAAGAAGTAACCCTATAAGTTACTTGGTGTAAAAAAGAAAGATTTTTCTTTTTTAAGTTAAAGTTCTCCAAGTGTAATCCAGCAGGAGGAAGACAAACCAGACAACCAACAGCCCAGAGACCACCTGGGGCACGGTAAAATGAAGTATGGTAACAATTAATTCAGGTAAAAACTGTAATTCAGATAACATGCCTAAGTTTTACCTAGGTTACTCAAGGACTCTAGATAATGTGTTTACCCAAAGCTGTGGTTTAAATTGCATGCTGTCTCTGCTTAACTAGTGAAATTTCTGTGTCTCTTAAAATGTATTGCTAATCACCTAAGAATTAAGGCTAAGAGTTCTAGCTACCTGGAAAGCATGGCCTTGGTGTGATAGGAGGAAAAAAGAAATGTTAAATGGATAATATACCAGTGAGCTGGGACTGGTCACTAATGATGGATTGTGAGAAGGGCTGAACATGGCCTAACTTCTCCTTCCTTGGTACCCCTGAAACGTCAGAGGATCCAATGTGTTTAATCCTCTTGAAGGACATTGAATGGTTCTTTCCTTACTCTTTAACTTTTAGGGGATTGTATAAATGGATTACTGATGTAGATTATCAAGAATCTCTAAGGGACTTGTCCTGTATCTGGAGGAATGGCTTCTAGATGGTATTCACCATCTCTGGGACTTCTGGAGGAAAGTTGAAACTCGGACTGGCTAAGGGTTCAAATCTGGCCTATCCTTTAGAAAGATAGAAAAGAAGCATTCCTAGGCAGTTTTCTACCCACCTCTGTTCAGGGACTTGTTCTGTATCTTGACACAACTGAAACTGATTTGTTGGTATTTTGTGGTATAAATGTGGCATGCACCTCAAAGTTCTTAATGGGGAATATATCTAGTTATCATGTCTATTTAGCCTTGATTTCCTTGTTCAATATGAGTACCATTTCTATCTGGATGAGACATAGGTCAAGAATCCCGTCCTGGGACGTGGGAAAGGAAGGCCCCCACATCTGTTCCTGTCAGGCCCCCATCAGGGGACTTGGGCGGTGTTCCTGTTACCTGCTCAAGATCCCAAGACTGTATTTGTTCATGTAAGTGTGGAAATATATTCTGTGTTAGGTTGGGATTTTGGAATTCTGGGGTAGATTTAAAAAATATTTGTGACTTTTCTAGTCTGATTGGGACATTTAAGGGTGGGGCTCACAGTTCCTCAGGGCAAAGATTCCATGGGCCCTTCCCCCTGCCTGTGCTGAATTAAATAATACAGGCCAGTGTCATTTAGCTTGCTGGTTAAAGGAAAACAATGGGCCTTAGAATCTGTAAAGGTGGGCGGGAATGAAGCTGGTCAAATATACCTGTTGCTGCTAGCTAAGGAGGGGCTGATACCCACTTCTAGCGCACTCCCTTGAAAGAGGCCTGGTTGCTGCTCTGCCACAAAGGGAACTGGTAGAAAGACAAAAAAAGCAGAGCGCTGTAACTGATAAACAGGGTTACCTAGAAGCCATCAGGACTTTGAAGTTCTCCAAGAGAAGAGGAATCTGACTCAGAGACTGGTGAGGACTGGGTGGCTTTTCTTTAACAATCTCTTTCCTTGAGAGGGCTCCAGAGGGCGCATGAGGACATTTGGCCGTGCCTCCGCGCCATCTACGGGACTAGCCCAACCCCAACTCCTCATCAGCACAGACCAGGAGATTGGGTCCACATCAGAAGGCACTGCTGGGAGACCCTAGAGCCACGTTGGAAGGGTACCTACACTGTGGTGCTGAAGACCCCCACCACTCTCAAGGTAGACGGCGTCACGACCTGGGTCCATCCGGAAAGACTTCATCACCAAATGGAGTATCGATCGATCGAGATCAATGCAACCCGCTCAAGCTCAAGCTACGGAGTGCTTGACCTGCCTGATGCCGGTAACATGACTCGCGATCGCTCCTGTCACCAGGAGCCCCCACAATACTGTATAATACACTTAGATAATGCCTGCATCTTCATGGACATGGCTCCAAAGAGACAAGGACCATTATAGTATCACAAGTTTAGTAGAAGATTTGGCTACCTGAAGCGGCCATGATGCCAATATTATGTTTCATTGTATTGATATGTTATATTAACCTTTGATTCTTTTGCAGGTTTGAATGTATGTTGGCTGTCCTGGAAGGGAGCTGTGTGGGGTGACCCCCAAAAGTAAAGGGTGTCTAGCTGCCAAGAGGACAAGTGCCCAACTGGGCAGGGAAGGGTGCCCATCAGGTTTTGGTCTCTGTTGAGAGACAGCTAACAGTTGACAGCCTGTAATACTGTCTTGCAGGCCTGAGTCACCATGCCCATGTCAGGGGTAGTAAAGCTGGAAAAAGCCTGTTTAGACTAGAAAGTCTGAGGCATGGTTATGCATAGAAAGAAGGTTTTATACCAACAATTACTGTTTTGTTTTAAATCCATGAAAAGGAATTAGCAAGGAAAGTCAGAAAATCTTAGAGTAGATAAGTATGTTTTTCTCCTTATGTAATTCCTCCGAAATCTGGCAATGCTAAATAAGTACGTTTCTTTGCATAGATCCAATGAGACTGGTTCCTAATAATGGTTTTATTAACGGAAAACTTTGACTGGAGTATCATGTTTTAAAGAGCCCTGTCTGAACTCTAAAGACTTGAAGCCAGTAAGAATGCCACGAAGAAAGCCTGGTATCCTGCTTGGGAGCCCTGAAGATGGCTGGCGCTGGAGCGTCAAGCCCATGCCCTACCATCACTGGCGGTTGGTAAGAGTAGAAAGGGAGCAGTAAAGATGCCTCTGCATCCCTGCGGAACCCCCACACACTCTGGGCCACAACAAGTAGGGGGGCTACTGAGATGGGCCTTAAAGCCTGGAGCATGGGCTCAGGTGGAGTTGCTACAGGTGAGGGATTCACCTAACTCAGCAGATACTGCAGGCAGGCTTGATGGCAGCTGGATGGCTTGGCTTCCTGGCCCTACGGGGCACATTAAGGTTCAACCATGAAATTCCAGCAAAGGTAGTCAGTTACCATTCTTGTTATGTTTATGCAAACATCAGGACAGTAAATAAATTAATCTTGATTTGGCTTTTTCATAGCCATGGAGGAATTTTAAGAAGAAAAATCCTATTTCAATAGAAGTTGTTAAAGCTAAAATGATTTCTTTCCCTTCCACCGGACCATTTGTTAAGCTTATAAGAATAGTTCAATTGATAGCTCTGTGTGCCCAGTACAGGCCTCTAGCAATGGTGGAATAGAAATGCAGTCCGTCTCATGACTGAGCAGGAAGTTCCAAGACAAGGGGGGAATGAAAGGACAGAGCAGGACTGATGGCTGTGTCCTTAACCCCTCTTCCAAGAAAAAGCCGCAGGGTGTATAAGTTACTCAGCCCGCCCTTATCTCGGCCAATGGGAAAGCGGGGGAAACTAGCCCAAGGCCAAAAGTATGCTGGTCACCCCCCCTGTCTTTGTGTAACCAGATCCTAGCTGCACCCTGCCCCAACCCCCGACCCCAAGCCCTATAAATTCTTTGTTCTCTTGGGATTCGGGGCTCTCTCTTGCACCCAGTAATGGAGGCAAGGGGGGGACCAAGTGAACTTGTATAAGAGACCCTCTGCTTTTGCATCGGACTGGCTCCCTGGCATGGTTTCTTGGGGATCTTGAATTCTGGGCATAACAGATAGCTTTATCAAATAAATATTAATAAATATGTATTTTAAGTTTTTGCCTCTAAAAAAGGGCAAAACAAGTTATTTGGTTTAATATTTCTTAAAATACAGCAATAGAATTTTAAAATGTAATTTAAAATAACAAAAGCTCCACGCTGCTACATTTTAAATTAGGGTAGAGATAGGCAGCGTTTACACCTCATAAATCAGACATAAAACTACTAAATTTACTAACTTTATTAATAAAAGTACCTACCATAAGAAGCCAGTATCTTTATAAGCAATTAAATCCTAGTAAAGTAAATTCTTCTAAAAAAGTTACTAAAGACTTCCCATAATCCCTCTATATATACAAATAAGCAAAAAGGGAATATTGTTTAAAAATATTATCTTAAATTTAATAAAAAGAAGAAATTTTAAAATTTTGAAGTATCTTCCACTAATATTTATAAGATAATCTAATGATTTGCTGTTAAAATACCAAATCTAAAAATAAGTACAATCACCATAAATATTAAATATTTAATAACTATAACTTGATATACATAGCCTTACGGCATTATCAATCCACATCCAAGAAGTAACCTGTAGATTACCTAGTATAAAAGAAAAAGATTTTTTTAAAAATAGAAGTTCTCCAAGTATAACCCAGCAGGAGGAAGATGAGCCAGACAACAAACAGCCCGGAGACCACCTGGGGCATAGTAAAGAAGACTCCTGAAGCCTGAGAACGTCTTTCTTGCCATGCTAGTAGTAATCATCTGTACGGTAATATTACCTAGAGCAAATATAGAAGTATTTCAAACTTACGCTCCTGACCCTTCATAGGTAAGAACCCTTACGTGGGCTGATACCTCGCCTAATATAGTATCCAGTAGGAACATTAATAGGGCAAGGAAATAGGGGACTGTCACTACTTGCTCCTGGGAGAGGTACAGAAAATATAACTAAGAGCTTGTCTATACAAAAAGAAATTGACAGCCAGTTTAAAATTGAATTGCTATGGCCTAGAGCAAAGAATATCCTTACATGATATTATTCTACAAAAGCTCATTAATAATTTTTAATATTTTACAATGGCATATTGTACATTTATCTCAAACAAACTTAAAAATGAATTCTTTAAACATTTAGCAGAAATTTTTTTTTAATTAAATCTTTATTGTTCAGATTATTACATTTGTTTCTCTTTTTTCTTCCCCATATCTCCCCTCCTCCCAGTTCCCGCCCCAACCTCCGCCCTCACTCCCCACCCACTGTCCTCATCCATAGGTGCACGATTTTTGTCCAGTCTCTTCCCGCATCTCCCACACCCCTTTCCCCGCCAAGAATAGTCAGTCCATTCCCTTTCTATGTCCCTGATTCTATTATAATCACCAGTTCATTCTGTTCATCAGATTATTTATTCACTTGATTTTTAGATTCACTTGTTGATAGATGTGTATTTGTTGTTCATAATTTGTATCTTTACCTTTTTCTTCCTCTTCCTCTTCTTAAAGGGTACCTTTCAGCATTTCATATAATCCTGGTTTGGTGGTGATGAACTCCTTTAGCTTTTCCTTATCTGTGAAGCTCTTTATCTGACCTTCAGTTCTGAATGATAGCTTTGCTGGATAAAGTAATCTTGGTTGTAGGTTCTTGCTATTCATCACTTTGAATATTCCTTGCCACTCCCTTCTGGCCTGCAAAGTTTCTGATGAGAAATCAGCTGATAGTTGTATGGGTACTCCCTTGTAGGAAACTGAGTTTCTTTCTCTTGCTGTTTTTAAGATTCTCTCTTTATCTTTTGCTCTTGGCATTTTAATTATGATGTGTCTTGGTGTGGTCCTCTTTGGATTCCTTTTGTTTGGGGTTCTCCACGCTTCTTGGACCTGTAAGTCTATTTCTTTCACCAGGTGGGGGAAGTTTTCTGTCATTATTTCTTCCAATAGGTTTTCAATATCTTGCTCTCCCTCATCTTCTGGCACCCCTATAATTCTGATGTTGGTACGCTTGAAGCTGTCCCAGAGGCTCCTTACACTATCCTCGCATTTTTGCATTCTTTTTTCATTTTGCTTTTCCCGTTGGGTGTTTTTTGCTTCCTCGCATTTCAAATCATTGACTTGATTCTTGCGCTCCTCTGGTCTGCTGGCGGGAGTCTGTATAATATTCGTTATTTCAGTCCGTGTATGCTTAATTTCCAGTTGGTTCCCCAACATAACATCGAGGGTCTTATTAGTTTTCTTGTAGATCTCATTAAGTTTATCGGCAGCTTCTAAACAGTTCTTGAGAGACCTTAAAAGTGTGGTTCTGAACTCTATATCTTCCATTGACAATTTTGTCCTGTTTCTTTGTCTCTGCATTTTGTTATGCTTCCTTGGTGCACCCCCTAGTGGTCTTTGTTCACAGTCTTATAGTTAAACCTTGATTGTTGTAGCTAATAGCAGGGAGGGTTTGACCTCCAGGCCAAGTGGCTATGAGAATCAGCTGTGTCGGCAGTGAGAGAACTTCTGTCCTCTAGGGAGGTGCTAATCTAGCCTTTGCCTGAGGCTATCTGGCAAATGCCTCTGTGCAGGGCTTGGGCAGGGCGGGTCGAACAGGATCAACAGGGTGGGCCGGAGAGAGCAGTTATGGCAGCTCTCAGTCCTGTCCCCAGGGGCTCTGCCTCTCTGAGTCCCAGCACCTGCTGCAAAGCTCAGAGAGAAAGCTGCACTCGCTCTGACCGAAGCCAGACAGTCCCGCTTCTCCCGTTTGAGTCTGGCTCCCTAAAGATTCGCCTGTATCTGGAGCTCAGAGTCTGCGACTCCCTCCCGATTGAAAACGCCAACCACGCCCTCTGCCGCCAGCCTGCTCCGCGCACTCCCCACCTCAGAATTTGGCTTCAGCACTGCGCCTCCTCTGAGTGTCCGTATGCGTTTCTCTTTCCTCCTAGTTGTAGGACTTCCACTCAGCCAGCGTTCCTGTGGTTCTGCGTGATGTCCGTTCCGTCTTTTAGTTTCACTTTTGAAGTAGTTGTTCAACGCAGCAAACTCCGGCGTTAACCTATGCCGCCATCTTGGTTCTCCCGTAAACGTTTAGCAGAAATTTAATAAGGATTTTATCCCTTCCACTGTGTGGAGGGCCCCCTGGGAAGGCACTTGAGCATTCTATATTAACCTCCATTGACCGTTTTACCAAAGGGGTCCCTCTTCCAATTGCCCATAGCTGTTACCTAAGCTCTCTGTTCATACTGAGGTTAAAGCCTCATGGTAGCTGGTACCATGGATCTGTCTCTTGCCCAATGGCGTAAGCTGGGCCCTCTCTGTAGAAGAAATCTGGGTTCCCCATGATCAATGCTGGGGCCCCGCCAGCAGGCGAGGAGATCCAAAGGCAGTTACTGGGCATGGAGGCCACAGGGACATACGCTACCAAGGAGACAGAACTAAACCTCACATCACCCTGCGTGGCCCTGGAGGATGGCTGGTTAGTCAATAACAGGTAAGACCCCTCAGGGAGGGGTGACCTAAGACACGCACAGTCGCAGGGGGCCTCAGGGTTTAACTTGGGGGCCAACAGAGGTGGGATAGAGACCCTCACCCCCTCAACTATGCAGGGGCTTGAACGCTTGCCCCTTATGAGGGAGGTCTCTTGTCCCCATGGCTGCTTCTTGATTCCCATACCCAACTCAGATCAGGACCCAGATAAAAGAAAGAGACTTAGCCCAGCCAAGATCGATACCCAGAAAACAGAGACTTAGCTAACAGCAGCTACCCTATATCTAAATCCAGCTTAACACCAGGAATGCTCAGAGCCTTCTCAAGGATGCAAAATAATCCTTTCCATTAATATATACAGTATAAATTAAAATTGTTATTAAAATATTAAATCTAACAATAAAATAATAGTCAAGTTTTCAGATTGATTAAAATTAGCTTAAGTAGTATTAACCAATATCATTTTGTGGAAAAATTGCTTAACATACAATAACCTAAAGCAGTCATATTTTTGTACAAAAAATTAAAATTTAAAGTTATCTAGACTGCATTATATAATTTCCAAAAGTCTTCTAATAATTAAATTTTAAAAAAGGGGGGGGAGGATAGTGGATAGATAGTGGAAGAATACCATATAAGGAAAAATATCCTGTAACTAATTTACATCTAGAAAAATTTTTTCATTTGTAATGCTAACAACAAGATATACATGAAAAACCTATGTGGTGTCAAAATAAGCCAAAGGAAATTCATTTGAGAAAAAATAATTATTAACCTTTGGTCGAGAATACATTTGTATATTTTCAGAAAACAACTCCAAGACCATGTGGATTCCTGCAACAGAAGAGAATTATCAGGACTGCTCCAGCCACAGAATAGCAGTGGCCCCATGAGACAACAAGAAGAGAAGCAGTCCAGAAATAAAGATGGTGAAGATGCCTTATCATGCTAGCAGTCAGCAGCTGTGTGTCGCTGCAGGTTGCCCAGGACCAAACCAGAGAGGGTCGGACCTGCATTGCCACCATTTGTCCACCATCCAGAACTGAAGTATTACTGATGACACGTACACATAAAAAACTGTCGGACACTGAAACATGAACTTCGCCTAAAAAACAAAGAAGGGGGATCTGTTGGGGGCCAGATGTAAGCTGGCAAGGTCCTTGCACCTGAAGGGGCTAGCAAGGCTGGGGCCCTTACCCACACAGTTTTCCCAGACTTGTTTGGATGGCAATTATCAGTAGAATGAGAGCAACATTTGTAGAATGAGAACAGCCTTTCAGAGCTTACCAAGAAGTCTGTAACTATTTACTGAGATATGCTGTACTGAGAACTTGTCCTTCTGCTATGTCTCTCCCTTAGAGATTAAGAGGAACAAAGAATACATTCCTCTTGACAGACCTCCTATTCAGTGTGTTATGTATAAATAGGATTGTGTGGCTAATAAACTTTCTTCAGCTCTTCGAGAACTGGGGTCCTCCCGATCCCACTTTCCTGTCTTTCTTTCTTTTCTCAATTACCACCACCCTGCCTCAGCCCAGCTCAACCTTGTCAAGCTGGCCCTGACACATTTCCATAAGACAAGAGAACTGGGAGTTGCCAAAGATCTACATACTATCTAATAAAGATGGAATATGCAAATTGACCATCACTTCACAACAAAGATGGCAGTGCTCATAGCCACAAGATGGCAGTCCCCTTAGCACCACCAGAGTCCCCAGTCCTTTAAGCCCTCGCTGCCAGGGCGAGGGGCAAGCAGTGCCCCAATCCCCCGTGGCGAGAAGACAGCAGGGCACTGCTTGCCCCTCGCCGCATCGCCAAGCAACAAGCAGGCCCCAGCAAAGAGCAGACACCATGGCTTGAGGTGGCATTGAGCAGGCAGGTCTGCAGAGAGCAGAGAACCATGAGGAGCGGGCCTAAGCAGTCAGTAGGACATCCCCTGAGGGTCCCAGATTGGAGAGGGTGCAGGTTGCACTGAGGGACCCACCCCCATGCATGAATTTTGTGCACTGGGCCTCTAGTTTACAAAATAAAGTAGGAGAGCCTCACATGTTCCATGTGAGGTTTTACCTTTGAGCTCAGAAATTGCTATATTGACCAAATCAAAGGGGAATAGTGGCCAATCAGAGGGGTTATCAAGGCACAAAGATCTGCAGCTTTTATAAACTGGGGAAAAGGAATTCGGTGGGACTCTTTCCCCCTCCATACATGGGAATCTGTGCTGTGAGATTCTTTCCTCCTCCTCAAGTGGGAGTCTGAATTTGTTCATCAATAAATTTCCACCTTTGCTCTGCCATATTCTGTCCATGGTTTCATCTTTGACTCTGATGGACAAAGAATCCAGGGAAGCCATACTGCCCAGGGAACACCAAGTATTCCAGTCCAAAAATCCTGTATCACTATTATCAGAGTTTCTAAAGTATGCTGTCTCATCCTGACATGTCCTTTTTCAATTTCATGTAAACATTTAATTTCTCTACAACTGACACTTTTCCAGGGACCCTATTATATGCTCTTATTACATCTTACTTTTTTCTTCTCATGAAAATTGCTTGCTGTGGACAAAAAGGGGCATGTGCTAACCTAACTCAGGGAAGGCCTGTGTAACCACAATGTAACCACAAGGATTGTCTGAAATTAAAACTTTTTAAATTAAAAAGCAGTTTATAGTAGACAGTCATGTCCTAGGCCAGTATCTTCCCTGACAAAGATCAACTTTGATCTTAACTGAGCCTATTACCTTTTTGCATCTTTGATAACATACTAGTACCTTTGGAATGTCAGGGTAACTTATAACTTCCCTTTCTCCAAACCCCTCAGGGCACAACCAATGCACCAGAGTAAAACCACAAATTCCCTCATTGTTATTATCATGCTAATTATTGACTACTAGAGGCTCGGT
This sequence comes from Myotis daubentonii, assembly GCF_963259705.1. Classification (NCBI taxonomy): domain Eukaryota; kingdom Metazoa; phylum Chordata; class Mammalia; order Chiroptera; family Vespertilionidae; genus Myotis; species Myotis daubentonii. The sequence continues at coordinate 106,260,316 of NC_081840.1, forward strand.
GCACAAAAATTTGTGCACTCGGGGGGTCCCTCATGCCGGCCTATGTCCTCTTGTAGTCTGGGACCCCTCAGAGGATGTCCACCTGCTGGCTTAGGCCCGCTCCCTGGGGGAACAGGCCCAAGCTGGCAGTCAGACATCCCTCTGGCAGCCCAGCAACCCTCAGGAGATGTCCACTTACCAGCAGGGAGTAGACCTAAGCTGCAGTCGGACATACTTAGTGCTGCTGAGGAGGCGGGAGAGGGTCCCGCCACCATCACTGTGCTGGCAGCCATCAGCCTGGCTTGTGGCTGAGCAGAGATCGCCCTGTGGGATTGCACTGACCACCAGGGGACAGCTCCTGCATTGAGTATCTGCCCCTTGGTGGTCAGAGTGTGTCATAGTGACCAGTCATTCCCAGTCTTTCTGCTGTTAGGGTCAATTTGTATATTACCCTTTCATTATATAGGATAGAGGCCTGGTGCATGGGTGGGGGCTGGCTGGTTTGCCCTGAAGGGTGTCCCGGATCAGGGTGTGGGTCCCGCTGGGGTGCCTGGCTAGCCTGGGTGAGGGGCTGATGGGTGTTTGCAGGTTGGTCACACCCCCTTCAGGGTGAGGTTCCCCACTGGGGTGCCTGGCCAGCCTGGGTGAGGGTCTGAGGGCTGTTTCCTGGCTGGCCAAGCCCCCTGGGATTTATTTACCTTCTATAATTGAAACTTTGTAGCCTTGAGTGGAGCTCAGAGCCGGCCATGGCAGGCAGGAAGCTTGGCTTCCTCCATCGCCAGGGGCAACCCAAGCCTCCTGCTCACTCCAGCTCCGTGGCCACAGCCGGCTGAAAGCAGGTATCTGTCTTTTATTTATCTTCTATAATTGAAACTCTGTTGCCTTGAGTGGAGCTCAGAGCTGGCTGCAGCAGGCTAGAAGCTTGGCTTCCTCCATCACTGGAGCAACCAAGCCTCCTGCTTGCTCCAGCTCCGCGGCTGCCGGCCGCCATCTTGGTTGAGTTAATTTGCATATAGTAGCTCTGATTGGCTGGTGGGCATGGCTTAAGGTGTAACAAAGGTGCGGTCAATTTGCATGTTTGTCTTTTATTAGTGTAAATTCACTATCCAGTACCCACCTATGTAAAAGAAGCATGAGTCCATCATTTTACTATTTATCCAATCACAGAGATTTCCCTACTTGGCTTTCTCCCACTTCCCTAATATATCACCAATGGATTTCATTTAACCCACTTAGTATTACATCTCCTCCTTTGATGGTAATTTATAAAACTTAGGTGAAATAATGCCAATCTCTGGAGAATTATCTCAATAGGTTGAGATTCTGCTTCTTGGCAATTGTTGACAGTTTGACACAAATAAATTCACAAAAATTCTTTACAGGTTTAAATGATTCTTATGTTAACACTAGAGGCCCGGTGCACAAAAATTTGTGCACTTGGGGGGTAGAGGGGGCCCCTCAGTCCGGCATGTGCCCTCTCGCAGTCTGGGACTCCTCAGTAGATAATGACCTGCTGGCTTATGCCTGCTCCTGGGTGGCAGAGGGCAGGCCCAATCCCTAGGTGCAGCCCCTGGTCGGGTTCAGTGCAGGGCCGACTGGGGAGTTGGGGCGCCACCACCTGTCAGGCACAGAGCAGGGCGGATCGGGAGGTTGTGATGCCACCCCTAGTCATGCTCAGGGTACGGCCAATTGGGGGGTTGGATGCCACCCCCTGTCACACTCAAGGCAGGGTCCATAGGGAGGTTGCGGCACCACCACCTGTCACACAGAGAGCAGGGCCGATCAGGGGGTTGGGGTACTGCCCCCTGACACACACAGAGCAGGGCCCATCAGGGGGGTTGAGGAGCTCCCCCCTGTCACTCACAGAGTAGGGCTGATAGGGGAGTTGGGGCACCTCCCCCTGTCACATACAGAGCAGGGCGGATCAGGGGGTTGGGTCGCCGCACCCTGTCACACTCAGGGCAGGGCCAATGGGGAGGTTATAGCTCTACCCTGTCACACACAGAGCAGGGCACATGGGGGGGGTTGTTGGGGTGCTGCACCCTGTTACACACAGATCCTGGCCGATCAGGGGGTTGGTGCACTGCACCCTGTCACACACAGAGCAGCAGGGCGATTAGGGGGTTGGGGAGCTCCCCCCTATCAGTCACAGAGCAGGGCTGATCAGGGGGTTGGGGTGCCTTCCCCTGTCATGAACAGAGCAGGGTGGATAGGGAGGTTGTGGCCCCGCCCCCTGTCACACACAGAGCCGCAGGGCGATCAGGGGGTTTGGTCACTGACACCTGTCACACTGCTTCAAGGGCCAGGAGGCCTCGCAGCTCCGCTGATCCCGGTGCTGTGAGGCCTCGCTGCTCCACTGATCCCAGTGCTGGGAGGCATATTACCCTTTTACTATATAGGATAGAGGCCTGATGCACGGGTGGGGGCTGGCTGGTTTGCCCTCAAGGGTCTACCGGAACAGGGTGGGGGTCCCCACTGGGGTGCCTGGCCAGCCTGAATGAGAGGATGATGGCTGTTTGCAGCTGGTCACACCCCCTTCAGCATACACTGAAGTCAAAACAGTCTCTTTAATAAATGGTGCTGGGAAATTTGAAAAGATATATGGAAAAAATGAAACTAGACAGCCAACATACAGCATACACAAAAACAAACTCAAAATGGCTACAGGACTTAAATGTAAGATGGATCATAAAAATCCTACAGGACTCCATAGGCAGCAAAATAGCAGACATCTGTCGAAGAAATATCTTTGCTGACACAGCTCCTAGGGCAATGGAGACTAAGGAAATAATATACAAATGGGACTACATCAAAAAGAAAAGCTTCTGCACAGCAAATGAAACCATCAACAAAACAACAAGAAAGCACACTGCATGGGAGAACATATTTGCCAATGATATTTCTGATATGGGTTTAAACTCCAAAATTTACAGAAAACTCACACAACTTAACAAAATGTAGATAAAGGATCCAATAAAAAAAATGGGCAAAGGACCTAAATAGACACTTTTCATAAGAGGACATACAGAAGGCCCAGAGACATATGAAAACATGCTCAAAGTCACTAAACATCCAAAAGATTCAAATCAAAACAACAAGGACGTATCATCTTAAACCTGTCAGAATGGCTCTCATCAACAAATCAACAAACAACAAGTGCTAGAGAGATTGTGGAGAAAAAGGAACCCTCTTGCACTGCTGGTGGGAATGCAGACTGGTGCAGCTACCATGGAAAACAGTATTGTGTTTCCTCAAAAAAATAAAAATGGAACTTCCATTTGACCCAGTACTCCCACTTCTAGGACTATATTCCAAGAAAACAGAAACAAAAAACAGAAAGGATATATGCACCCCTATGTTCATAGCAGCACAATTTACAATAGCTAAGATTTGGAAACAGCCTAAGTGCCCATCAGCAGATGAGTGGATTAAAAAACTGTGGTACATCTACACAATGGAATACTATGCCACTATAAAAAAGAAGGAACTTTTACCCTTTGCAAGAGCATGGATGGAACTGGAGAGCATTTTGCTAAGTGAAATAAGCCAGTCAGAGAAAGATAAATATCACATGATCTCACTCATATGTGAGATATAATAATCAACATAATTTGATGAACAAGAACAGATCCAGAGACAAATTGTAGGGAAGGGGGGGTGAGTTTAGGGAGCAACCAAAGGACTTGTATGCATGCATAATAGCATAACCAATGGATACAGACACTTGGGTGGTGGGGGCTTGCCTGGGGTGGGACTGGTGGGTGGGGCAATTCAACATTAAAAAAATGTTGAATTTTGTGCCAAAAAATAGCATTTGCAGGAAGTTTTAATTCATTATTTATTCTGAAGAAAAGTGCTGCTGAAAGTTATTGTATACTTCAGGAAGCTTATGGTGAATGTACTCCACCTCAAGATACTTGTGAACGCTGGTTTAAATGCTTCAAAAGTGGTGATTTCGATGTGAAAGACAAAGAACGTCCAGATCAACCAAAAAAGTATGAAGGCCAACAATTACAAGCATGATTGGATGAAGATACATGTCAAACTAAAAAACAACATTGCAGAAAGATTAAACATTGCTCAGCAAATAATATACGATCATTTACAAGCAATGGGAAAAATTTTAAAGGAAGAAAAATGGGTGCCACATCAACTGAATGAAAAACAAATGGAAAACAGCAAAGTCATCAATAAAATGTTGCTTCAACGGCACAAAAGAAAGTTTTCTTTTTTTGCATCAAATTGTGACTGATGATGAAAAGTGGATTTATTTTGAGAATCCCAGCACACAAAATCATGGGTTGATCCAGGTCAACCATCAACATGGACTGCAAGGCAAAATTGCTTTGGAAAGAAGACAATGCTCTGTTTTTGGTGGGATCAGGAAGGTGTGGTGTATTATGAGCTTCTAAAACCAGATGAAACCTTTAATACTAATGACTACCAACTATAAATAATCAACTTGAACCGTGTTTTGATCGTAAAACAAACAGAATGGGAAATAGACACAGCAAAGTAATTTTGCTTCATGATAATGTACCATCGCACACTTCAAAACCAGTTAAAAACACATTAAAAGATCTTGCCTGGGGAGAGGAACCAAGGTGGCGGCATAGGTAAACACTTGACCATTCTGCCTTGCACAACCACATCAAAACTACAACTTGACCAGAGTTTGTAGCTGGGAAAGACAGAGGACTCCCGGAGAAAGGGGACGCTTGGAGACTGTGGCTGAAAACCCTCCCAGAGCTCCAGCTCAGCTGTGGAGAATGCGCCATCTTGAGAGGCTGTTATTGGAAGCATATACAGAGAAAGACCGGGCATCCAGAGATTGGCTACTGACACGGAAACAATGGATCCCAAGCAGCGTGGCCATGTGAACTTATAGGAACCCTGCTTCTCCCCATGGAAAGCAGAGAGAGAACTACATAACCAAACATCTGGAGAAGAGAGATCATGGTGAAACAAAGAACCAGCCCGAATATGAATGAAAAGCAGGCATCATCAGAAAAGGAAGTAAACTAAATGGAGGCAATGGAGGCAAGCAACCTGTCAGAGATAGAATTCAGAGAAATGGCCATAAGGTGGATGAAAAGAATGGAAGACAAATTCAACAATATGTGTAAGAACGAAGAGGAAATGAAGAAGAACCAAGAAGAAATGAAAAGTGACACCACTGCTATAAAGAACTCAATAGAAAACATCAACAGTAGACTAGAAGAAGCAGAGGACAGCATCAGTGAGCTAGAAGACAATGTAGGAAAAAATACCCAAGCAGAGCAGCTTCTAGAAAAAAAAAATTAAAAGCAGGAAGAGAGGCTAAGAGAACTCTGGGACAACACGAAACAAAACAACATCCGAATAATAGGGGTGCCAGAGGGAGAGGAAACTGAGCACGGAATAGAAAACCTGTTTGAAAAAAATAATTACAGAAAACTTCCCTGATCCAGGGAAGAAAAAACTCACACAAATCCAAGAAGCTCACAGAGTCCCAAACAAAAGACTGACTGAACCCCAAAAGACTGACGCCAAGGCACATTATAATTAAATTGGAAAACACCAACAACACAGCAAGAATCTTTTTTTTAATTAAAACTTTATTGTTCAGGTTATTACATTTGTTCCTCTTTTTCCCCCCCATAACTCCCCCTCCTCCCAGTTCCCGCCCCAACCTCCGCCCTCACTCGCCACCCACTGTCCAGATGCATAGGTGCACTATTTTTGTCCAGTCTCTTCCTGCATCTCCCACACCCCTTTCCCTCCCAAGAATAGTCAGTCCATTCCCTTTCTATGTCCCTGATTCTATTATGATCACCAGATTATTTATTCACTTGATTCTTAGATTCACTTGTTGATAGATGCATGTTTGTTGTTCATAATTTGTATCTTTACCTTTTTCTTCTTCTTCCTCTTCTTAAAGGATACCTTTCAGCATTTCATATAATACTGGTTTGGTGGTGATGAACTCCTTTAGCTTTTCCTTATCTGTGAAGCTCTTTATCTGACCTTCAGTTCTGAATGATAGCTTTGCTGGATAAAGTAATCTTGGTTGTAGGTTCTTGCTATTCATCACTTTGAATATTTCTTGCCATTCCCTTCTGGCCTGCAAAGTTTCTGTTGAGAAATCAGCTGACAGTCGTATGGGTACTCCCTTGTAGGAAACTGAGTTTCTTTCTCTTGCTGCTTTTAAGATTCTCTCTTTGTCTTTTGCTCTTGGCATTTTAATTATGATGTGTCTTGGTGTGGTCCTCTTTGGATTCCTTTTGTTTGGGGTTCTCTGCGCTTCCTGGACCTGTAAGTCTATTTCTTTCACCAGGTGGGGGAAGTTTTCTGTCATTATTTCTTCAAATAGGTTTTCAATATCTTGCTCTCTCTCATCTTCTGGCACCCCTATAATTCTGATGTTGGTACACTTGAAGCTGTCCCAGAGGCTCCTTACACTATTTTCTTATTTTAGGATTCTTTTTTCATTTTGCTTTTCTGGTTGGGTGTTTTTTGCTTCTTCGCATTTCAAATCTTTGCCTTGATTCTTGTGCTCCTCTGGTCTGCTGTTGGGAGTCTGTATAGTATTCATTATTTCAGTCCGTGTATGCTTAATTTCTAGTTGGTTCTTTATCATAACATCAAGGGTCTCATTAGATTTCTTGAGGATCTCACTACATTTATCGGCGGCTTCTAGATAATTCTTAAGAGACCTTAAAAGTGTGGTTCTGAACTCAATATTCTCCATTGACAGTTTTGTCCTGTTTCTTTGTCTCCGCATTTTTTATGCTTTCTTGGTGCACCCCCTAGTGGTCTTTGTGCGCAGTCTTGTTGTAGTTAAGCCTTGATTGTTGTCGGCAATACTGGGGGAGATTTGACCTCCAGGCTAACTGGCTATGAGAGTCCGCTATGTCTGCAGTGGGAGAGCTTCTGTGCTGGATCTCTAGGGTGGAGCTACTCTAGCATTTGCCTGAGGTTATCCAGTAAATGGCTCTATGCAGGGCTTGGGCGGGGCGGGTCCCCGGGGATCTACAGGGTGGGCCAGAGCGAGCAGTTATGGCTGCTCTCAGTTCTGTCCCTAGGGGCTCTGCCTCACAGAGTCCCAGCAACCGCTGCAAACCTCGGAGAGAAAGCTGCCTTCGAGTTCCGACCGAAGCCAGACAGTCCCGCTTCTCCCGTTTGAGTCTGGGTCCCTAGAGACCCCCCTGGGTCTAGAGCTCAAAGTCTGAAACTCCCTCCCAATTAAAAACAACAACCGCACTGTCCGCCTCCCGCCCGCTCCGCGTGCACTCCGCACCTTAGTATTTCACTTCAGCACTGCGCCTCCTCTGAGTCTGGGTATGATATTCTCTTTCCTCCTAGTTGTAGAATTTCCACTCAGCCAGCCTTCCTGTGGTTCTGGATGATGTCTGTTCCATCTTTTAGTTGTTTTTTGAAGTGGTTGTTCGAGGCAGCAATCTCCAGCGTTAACCTATGCCACCATCTTTAACTTCTCCTTCAAAGCAAGAATCTTAAAAGCAGCCAAAGAGAGACAGAAAGTTACTTACAAAGGATCTCCCATCAGACTAGCAACTGATTTCTCAACAGAAACACATCAGGCAAGAAGGGAATGGAATGAAATATACAAAGTGATGCAAATGATGGGTCTGAATCCACGAATACTGTACCCAGCAAGGCTATCAATCAAAATTGAGGGTCAAATCAGGAGCTTCACAGACAAAAAAGGACTACGGGAGTTTATTACCACCAAACCAGCAATGCAAGAAAAACTAAAGGGTCTGCTGTAAAAAGAAAAAATAGGAAACAATGAAGGAACACAGGGGTAAAGAATAAAAATGGTGACAAACAAGTATCAATCAATAATAACTTTAAATGTAAATGGATTAAATGTCTTAATCAAAAGACATAGGGTTACTGAGTGGATAAGAAAACATGACCCATATATCTGCTGTCTACAGGAAACCCACCTCAGAAAAAAAGACCCACACAGACTGATGGTGCAGGGATGGGAAAACGTTTTTCAGGCGAATGGAAGCGGAAAAAAAGCCAGGGTAGCAATACTTATATCTGACGAATTAGATCTCAAAGTGAAGGACATAAAAAGAGATAAGGAAGGCCACTTCATAATACTAAAGGGAGCAATCCAACAAGAAGAAATAACTCTGGTAAACATATATACACCCAATATAGGAGCACCCAAATACATAAGAAATCTTCTGGAGGAGATCAAGGGAGAGATTGACAGAAACACAATCATAGTAGGGGACTTTAACAACCCATTATCACCATTGGACAAATCCTCTAAACAAAAAATCAGCAAAGAAACATCAATCCTAAATGACGCACTAGATCAGATGGACTTAATTGACATCTTCAAAACATTTCACCCTAAGCCACAGAATATATATTCTTCTCAAGTGCACATGGGTCATTTTCAAAGATAGACCATATACTGGGTCACAGGCAAAGTCTCTTCAAATTCAAGAAGATTGAAATCATATCAAGCATCTTCCCAGACCACAATGGCATAAAATGGAAATCAACTACAACAAAAACAATCCAAAAAAATCAAATACATGGAGACTAAATAGCACGTTATTAAACAATGACTGGGTTACCAGAGAGATCAAAGAAGAAATAAAAAACATCATGGCAACAAATGACAATGAAAACACAACAATCCAAAACCTATGGGAAACAGCGAAAGCGGTCTTGAGAGGGTAGTTCATAGCTCTACAAGCCTACGTCAAGAAACAAGAAACAATGAGAATAAATTAGCTAACCCTACAACTCAAAGAGTTAGAAAGAGAGGAACAAGAAAAGTCCAGCGTAAGAAGAAGGAAGGAAATAATAAAGATCAGAGCGAAGATAAATAACATAGAGACCAAAAAAACAATACATAAGATCAACAAAACCAAGAGCTGGTTCTTTGAAAGGATAAAGAAGATTGATGAACCTCTAGCCAGGCTCACTAAGAAACGAAGTGAAAGGACACAAATAAACAAAATCAGAAATGAAAGAGGAGAAATAACAAGAGACACCACAGAAATACAAAGATTTGTTAGGAAATACTATGAACAACTCTACTCCAACAAACTAGACAACCTGGAGGAAATGGAAATGTTCCTAGAAAAATACAACCTTCCAAAACTTAATCAGGAAGAATCTAAAATTCTCAATAAGCAAATAACTATGGAAGAAATTGAGGCAGTAATCAAAAGGCTTCCAGCAAACAAAAGCCCAGGGCCAGACAGCGTCACAGGGGAGTTTTACCAAACATTAAAGGAAGAACTAAAACCTATCCTCCTCAGACTATTCAAAAAAATTCAAGAGGAAGGAACACTTCCAAGCTTATTGTATGAAGCCAGAATCACACTAATACCAAAACCAGATAAAGACAACACCATGAAAGATAATTACAGGCCAATATCCCTCATGAACATAGATGCCAAAATCCTCCATAAAATCTTAGCAAATCGGATCCAGCAGTACATCAGAAAGATCATACACCATGACCAAGTAGGATTTATCCCAGGGATGCAAGGATGGTACAATATCCGCAAATCAATAAAAGTAATACATCGCATAAACACATTGAGGGGAAAAAAAACAAATAATCATATGAATTGATGCAGAAAAGCATTTGACAAAGTCCAACACCCTTTCTTGATAAAAACTCTCAAGAAGATAGGAATAGAAAAGCCATATATGACAAACCCACAGCCAACATCATACTCAATGGGCAAAAACTAAAACCATTCCCCCTAAAAACAGGAACAAGACAGGGATGCCCCCTCTCACCACTCCTGTTCAACATAGTACTGGAAGTACTAGCCATTGAGATCAGACAAGAAGAAGAAATTAAAGGCATCCAAATTGGAAAGAAGAAGTAAAACTGTTCTTATTTGCAGATGACATGATACTGTATGTAGAGAACCCTAAAGACTCCATCAAAAAATTATTAGTCTTAATAAATGAATTTGGCAATGTAGCAGGATAAAATATTAATGCCAAGAAATGCATGGCATTTCTTTACACTAATAGTGAACTTACAGAAAGTGAGACTAAAAAAGCAATTCCATTTACCAACGCACCAAAAAAATTAAGATACCTAGGAAGAAACTTAACTACGGAGATAAAAGACTTATACCCGAAAAAACTATAGAACACTGAAAAAAGAGATAGAGTAAGACATAAAGTGATGGAAGAACATGCCGTGTTCATGGATTGTTAGAATCAACATCATCAAAATTTCCACACTACCCAAAGCAACCTATAGATTCAATGCAATCCCCATTAAATTACCAATGGCATATTTCACAGATCTTTAACGAACGTTCCAAAAATTCATCTGGAATAAAAAAAGACCTCCAATAGCTGCAGCAATCCTGAGAAAGAAGAACAAAGTTGGTGGGTCTCAATACCAGATATCAAACTGGATTACAAAGCCACTGTTCTTAAAACAGCTTCGTAATGGCACAGGAACAGACATATAGATCAATGGAATAGAATAGAGAACCCAGAAATTGACCCAAACCACTATGTCCAATTTATATTCGACAAAGGAGGCAAGAGCATACAATGGAGTCAAGATTGTCTTTTCAATAAATGGTGTTGGGAAAATTGGAAAGATACATGCAAAAAATGAAACTAGACCACCAACTCACACCATATGCAAAAATAAACTCAAAATGCATAAGAGACTTAAAGGTAAGATGGTAAACCATAAAAATATTAGAGGAATCCACAGGCAGCGAAATCACAAACATATGCTGAAGGAATTTCTTCTCTGATAATGCTCCTAGGGCAATGGAAACTAAAGGGAAAATAAACAAATGCACTACATCAAAATAAAAAGCTTTTACACAGCAAAGGAAACCATCAACAAAACAAAGAAGACCCACTACATGGGAGAACATATTTGCCAATGATATCACCTACAAGGGTTTAATCTCCAACATTTACAGGGAACTCATGAAACTTAAAAATAGGAAGATAAACATCAAATCAAAAAATGGCCAAGGGACCTAGATAGACACTTTTCGAATGAGGACATAGAGAAGGCCAAAAGACATATGAAAACCGGCTCAAAGTCACTAATTATACTAGAGATGCAAATCAAAACGACAATGCAGTATCATCTCACACCTTTCAGAATGGCTATCATCAACAAATCAACAAACAACAAGTGTTGGAGAGGATGTGGAGAAAAAGGAACCCTTCTGCACTGCTGGTGGGAATGCAGACTGGTGCAGCCATTGTGGAGAACAGTATGGAGTTTCCTCAAAAAACTAAAAATGGAACTCCTATTTGACCCAGTGATCCCACTTCTAGGAATATATCCCAAGAAACCAGAAACACCAATCAGAAAGGATATATGCACCTCTATGTTCATAGCAGCACAATTCACCATTGCTAAGATTTGGGAACAGCCTAAGTGCCCATCAGCAGATGAATGGATTACAAAACTGTGGTACATCTATACAATGGATTACTATGCTGTGGTAAAAAAGAAGGAACTCTTGCCTTTTGCAACAGCATGGATGGAATTGGAGAGCATTATGCTAATTAAATAAGCCAGTCAGAGAAAGATAAATACCACATGATCTCACTCATTTGTGGATTATAGAGAACTGCATTGTCTGATAAACAGGAACAGATCCAAAGACAGAGGAACAGCGATCAGACTATTGCTCCCCAGAGAGTAAGTAGGAGAGGGAGGGGATAAGGGGAAGACACCAACGAAAGGACTTGTATGCATGCATATAAGCCAAACCAATGGACATGGACAACAGGGTGATGAGAACATGAGTGGGGGGCGGGGTTAATGGGAGGGGATAAGGACACATTCATAACACCTTAAGTAATAAAGAATTTTTAAAAAAAGTATAAAAGTATATTGCTATGGCTTCAGATTATTTTGGGGGGTGGGGCAACTGAACTTTAAGAAATGATTTACTGTCATATTCTAGTGTAATATTACAGAAGAATATTCACTATTATTTGAAAATGATATTAAAATATTTCCTCTCTTTCTAAACATAAAGCTATGTGAGGCCAGATTTCCTGCTACAGATTAAATGCAGAATCAGATTTTTTTTTTAACTGGCTTTTATTAAAATTGTCAAAGCAATGCCAGTCTTTATAAATTTACAAAAATATGTTATTTTTACTTGTGAGATATGATTGATGTTTTAAATAAATAAAAATAAATGCTTCCATATTCCTCATATTTTATTTCAAATTGAGTAAATATTGGTAGAAATTATTCATATAAACAGAAGCTCTTTGACATGGTCAATATTTTTTGTTAGTATAAAGAGATCTTAGGACCATAAAGTTTGGTAACTACTTATCCAAGTTTTTATAATTACACAACTGAAGCTAGACCGAGAAAATGTCCCAGCAAAGCAGCATTCTCTCTTGGTAGCACATCTTTGCTAATATTATCTCCTTAACTTTTCCTTCCTATTTCTCTTTATTCTCCCAAATCCTGCTCACTTTTCCAGGCACATTTGAAGAGTCTTTATATCAAAGAAGCCCATCCTGAAAACCATAAGACACACATCTCAACATCCCTGACTTCCATTACTCTAATGCTATGCCTAATAATATGTTATCTAGTTGACTAATGTTATATATCTTATCACATCAACTTGATTATAAAATCTTTGAGGGTAGAAACTATGCTCAATCATTCTTTATCTTTCTATATACAGCACATGTGATCATCCAATTTAAACATGTATTCATCAGAACAGGGCATGAACAGGTTTTGCCACACAGCTTCCCCCATAGAAATTGACCTTCTTTGATGGTCTTTACATTTTCATTTTTGTATGAATAAGGAACCTTATTTACACAATTGTTCTTTACCTACTAACAGCACTTTTGTTAAAGGGCTGTTAATACCAAGTTCATTAAATGCTAATTGGGGGATAAAGCATATCTGGTCTGAGTTTTGTTGTTGTTGTTGTTGTTAAACACTATACAATTAGATCTCCCAGAATCTCATGACCAATTCCATCCCTTAAAAGAGCTATGATCAGAGTCATCATTTTTTAAGGTTGATGAAACCTGAGAATAACTATGGAAAAGTGTATAGATTTTTAAAAAGAAATTTAAAAACCACAAACATAATATCATTCAAGATATTTGCAGAGTAGGTGGAAGTTATACTCACCTCCTACCAGGACCAAACTGAAATTACAACTAACATATAGATCAACCTGAATAACCACAGAAGACTAGCTAAATAGAATTCTTATGATTAAGGATTTATGAAAGTCACATCAAGACTAGTAGGAAGGGCAGAGGTGCAAAAAGCGCTGGCCCTGCTACTTTGGGTGGCATCTGAGATCCTGGAGGGATATCCCAGGTACAAAGGTTCCCCCTGAGGAGCGAGGCATTTCAACCCCACACCATGCTCCCCAGCCCAGAGCACCAGAGCTGGGAAGAGGTACCAATATAACATCTAGGGGTAAAAATGTCTGACTGGTGTGGCTCAGTGGTTGAGCTGACTCATGAACCAGGAGGCCACAGTTCAATGTCTGGTCAGGGCACATGCCCAAGTTGTGAGCTCAATTCCCAATAGGGGCCATGCAGGAGGCAGCCAATATATGTTTCTCCCTCATCACTGATGTTTCTATTTCTCCCTTGCCCTTCCTCTCTGTAATCAATAAAAACGTATTTTTAAAAAGTCAGTGATGATTGCCATGGAGAGATGGCAGTCTGCTGGAGACTCAGGGACCCTTTTCAAGGGCCAGCACACAAAATCTTATTTTCAGCCACTGGCCTGGCCTCCAGCAGAAGGAGGGTGGAGCAGACTAGAGTGTTGTAAGGAGAGACTGGGATTTGTGGCTCCAGGGAGAGAGATGAAGGGATAATGACCAGGTTCCCCTGAATCCCTCTTCCATACCACAGTTGCTATCTTTTTTGGGTGGAGCATTACCCTTCATATGGTGTCAGTTTGGGGGAATGTAATAGTCCCACACTCCAGATTCCATGTTACCGTAGCTTGTGGAGCTCATGCCCTGGGGAGAAAACAGCTGCCTAGACCTGAGGTACAAAGGTCAGAACAGACTTAGAGAGAGGGAGGTTGTCAGTGACTGAATTTTGTGGCTTTGGTGCAGGAGACATTCCCCCTACCTTCTCATGAAACTGACCAGCTCCTCCACCTCATGGGATTTCCACTACCCCCACTCTCCAGACTTTTGATGGCCCCAAACTCCTGACACATGGCTGCTCTACCCTGCCAGCTCTGGATCTACAGGAACTTTGGGCAGAAACTAGGACGGATTGAGTTGTGTGGTTCTAGGATTGGGGCCATTTTTCCATCCCATGTCCAACTATTTCAGAGCCTTCCCTTAACATGGCCAAATCTTGGTATGTTAGGGCCTTGATAAATGTTTCTGGCCTTACCCAGATGACTCCCTGAGATCATGCCTTACCACAAAGGTCAGCAGGTGGCAGATAGTTTTGGTATACCCTGGGACTATTGCTGAGTGTGCTCAGACTTAGAATTGGTTCAAGTTAAAACCTATATTGGTTCCAAATCTGGTTCACACCACGTGCTCTACCTGGTAACTCACTGAGAACCTATCTCATGCAACTCAAGTACCACCAGAGACTCTTTCAGTGACTGAGCCTAACAGACAGTCAACAGGTGGAAGCAATTGGAGACAGATCTCAAGGTGCCATTAGACTTTTGATAACCTGCCCTTGGACTTGGCACTGGTAGAAGCCAGCCTTGGTGTACTTCTTGGTACATCCTGTTCCACTTCTTGGGAACTTACGCACAGGTGACCCAAGCGCCTCATTTGGATATACCAATACAGACGTCAAAGGGTACTTACTATTAATCAATATGGCCGAACTTAACCAAAAACTAAGAAGAGAGAAGACACAGGGAACAAACAATGCAAGAAATCACACAGGTTTAATTACCAGAGAGCTGATGGGTTTCAGTCCTTGGCAGGCCACCCGGAGACACTCGCTGACAGGGACACACGGAGGTCGTCAAATACGCCGCGGCAAGGAGCTCGGTCTCTTGACTCAGAGAGGCCTCTTAACAGTCTGGGCTCAAAAGCAGAGCAGGAATGGCAGTTTCCAAGGGGGAAGGAGAACATCTAGTCTGTGGAGGTCAGACAGGCGTCTAACTGCTGCTGGGAGAGTCCTTCTTTTATACCTCATGGGTGGGTTTCTTCAGTGTCTCGCTTCAGCTTATTCCTTCTTTACAAACAAAACATTATACTGCCCCCAATACTTTGAATACTTCTATATCTAAGCTTAATGCCCTAGAACCTCTAGTGAAGCAGACCCTGACATCCTTACAAACTTCCAACAATCAACTACGACACCTTGCCTACGTACCCAACGCTGGATCGATCGCAGTTCGTGCAGACATCAATAAACTCCACACCAACTGTCAACTAGGTGACACCCTTCTTTCACTTTGGAGAACTGTACCCTTCAATTCAGATTGGAAACTCATCAACCCCATCTCATGGATTCAACATGGACTTGCATTAATAACTAATTTGTGGACTTTGCTTAAACAAATTTGCTTTGTGTTAGCAACCCTATTTTTGCTTGTAATGTTTTTTAGGATGCTTAAACTCTGCTGTAAAATTAAAAAATAGCTTTTATGGTTCCCTTGATATTTAATCAGCGGGAACCACTGGGAGGAATGTTATAGTAATAAGTTTAGTTAGTATAAGATAGCATAATCAAATTTCATTTTTTATTAGAGTGAATTTTAAACTTTACTTAGAAGAGGAACTTAATTTGTGTGTGACCCTGATAAGTAACTTGTAACTCCCTGTGTGTAAACAACTTGTAATGCCCTGCATGTTAACTCCTGATAAATAACTTGTAACTCCTGATAAACAACTTGTAACCCCCTGCGTGTGCAATCTGGAAAGCATATTTTAAATATGGGTCCAAAAGCTGGACTAGACCATAGTTTCTCCATGTTATCATCAATATCAAATGTAACAGGGCTAATAAGATCAGTAACAATTTGTGGTATGTGTCTGAAAGGCCAATAATTATTGTCTTTTTCTAAGAATTCCTCAGGGTTAATTGCCTCAGAAAGAGGTGTAAACATAATTGCTGCAAAGGTTGATGTAGAAAAATCACAAGGAATTCCTATACAAAAATTACCAAAAGATGGAAAATTTGGAAATCCTGTAAGAAAATATTGGTAGTATGTAATGCCATTTTCTTGAACTATATGTGTCATATTAAAATTTTCTGTGTGATTGAATCCTTCAGGTAGGATAGGGTTATTAGTAGGGATGAAAAGAAAGGTTTTTTATTAAAAGGTGCCTGTGTTGTTGGTGTTGTAGGTGTTGTGGTAACATCATAATATTCATCCTTAGTATCCTGATAATACTCATAATCTTCAAAGTCAGAGCCTAATTCTCCAGTATACCAAAAATGCATTAAATGTTCTTGAAATGGTACAATATTGATTAAGGCCTTTTGTATGCAAGAATTATTTTCTGCATTATAATAAGGACCTATGTTTTGCACTATTTGAACTATCTTTGAATTTAATTTGATGAGAGTATCATTAGAATTATGGTAGCTATTGGTTTTGGGGTCTAAATCAATTGATTCAATAATGGATACAGATCTCATTTTAAGAGAATCCTGAAACCATTGTTGACTTATACAATCCTTCAGAGAAGTAGAAGCATGTGTTTCCATAGACTTTTGAGCAAAATTGAGTGCCATTAGGTCACAAGCAGTTTGCTGATAGTAAGCAGGGCATAATTGATAGGTAGAGTGGTAGTGAATAGAAGTGTTAAAATCAAATTCACCAACAGTGAGAGAGAAAAATGAGTTATTTCCTAAAAGAGTTACAGGATGATGGAAAACATAATAAGGAATACCTTGTGTAAGGTTAAAGTTGGAGTGAGATAAAGCAATGGGTGGTTTAATAGTATTTGGCTTGTGGGTAGAAGTAGCAGCAGTAGAAGTAGCAATAGTAGTAGAAGAAGTAGCATCATAGGCTTGAGGTATAAGGGAAGTTATTAATGCCAAGAAGAAAATTCGTCTGGACCATCATCCGATTCCATCATATGGGCCCATCTCTCCCTATCTTGTAATTCTCTTTTGGAGATAGCAGAGGTAAAATTCCAAAGGGGTGTATGAGATGGCGCTGACAAATTGCCTATGGAAAGGATATTTAGGAGTTGATCAGGGGTAGTTAGAGGAGAAAGGGAGGTAGGGTTTCTATGTGTAGAGTATAAAGCAAGTTCTGCTATAGTTATGTAGTCTCTAAGTAATGCCAAGAGATGAGGTCCCGTTTCTCCAGGTAGATATTCTATTAATCCTTGTAAGTCATCTAGAACTGAAAGGATAGTTTCTGTAACACCTCCTGAAAATACATATTGGTATATTCCTGTATATTGATTCAGTGGGTCATGCTCAATCTATGATACCAAGATGGATTACAGATATCAGGATAAATGCATCTGTAACCTGGTCTTTGAGGATGTTGTATACAGGATATAAGGGGGTTGTCAGGGCCAGCCTCACAGGGTTGAGCCGGGCTGAGGCAGGGAGGTGGGAATTGAGAAAAGAAAGAAAGACAGGAAAGCGGGGTCGGGAGGACCCCAGTTCTCTTGATGAACTGAAGCGAGTTTATTGGTCATGCAATCTTATTTATACACAACACACTGAATAGGAGGTCTGTCAAGAGGAATGTATTCTTTGTTCCTCTTAATCTCTAAGGGAGAGACATACCAGAAGGACAAGTTCTCAGTACAGCATATCTCAGTAAATAGTTACAGACTTCTTGGTAAGCTATGAAAGGCTGTTCTCATTCTACAAATATTGCTCTCATTCTACTGATAATCGCCATCCAAACAAGTCTGGGAAAACTGTGTGTGTAAGGGTCCCAGCCTTTCTAGCCCCTACAGGTGCAAGGACCTTGCCAGCTTACATCTGGCCCCCAACAGATCCCCCTTCTTTGTTTTTTAGGCGAAGTTCATGTTTCAGTGTCCGACAGTTTTTTATGAGTACATGTCAGCAGTAATATTTCAGTTCTGGATGGTGGACAAATGGTGGCAATGCAGGTCCGACCCTCTCTGGTGTGGCCCTGGGCAAACTGCAGTGATGCACAGCTGCTGACTGCTAGCATGATAAAGCGTTGTCACCATCTTCATTTCTGGACTGCTTCTCTTCTTGTTGTCTCATGAGGTCACTGCTATTCTGTGGCTGGAGCAGTCCTGATAATTCCTCTCTGTTGCAGGAATCCACATGGTCTTGGAGTTGTTTTCTGAAAATATACAAATGTATTCTCGACCAAAGGTTAATAAAGGAATCATATCTATAATTTAGACTTGGGATTCTTTTAATTTTTGTCCAAACGATTTTCCTTTGGCTTATTTTGACACCACGTATGTTTTTCATGGGTGTCTTGCTATTAGCATTATAAATGAAAAAATTAATTTTCAAGTAAAAATATTAAAGCAATTAAGGCATTTACTTAACAGGTTATTATTCAACTATCCCTCCTCTTTATTTTTTAATATTAGGAGGTTTTTTGGAAATTATATAATGCAGTCTAGATAACTTTAAATTTTAATTTTTTGTATAAAAATATGACTGCTTTAGGTTTATAGTATGTTAAGCAATTTGTCCATGAAATGAAAATTTTGATTAATACTTCTTGAGCTAGTTTTAATTAATCTGAAAAGTTGACTATTATTTTACTGTCAAATTTAATAGTTTAATATCAATCTTAGTTTATACTGTAAATATTAATGGAAAGGATTATTTTGCATCCTTGAGAAGGGCACGAGCATTCCTGGTGTTAAGCTGGATTTAGATATAGGGTAGTTGCTGTTAGCCAAGTCTCTGTTATCTGGGTATCGATTTCGGCTGGCCTAAGTCTCTTTCTGTTATCTGGGTCCCGATCTGAGCTGGGCATGGGAAGCGCAGCAGCCATGGGGGCAGGAGACCTCCCTCAGAAGGGGAGAGTGTTCAAGCCCCTGCATAGTTTGGGGGGTGAGGATCTCTGCCCCACCTCTGTTGACCCCCAAGTTCTCCCCTGAGGCCCACTGCGACTGTGCCTGTCTTATGTTGCCCCTCCCAGAGGGGTCTTACCCGTCGTTGACTAACCAGCCATCCTCCGGGGCCAAGCAGGGTGATGTGAGGTTTAGTTTTGTCTCCTTGGTAGCGTATGCCCCTGTGGCCTCCATGCCCAGTAACTGCCTTGTGATCCCCTCGCCAGCTGGCGGGGCCCCGGCATTGATCATGGGGAACCCAGATTTCTTCTCTAGAGAGGGCCCAGCTTACGCCATTGAGCAAGAGACAGATCCATGGTACCAGCCACCATGAGGCTTCAACCTCAGCATGAACAGAGAGCTTAGGTAACAGCTATGGGCAATTGGAAGAGGGACCCCTTTGGTAAAAAGGTCAAGAGAGGTCAATATAGAATGCTCAAGTGCCTTCCTAGGGGGCCCTCCACACAGTGGAAGGGATAAAATCCTTTCATGTTCTTATTAAATTGCTGCCAAACAATTAGTTTGTAAGCTTGTTTGGAATAAATGTTAATATGCTGTTGTAAAATATTAAAAATTATTAATGAGCTTTTGTTATTTTAAATTATATCTTAAAATTTTACTGCTGTATTTTAAGAAATATAAAATAACTTGTTTTGCCCTTTCTTAGAGGCAAAAAACTTAAAATATATATTTATTAATATTTATCTGATAAAGCTTTCTATGTGATTTCAAGTGTATTAAATTGGCTTTATTAAAAAATTCTTCAAGAAAAGAGAATAAACTTTTGAAAACATTTCAGGGCCCATGAAATGTCCTAAAGTCATTCCTTGATTATAGTTTTGAAATCTAACTTAAAAAACTATTAAATATATATGTGTATATATAATTTAAAGATCATGTACTATTTATAATTATTAATAGATATCAATTAAATTAAAACTGATTTTTGTATTTAAAAATTTTGGTTGGGATTATAGAATTTATCCTCTTTTTTCAATTAGATAAATGTTGAAATTTTATTATAATTATATGATTTTTCCCAATTTATTTAACCAGAACTTTAAACTCTTAGCTGGCAAGTTAAATATTTAGTATTTCTTAATCAATAACATTTTTAAGAATAAACTTTAAAAATACAGGACATAATGAATAGATTTAATTCTGTCCTCTAGATTTTTCGTGAGGGACATTTAGATTAATATTTTAGCATTTTGTTATTTCAGAATATCTAATTTAATTTAGTAAACTCCTAAACCTTGGGGTGCCATTGACTGAAAACAGGTAACTATTAAAATGCAAATTAGTTACATTCTTTCTACCAAGGATGGGAAACTGGGAAGCAAGCCTCTCTTTAAAAGTTGTCACTGGCAGGAAATTTTTGGCCTACTTGCTCTGTTGGGGGAAGGGAGCCCTTCCTCTTTTAGAAACTGCTTTGGGAAGCCAGCCTTAATTAAAGGGCATAGCTGTCTTTTACCTGGGCTACTTAGATTTTTATGATTAATATATTTTAATAATTCTTGAGATTTAAATCCAATTTATTATTTTAAGGCATATTCTTTAGTAAATTCTTTTAACAGAGACAATTTTACTGACTTTCCTTTTTGGCCTTGAAATTAACCTTTTAATATTCTTTATTAGTATTTAAAAACTGTTCTTTATTATGGAAATGCCAATCCTGCTGCTAGAATCTAGCCAGCATCTTTTTTCCTTTGGGTTAAATTTTGCCATTTTTCTTAGGAAATAATCAGTCTTGGGTTTTATTTTGTATATTTGTAAAGAGATTTTAGCTTGAAACTCTATCTAAATGTCCAAAATCCGACAATGCGCGCCTTAGTTCCAAGCCAGTTTTCTCTTTACACGTGCACAGAAATCCCAGACGCATTTTTAAATTTCAGATCCGGTGGCATTTGCTGTAGCTGTATCAGAAATGCAAGGAAATCATCATTTCTTCTCTATGTGGGAGGTTTTAAATCTAATGATATTTTGTTTATTTCAGTAGGCAAGGGCAGCACCCAGGGCAGACAGAATGTCTTATTCCTATGGATCCAAGGTCCAGCCTGGCACTTCCGGGGGCTGCTCAGAATAGCTCTTGTATCTATTTTGCTCTCTGGGGTGGGCTGGGTGCTGTGCAGCCTGCTGGCCTTGAGACAGCACAGGGACAGGAGGGTAAATAGACAATGCCCCTGTTATTTGCCGTGGCTGAGCTGGCCCCTTTTGGTAGTTTCCCGACTGGTGTTGAGGCAAAGAATTTCCCTGGATATCTGTCTTAGATTTATACTCATTTGCCCAATGTTTTCCTTTTTTACGTTTAGGGCATAGTCCAGGTTGTTTGGGACCTCTGCCATTTCCTTTGTTAACCCCTTTATTAAAAGGACACTGTTTTGCAATGTGTCCTGTTCCTCCACAAGTGTAACACTTGTGTGTTTGACTTTTTCCTGTGCTAAATTGTTGCTGAAGAATTCCTTCAATGGTGGTTCCCTTTAATGCGGCCGCAATGGCGACTCCTTGTATATATGAGAGACCAATATCTGCGCAAATGCGGATATAATCTGAGAGAGTCCCCTGTCTTTGATAGGGCCACAGTGCAGCTTGACAGGCAGTGTTGGCGTTTTCATATGCCAACTGTTTAACTATTAACATGCCAGCCTCTCCATCCACCACTACTCGGCTAACAGCCTGTAATAGCCGAGAGACAAAATCCTGATACTTTTCATCTGGCCCTTGAATAATTTTTGAGAGCTCCTCTGTTTTCTGACCAGAGGTGGGTAACTTTTTCCAGGCTCTAATCCCAGCTCTATTAATCTGTCCATAAGCTTCCTGGGGGTATTGAATTTGATTATGGGTATCAGCATAGACTCCTTCACCTACCAGCATTTCATAAGAAATATTAATCTGGGCAGCTCGATTACGAGAAGCTTGTTCCTTAGCCTTTTCATCATATTCTGATTTCCACAAGAGATAATCCCCTCCTGATAAACAAGCCTTGGCAATAGCTCTCCAATCATTAGGTGGGAGAGCCTCTGAGGCCATAGTTTCCAAGATGGTTAAAGTATAAGGGGAAGTGGGCCCATACTGAGCACAGGCTGTTTTTAACTCTTTTAAGGTTTTAAAAGGAAGCGGGTCATAAGCACGCTCATGCTGTCCCGTGTGAGGGTTCACCTGTTCCATAACAGGGAAGGCGTGAATGCCCAATTCTTCACCACACTTTCGTGCTTCCTGCAAGGCCATCTGGAGAGGGGAAAGTGGAACTGGTGCTGCACAAGGCAGCGGAGAGCGGCGGGAACGGCCGCCGTGGCTTCTCTTTTTCTTGCCAAGAAACTTTAATGTTTCTAAAAAGTGTTCTAACACATCGTCTATATCACTACCCTCTTCAGTTCCAGCAGAAAAACATTCTTCCTCCTCTTTTGCCTGAACAATACCTGTATTATCATCATGACAAAGAGCAGCAGCTTCCTCAAAATCCTCCTCATCTTGAGGAGTTAAATTGTCTTTAAAAGTTACATTATTTCTTTTTAATATACTGTCTTTTTTAGACTCCTGTTTTGTGCTATCACACTGCTTCTCTTTTTTTTCTGGCTTAAGAGATGGTTGATTATGGTTATGCCTGGGATCTAAATAATCCTGTATTAAATTCGATAAGGAAATGCAGACCTCCTGAATGAATTTTAAAAATTTTTCTACTTGCTTGTCATTAACCTTAGTTCTTCTACTATTGAACATAAACTTTAACATTTGCCCATAAAGGGCATTTTCTCTAAATTCTAATTGCCCCATGCTTTACTCCCGATTATCAAAAAATTGCTCCTCCCTTACCTTAACGAGAGTGCACTCTTTATCCGGAGGAGATCCTCACGTCGTCTCTCCAAGCCCGACGGAGTTCCTCACCGTCTTTTTCCCAGTTCCTCAGTCCCTTAGCTCGGGCGCCAGATCTGTCAGGGCCAGCCTGACAGGGTTGAGCCGGGCTGAGGCAGGGAGGTGGGAATTGAGAAAAGAAAGAAAGACAGGAAAGCGGGGTCGGGAGGACCCCAGTTCTCTTGATGAACTGAAGCGAGTTTATTGGTCATGCAATCTTATTTATACACAACACACTGAATAGGAGGTCTGTCAAGAGGAATGTATTCTTTGTTCCTCTTAATCTCTAAGGGAGAGACATACCAGAAGGACAAGTTCTCAGTACAGCATATCTCAGTAAATAGTTACAGACTTCTTGGTAAGCTATGAAAAGCTGTTCTCATTCTACAAATGTTGCTCTCATTCTACCGATAATCGCCACCCAAACAAGTCTGGGAAAACTGTGTGTGTAAGGGTCCCAGCCTTTCTAGCCCCTACAGGTGCAAGGACCTTGCCAGCTTACATCTTGCCCCCAACAGGGGTAGATGTACTTAGTGATGGGATTTCATCGTCAGGTGGTGGAGTAGGCAAGGGGGGTATATCAGGGGAGGTGGGTGGGTTGGGGGGGGGGTTCTGCATTGGTCAAGGGTTCAATTACAGCAATTTTTACTTCTCGCAGGAAGTTGTCTGTGTCTTGCTCCCACTGTTCCATTTTAGTCCTGTAGGGGCACAGACGGTATAATTGTATAAAAGAGACATAGGATCCTGAAGCTGTGTGAGTATGATTTGAGCAAGTCCATGATGAGCAGTTGAAGAATTTGTATTATAATGTGTAGGTATAGGTTTTCTTCATCTACACCATGTAAGGGATAGAGTTCTCCAAGCTATCAATATTAATAATAGCATGATCAGAAAAGGCATTGTATAATGGACTATTTTTATGCACATTCTGTTCTAAATAAGTGACCAAGATAAGAAGAATCTTGATGATGATAGTTGATGATATTAGTGCATAGAAAAGTAGCCACATCTAACTGAGGGGTTGTGTATTTTGAATCTTGACTTGTTGCAAGTGGCCTTTGTTATTAGCAGTCCAATATAAGGAAGAGCCACTTTGTGCAAGAATTTCCTGTGGGGATAAAGAATTACCTTTAGGATAAAGATAATTTTTGCCAATGTCTTGTAGGGTATCTGTCTGTGGGCCATATCAGGTGGTGTAAATTGATATTCTTTTATATTTAGAATATGGGGGGTGTATAATTGTTCTAGTGGTGAAAGTCTGCCTTGTCTTGGTCTGCCATTTAACAAAAGACATGATCTATTCAACAGTTCCTGCAATGAGTTAAATTTTGAATCCGTTAAAATAGTTTGCATTTTGTGTTTAAGAAGGCCATTATGCCTTTCAATAGTGCCAGCTGCAGTAGGGTTATATGATAAGTGAAAATTCCAATCAATATCAAATTCAGCTGCTAATTTTTGTACAGGTGTTGCTGTGAAATGTGTACCTTGATCAGATTTGATAGTCTGTGGTGGTCCATAATGCATCATCCAATTTTGGAGTGCTTTTATGGTGATTTTAGCATCAGGATGTGATGATGCAGTTGCTGATAATATGCCTGTATTTACATCAACTATAGTACATGCATATTTCTGTGGGAAAGGCACAGTCAGAGGTCCAATAAAATCTATTTGTCACAATTGATTTGGAATTAGTGGTTTTGACATTCTAGGTGGTTGCATAGCCCTAAACATTTGTGTGCTTTTACAAGTTCTACATGAATTGATAGCTGACTTAACATCCCTAACTGGAGCTTTTATGTTTCTTTTCAAGAACCAATGGAGCATGGCTGACTGGCCTGGATGTCCTAGTGTCTCATGAATTTTTTGCAGAAATGAGATGGGTAATGACATGTCTATGGGTGGAGGGTCTATAACATATTTATCACCCTTCTTTTTAATTTTGATTGTTGGGAGAGGTGGTAAGGAGTAACTGTCATTACCTTCCTTCTTTAATGATAGAGTTATAGCTAGTGATTTGGTCTTATCTAGAATGGTGACTTCATCTTGTGGTGATAGCCCTTTGGCTAATTGATCAGCTAATTTATTAAACAATGTTGTTGGTGAAGTATCTGTAGCATGAGCCTTAACATGAGTAACATATATTTTGATTTTTTTAGATAACTCATAACTGTTATTTCAGTATTCTTTTGACCATATATCACTACCATTAACTTGCCAATCAGATTCCTTCCATTTTCCTGACCATAAAATAAGACCATTGCAGACAGCCCAAGAGTCTGTGTAAACATACACTTTAGATTTAAGTTTATCAACTGACTCTTTGATAGCTAAGTAGGCTGCAATAAGTTCTGCATGTTGAGCAGATTTGGACTCACCGTTAGCTGTCAGAGCTTGACGTGTCGCGGGGTTGAAAGCTGCTTCTTGCCAGCTGTGGCGGTCACCAGATACGGAGGCTGATCCGTCTGTAAACCAGGCATTTTTTATGGCAGGGGAATATTTCGGACCCTGCATCCCTATAGGCTTTGATATAGGGACAAACTTGTTTGCACAGGTAGGTGGCTCTACCTCAAGTTTGTTAACCTCCTCGGTGAGGAGGGCTGGTCCTCCAGTGCCGCTAGTGCTACGGGTGTTGATGTACCACTTCCACGCAAGCACTTTTTCTTCAATTTGGCTACCTGCCAATTCTTCCGCCAACATGTTCAACCATGCCTTTAAGGGCAAGGTGCTTCTAACAGTAATGGGCTGTAGTCCAGTGAGGGGCTCGGTATGCAATAATGCAGCGTACAATGTCCAAATTAGTTTCTCAAAATATGAATATTTAAAATGAGAATGTGGAAATTTTTTGGACCAAAAGCCAACTGGAATTAATTTATGGTCAGAGGGACCTTTTTTGTACAATCCCCAGTCGCCATGATCAGAAATAAATGTGATGTCTAAGACAATTTTATCTCCTGGATTAATATGTTGTAGTGTGGAAAATAAATGTATATATTGTTTTAATTGTTGAAAGGCCTGTTCTTGTTCTTCCTGCCAAGTGAAATCAACTGCTTTTCTAGTTACCTTATAAATAGGTTTAGCTACATCTGCTAGATAAGGTATATGTTGTTTCCAAAACATGAAAAGTCCCATTAGTTGTTGTGCTTCCTTTTTATTACTGGGGCTTTTAAATGAATCTATTTTATTGATGACTTTATTAGGGATAGATCTACCTAAAGAATTCCAATTAATACCTAACCATGTTGCAGAGGTGTCTGGCTGTTTTATTTTATCAGGATTTATTGTCCAACCTTGGCTTTGCAAATGGGCCACCAGAGACTGTAAGTCTTGTGTAAGCACATTAATATCATCATGGTATAGAATGACATCATCAATATATTGTAAGATTTTGGAAGAATAAGCTTTAGGGTTAATATATGATACTAGTAAGGTGTGTGCAATTACTGGTGAGTTTTTATATCCTTGTGGCAGCCTTTTAAATTGATACTGTTTGCCTTGCCAGGAAAATGTGGTGTATTGTCTAGATTTTTCATGTAAAGGAACTGCAAAGAACATATCAGTAAGATTAATAGTAGCCATAATTTTGGGTGAGTCTCCTTGAATTAAATTAATAATTTCTGTAGCATTTGGAAGAATACCTGAGACTGTTGGTGAGACTTTGTTTAAATTTCTATAGTCCACCGTAATACGGTATGTGCCATTAGGTTTTTTAACTGGCCATATAAGACTATTATAAATATGAGATCTGCCTAATTCAATCATATCCTCTTTTAATAATTTTTCAGTTGCAGAAGTTACATCAGCATGGCCCCCTTTACGAGGGTATTGAGGAGTGAAAGATGGTTGAGTGGGTGTAGGTAATATAATTGGTGGTATATTGATTGCAGTGAGATTAGAAAAGAATTTTGTTGCAGATAGGGATTTAGTATAGGAATTATAAATTAAAGGAATAAGATCCATACCAATAAGGTTTGGACCATTGGGTGCAACATATAATACTGCAGAGAGTTGTCAATCTCTATATAGTATAGTGTAAGAAACTGGTTTGGCAGTAATTGAGTGTCCAGTAACTCCCTCTATAGTTACATTATTGGAGTTATCTGTAATATAATGATGATTAGATGATAAAGAAACTTGAGAGCCTGTGTCAAGCAAGAATGTAGTAGGGATTATTTTTCCAGAAGAAATTTTAACATTTAAGGTAATATATGGTCTGTTATCATATTTTTTGTAAAAACTTTCTTTTAAAGTGAGGGTAGGGGGTTTAAAATTAACTTTTAATTGCGTCTCCGGCCCCTGCTCCATTGTGTGAAATGCGGTCGGGGGCCCTGGGAGTTTCCCTGGCCAATTTGAGAAGGATTGTTTTGGGGTTTTCTGAAGGGATTGTTTTGGGTGTAAGTAAGGTTAGGAGTTCTGTCATATTCTCTTTTGAAAGGGTTATTACTATATTTTCTTTGAACAGGATTTTGGGGTGGGCCTCTTCTGAAAAAAGGATTATTATTCTTCCAGTAGGGTTTTTGTTGTTTTAAGTATGTCTTATTTGGTTGCATTTCCCTATTGTTTTGTGGGTACATATTTTGAGTTCTTCTAATATTATAATTTGGTTGCCTTCTTGTAAAACATGAGTATGAATTTTTGTTATCTGGTTTTGAAGGCTTTGCCTGAAAAGTATACTTTTTGTCAGAAATTAAGTCCTCATGAAGAATAAGCATTTGCTTAATCTCCTCTGGAGTAGAGGCTCCAGCTAATAAATTTTGCATTTGTATTTTATAGCCCTCCAGGGCATTTCTGATTAGGCATCTAATAATACCATCTACGTCCTTACAATTCCAAGGATTGTCTACATCCTCATAGATGCCATTTAATAATGTAAGTTTTCTTAATTGGTGTTATAATTGGCCTAAATTGTGCCATTGCTTGGAAAATTGAGAAGATGAAAAATCAATATGTGGGAAGGCCCTTTACCAAGGTTTTGAAATCCAGTGCCACAAAGATGCAACTGCATTTCTTCCTTGTCTTTCAATATCATTAGTTAATTGCTGTTTTAGATTGGGTAATTCTATTGCATCAATTACTTGTGTTAGTTCATCAGCACTAAGTAAGGTAGTGTTTCCTCCCTTTTCAAAAATTTGGATTAGCCAATGAACATCTGATTTGTCTCCTTTAATTAGTAATGATCTTAATTCTGACAATTCCTGTCTAGTAAATGTTGTAAATTCAATTGTTTCTCCTTCAACTTCCCCTGTATCTTTCTTTCTTTCTTTCTTTCTTTCTTTCTTTCTTTCTTTCTTTCTTTCTTTCTTTCTTTCTTTCTTTCTTTCTTCTCTTAATTAAATCTTTATTATTCAGATTATTACATTTGTTCCTCTTTCCCCCCCCCATATCTCCCCTCCTCCCAGTTCCCGCCCCACCCTCCGCCCTTACTCCCCCACCCACTGTCCTCATCCATAGGTGCACGATTTTTGTCCATTCTCTTCCCGAATCTCCCACACCCCTTTCCCCCCCAAGAATAGTCAGTCCATTCCCTTTCTATGTCCCTGATTCTATTATAATCACCAGTTCATTCTGTTCATCAGATTATTTATTCACTTGATTCTTAGATTCACTTGTTGATAGATGCATATTTGTTGTTCATAATTTGTATCTTTACCTTTTTCTTCTTCCTCCTCTTCTTAAAGGATACCTTTCAGCATTTCATATAATACTGGTTTGGTGGTGATGAACTCCTTTAGCTTTTCCTTATCTGTGAAGCTCTTTATCTGACCTTCACTTCTGAATGATAGCTTTGCTGGATAAAGTAATCTTGGTTGTAGATTCTTGCTATTCATCACTTTGAATATTTCTTGCCATTCCCTTCTGGCCTGCAAAGTTTCTGTTGAGAAATCAGCTGACAGTCGTATGGGTATTCCCTTGTAGGTAACTGGGTTTCTTTCTCTTGCTGCTTTTAAGATTCTCTCTTTGTCTTTTGCTCTTGGCATTTTAATTATGATGTGTCTTGGTGTGGTCCTCTTTGGATTCCTTTTGTTTGGGGTTCTCTGTGCTTCTTGGACCTGTAAGTCCATTTCTTTAGTTTTCTGTCATTATTTCTTCAAATAGGTTTTCAATATCTTGGTCTCTCTCATCTTCTGGCACCCCTATAATTCTGATGTTGGTACGCTTGAAGCTGTCCCAGAGGCTCCTTACACTATCCTCGCATTTTTGGATTCTTTTTTCATTTTGCTTTTCCCGTTGGGTGTTTTTTGCTTCCTCGCATTTCAAATCATTGACTTGATTCTTGCGCTCCTCTGGTCTGCTGTCGGGAGTCTGTATATTATTCGTTATTTCAGTCCGTGTATGCTTAATTTCTAGTTGGTTCCCCAATATAGTATCGAGGGTCTCATTAGTTTTCTTGTAGACCTCATTAAGTTTATCGGCGGCTTCTAAACAGTTCTTGAGAGACCTTAAAAAGTGTGGTTCTGAACTCTATATCTTCCATTGACAATTTTGTCCTGTTTCTTTGTCTCTGCATTTTGTTATGCTTCCTTGGTGCACCCCCTAGTGGTCTTTGTTCACAGTCTTATAGTTAAACCTTGATTGTTGTAGCTAATAGCAGGGAGGGTTTGACGTCCAGGCCAAGTGGCTATGAGAATCAGCTGTGTCAGCAGTGAGAGAACATCTGTCCTCTAGGGAGGTGCTAATCTAGCCTTTGCCTGAGGCTATCCGGCAAATGCCTCTGTGCAGGGCTCGGGCGGGGCGGGTCACACAGGATCAACAGGGTGGGCCGGAGAGAGCAGTTATGGCAGCTCTCAATCCTGTCCCCAGGGGCTCTGCCTCTCTGAGTCCCAGCACCTGCTGCAAAGCTCAGAGAGAAAGTTGCACTCGCTCTGACCGAAGCCAGACAGTCCCGCTTCTCCTGTTTGAGTCTGGCTCCCTAAAGACTCGCCTGTATCTGGAGCTCAGAGTCTGCGACTCCCTCCCAATTGAAAACAACAACCGCGCCCTCCGCCTCCAGCCTGCTCCGCGCACTCCGCACCTCAGAATTTGACTTCAGCACTGCGCCTCCTCTGAGTGTCCGTATGCGTTTCTCTTTCCTCCTAGTTGTAGGACTTCCACTCAGCCAGCGTTCCTGTGGTTCTGGGTGATGTCCCTTCCGTCTTTTAGTTTTACTTTTGAAGTAGTTGTTCAAAGCAGCAAACTCCGGCGTTAACCTATGCCGCCATCTTGGTTCTCCTGTATCTTTCTTTAAAATCTTTTTTCTAACTACTGCCAGCTGAGCAGAATATTTAGATATAACTTTTCTAGTTAGAGTTTTTCCTAAATCATTGTCTTCCTGCAGGTTATGTATGGTATGTAATAAAATAGGAACTATTTCTTCAGGTGGTGCCCTTTCCACAAGTGGTATTAAGGTAGTAGGGTTATTTGTTACGTCCTTAGGTAGCCTAGGAGTGTGTTTTAATTTACATTTAGTTTTCAAAGAATCCTCTAGGGTACGCCATTTACTTTCTGCTAGGATACTGGCTAGCTAGAGGATCAGATTGCTTTTTTAATTTACTCCATAATTCTCTTAATCTGTGCATTATTTAATTTTTGTTGCCTTGAAGGCAGTCCTGACAAATATTTATTCTTGGGCCAAATCTACCAAAGGGATAGATGAAACAGTGGGAAGTTTCCCTTTGAATTACAGAAATGTTAGTATCACACAGAAAAGAATGAGCTCTTTTAATAGTCTTAAGAATGTTTGCTAGCACTTTAAAACAGAAGTATTTAAAAATAGTTTTTAATCTTTGCTCTGCCATATATATAACATTAATATAATATTCATATATTATTCTGTGTGATCAATTTAGGAAAAATTCTCTGCTGAGAGTACTTCAGTCCTGTTTATGCCACAGGTGTGTTTTCCTACGTAAGCAACTGGTTGGTATAATCCACCAACTCGGACCCTTCGATCAGAGTTCCCCAGATCGAAACTTGTTTTCGAGTGCCTTCCTCGGAGCTGCCTCCACAGCTCACTCCTCCTACGTTAACAGCCGGTTGGTATAATCCACCAACTCGGACCCTTGTGAGGCAGGTAACCTGCTATGACCCTCAGGCATTCACCTGTCCGGAGTCAGGCACCCCGGGAGTGCTCACAAGGTAGACGGCTTACGTTTTAAAGTAGGCAAGGAGTTTTACCAGAGTAACACTGATACAAGTTCTTTCTGGTTTACTTCCAATTTTGGGTGGACGGTTTAAGCTTTAAAGTAGGCAAAAACACTTACTTCAGAGTCTCAGCTGGAGTTCCCACATTCTCAGTGCCAAATTTTTAGTCTCGCTGTGCTCGAGAAAATTTAGTTTAGAATTTTTGGTACTTTACCCCTTTAGAAAAATCAATTTTAATTACACGTTCTGACTACGCCAATTGTTCCATTTCTTGGGAACTTACGCACAGGTGACCCAAGCGCCTCATTTGGATATACCAATACAGACGTCAAAGGGTACTTACTATTAATCAATATGGCCGAGCTTAACCAAAAACTAAGAAGAGAGAAGACACAGGGAACAAACAATGCAAGAAATCACACAGGTTTAATTACCAGAGAGCTGATGGGTTTCAGTCCTTGGCAGGCCACCCGGAGACACTCGCTGACAGAGACACATGGAGGTCGTCCAATACGCCGCGGCAAGGAGCTCGGTCTCTTGACTCAGAGAGGCCTCTTAACAGTCTGGGCTCAGAAGCAGAGCAGGAATGGCAGTTTCCAAGGGGGAAGGAGAATGTCTTGTCTGTGGAGGACAGACAGGCGTCTAACTGCTGCTGGGAGAGTCCTTCTTTTATACCTCATGGGTGGGTTTCTTCAGTGTCTCGTATCAGTGTGCTCTGGTGGCCTTCTGGGCTTATCAGGATGCACACGCAGGGGGTTACAAGTTGTTTGTCAGTAGTTACAAGTTATTTATCAGGAGTTAACACGCAGGGCGTTACAGGTTGTTTACACGCAGGGAGTTACAAGTTACTTATCAGGGTCACACACAAATTAAGTTCCTCTTTTAAGTAAAGTTTAAAATTCACTCTAATAAAAAATGAAATTTGATTATGCTATCTTATACTAACTAAACTTATTACTATAACACATCCCAAACACACTAAAGCCCAGCAGAGGCAGCCACCAACCATGGATTGCATTGTAGCTACAAAGAAGTTGCCAAAGGTAAGTCACAACCAATGTCTGACACTGTCCTGCACCAGAATTTCACCAAGGGGTCCCAGAGCCAATACACACAGTGACAAGCTTCAGACAACATCAGAGAATCCAATTAGCTTCACAAGCAGCACATACAAAGGGATAGCTTAACAGGCTCCAGACCCTGCTGAGGTGAATTTCACTTCATATGGGAAGTACTTCCACAGCAACTCATACACTGTGGTAGAGGTCAATCACCACAGTCAACCATCCTAAGGGTTGACCACACATATGAATTAGCCAACAACAATCAAGACTCAATTACAACAAGGGGGTTCACATAATACACACAAGGGACATTCCTCAATAATCCAGCTCAGGTAATCAGAGAGACAGTGCCTCTGAGTCCAACAGGACATCTACTACACAAGGCTACACTATTGAGACTGGGAGACACAACAGATCTACCTAATATACAGAAACAAACACAAAGAGAAAGTCAAAATGGAGAGAAAGAAAAAAGACATGCCCGAAGTGAAATATGAGAAATTTCCAGAAAAAAATAGCTAAATGAAATAAAGGCTAACAATCTACCAGATGGAGTTCAAAACAATAGTTATAATAAACCTCAAGGAACTGAGAGTAAGAATGAGTAAAATCGGTGAGAATATAAACAAAGAGATAGCAAACATGAAAAAGGACATAGAAGCAATATAATAGAACCAGTTAGAAATGAAGAATACAATATCTGAAATAAAAAGTACGCAGGAAATAATTAAAAGTAGGTTAAACAAAACTGAGGGTAAAATAGTGATTTGGAAGAGAAGGTAACAAAAAATAGCATGTAGTCAGAGCAGCAATAATAATAATAATAATAATAATAAAAATAATAATAATAATAAATAATAAAAATATTTTAAGGGACCACTATGGCAAAATGAAACATAACAATATCTACCTCATATGGGGTATTGGAAAGACAAGGTAGAGAGAGCAAGAGACTTAGACCCTATTTGAAGAAATAATGATCAAAAAGTTTCCTAACCCAGTGAATAAAAAAGGCATACAAATCCAGAAAGCACAGAGAGTACCAAATAAGATGAAGCTACAGAAGCCCACACCAAAACACATCATGATTAAATGGCAAAGATTAAATACAAGGAGGGAATGTAAAAGTAGCAAGAGTAAAACAGTTAGTTACTTATGAAAGAGCATGCATAAGACTATCAGCTGATTTCTCAACAGAAACATTTCAAGCCAAAAGGCATTGGCACAAAATATACAAAGTTATAAAAAGTAAGTCTCTACAACCAAGACTTCATTACCCAGAAAAGTTAGCATTTAAAATTAAAGGATGAATAAAAACTACTCAGACAAGAAAAACCTAAAGGAGTTAATTACCACCAAACCAGTGTTATAAGAAATGTCGAAGGGTCTTCTTTAAGATGAAGAAAAAAAAATAGATATAAAGAAGAAAATGGCGGGGGGAGAAAATATGGCAGCAGAATAGGCTGACCTGCCATGCACCTCCTTCCAGGATCAGACTGGAAATACAACTAGATTGGAAAACATTCAATAGGAATTACCAACTGAGGTCCAGGTGAGGAGGAGACTTATTTCAAGAAAGGACAGAAAACACCTGGAAACTGATAGGGAAGGTGAGGTCAAGAGAGGAGCTGACCCAGCTCTCATGGAGAGCAGGCTGGCAGGCTGAGAGGGAGGAGAGAACACTGGGCTAGAGGAAAGTCTGTTCCCTCAGAAGATAGAGGGCTGGGCTCCAGAGCCCCAAGCACCAGAGCAAGACCTGTGGCCCAGGTAACATCCAGTTGTGAAAGGCGACAGGGCAGCTGGCTACAGCGGAGTCTGGAGTCAGCAGACCAGAGCTGGTCTGAGAGAAAGCTGCAGTTTCATTTGTTTTTTATTTGTATTTTTTTTTGGGGGGGGTGGAGGGAGTAGAGCACAGGAGTTTTCATTTGCAGCTATGTACCTGAGGCTTTGGTGCAGGGAGAGAGACACGGATTTGAGGTGCCTAAGGAAAGGCTGGGGTGGGAAGCATTGTGGGGATACTTAGAAAAGAGCATTAGGTCATAGGCCCCCAAAACGAAATGGTCGTTTTTTTCCTGAGAGGAGCTAGTCACTCCCATTAGTCTCAGGACAGGAAAAGAAAAAACCCTGCCACAGGTGATACAAACTGCCCCATCCTCAGGAGCCTGCATGCCACACCCATTTTGAGTTTTTCAGAAGAAACAAAAGCAGAGGCCAAGCTTAGGGGTTTGCACATTCTCAAGGAGCCCTCAGTGATGGGATTGGGGGATGGGCAATCTGCTCCACTATCCTTAGAACCAGATTGATACTATCTCGCCCCTCCCCGCCCCCCCCCACATGGGATAACTGATAAAAACTTCAGGTTTTCAGCCAACCCCACTGGTATCAATAAAAGGGCCACTGTCAAGCAAAGGGCAGAGTATTATTTTGGGCAACATGCAGAGGAGTAGTTCTGGGGCAGGCAAACATACTCACCTTGTTCCCTTAAAGATAAACAGCATCTCCCCTGCCTGAAGCCCTTGCAGAAAGAGACATTTTGGTGATTAATATTGAAAGATATCTAGCAGGCAATGGCAGGCAGAGGCAGAGCCTGCAGAACCAGGGGAAGTTTGCTGACGTGGCCCTATGCCCCAAGCTGCTAACAAACCTACTTTAGAGGGCAGGTTGGCCCCTCCTGATAGTAGCTAAGGCCTGTGGAGAAAAACACAAATGGTGGATGATGGATCACTTGGAACTGCAAGAAGGTTGCTGAAAGCCAAAAAGCAGTTCCTGACAGCTGAAACACTTCAGGCCAGAAAGGAATGGCATGAACTATACAAGGTAATGAAGCAAGGGGACTGAACCCAAGACAACTGTATGCAACAGTGCTATCTTTCAAAATCAAAGATGAAATAAAGAACATGCAGACAAAAAAAAGGCTAAAGGAGTTGATTATCACCAAACCAGCACTGCAAGAAATGCTAAAGCAGCGGTTCTCAACCTGTGGGTCGCGACCCCTTTGGGGGTCAAACTACCCTTTCACAGGAGTTGCCTAAGACCATCAGAAAACACATATATAATTAAATATTGTTTTGTGATTAATTACTATGCTTTAATTATATTCAATTTGTAACAATGAAACTGGGGGTCACCACAACTGTATTAAAGGGTCGCGGCATTAGGAAGGCTGAGAACCACTGTGCTAAAGGAACTGTTGTATGGAGAAGAAATAGGGAGAAAGAGAAGAACACAGGCATAAAAAATAAGAATGGTAAGCAATAAGTACCTTAAATGTAAATGACTTAAATGCTCTAATCAAAAGAGGAAGGATAGCTGAACAGGTAAGAAAACATAACCATACACTAGGTGTATTGGTTAATAATGGGGATTTTATAATCAAAGAAAATACGATAATTTCAAGAGAAACACCAAAAGTGCTTTACTCAAAGTAATGTCCATCACTAGTTACACATTTCCCCTATCTTTCAGATAATTTGTGGATACCGTCCCAATAGAACTTTTCTTGTTTTGAGGCAAACCATTCAGAGACCCAATTTTCCACTTCTTGGAATGTTTTGAAGTGGTGCTCAGAAAGTGCATGTGCCATTGATCATAACAAGTGGTAATTGGAAGGAGCAAGGTCTGGTGAATACAGCAGGTGGGTTAATAGTCTAAAATTTTACATATGTCTCCTTTATTTCCAGTTGACCTCCTCCTCCATCCCTTCCCAGCCCAGGCAAACCCCCACCGCCCAAGTGTCTGTGTCCATTGGTTATGCTATTATGCATGCATACAAGTCCTTTGGTTGCTCTCTAAACTCACCCCCCCCTTCCCTACAATTTGTCTCTGGATCTGTTCTTGTTCATCAAATTATGTTGATTATTATATCTCACATATGAGTGAGATCATGTGATATTTATCTTTCTCTGACTGGCTTATTTCACTTAGCAAAATGCTCTCCAGTTCCATCCATGCTCTTGCAAAGGGTAAAATTTCCTTCTTTTTTTATAGCAACATAGTATTCTATTGTGTAGAGGTACCACAGTTTTTTAATCCACTCATCTGCTGATGGGCACTTAGGCTGTTTCCAAATCTTAGCTATTGTAAATTGTGCTGCTATGAACATAGGGGTGCATGTATCCTTTCTGATTGGTGTTTCTGTTTTCTTGGAATATAGTCCTAGAAGTGGGAGTACTGGGTCAAATGGAAGTTCCATTTTTATTTTTTTGAGGAAACACAATACTGTTTTCCATGGTAGCTGCACCAGTCTGCATTCCCACCAGCAGTGCAAGAGGGTTCCTTTTTCTCCACATCCTCTCCAGCACTTGTTGTTTGTTGATTTGTTGATGAGAGCCATTCTGACAGGTTTAAGATGGTACCTCCTTGTTGTTTTGATTTGAATCTTTTGGATGATTAGTGACTTTGAGCATGTTTTCATATGTCTCTGGGCCTTCTGTATGTCCTCTTATGAAAAGTGTCTATTTAGGTCCTTTGCCCATTTTTTTTATTGGATCGTTTATCTACATTTTGTTAAGTTGTGTGAGTTTTCTATAAATTTTGGAGGTTAAACCCTTAATCAGGCATAAATCAGGCTGGCAGGAGAGTGGTTAGGGGCAATCATGCAGGCAGGCAGGTGAGCAATTGAGAGCCAGCAGTCCTGGATTGTGAGAGGGATGCCCAGCTGCCATTTTAGGCCTCATTCCACCAGGATCAGGCCTAAATGGGCAGTTGGACATCCCTCGGGGGGGTCCCAGGTTGAAAATAGTGCAGACTTGGCTGAGGGACACACATCCCCACCCCGTGCATGAATTTTGTGCACCAGGTTTCAAGTATATACATATATATATATATATATATATATATATATATATATATATATACACACACACACACACATACACATACACACACACTAGAGGCCCGGTGCATGAAAATTCATGCACTGGGAGGGGGGGTACCTCAGCCCCGTCTGCCCCCTCTCACAGTCTGGGAGCCCTCAGGGGATGTTCTACTAAGACCAGTCTCTCTCTGGTCTCCCTCTTTAGGAGGCGACCGGCCAATAAGGGGAAGGAACTTCCCTCATCACTCCCTTGCTCCTGCTGCCTGTGGACTCCCTCTGTAGGAGGCGAGTGGAAGATCAGGGGAAGGCAACACCCCCATCATGCCTCTGCTGCTGCCACTGCCAGCTGCAGCGGCTTCCTGAGCCTCAGCCCAGCCTCGTTTTCTGTGCCTCGGGTCAGCCCTTGTTGCCTGAGCCTTGGACCAGCCCTGGCTGCTGCAGCCGCCATCTGCAGCTTGTCTGATCCTCGGGCTGGCCCTGGCAGCAGCAGCTGCCATCCATGGCTTGCCTGAGCCTCAGGCAGCCACTGCAGCTTTGTCCAGAAGGACATCCAGAAGACATCCACTCTAATTAGCATATTACCCTTTTATTACTATAGATATCCTATATAATAAAAGGCTAATATACAAATCAACCAAACGGCAGAACAACCAGTCACTATGATGCCCACTAACCACCAGGGAGCAGATGCTCAATGCAGGAGCTCCTGGTGGTCAGTGCGCTCCCACAGGGGGAGCACCACTCAACAAGAACCTGGGATCATGGCTGACGAGCCCAAGGGCAGTGGTGGGAGACTCTCTTGCTCCACAGCAGCACTAAGCCATCAATGCAACATCCCCTGAGGCTCCCGAACTGAGAGAGGGCACAGGCCGGACTGAGGGTCACCACCTCCCAAGTGAATGAATCTCATGCACTGAGCCTTTTATTTTTATATTGATTTTAGAGAGGAAGGGAAAGGCAAAGAGAGATAGAAACATCAATTATGAGGGATAATCATTGATTGAGTACCTCCTGTATGCCCTATACTGGGGACTGAGCCCACAATCCAAGCATGTGCCCTGATCAGGAATCAAATGGTGACCTTCTGGTTCATAGGTCAATGCTCAATAACTGAGCCAAGCTGGCTGGGCAGCAAGTACATTTTTAAGTTCCAAGAGAACTTCCTGGTTCTCTTTGGCATAACAGCCTGCTCTTTTATAGGAGTGATAGTTCTGGAAACAAACATTCATACCTTTTTTAAAAAATGATATGCCCTATTCCTACATTGTCTAGTTATATTTTTCAATGTTTGTTTGTTTTTTTGTGGTTCTTGCCTAATACTTTTAGAAGAGTTTACTTAACTTACTCTGGTGCTTTAGTAAGATGATTAAAGTTTGTTTTTATTTTTATTATATATTTCTCTGTGTGTGGGGGGGGGGAGGGTGTGTTTAGGGTACATTTTTTACTATTTAATTTGCTGACCCGCTTTTGGGCTGCTAATTTCCCACAAATAATAAAAATTTTTCTCTTTATTCACATTTATAGATCAATGGTTAGCTGAATTAGTATTAGGGGCCATCAGGATTTTGCAGGTAACTTGAATTTCCCTTTGAAGATGAAGGCTGACATTCAAGATATGCATCTCATTTATTCAACAAATATTTATGGCATATAATACATTTGTGAGCTAAGCACTATTCTAGGCACTTGTTAAATTGTGATAAAAAATAAACAGTAATCTCTGATAATGTTAAGATAATATTATAGTAGGAAGAGAGATGAAAAGCAAGAAACAGAATAACTAAATATTGTTATGTGTTGATAAAGATTAAATGGAACTAAGAAAATATTATCAGTTGAGAGGGTCTATAGGAGATTCTAGGGCTATGGAAGTTCTGATACTTTATGTGAGTTTGATAACCTTACAAGTGAATATCCTATAGGAACAGCTCTATGGGTATAGTAATGCTCTATGGTTCTAACTTCCCCTTCCCTTAAATTCCTTTTCTTTTCTATAAACACAGCTAATGTTGGCATGCAGGCCAGAGTATGCATATAGCCTGCCATGTCTGATTGTGTTGCAACCCTTTATTTTTCCTGAATAAGGATTGTTTGTGACAAAACACATAGCTGATATTATTTTTTTCAGCTGGCACTGTCTACAACCCCTACAAAATTCAATGAGTAAATTTGAAGATCTAATTGACTTTATTGAGTGATCTATCAATTGGGAAACATTCTATCTTAACAGCTAAAAGGGTTCTATTAGGGGGTGTACAAAATACAATATTTTTCAGAAAGAAGGGTAGGGCAAAGAAGCTACTAACAAAAGAAAAATACTAGACTTGAACTGTAGGACCATTACGCTGAATTATTTTTCTGACATATTGCATGCCTCTATTTCATTTAGTTCTTTTTCTTGCGATTCCACCTTAAAATAATTATTTTTATTTTATATATTTTTTTCAAGAGAAGCATCAAAAGTGCTTTATTCAAAGTAATGTGCATCACTACTTACACATTTCCTCCATCTGTCAGGTAATTTTTGGAAATAGTCTCAATATAACTTTTCTTGTTTTGAGGAAAACCATTCACAGACCCAATTTTCCACTTCTTTGTACGTTTTTTTCTTTTATTATTATTATTATTAGTTAAGGTATTACAAATGTGTCCTCATCCCCCCAATAACACCCAACCTCCCTCCCCCCCTGCCCCGCACACTCATGCTCCCATCCCCCTGTTGTCCATGTCCATTGGTTTGGCTTATATACATGTATACAAGTCCTTCGATCGATCTCTTCCCCCTACCCCCGCCCTCCCCTACTTTCCTTCTGGGGATTGATAGCCTGATCACTGTTTCTCAGTCTTTGGATCTGTCCCTTTTCATCAGTCTATGTTATTCTCTATAATCCACAAATGAGTGAGATCATGTGGTATTTATCTTTCTCTGACTGGCTTATTTCACTTAGCATAATGCTCTCCATTCCATCCAAGCTGTTGCAAAAGGCAAGAGTTCCTTTTTATACCACAGCATAGTATTCCATTGTGTATATGTACCACAGTTTTCTAATCCACTTATCTGCTGATGGGCACTTAGGCTGTTTCCAAATCTTAGCTATGGTGAATTGTGCTGCTATGAACATAGGGGTGCATATATCCTTACTGATTGGCGTTTCTGGTTTCTTGCGATATATTCCTAGTAGTGGGATCACTGTATCAAATGGGAGTTCCATTTTTAGTTTTTTGAGGTAGCTCCATACTGTTCTCCACAGTGGCTGCACCAGTCTGCATTCCCACCAGCAGTGCAGAAGGGTTCCTTTTTCTCCACATCCTCTTCTTGTTTGTTGATTTGTTGATGATAGCCATTCTGACAGTTGTGAGATGATACTGCATTGTCGTTTTGATTTGCATCTCTCGTATAATTAGTGACTTTGAGGATGTTTTCATATGTCTTTCAGCTTTCTGTATGTCCTCTTTCAAAAAGTGTCTATTTGGGTCTGTTGCCCATTTTTTTTTATTGGATTGTTTATCTTCCTTTTGTTAAGTTTCATGAGATCCCTGTAAATGTTGGAAATTAAACCCTTATCGGTGATATCATTGGCAAATATGTTCTCCCATGTAGTGGGTCTTCTTGTAGTTTTGTTGATGGTTTCCTTTGCTGTGCAAAAGTTTTTTATTTTTATGTAGTCCCATTTGTTTATTTTCTCTTTAGTTTCCATTGCCCTAGGAGCAGTATCAGAGAAGAAATTCCTTCGGCATATGTTTGCAATTTCGCTGCCTGTGGATTCTCTAGTATTTTTATGGTTCCCCGTCTTACATTTAAGTCTTTTATCCATTTTGAGTTTATTTTTGTGCATAGTGTGAGTTGGTGGTCTAGTTTCATCTTTTTGCATGTATCTGTCCAATTTTCCCAACACCATTTATTGAAGAGACTGTCGACTCCATTGTATGCTCTTGCCTCCTTTGTCAAATATAAATTGGACATAGTGGTTTAGGTAGATTTCTGGGTTCTCTATTCTATTCCATTGATCTATATGTCTGTTCTTGTGCTAGTACCAAGCTGTTTTAAGAACAGTGGCTTAGTAATACAGTTTGATATCTGGTATTGAGATCCCACCAACTTTGTTCTTCTTTCTCAGGATTGCTGCAGCTATTCAAGGTCTTTTTTTATTCCAGATGAATTTTTGGAACGTTCATTCTAGATCTGTGAAATATGCCGTTGGTAATTTAAAGGGGATTGCATTGAATCTATAGATTGCTTTGGGTAGTATGGACATTTTGATGATGTTGATTCTACCAATCCATGAACACAGTATGTTCTTCCATCTGTTTATGTCTTCCTCTATCTCTTTTTTCAGTGTCCTGTAGTTTTTCGTGTATAAGTCTTTTACGTCCTTAGTTAAGTTTATTCTCAGGTATCTTAATTTTTTTGGTGCAATGGTAAATGGGATTGGGTTTTTTGTTTGTTTGTTTACTTTTTGTTCTTGTTGTTGTTGTTTCTCTTTCTGTGAGTTTATTATTGATGTATAAAAAGGCCATAGATTTCTGGGTGTTAATTTTGTATCCTGCTACATAGAGAAATTCATTTATTAGGTCTAGTAGTTTTTTTACGAAGTCTTAGGGGTTTTCTATGTATAGTATCATGTCATCTGCGAATAAGGGCAATTTTACTTCTTCTTTTCCAGTTTGGATGCCTTTTATTTCTTCTTCTTGTCCGATCATTATGGCTAGCACTTCCAGTACTATATCAAACAGGTGTGGTTAAAGTGGGCATCCCTGTCTTGTTCTTATTCTTAGGGGAAATGGGTTTAGTTTTGGGGCATTGAGTATGATGTTGGCTGTAGGTTTGTCATATTAGGCTTTTATTATATTGATGTTTGACCCCTTTATTCCCACTTTGCTGAGAGTTTTTATCAAGAAATGGTGTTGGATTTTGTCCAATCCTTTTTCTGTATCAATCGATATGATTATGTGATTTTTTTCCCCTCTCAGTTTGTTTATGTGATGTATCACACTTATTGATTTGTGGATATTGTACCCTTCTTGCATCCCTGGAAAAATTCCACCTTGTCATGGTGTATGATCTTTCTAATGTAATGCTGAATCCAATTTGCTAGAATTTAGTTGAGGGTTTTAGCATGTATGTTCATCAAGGATATTGGCCTGTAGTTCTCTTTTTGTATGTGTGTGTGTGTGTGTGTGTGTGTGTGTGTGTGATTGTCTTTATCTGGTTTTGGGATTAGGGTAATGCTGGCTTCAAAAAAAAGAGCTTGGAAGTGTTCCTTCCTCTTGAATTTTTTTGGAATAGTCTTAGGAGTATAGGTTTTAGTTCTTCTTTGAATGCTGGGTAGAACTTCCCCATAAATTTGTCCAGAACCGGGCTTTTGTTTGCTGGAAGATTTTTGATCTCTGCTTCAATTTCTTCGGTAGTTATTGGCTTCTTCAGGTTCTTTCATTCTTCCTGATTGAGTTTTTGGGAGCTTGTGTTTTATAAAAATGTCCATTTCATCTAGGTTGTCCATTTTGTTTGAATACAGATGTTCATAGTATTTTTTCATAGTCGTTTGTATATTTCTGTGGGATCAGTTGTTACTTCACCTCTTTTATTTCTGATTTTGATTATTTGGGTCCTGTCTCTTTGCTTCTTGGTGAGCCTGGCTAGAGGTTCATCAATCTTGTTTATTCTTTCAAAGAACTATCTCTTGCTTTTGTTGATTTTATTTATTTATTTATTTATTTATTTATTTATTTATTTATTTATTTATTTATTTTTGGTGTCTATGTTGTTTGCCTCCGCTCTGATCTTCATTATTTCCTTCCTTCTGCTTATGCTGGGCTTTTCAGGTTGCTCTCTTTCTAGCTCTTTGAATTTTAGGGTTATATAATTTAGTACCATTTTCTTCCTTTTTTTTTTTTTTGAGTTAGGCCTGTAGAGCTATGAATTTCCCTCTCAAGACTGCTTTCCGCCGAAACCGGTTTGGCTCAGTGGATAGAGCGTCGGCCTGTGGACTGAAAGGTCCCAGGTTCGATTCCGGTCAAGGGCATGTACCTGGGTTGCGGGCACATCCCCAGTGGGGGGTGTGCAGGCGGTGGCTGTCGATGTTTCTCTCTCATCGATGTTTCTGACTCTCTATCTCTCTCCCTTCCTCTCTGTAAAAAGTCAATAAAATATATTAAAAAAAAAAAAGACTGCTTTCCCTGTGTCCCAGAGATTTTGGATTGTTGTGTTTTCGTTGTCATTTGTTGCCATCATGCTTTTAATTTCTTCTTTGATTTCTTTAGTAAGCCAGTCATTGCTTATTAACATGCAATTTAGCCTCCAGGTGTTTGATTTTTTATTGTTTTTATTGTAGTTGATTTCTAGTTTTATGCCATTGTGATCTGAGAAGATGCTTGGTTTGATTTCTGTCTTCTTGAATTTGAAGAGACTTTGCCTGTGTCCCAATATGTGGTCTCTCTTTGAAAATGACCCATGTACACTTGAGAAGAATGTATATTCTGTGGCTTTGGGGTGAAATGATCTGAAGTTGTCAATTAAGTCCATCTGATCTAGTGTGTC
Source organism: Myotis daubentonii (assembly GCF_963259705.1). NCBI lineage: Eukaryota > Metazoa > Chordata > Mammalia > Chiroptera > Vespertilionidae > Myotis > Myotis daubentonii. The sequence continues at coordinate 106,303,684 of NC_081840.1, forward strand.
ATTTAGGATTGCTGTTTCTTTGCTACTTTTTTGTTTAGAGGAATTGTCTAGTGCTGTTAGTGGGGTATTAAAGTCCCATACTATGACTGCATTGCTGTCATTCTCTGCCTTGATATCCTTTCAGAAGTTTTTTTACTGTATCTTGGTGCTCCTGTATTGGGTGCATATATGTTTACCAGAGTTATAACTTCTTGCTGAATTGCTCCCCTTAGTATTATGAAGTGGCATTTCTTATCTCTTGTTTTGGCCTTCACTTTTAGATCTATTTTGTCAGATATAAGTATTGCTACCCCAGCTTTTTTTTTTTTCATTTCCATCCACTTGAAAAACCCTTTTCCATCCCTTCACCATCAGTCTGTGTGAGTCCTTAGTTCTGAGGTGAATTTCCTATAGACAGCAGATATATGGGTCATGATTTTTTATCCACTCAGCTACCTTATGTCTTTTGATTGGGGTATTTAATTCATTTACATTTAAAGTTTTAATTGATAGGTAGTTGTTTGTCACCATTTTTATTCTTTATGCCTATGTTCCTTCTTCCCTTCCTTCTTATTCTTTTTACAGTACAACCCTTTAGCATTTCTTGCATTGCTTGTTTGGTGGTAATAAAGTCCCTTAGTCCTTTTTACTCTGTGAAGCCCCTGATTTCACCCTCAATTTTGATTGATAGCATTGCTGGGTACAGTATTCTTGGATTCAGACCCTTGCTTTGCATGACTTTGTATATTTCATTCCATTCTCTTCTGGCCTGATGTGTTTCTGTTGATAAATCTGTCAGTAGTCTGATGTAGGATCCTTTGTAGGCAACTTTCTGTCTGTCTCTGGCAACCTTTAATTTTCTTACCTTGTATTTGGTGTTTGCCAATTTAATTATAATGTGTCTTGGTGTTGGTCTTTTGGGGTTCATCTGGTTTGAGACTCTGTGAGCTTCTTGGACTTGTATGGGTATTTTCTTCCCTATATTAGGGACGTTTTCTGTCATTATTTTTTCAAACAGGTTTTCTATTCCTTGCTCGGTTTCCTCTCCTTCTGGCACCCCTATTATGTGGATGTTGTTTTGTTTCGTGTTGTCCCAAAGTTTCCTTAGGCTCTCCTCCTGTTTTTTAAGTTTTTTTCTACATGCTGCTCTGCTTTAGTATTTTTTCCTGCCATGTCTTCTGGCTCACTAATGCAGTCCCCTTCTTCTTGTATTCTACTGTCTATGCTTTCTATTTAGTTCTTTATTGCAGTGATGTCATTTTTCATTTCTTTTACATTTCCTCTTGCTTTTTACACATATTGTTGAATTTGTCTTGCATCCTTTGCAGAGACCATATGGCCATTGCTCTGAATTATTTCTCTTAGATATTGCTTGCCTCCACTTAGTTTACTCCTTTTTCAATGATCCCTCCTTTTCTTTTGTATGAGGGCTTTTTCTTTGCCTCCTCATGATCACTCCACTCATGGTGTCTGGTTATGTAGCTCTCTCTCTGTCCTGCATTGACTTAAAGGCACAAAATACAACACAACAATCCACAATAAACAGGGCACCAAACACAAATATATTCATGATACTAATAACCTTTTTCTAGGTGATATCTGACCTTTCCCTCCATGGATTGCCTCACCAGCTGTGTTTAATTCACCAATTCTTGGTGGATGTTATTTGATTCAACTTTTCCTTCTATTTTTTCTGTGGGAAGGCACAGGGTTCATCTATGTATTTGCACTGCTTTTTCTCCCCCCCCCCCCCGGACAGACTTTTTAGGCACCCACGGTCAGGGAGGCTGGAGTCCCAGTGTTCCTGGGTTCACAGCTCAGGCAGCTGGCCCCTGAGCACTGTAGTTGTAGGGTCCTGGGAGATATCCGAGCTCTCCCTGGTTTAAGGTAAGGCTGGGATTCAGATCACAGCCACTCTCCCCTTCAAGACGGTGCAGTCTCTGTGGCAGAACCAGCCACTCCATGAGAGATTTCACCAGCAGTAGAGGCTGCCTGGCCAGAGGAGCCCGGCCTGCCAGTTGCCAACATTCCCTCGGAATATAGCTGGCCCTCACTCACAAATACAGACACTCCCCGCATGTCCACACACTCTCTTTTTGTTCTCTCACTCATGCACTATCTTGCATCCTGCCATCCTGTCAGCAGTCATCTTGGATCTCCCCAAATAATTATTTTTAAATGAGGACATGATTTTTTAGGGGGAAGGGAATGACAAGGGTTTTATCATGCAGTTTGCCACTCTTTCCTCTGGGCAATGAAGAAGGCCCATGTGACAGAGTACCTCATGGGTTCTGACCTGAAAATTCCAGACCAGTTGATTAAGACTGCATTTCTCCTAAAAGTCTAAGCTTTAATTAGGACAGATATTAAGGCTAGGTTTGGTATCATGGGCCTTAGTACAAATCATACTATTTTGGGCCTGTGGTTTTCTCTTAACATATATTACAGGTAATATATACTAGGCAGTGGTGGGGGGGGGGGGCGTGGTGGATAAAGCAGGTAAAGTGGATTGGAAGTGCTGGCAGAGAAGGAAGGTTATTACTATAAGTTGAATAGAAAGGTTAGGGTGGGTCTTGTTGAGAGTATGACATTTGAGCAGGGGCTGCCCAAAGCAGGTGGAAAAGCAAACCAGCAAGTTATCAGAAACAGTGTTGCATTCAAAGGGGATAATATATGTGACGATACTGAGCTGGAATGTTTCAGGAACAACAAGGAGGTAACTGTGACTGCAGTGATGTGATTGAGTGGAGAAGAAAATGATGCAGAACTGAATAATATACGATCTTGTAGACGTTAGCTTTTAGCCTGAATGAATTGTAGAGCCATCAGAAGGTTTTAAATAAAACAATGCCCACATTTGCTTAATGTTATGAAGATCACACTGACTGAGATATTGAGAATAATAGCAAGAAGTCAAGAGGAGAACTAGGAGAGCAGATGGGAGACTATTACAATGATCCCAGGGGAACAGCAATGGTGTTGAGGCCAGGTTGTAGCTGAGCTAGCAGTGAGAGGCAGCTGTATTCTAGATGTATTTGAAGACAATTGGTTGTAGTGACATATTGCATGTAAGGAATTTGAGGAAGATAAAGGTCAAGGATGACTCCCAGATTTTAGTTCTGCAAACTAAAAGGAACAGTTGCAGTTAAAAGGAACAGTTTCAATCACTGAGACAAGGAATGTGCAGGTGTAGCAGGTTTTAGGAAGCAACCAGGATTTACATTTTGTATAGGTTATATTTGAAATGCTAACACTGATGTCACCAAAGCATTTGAATATGTCTTTGCACATGGGAGATATCCAGGGTCACAAGCTTAGAGCTGATACTTAAAGCCATTGTTAACTTATAAAATAAAATAAAAGTCTTTCAAAGTTAGAGTAAACAAGCATTTATTTGTGAATAATAAAAATAGCTATGCTGGGCGCACTGATTCAGGCAGAAGCCCAAATAATGTTCCGATGAGAAGACAAAGGCAAAGAATATTTATGAGAAAGAGAAGGGGAACAATTATATCAATAGAAGGAAGGCATTTATATTTGTACATATAATATAACATGGTGATATGAATTCTAAAGAAAGTTTTTAATTTGGGGTTCACTAGTCGTCAATCTAGTAGCCATAACTGTTTTTTTTGTTATGTTTTCACACAGTTCACAGTAACTGCCCTAGGCCAAATCCAAAGGTTATTTTGCCTTGTTCTAACATTCCAAAGTTTAAGGCATAAGACATGCAAAGTTTCTCTGGCATGGCAGTTCTGGATCCATTTAAAAGTGGCTCCTTTTATTTATAATTTTTTTACATTTTCCTTCTTTTTGACCAAGCTCTTTTGTTTAAAGTATCGTTGATCAACCACTGGACACTAGAACTAATCAGTTATTAAAAGCATTATTGGTTCTTCATTATCAGATGGCTCATTTGGGTATGTCATGCTATTCTTGGTCCCCCATCACCAGGAAGGATCATTCTCATATGGGAGAAATAATATTTTTTTAGGAGCCTTAGATCACATTTGAGCAACCATGGCTCCAGAACAGATGAGGGCTTTCCCCTCCTGTTCATTTAAGGACAAACATCTTCTGTAGTTTCTTGAAATTTCTCAAATGAAGTCCCATAGACTTTATTGAACACCTCAAAACACTGAGTAACCATTATTGGAGTGGTGTCTTCATAATATTGAGCTATGCAAAACAAAGTTTTATAACAGAAAATAAAAATTTATAATAGCAAATAAATGATAGGTCAAAGTTGAAGAATAGACCGGAACCAGAAGGCAATATTTGGGACAGTCAGCTGAAGATCATGAAGAAACATGAGGTGTGAGGGGGCACTGTATTTATTCACTTGCCTTGTGATGAGATTTATCTAGTTCCATCTCTAGTTTACCAGAGGTGTTTTATTCAAGTACAAGAGGCAACAACAGAGCAAACTCACCTTGCTTAGCTAGTACATGGTCAAGAGCAATTTAATTGTCTAATATAACTTATGAAGGGAATTTAAAGATCTTTCTTTTTGGCCATTGATGTGTCAGTTATTTCAGTACCTGCATTCTTTAAATCTGATATGCTTAATAGGGTTGACATCACCAGGCTTTGAACATCCTTGACTATGTGTATAAGCAGTTGCATGTTTTGACTTGTTATGTAGGTTTAAAAATGATGCTCAATGTAGAGTTATCTTCCCAGTCAGAAATTAAGGAGGAAAGAAAACAATAATTATTATAGTGAATGCAAGGCCCCCTGATAATTTTTGTTATTGTAAGATAGGAAGAAACAGAATCAAGGAAATAGGGAAAAAATGCAAAATGGCATGCAAAGTTGTACATTGGTTCAGAATTTTGAGTTTGATTTCTACAACAAATGTCATCAGTTTCAGTTCTTAGTAATTTTAATTTCAAATCTTCCATTGGTTGAATTTTCAAGTTAGATATAAAAGCTTTCTTTAAATTAGGAAAAATAAACCCAAAAATGAACAGGTTTATATTTGACAACCTATGGATTATTTAAGAGTATCTAAAATTTTGGAGGACTTGGGTAGGAAAAAAAGTTAAATGTTTTAATTTTGCTTACAAAGCTATAATTTACCAAATTTCTAAAGGTCATAGGTAGCTTAGGAGAAAAAAGCCTTATATCTGCAAAACAAGAATAAAAAATCAGTAATACTTTATAAAAAAGTCATAATATTGTACTCATCCTTATCAGTTTACTTAGTTTCATGTTATTAATTTTTGTTAATCCTGATCATTTTGTTAGCAGTGTTATGAATCCAGTTTTTCCTTAGAGTTCTGTAAATCTTTACCGAGCTAATGGTATGACCTGGAAGTTAAATAGAAATATATATTTTAGAGTGCCAGAGTCCTCTCCACAAATTTCTATAAAGATAAGACATTTATGTAGATACATTGTGTAAAAGCATGAAAGTAAAATCTACACTAATGAAAGACAAAGATGCTAATTGACCGTACCTTCGCTACGCCATAAGCCACGCCCACCAGCCAATCAGAGCGACTATATGCAAATTAACCCAATCAAGAAGGCAGCTGACAGCCACCGAGCTGGAGCAAGCAGGAGGCTTGCTTGTCCAGGTGATGGAGGAAGCCAAGCTTCCCACCAGCCCTGAGCCAGCTGTGGCTTCTGCTCCTGGCAACAAAGTTTCAATTATAGAAGACAAATTAATCTCAGGTACCTGCTTCCAGCCAGCCTCCACTGAGACCTTGGGTGGCTGGGGGTTGTGGCCAGCCTGCAAACAGCCATCAGCACCTCACCCAGGCTGGCCAGGCACTCCTATATAATAAAAGGGTAATATGCAAACTGACCCTAACAGCAGAACAACTGGGAATGACTGGTCACTATGACACACACTGACCACCAGGGGGCAGACACTCAATGCAGGAGCTGCCCCCTGGTGGTCAATGCGCTCCCACAGGGGGAGCTCTGGTCAGCCACAAGCCAGGCTGACAGCTTCCAGTACAACGGTGGTAGTGGGAGCCTCTCCCGCTTCCTCAGCAGTGCTAAGGACGTCCGACTGCAGCTTAGGTCTGCTCCCCGCTGGCAAGTGAACATTCCCCGAGGGCTGCTGGGCTGCCAGAGGGATGTCTGATAGCCAGCTTAGGCCCAATCCCCTGGGGAACAGTCCTAAGCTAGCAGGTGGTCATCCCCCGAGGGGTCCCAGACTGCGAGAGGGCACAGGTCTGGCTGAAGGAACCCCCCCCCCCCGAGTGCACAAATTTTTGTGCATCGGGCCTCTAGTATATATATATTCTAATATATAAAATATATCCTAATATAAAATATACTAGAGGCCCGGTGCACAAAAAATTTGTGCACTTGGGGGGGGGTCCCTCAGCCCGGCCTGTGCCCTCTCGCAGTCTGGGACCCCTCGGGAGATAACAACCTGCTGGTTTAGGCCTGCTCCCAGGTGGCAGAGGGCAGGCCCAATCCCTAGGGGCAGCCCCTGGTCAGGCTCAGAGCAGGGCTGATTAGGGAGTTGGGGCGCTGCCCCCTGTCACGCACAGAGCAGGACCCATCAGGGGGGTTGGGGCTCCATACCCTGTCATGCACAGAGCAGGGTCAATCAGGGGGTTGGGGAGCTCCCCCCTGTTATGCACAGAGCAGGGCCGATCAGTGGGTTGAGGAGCTCCCCCCTGTCATTCACAGAGTAGGGCCGATAGGGGAGTTGGGGCGCCACACCCTGTCACACAGCCGCAGGGCGATCAGGGGGTTGGGAAGCTCCCCCTTATCAGGCACAGAGAAGGGCTGATCAGGGGGTTGGGGCACCTTCCCCTGTCACGAACAGAGCAGGGCGGATAGGGAGGTTGTGGCCCCGCCCCCTGTCACACACAGAGCCACAGGGCGATCAGGGCATTTGGGCGCTGCCCCCTGTCACACTGATCCCAGTGCTGGGAGGCATATTACCCTTTTACTATATAGGATAGAGGCCTGGTGCATGGGTGGGGCTGGCTGGTTTGCCCTGAAGGGTGTCCTGTATCAGGGTGGGGGTCCCCACTGCGGTGCCTGGCCAGCCTGGGTGAGGGGCTGAGGGCTGTTTTCAGGCTGACTGAAGCTCCCAACTGCTCCTTTTTTTCTTTTTCTTTTTTTATTCTGGGCCAGCTTTAGCTCTGGCTCCAGCCCTGAGGCTTCCAGCTTTAGCTCTGGCTCCAGCTCTGAAAGCAGGTATCTGGTTTGTTTGTGTTCTATAATCGAAACTCTGTATCAACTCCAGCTCTGAGATCCTGAGCTCGCTGAAAGCAGGTTTCTGGGGTTTTGTTTAGCTTCTATATTTGCTACAATGTTTCTTAAACTGCAGGCTCAGAGACCGGCAAAGCAGGCAGGGAGCGTTGGTTTCCTCCGTCACTGAAGCAAGCAAGCCTCATGTTAGTTTCAAGCTGCCTGCCTGCCTGCCGCCATCTTGGCTGGCAGTTAATTTGCATATCTCGCTGATTAGCCAATGGGAAGGGTAGCGGTCGTACGCCAATTACCATGTTTCTCTTTTATTAGATAGGATAATATATAATATATAAAAATATAGAAAATATATAATATAAATCCTAATATATAAAAACCAGGGTCCATAACAACCAAATGGACAGCTGGTCCATCCCCTGGCACTCAGGCTCCATTGATCAGGGGATGGTTAACAAGGGAACCAGGGTCATTTAGGCTCCAATAAATCCATGGCAGCAGCGACTGGTGAGCAGGCGAAAGGCAGACCACTTGGTCCCTCCCCTGGCCCGCAGTCTCCCATTGATCAGGGGATTGTTAACAGGGAACCGGAGTGAGTGGCCTGGGGACTGGTGAGCAGCTGGAAAGCAGGCCTCTTGGTCCCTTTTCCCGGCCCTCAAACTCCAATCAATTGGTGGCAGAGGCGGGGCGGAACTGGGGACTGACTTCCTTGGTAGTCCTGTAGGTTCAATCTCCAGAGGACAGACAAGGCACCAACAAACCAGTGCCTCTGGCACGATCCTGACAGAGCTGCCAGCCTCCTGGAACTCAGCTTTGGGCACTGCAGCTGCTTCCCCTCCCTAGACGCTCTACAAGGGAGAGAGGATATCGCCAGCAGCACCAGGGGTGACCAGCGGTGATTGACTGCTCTCCCTGTGCTTCCTCCAGGTCACTCGAGCTGGCCCCCACCTGCTCCACTCCAGATAAAGTGTGATCACTGCACATGGAAGGAATGTAGTAGAAAAACAAAAACCGATGACTAAGAGAATGCTGCAGTCAACATCCGCAGTCCGGCTCAGAAGAACAGAGAGAAGGGAGAATTCCATAAGTTGGCTGATGCCAAGATATTTCTGAGTGACTGCCTGGCGTGTGACAGTTGTGTGACTACAGAGGAAGGAGTCCAAGTTTCTCAACAGAACACCAAGGACTTCTTCTGAACCTTAATAAGAAATGTGATACCTCACAGCACAAAGTGCTGGCAGTGTCAGTGTGTCCTCAGTCTCTGCCTTATTTTGCTGCTAAATTCAGCCTCAGTGTCACTGATGCATCCAGAAGGCTTTGTAGCATTCTCAAAAGCCTTGGGGCGCACTGTCTTTGATGTGAAGATAGCTGCGGACTTCAGCATCCTGGGGAGTCGAATGGAATTTGTGCATCGGTACTGCCAGAACTGTGAGGAAGAGCTCCGGCTACCCATGCTGACTTCCGCCTGCCCCGGCTGGGTATGATATGCAGAGCAGGTACTGGGTCATCCCATCACCCCCACCTCTGAACAGCCAAGTCTCCCCAGCAGATCATGGGCTCTCTGGTGAAGGATCACTTCACCAGATGTCAGAACCTGTTCCCAGACAAGATTTTCCATGTCACTGTGGCCCCGTGTTATGACAAGAAACTGGAGGCCCTTTGAGAAGATGTTCCCACACCTTTAAATAGTCCCCAGGGTGCTGCCTGTGTGTTAACCTCAGGTGAAATTGTCCAGATAATGGAACAAAGTGACCTCGACTCGAATGATGCTGCCATGGACACTGTTTGGAGGCATGAAGGAGAAGGAGGTGAGGCTCTATATGGGTACCAGCTCTGATGGGTACCTGGCACACATCTTTGGGCACATGGCAAAGGAGCTGTTCAATGAGGATGTGGGAGTGATCACCTACTGCACCCTGAGGAAAAAAGACTTCCAGGAGATCACCCCTGAAAGGGACAGAGAGGTTCTGCTATGCTTTGAGGCTTCTTATGGCATTTGGAACACCCAGAAGTGGTCCTGAAGCTGTAGAGGGGCAAGTTCCCCTGCCACTTCATGGAGGTCCTGGCCTGCGCCAAGTATGCCTAAGCAGCAGAGGCCAGGCCCATGCGGAGGACAGGTGTGCATACAGGGCGCTGCTGCAGCAGATGGAAGGCATCTATGCTGCCATCCTGGTGTGGTCCCCTGAGACCAGCACCCATGTGCAGTAGCTGTATCAGGAGTGGCTGGAGCGGGGAATGGGGGGCGACTTCCCCCGGGTTCAGGCTGCCCTGCAAACCACCAAGCAGGGCCTAGGGCATCCTGCCAGGACATCAAGTGGTAAAGGTGCAGCAGACGCCTGGCCTGCAGGCCGCCTGAAGAGGGGTGTCAGACACATGAAGGAAAGGCTTAGAATCTCTGTCATCACTTTGGTTTTCAGAATTCCCTGCTCCCCATCTGTCGGCTCCCTCCCTCTGAGACGTGCTGTCGTTGTCACATGGGTGCAACTGGAATATTGTATCTCAAGAGGATTGCCCCAATGTATGTATCCTTTTATCCGATGATGAAAAAATCCCAAAGAACAACAATAGAGACAGCCTACTGTCCTTTAGGTTTAAAAAAAGTCCGGAAGTGTCCTGCAAAGAGCTGAGACTTGGTTCTGTCCACATGCCTCAGAATGATTGGGTGAGGAAATGGCTGGGTTTGGCCCTGACTTTACCCACTTGTGTTATTCTTGGAGGTGTCTTTGCCACAATGTGAATGTACATTTGGAATAGGGGCTCATATGAAAGTCTGCATTCCCAACTTTTCTTGAAACAGATCTATGTTCTGCAGCTGTGGTCAACATCCTGAGATCAGGTCCTGTCGACCAGGTCCTGTTGCTGGGAATCAGGGGGCACTGGAGTGGAGCCCTGGCCCCTGTGCCCTTTTACATTCAGGGATTGAGCTGAACTCACTTTGGGGGAGGTCTGTCAAGGGGGCAGGGCTTGTCACAGATGGAAGTATGGAGAATGGAGAGGCAGACACCCTGCTCAGTCCCTTCCTGGGTGGGGTCAGGCAGATGAAGGCCAGCCAGCCTGCTCCACAATTGGGTGAGATAGTGTCCTCTGTGTCCACCTCTCACCCCGTGGGCCCGGCCACTCCCCTCACCTCCGGGCAGACCTCTGTGCTCCATGAGAGTGCACTCTGCCCTCACATGCTGCTCGCCCTACGTGAGAAGGAAGAGAGCAGTTGGCCCACAGACAACTACACAGAAAGATAGGGCTCATAGCTGGTGAGCGCAGTGGCAATGGCAGGAGCCTCTCTTGCTTCTATGGCAGCGCTAAGGAGCAGCGAGCTGAGTGGTAAGGAGCATTGACCAGGTATCCGGTAAGGAGCGAGGGGTCCCAGACTGCGAGAGGGACTTCCAACTGTTAGCTTAGGCCTGTTCCCCATGGGGACATCCCCTGAGGGGTCCTGGACTGCAAGAGGGTGCAGGCTGGGCTGAGGGACCCCCCTCCAGTGCATGAATTTTGAGCACTAGGCCTCTAGTGTTTGTGTGTATATATGTCCTATCTAATAATAGACAAACATGGTAATTAACCGTAACTTTGCTACCCTTCCCATTGTCTAATCAGGACAATATGCAAATTAACTGCCAATCAAGATGGCGGCCAGGAGCCAGGCAGCTGAAGCGAACAGGAGGCTTGCTTGCTCCAGTGATGGAGGAAGCCAAGGTTCCCCGCCTGCCGCTGCTGGCCTCTGAGCTACACTCTAAGAAACAATGTTGCAATTATAGAAGCTAAACAAGCTCCGGATACCTGCTTTCAGCCAGCTTCGGCCTCAGAGCTTAGAGTGGCAGTGATGGCAACAATGTTTCAATTATAGAAGCTAGCCTCAGAGCTGGAGCCAGCTCTCAGCTCCAGTGACAGCTATAGAAGGCAAATAAATCCCAGAATAAAAAAAATAAACAGAGCCAAAACCGGTTTGGCTCAGTGGATAGAGCGTCAGCCTGCGGACTGAAGGGTCCCGGGTTCGATTCCGGTCAAGGGCATGTACCTGGGTTTGTGGACACATCCCCAGTGGGAGATGTGCAGGAGGCAGCTGATCGATGTTTCTCTCTCGTCGATGTTTCTAGCTCTCTGTCTCTCTCCCTTCCTCTCTGTGGAAAATCAATAAAATATATTTTAAAAAAATAAAAAATAAACAGTAAAAAAGGAGAGCCTGGGAGCTTCAGTTGCCCACCAGCATGAAAACGGCCCTCAACCCCTCACCGAGGCTGGCCAGGCACACCAGTGGGGACCCCCACCCTGAGGGGGGTGTGACTAGCTGCAAACAGCCATCATCCCCTCATCCAGGCTGGCCAGGTACCCAAGCGGTACCCCCACCCTGAGCTGGGACACATTTCAGGGCAAACCAACCGGCCCCCACCTGTGCACCAGGCCTCTATCCTATATAGTAAAAGGGTAATATGCAAACTGACCCTAACAGCAGAAAGACTGGGAATGATTGGTCACTATGACACACACTGACCACCAGGGGGCAGATGCTCAATGCAGGAGTTGCCCTCTGGTGGTCAGGGCACTGTCACATGGGAGGAGCTCTGCTCAGCCACAAGCAAGGCTGATAGCTGCCAGTACAGCGGTGGTGGTGGGAGCCTCTCCTGCCTCCTCAGCAGTGCTAAGGATGTCCGACTGCAGTTTAAGCCTGATCCCTGCTGGCAAGTGGACATCCCCTGAGGGCTGCCGGGCTGCCAGAGGGATGTCTGATTGCCATCTTAGGCTCAATTGCCTGGGGAGCAGGCTTAAGCCAGCAGGTGGTCATCCCCCGAGGGGTCCCAGACTGCAAGAGGGCACAGGCAGGGCTGAGGAACCCCCTCCCCCCCGAGTGCACAAATTTTTGTGCACCGAGACTCTAGTATATATGTAGCAATTGACTTTATTATCCGTTCCAATCTTAGTTCGTTTGACAATATATAAATATATAAAAGTGTTTTCTCAAGATCCCTCCACCACAAACTTTCTGCAATATCCAAAAACCTTCTGCAACAAAACAAACCTTCTTCAACTTACACATACTTTGATTTTGTCCTATATTTCCCTTTTTATTTTGAAGCAATCATTTTATTTTAGGACAAAATGACTTTTCTATTTATTTCTTTACAAACACAGCAAAACAAAGAAAAAGCAAACAAAACAAAAGCAATTTGTCTTTTATGTCCTTCCATATCCAAAAATACATTCTATTATTTTATGATAGTTCCTTTTTTATTGTTGACACTATTAAAGATGTCCAAATTCCATCCCCCCCCCCACCTTTACCCACCACCACCCAGCCCCCAGCCCGCTTCCCTCTGGCATCAGGACACTATTGTCTTTATCTGTGGGTTATGCATGCATGTTCTTTGGCTAATTCCTTCACCTTCTTTCATCCAGTTTCCCCTATCCTCTAACAGCTGTCAATCTGTTCAGGTGTCCATGGCTCTGGTTCTATTTTGTTTTGTTAGTTTATTTTTGTTCATTAGATACCACATACTAGTGAGTTCATATGGTATTTGTCCTTCTCTGACTGGTTTATTTCACTTCGCATAATAATCTCGAGATCCCTTCATGTTGTTTCAAAGTGTAATATACCTCCCCCCACTTTTTTAGGGCCACATAGTCTTTCATTATGTAAATGTACCATAGCTGTTTTATCCACTCATCTACTGAAGGGCATTTGGGCTGTTTCTAGATCTTGGCTATTGCAAATAATGTTGCTATGAACATAAGGATGCATATATTCTTTTGAACTTGTGTTTCAGGATTCTTAGGATATATTCCCTGAAGTGGGATTGTTGAGTCAAAAGGCAGTTCCATGTTTAATTTTTAGAGGAAACTCCATATTGTTTTCCACTGTGGTTGCGGCAGTCTGCGTTCCCACCATCAGTACACTCAGGTTCCCGTTTTTCAACACCTACCAGCACTTTTTGTTTATTTATTGATGGCAGCCATTCTGGCAGGTGTAAGTGTGCAATGATAGCTCATTGTAGTTTTAATATGCATTGATGATTAGTGATGCTGAACATTTTTTTTCATGTCTATTGGACACCTGTTTGAAAAAGTGTCTATTCAGGTCCTTTGCCCATTTTTTAATTGGATTGTCTTTCTGGTGTTGAGTTGGATAAGTTCATTATATGTTTTGGAGATTAACCCCTTGTCCAATGTATTGTTGGTGAATATATTTTCCCATAGTGGGTTCCCTTTTAATTTTCTTGATGGTTTTGTTTTGGTTTTATTTTTTTTGTTTGTTTGTTTTTGCTGTGCAGATGTAGTCCTGTTTTTTTTCCTTTATTTCCATTGTCTTAGGAGATTTAGGGGCAACAATATTGCTCCAAGAGATGTCTGAGATTTTACTGCCTATGTTTTCTTCTAGGATTTTTATAGTTTTGCCATTTATGTTTAAGTCTTTTATTTATTATGAGTTTATTCTTGTGTGTGGTGTAAGTTGATGGTCTAGTTTCATTTTCTTACATGTACCTGTCCAGTTTTCCCAACTCCTTTTATTGAAGAGGCTGTCTTTAGTCTATTGTGTGTTCTTTCCTACTCTGTCAAATGTTAATTGACCATATAGGCATGGGTTGATTTCTGAGCTCTCTGTTCTTTTCTATTAATCTATATGCCCATTCATCTGCCAATACCAGGCTGTTTTGACTACAATGGCCTTGTACTATAGTTTTAAATTGATGCCAGACTTGGAAGGGTCCGGGCTGCCCATTGCTACTAGAATCAAAAGAGGTTCAGTATTTTTGGTGCATTTATTAATTAGGTATCCAGCATTCTGAGAGAGTGGCAGGTATAACACCATGAAAAGACTGCTCTGATGTTTTATTTTAAATAAGTACTTATATAGGATTAATGGGTAGATAAATCTAACGTTAGTGAGTTCCCAGGGTCTACCTTCTAACACTGTCCTTTCAAAGATTAGTTCCTGAGGACTGCAAATATTAGCCCTGAACGCTGTTTCCCTTCAGATAGGTTCTGCCCTTGATCTGGGTTCCAGGTTGCCTTATCTTCAGGGCCTGTTCTCCTTCTTGTAAGACCTTCTTCCATTTCACAGATTCTGTGAGAACATCTCTTCTTTATTGTGAATAGTTTTATATAGAAAGAGTATTGCTGTTGAAGGGGGGAGAGCAGAGTCCACCTATCTCAAGGTATCACAGTCTATTTACAGATGGGAGGGGGAGTTGGAGCATAGGATGGGGCCCATGTTGCCATTTACCATACATTCCACCTCAACATGGGTACCTTTCCTTTACACTCCCATACAGTCTGCACATTATGCCTTCCACATATATCCTGGGGAGGGAGGAGGATGGTGAGAGATTGTATTTGCATTTTATAAGAATAATATAACATAAAGTAAAGGAATAATACACTTATATATAATAGATTTATACATAATAGTATCAGAGTATTTAAAGTTGATTGCCAGTCCCAAGAAACCTTTTACTAGTAAATCATGTTGACAGTGGACCATTATGTCAGGTTGTTTTCCAAGGCAGCCAGCAGTAGCAGAGAGGGATTCTTTGAACATACCCAACAGTCTGAAACATTGAGCTGGAGAGCCATTTTGCCAGCCCATCCCACAAAACTGTTAACCTGAACTAAGGAGAATAAGAAAAATGTTTAGTGGGCACCAATAGAGGCAAATCAGCACCAATGAGTCATATACAGGCCATTATTCTATCTTCTGTGCTAGTATACATTACATCCTATATGATAAAAGCATAATATGCTAAGTGTCCGTCCATCCATTCATCCATTCAACCAATCAAAGTGTAATATGCTAATGATATGCTAAGGTTGCTCAATTGCTCACTATTACATGCATTGACCACCAGGGGGCAGACTGTCGACTGGTCGACCAATCGCTATGATGTGCACTGACTACCAGGTCCCAGAAGCTCCAACCAGTAGGTTAGCTTGCTGCTGGGGTTTGGGCAATCGGGACTGAGTGTGAAGAGCTGGACTTGCCCTGGAGCCCTCCCAGGCTGGCCAACCTCCTGCATCCTTCCCCAGCCTGCATCGTGCACTGGTGGGGGCCCTTGCCCTGCTCCATGCCCTCTCACAATCCAGGACCTCTCAGGGGATGTTGGAGAGCCAGTTTTGGCCCCAATTTGTGCACCAGGCCTCTAGTTAATTTATAAAAGCTCGTATAGGTTAAGTTTAGTTACTAAGATTGCTAAGGGGGAGAGATCAACCAAAGGACTTGTATGCATGCATATACGCCTAACCAATGGACACAGACAACAGGGGGGTGAGTTCAGTGTAGGTATAAGGACACATATGTAATACCTTTATCAATAAAGAAATTAAAAAAAAGATTGCTAAGGCTTTTGTTGTCCCATTTTTCTTTCCACTGGTTTATTTAGCCACAAGCACCTGTTGGTTGTGTTCATATTTCTGGTTTTCAGTAGAAAGACCTTGAATATTACTGAGGCTTAGACAAACTACTAGACTTCTCATTTTGTAAGATTTCTGAACATAAATTTATCAGATTCTTTGAAATATATTTTCAGGTTTTAGCAAGGAAAAACTGCAAAAAACTTTAGAGCATCTGCTCAGATGACCAACATGTCTTTTAGAATTTATTTTAAATAATTTTGTCTTTTAGAAACTTATACATATCAATCAAATAATGCATTTTATAGGAGAACAATTAAATGAATAATTACCCATTCCGAAGCACCCTATTTCATTCCAGCACTAGGGGAAATCATCCACCCATTGAGAGAAAATCCTCTCCTGACCTCAGATAATGACATTTGATGTCTACCAAACTAATAGGACCTCACAGTCGAGGAGACAGCAGACCATGGAAGAGGAAAGCCCAAAACAGTTTCTGTAGGTACTATACTCATTTCCAGGTGATGCCTGTCTATAAAGATGAGGCTACTTTAGATCTTGTTCATGATACTATGTTAACTTAAAAATAAAAGGCCTTTCAAAGTAAGAGGCAATGAGCCTTTATTTGAGATCAACAGGAAGCACTAAGACTCTACCAAAATTCAGGATTCAGGAAGAAGTCCAAATAGTGTTCCGATTTGGGGACAAAGGCAATGGGTGTTTTTGAAAAAGGGAAGGGAAGCTATTACATTAATAGATGGAAGGCATTTCTAATGTCAGATAATGTAACACGGTGATGTTAGTTCTAAACAATGTTTTTTTATTTTTTGTTCGGTAGTCACCAATCAGTCCAGTAGTATTAAAAACTACTTTCTTATTAACTTTACAAATAGTCCATAGGGACACAGTGCTCCCATAGGTCCATTCCAAAGGAGATTTACCCTATTATAGCATTCCAATGCTCTAAGGCAGAATGGGTGCAAGGCAGTTTCTCCAGCATGGCAGCTCTGGCTCCATTTTAAAGTGTCTCCATTCTTTTTTTTTTTTTTTTGGATACTGTGAATTCACCAAAAATGTAAGTGTAGAGCGAAGAAGTCCAAGGACTGAGCCTGCAGGTGGCTTTTCCTGGACGTTGTGAGTATTTTTGTTTAGGTTAGCAGTCTGTGTTCCCTCTCAAGTCAGGAGTTAGAAAGAAGTGTTCCTACAAGTGGAACATATAGGAGATTTCTTTGCCATCTTGGGGAGGTTACTGCTTCTTTCGGGCAGGGGTGTGAAAAACCTGATGTTAGATGGAGGACTGCCTCATGTGTTTATAGCCTAAATGTCCATGCTAGCTTTCATTGTGACAGTCTTTCATTTCACTGAAAAAAAAAAAAAAAAAAGCAGTTTGCCCTTAGAGTCATCACAAAGGCCACAAGTACATTCTGTGTTCACAGAACATTGCACATGAACACAGTTCCCAAGACTTTCAATGGGCTTGCAGAATGCTTCATGGTATGCTCAAAGTGGGAGGTTTTGCTGAGGCTCAGTTAAGGCAATACATTTATTTAACTTATCTAGAAGTGATTTGAGTCTTAGGCCACTCATTTATAATTAGGTGTTTGGGCAATATGCTCTTTTTGTGTTTATTTTACAGAAACTATGCAGTGTCTGGATCATCGATATGATATTACACATATTGCACTGGAAAAAATTTATTTATTTTTTAAATATTTAAAAATAAAAAAAAAATTAAAAATGAATAAAAAAATATTTATTTTTTTCCAGTGCAATAATGGATGTGTGTGTACGTGTTATGTGGATATGAGAAGTACTGTTCAATTATATTTGGGATAAGTGGAAAGGTGAATGTGAACTTGTCTTGAAGTAGGAGCCATTAAAAACTTCATTTTGTTTCAAGGGAAGATATGTTTAAATTGCTACTTAAAAAAACAATAACTCTGAAAGCACATGAGATTATAAAATTACCAACCATGAAAGATCTTAGTAAATATTTAAAATGTAAAATATATTTTACTTTAAGTCCTAGATGTTACAATGTTGATAAAAATATCAAGAAGCTTAAAGTCTCTGGAGTCATTGAAGCTACAACTGTGTAAATATCTGGCTTCAAATAAAATCAAAGGAAGAGTTAACCTTATTAGATATAGCTTTAACAGTAAGATAGCAAAAAGGCATGGCAACAATTGTATCTGAAGATTAAATTGGAGGGAATTTGTCCTTGTAACAACTACAATTCAATGAATTTATTTGGTGGAATTCTCAGTTGCAATGATGTTTCTTTTCACAATAACTTATTAATATGGCTTATTTGGGGGGTCAAAAAACAATTTTGCTGCTCATGCTATAAAGTGAAAAAGCAGTTAAAATGCCAACCTTAAAAAACAATGTATTTGACCATAAGTACATTCTCTGATTAATTATGTTGTTTGTGATGTATTAAATCTAGATTGGAAAGGAGACATAATCTTGCACATACTAAGCAGGAAACAATAGGTTCCATAGGAAATCCCTAGCCACTGAGAGTTATGCTAAATCATAGTGCTACAAGTAATATTCAATGTATTTTCCATAATTACCAATCACACACTTTTAAAATAATATACCATATTTTAGTGGATTTAGGGAATAAGGTTGAATTATTCACTAAGAATTTTTGAGATTACTGATAAAAGTGAAACATCTACAATAATAATAGTGTAATATGCTAATTTGACTGGACAGCCAAATGATCTTTCAGACATCATTCCAGACATCCTTCCTGATGAAGCCTTGGTGGCAGAGGTGGTTAGGAGCAATTCAACAGGGAGGTGAGTCGTTAGAAGTGGTCATGCAGGCAGGCTACTGGTTAGGGGAAATCAGGCAGGCAGGCAAGTGGTTAGGGGCTGTCAGGCAGGCAGGCAGGTGAGTGGTTAGGAGCCAGTGGTCCTGGATTGTGAGAGGGTACAGGCCAGGCTGAGGGACCCCACCCCCAGGCATGAATATCATGCACCAGGACTCTAGTATACTATAAATATAGACAAATATACAGGGTGGGACAAAAGTATGTTTATAGTTGTTAATATGGAAAATAATACAATAATAAATAAATAATAATACAAGATGAAACTGTGTTTCATGTACTCACAACTGTAGACCTACTTTTGCCTCATCCTGTTTATAATTATACTACATATAAATATACTATATATAAGTATATTTCATATAAATATATATTCTGTATAAATATATGTGTGTGAATAATATTTTTATTTTTATATATAATATATCAATATATATAAACTAGGGGGCTGATGCATGAAATTTATGCAAGGGGAGTGGGTCCCTCAGCCCAACCTGCACCCTCTCCAATCCGGGAGTTTCTGTCTGTGTTTGCAATCATATGAGTGAATTGTCTGAGACCCCAACCCAGTTTGGTTTGTTGCTCATGGAATAATAGAGGTGGTTTTTTTTTTTCTTTACTCTATTGGTGGAGATTTACTGGAAGTTGCAGGATATTTTCTTTTTAATTTTTCCTCAACACTCTGACCTTACTTATGTCTCTCACCTTTGCTTTCTCTCCATCCCCCATGATCAACAGTAACTTGCTCCAGGCTCACTTTGCTTTAGTGTCTAGGAGATCCCGCAATGCATCTGCCTCCAGAACTACAATTCCCAGTGTTCCTGGTGCTCCCTGCCCTCTGGGTTCTCCTTCTGGTCCAGGGGATGCCACCAGAAATACTATTCCCAGAATTCCTGGTGCTCCCTGAACTCTTGGTTTCCACTTCTGGTCGAGGGGCTGCAGAAACCAAAAGGACTGGTAACTCCAGCCACCCCCAGGTCAGGCTGACAGGACCAGACACTCCAGTGGCATCCCCGGGACCCCGGAAGCTTGGCACCGGCATGTGCATGCACTGCTCACAAGCTTGGAGCAGGCAGGCAGACGTCCCAACCTGTCTCTGGTTGCTCAGTGCCTGCGTGCATGCCCGCTGCCCACAGACCAGCCACCTTTGTTGGGTGAGTTTGCATACTCACTCCTGATTGGCTATGGATGTCGCAGAGGGATGGTCAACTTACATATTTGTATATTAATAGTACATATAATGAATACTATAAATATAAAAAATATATAAAAATATATATAAATAAAGTACAATATAGATTCTCTTTCTTTTCTCTCTTACTTTTTTTTCCTTTTCCCAATTTCATTTATGCACTCCTTTTTTTCTTTTTCTCTTCTTTCTTCTTTATCCCCTAATCCTCTTTGATCTGGTGGTCACCTTTAATTGGGGTTGTTAGTATCGTGAATATATTTGTGTTCAGTGCCTTGTGTGTTGTGCCTTGTTGTGTTGTATTTTGTGCATTGAAATCAACGCAGCAGAGAGGGAACTACATAACCAAACACCTGGAGACAAAGAAACAGCCCGCATATGAAAGAAAAGCAGGCATCACCAGAAAAGGAAGTAAACAAAATGGAGGCAATAGAGGCAAGCAACTGGTCAGAGAAATAATTCAGAGAAATGGTCATAAAGTGGATGAAAAGAATGGAAGACAAATTCAACAATATGTGTAAGAACCAAGAGGAAATGAAGAACCAAGAAGAAATGAAAAATGACACCACTGCTATAAAGAACTCAATAGAAAGCATCAACAGTAGACTAGAAGAAGCAGAGGACCGCATCAGTGAGCTAGAAGACAACATAGGAAAAAATACCCAAGCAGAGCAGCTTCTAGAAAAAAAATTAAAAAGCAGGAAGAGAGGCTAAGAGAACTCTGGGACAACATGAAACGAAACAACATCCGAATAATAGGGGTGCCAGAGGGAGAGGAAACTGAGCAAGGAATAGAAAACCAGTTTGAAAAAATAATGACAGAAAACTTCTCTAATATAAAGAAGAAGAAACTCACACAAATCCAAGAAACTCACAGAGTCCCAAACAAAAGGAACCCCAAAAGACCGACACCAAGGCACATTGTAATTAAATTCGCAAACACCAACGACAAAGCAAGAATCTTAAAAGTGGCCAGAGAGAGACAGAAAGTTACTTACAAAGGATCCCCCATCAGACTAACAATGAATTTCTCAACAGAAACACATCAGGCAAGAAGGGAATGGAATGAAATATACAAAGTCATGCAAAGGTAGGGTCTGAATCCACAAAAACTGTACCCAGCAAGGCTATCAAACAAAATGGAGGGTGAAATCAAGAGCTTCACAGACAAAAAAGGACTATGGTTTATTACCACCAAACAAGCAAGGCAAGAAATGTTGTAGGGTCTGCTGTAAAAAAAAAAAAAAAAAAAAGAAAAGAAAAAGAAACAAAGAAGGAACACAGTGGTAAAGAATAAAAATGGCAAAACACGTATCTACCCATAATAACTTTAAATGTAAATGGATTAAATGCCCCAATAAAAGACATAGGGTAACTGAATGGATAAGAAAACATGACCCATATATCTGCTTTCTACAGGAAACCCACCTGAGGAAAAAAAAGATGCACACAGACTGATGGTGAAGGGATGGAAAAAGGTTTTTCAGGCAAGTGGTAATGAAAATAAAAGCTGGGGTAGCAATACTTATATCTGAAAAATTAGATCTCAAAGTGAAGGACATAAAAAGAGATAAGGAAGGTCACTTCATAATACTAAAGGGAGCAATCCAACAAGAAGAAATAACTATGGTAAACATATATGCACACAATATAGGAGCACCCAAATGCATAAGAAAACTTCAGGAGGAGATCAAGGGAGAGATTGACAGCAATACAATCATAGTATGGGAATTTAACACGCCACTATCACCATTGGACATATCCTCTAAACAAAAAAACCAGCAAAGAAGCATCAATCCTAAATGACTCACTAGATCAGATGGAATTAATTGACATCTTCAAAACATTTCACCCCAAAGCCACAGAATATACATTCTTCTCAAGTGCACATGGGTCATTTTCAAAGATAGACCATATATTAGGTCACAGGCAAAGTCTCTTCAAATTCCAGGAGATTGAAATCATATCAAGCATCTTCTCAGATCACAATGGCATAAAACTTGAAATTAACTACAATAAAAACAATCCAAAAAATCAAACACATGGAGATTAAATAGTATGCTATTAAACAATGACTGGGTTACCAGAGAGATCAAAGAAGAAATAAAAAACATCATGGCAACAAACGACAATGAAAACACAACAATCCAAAACCTATGGGAAACAGCGAAAGCAGTCTTGAGAGGGTAGTTCATAGCTCTACAAGCCTATTGCAAAAAACAAGAAACAATGAGAATAAATTAGCTAATCCTACAACTCAAAGAGTTAGAAAGAGAGCAACAAGAAAAGTCCAGTGTAAGCAGAAGGAAGGAAATAATAAAGATCAGAGTGAAGATAAATGATATAGAGACCAAAAAAACAATGCAAAAGATCAACAAAACCAAGAGCTGGTTCTTTGAAAGGATAAAGAAGATTGATGAACCTCTAGCCAGGCTCACTAAGAAACGAAGTGAAAGGACACAAATAAACAAAATCAGAAATGAAAGAGGAGAAATAACAAGAGACACCACAGAAATACAAAGATTTGTTAGGAAATACTATGAACAACTCTACTCCAACAAACTAGACAACCTGGAGGAAATGGAAATGTTCCTAGAAAAATACAACCTTCCAAAACTTAATCAGGAAGAATCTAAAATTCTCAATAAGCAAATAACTATGGAAGAAATTGAAGCAGTAATCAAAAGGCTTCCAGCAAACAAAAGCCCAGGGCCAGACAGCGTCACAGGGGAGTTTTACCAAACATTAAAGGAAGAACTAAAACCTATCCTCCTCAGACTATTCAAAAAAATTCAAGAGGAAGGAACACTTCCAAGCTCATTGTATGAAGCCAGAATCACACTAATACCAAAACCAGATAAAGACAACACCATGAAAGATAATTACAGGCCAATATCCCTCATGAACATAGATGCCAAAATCCTCCACAAAATCTTAGCAAATCGGACCCAGCAGTACATCAGAAAGATCACACAACATGACCATGTAGGTTTTATCCCAGGGATGCAAGGATGGTACAATGTCAAAAAATCAATAAAAGTAATACATCACATAAAAAAATTGAGAGATAAAAACCATATAGTCATATGAATTGATGCAGAAAAGCATTTGACAAAGTCCAACACCCTTTCTAGATAAAAACTCTCAGCAAGGTAGGAATAGAAGGTTCATACCTCAACATAATAAAAGCCATATATGACAAACCTACAACCAACATCATACTCAATGGGCAAAAACTAAAACCATTTCCCCTAAGAACAGTAGCAAGAAAGGGATGCCCCCTCTCACCACTCCTGTTCAACATAGTACTGGAAGTACTAGCCATTGCGATCAGACAAGTAGAAGAACTAAAAGGCATCCAAATTGGCAAAGAAGAAGTAAAACTGTCCTTATTCGCTGATGACATAATACTGTACATAGAGAACCCTAAAGACTCCATCAAAAAATTATTAGACTTATAAAAGAATTCAGCCTTAGCCGGTTTGGCTCAGTGGACAGAGCGTCAGCCTGGTGACTGAAGAGTCCCAGGTTTGATTCTGGTCAAGGGCATGTACCTTGCTTGCAGGCACATCCCCAGTAGGCGGTGTGCAGGAGGCAGCTGATCAATGCTTCTCTCTCATCGATGTTTCTAACTCTCTATCCCTCTCCCTTCCTTTCTGTAAAAAATCAATAAAATATATTTTTAAAAAAAGAATTCAGCAATGTAGTAGGATACAAATTTAATTCCAAGAAATCTATGGCATTTCTTTACACCAAGTGTGAACTTACAGAAAGTGAGACCAAAAAAAAACAATCCCATTTACCATCACACCAAAAAATTTAAGATACCTGGAGTAAACTTATCTAAGGAGGTAAAGACTTATATGTGAAAAACTACAGGACACTGAAAAAAGAGAGAGTGGAAGACATAAATAGATGGAAGAATATACAGTGTTCATGGATTGGTAGAATCAACATCATCAAAATGTCCATACTAGCCAAAGCAATCTAGACTCAAAGCAATCCGTATTAAATTACCAGCGGCATATTTCACAGATCTGTAACGAATGTTCCAAAACTTCATCTGGAATAAAAAAAGACCTCGAATAGCTGCAGCAATCCTGAGAAAGAAGAACAAAGGAGGTGGGATCTCAATACCAGATATCAAGCTGTTTTACAAAGCCACTGTTATTAAAACAGCTTGGTACTGGCACAAGAACAGTCATATAGATCAATGGAATAGAATAGAGAACCCAGAAATCGACCCAAACCACTATGCCCAATTAATATTCAACAAAGGAGGCAAGAGCATACAATGGAGTCGAGACAGTCATTCTATAAAGGGTGCTGGGGAAATTGGACATATACATGCAAAAAGATGAAACTAGACCACCAACTCACACCATACACAAAAATAAACTCAGAATGGATAAAAGATTTAAATGTAAGACGGGGAACCATAAACATACTAGACGAATCCACAGGCAGTGAAATCGCAAACATATGCCGAAGGAATTTCTTCTCTGATACTGCTCCTAGAGCAATGGAAACTAAAGAGAAAATAAACAAATGGGACTACATCAAAATAAAAAGCCTTTTCACAGAAAAGGAAACTATCCACAAAATAGCAAGAAAGCCCACTGCATGGGAGAGTATATTTGCCAATGATATCACCGAGAAGGGTTTAATGTCCAACATTTATAGGGAACTCATGAAACTTAACAATAGGAAGATAAAAAATCCAATCAAAAAATGGGCAATGGACCTAGATAGACACTTTTCAAAAGAGGACATACAGAAGGCCAAAAGACATATGAAAACATGCTCAAAGTCACTAATTATCTGAGAGATTCAAATCAAAATGACAATACGGTATCATCTCACACCTTTCAGAATGGTTATCATCAACAAATCAACAAACAACAAGTGTTGGAGAGGATGTGGAGAAAAAGGAACCCTTCTGCATTGCTGGTGGGAATGCAGACTGGTGCAGCCACTCTGGAGAACACTATGGACTTTCCTCAAAAAACTAAAAATGGAACTCCAATTTGACCCAGTGATCCCACTTCTAGGAATATAGCCCAAGAAATCAGAAAGTATATATGCACCTCTATGTTCATAGCAGCTCAATTCACCATACCTAAGATTTGGAAACAGCCTAAGTGCCCATCAGCAGATGAGTGGATTAGAAAACTGGTACATCTACACAATGGAATACTATGCTGCAGTAAAAAAGAAGGAACTCTTGCCATTTGCAACAGCATGGATGTAACTGGAGAGCATTATGCTAAGTGAAATAAGCCAGTCAGAGAAAGATAAATACCCCATGATCTCACTCATTTGTAGAATATAGAGAACAACATAGACTGATGAACAGGGACAGATCCAAAGACAGAGAAACAGTGATCAGACTATCAATCCCCAGAGGGAAAATAGGGTAGGGTCGGGGTAAGGGGAAGAGATCAACTAAAGGACTTGTATGCATGCATATAAGCCAAACCAATGGACAACAGGGGGATGAGAGCATGAGTGGGGGGTGGGAAGTTGGGGGTTAATGGGGGGATGAGGACACATTTGTAATACCTTAACCAGTAAAGAAATTAAAGGTTAAAAAAATAATAAAATAAAACAAAATAAAATATATAACAAAAATCATAAGAAATAATATATAAACATATACTGTATATATTTATCTATTAATAAATGTATTTTGTATTTATTTATTATTTATACAATAGTATCTACTCTAATAAAAGGGAAAGATGCAAATTGACCATACCTCCACCACACCCACAGCCACGCACACCAGGCAAGCCACCAGCCAATCAGGAATGAATATGCAAATTAACCCAACTAAGATTGCAGTTAATTTGTATACTAGGCACCAGTGGCATGGGTCCCAGAAACATCATAGGGAACCCAGGTCACTCTGAGTTAGGCCCTGAGTGGGCCCTGAGCAGCCTAGGAAGGGCCTGAGCCAGGGGGCTCCTGGGCAGGGCCTGAGCCTGCAATCAGAGCTGAGGTGGCCCATGCCCATGCCTAAGTCTTGGCCAGAATTTTGAGGCCTGGGCAGGGGTGGTGCCGGGTTTGGAAGGAGCTGGGGGTCTCTGCCCTGGCCTAACCCTCTGGCCAGCAGCCTTAGGGCAGGCGATCAGAGTGGGCTTGGGGTCCCCTGCCCAGGCCTAAAGCCCCTCTGGCATGGGCAGGGGTGGAGCTGGCTATCAGAGGGGGCTATGGGTCCCCTACCCAGGCCTAACACTGGGTCAGAGGCCTGAGTCCTGGGCAGGGGCCTAGCCTGCGATCATACAGGTCTGGGAGTCCTCTGTCCAGGCCTAACTCCAGGGCCAGAGGCCTAAGGCCTGGGCAGAGTTGGAGCCTGTGATCAGGTTGGCCTGGGGGTCCCCTGCCCAGGCCTAAGGCCTCTCTCGCCTGGGTAAGGGTGGAGCCTGGAATCAGAGTGGGCTGGGGGTCCCCTGCCCAGGCCTAATACCCTGGCCAGAGGCCCGAGTCCTGGGCAGGGGCAGAGCCAGCAATTGGGGCAGGCTGGGGGTCCCCCGCCCAGGCCTAACACTGGGCCAGAAGCCTTAGGCCTGTGCAGGGGCCCAGCAGGGGATCGGTGTGAACTACAGGGGAAATACCTTTTCTGACCACTCATTGGCTAAGCTCCTAGTATGCCACTGGTAATATTCTTAGTAACTTGGGTAATAAGAATCCAAGAAGGTGCCTAAACCGGTTTGGCTCAGTGGATAGAGTGTTGGCCTGCGGACTGAAAGGTCCCAGGTTCGATTCCAGTCAAGGGCATGTACCTGGGTTGCCAGCACATCCCCAGTGGGAGATGTGCAGGAGGCAGCTGATCGATGTTTCTCGCTCATCAATGTTTCTAACTCTCTATCTCTCTCCCTTCCTCTCTGTAAAAAATCAATAAAATATATTTAAAAAAAAAAAGAGTTCAAGAAGGTGATGTAGGGGTTTTCACCACACTCTTGGAGAAAAAAATGAAGGTCTCTGCTGGAAGGCTAAGAAATGTCATATCCTGCCCTAGCCAGTTTGGCTCAGTAGATAATGCCTTGGCCTGCTGACTTCAGGGTGTGGGTTCAATTCTGACCAAGGGCATGTACCTAGGTTGCAGGCTCCTCCCTGGCCAGGGCCCAGGTCAGGGCTCATGCAGGAGGTTACCAGTCAAAGTGTTCCTCTCACTTTGATGTTTCCCTCTTTCCCTTTCTCTTTCAAATTCTCTAAAAATTAATGGAAACATATCCTCAGGTGAAGATAAAAAAAAGAATAAAGAAATGTCATATCCTATGAAAGATACATCTTGAAAATGCCTAAAGAAAGTTGTCATTTTTTCATGGTGAAGGGACTGGAGTCCGTGTTGATGAAAACACCTTGGTGGCTGTGGTGACTGGCAGTGGCTGCAGCAGTGGGGTGATGGGGCTGGTGCCTTCCCCTGATCAGCCTGGTCACCTCCCACAAAGGGAGGTCAGACTTCAGCTTAGGACCGCTCCCCAAGGGGAGTAGGGAGCGGGCCTAAGCTGTCAGTAGGACATCTCCTTAGGGCTCCCAGTATGTGAGAGGGGGCAGGCTGGGCTGATTAGCGGGCCAAAGCCATCAGTAGGACATCCCCTGAGGGCTCCCAGTATGTGAGAGGGGGCAGGCTGACCATCCCCCTGCCATTGCACAAATGTTGTACACCGGGCCCCTAGTCCTATATAAGAAAACCCTAATATGCAAACTGACTGAACAGCAGAATAACCGGTCACTATGATGCACACTGACCACCAAGGGGCAGATGCTCAATGCAGGGGCTCATATCTGGAGAGTGCAGCCACAGTGGCAGGAGCCTCTCCTGTCTTCAAGGCAGTGCTAAGGAGCAGAAAGCCCAGCTTCTGGTTGAGCGGTGCTCCCACAGTGGGAGCACCATTCATCCAGAAGCCAGGCTCACAGCTGGCAAGTACAGCAGGAGTGACGGGAGCTTCTCTCACCTTTGAAGCAGCTCGAACGAACCTTCAGGGGATGTCCACCTGCCAGCTTAGGCCCACTCCTCGTATAATATAATATATAATATATAAATATGTAATATACAATATTATAATAAATACTAGAGGCCCAGTGCACAAAAATTTGTGCACTCAGGGGGGGGGGGTCCCCTCAGCCTGGCCTGTGCCCTTTCACAGTCTGGGACCCCTCAGGGGATGTCCACCTGCTGGCTTAGACCCGCTCCCCGGGGGATTGGGCCTCAGCTGGCAGTCAGACATCCCTCTGGCAGCCCGAGAGCCCTCGGGGGATGTCCACTTGTCATTGGGGAGCAGGCCTAAGCTGCAGTAGGACATCCTTAGCGCGGCTGAGGAGGCGGGAGAGGCTCCCACCACCACCGCTGTACTGGCAGCCGTGAGCCTGGCT
The DNA here is from genome assembly GCF_963259705.1 of Myotis daubentonii. NCBI lineage: Eukaryota > Metazoa > Chordata > Mammalia > Chiroptera > Vespertilionidae > Myotis > Myotis daubentonii. The sequence goes on from NC_081840.1 coordinate 106,331,595, forward strand.
TGTGGCCGAGCAGAGGTCCCCCTGTGGAGCGCACTGACCACCAGGGGGCAGCTCCTGCATTGAGTGTCTGCCCCCTGGTGGTCAGTGTGTGTCATAGTGACCAGTCATTCCCAGTCTTTCTGCTGTTAGGGTCAGTTTGCATATTACCCTTTTACTATATAGGATAGAGGCCTGGTGCATGGGTGGGGGCCAGCTGGTTTGCCCTGAAGGGTGTCCCTGATCATGGTGGGGGTCCTGCTGGGGTGCCTGGCCAGCCTGGGTGAGGGGATGAGGGCCGTTTTCAGGCTGGTCACACCTCCTTCAAGGTGGGGGTCTGCTGGGGTCCAGCCCCAGCAGGTCCAGGGGTCCCCAAAGGTGTGGACGGAGTTGGCGAAGAAGGAATGACACAGAGACAGCGTTCAGTTGATCAGCAGCCTAGCCAGGATCTCTAGTTAGGAACTCCAGCCAAGTTCTGTTTAGGTTCTCCAGCCAGGTTCTGTAGCCAGGTTCTAGCCAGGATCTCCAGTCAGGTTCTGTCCAGGTTCTCTTGCCATGTTCTCTCGCTCGGTTCTCCAGCCAGGTTCTATCCAGGTTCTGTAGCCAGGTTCTCTGGCCAGGTTCTGTGTTTTATTGTCTTGTTACATCTGCATTTATACCAGTTGATTTTAATCCTATCAATTTCTATTCCAAAGGTTAGGGCGTTTCTTATCTCCATTCCAGGGAGTAAAGATTATGTAGCTTAAGCGTGATTGTTCATAGTTAAAGTGATTAACTACCCGCCTGGCACTTAGTTAAGGGGTTTTATCCCCTCCCTAACTTCAGGGAAAACTCCTCACCTGGGGAAACAACCTTTCTCAGGGAGGTGGTCCTGTTTAAAACATAAGCTGTGCAGATGTTTCTTCCCTGCAGCGACTGTGTCAAGCAGCATGGGTAGACCAGCTTCCGGCAGGGGTCCCCCTGGAGTGCCTGGTCAGCCTGGGTAAGGGGCTGAGGGCCGTTTTCAGGCTGGCCACACCCCCTTCAGGAAGGGGGGTCCTGCTGGGGTGCCTGGCCAGCCTGGGTGAGGGGCTGATGGCTGTTTGCAGGCTGGCCACAGCCCCCAGCCACCCAAGCTCCCAGTGGAGGCTGGCTGGAAGCAGATATCTGGGATTTATTTAGCATCTATAATTGAAACTTTGTTGCCTTGAGCGGAGGCCACAGCTGGCCAGGCCAGGCGGGAAGCTTGGCTTCCTCCATCGCCGGGGCAACCAAGCCTCCTGCTTGCTCCAGCTCCATGGCTGCTGGCTGCCATCTTGGTTGGGTTAATTTGCATATAGTTGCTCTGATTGGGCATAGCGGAGATGTGGTCAATTTGCATGTTTTTATTTTATTAGATTAGATATTAATATTGAATATGTATATATATAAAAAGGCAGCTACTGTAATGGCCATGACAACCTAACAACCAGTCACTATGATGTCCACTGTGGCCAGCGAACCACCCCACTCAGGGGGTGGGGCTGGTGGCCAACCTCGTGGCCCCTCCCCGCTGCTGGCTGGCCCCTGATCAGATTCTCCCACCCCAATCAAGAGCTGGGCCTACCATCCAAACATCCCTTCCCTTCCCCCTCGGCCAGCTGCACCCCTGATCTGCCTGCCCCACCATGATAAGCTCGCCAGCTTAGGCCCTCCACCTGACCAGCCCACCCCTGATTGCACCCCCCACCCCAATAGGGGCCAGGGCTGGGTGGCCAACCTCCTGCAGCCCTTCCATCCAGCTGGCTATGCCCCCATAGGCCCCCACCATCCTAATCGACCTGCAGCCCCTCCCCCTGGCTAGCCCCACTGACTGAGTGGGCCTACGCGGCAATCTGGCCTCCCTCTGGGAAGCGACTGAATGGACTGATCAGGGCCCGGCCTGCTGGTGAGAGGCCTGCTCTGCCCCCAACACCCCTCTGCTGCCACTGGTCACTGCCGCCCCCTGATTGCCTTCCCTTCCCTCTGCCTGCTGGCACAAGCCTTGGCTGGCTTGGCAATCCTTGCTCAAAGGCACCATCCCCCACCAACCAGTCATTCTGCCATTCGGTCAATTTGCATATTATGTTTTTATTATATAGGATTATAAGTTAACGGTCAAGTAGCCTTGCATTTTGAGACTAAATTGGGTAAGGATACCAGAGATGATTATTCCATGTAGAGTCAGTAGCTTCAAGAAAAAAGGGGAGGCCTGAATTTCCCATTATGATTGAGCATACCAGTATTCAACCTAGGCCCCATAAAAGGAATGCCAATTTGTCTATTTCCACCTCTGAATCTCTTCCCAAGAAAAGTTTAGTCCTTATTTTAGGTATCTAGAGATGATCATAAAAAAAATTTTCTATGCCAGAGGTGAAGTCATGAGGAGATAGCAAAGGGAAATGATGATTCTATTCATCAGTGGAACTGCCTCTTGTAAACTATACAGGAGAGCTAAAAATTGGCAGTTACATATGGTTCTTGGATATTTGGTGCAAGACATATCTTGAGATTTTTGGGTCCTTTTCTTAGTATCTAGGCTAACTCAGTCTGCATTTGTCTCTTAGATAGATACCCAATCGCTAGTCAAAGAGCTGACACCCCAGAGGCTTTATCCCCTGTGCTTCATGATTTGCAGTATTCTCTGAGATTTGACCAATGAGAGGCACTGACTGGAATTAAAGAGGAGAAGAGAGAGGGTGAGATCTGGGGTTATTTCCTCTCCCTTGTCCTGCCTGTGTATGTCTCTCAGAGATGGTACTCCTGCTCTCAGACTCTCCAAGAACACCCTTTCATCTCTCTGTTGTTAATGGTTCCTCACTGTTCTAAGTCTGGTGTCTCAATAATCTTTGCTAGATATCTTAACATTTTCCCCAACACTCTGTATAACTCTCTTACTAAAGTATTTTTATTTAAAACATCTGTTGTTGTTGTTTTCTATTCTAAATTCTTTCTTGAATTTTTATTCTTTTCATTATTAGCTCTGGATATTAAATAGGCTTTACTAATAAAATTTTAGTAAGAGCAATGCTTATCATGTCATTTTTAGAAACGTTTGAAATAATACTATTTGAGCAGAAACAAGTTTAATAACATTTAAATGTAAGAGTTGATCAATGGATGTATTTTACATGATTGGAAACAATAACAACAAATAAAGCCAAGAACATTCCCAAAGCAATGATTTCAGTAGCTGAGAACATGCTTGGCAGAAGTTTGTTGAAAAAAGTCTTTGTAATGTTCAAACTACATTGTAAACCAGCTGTGCTGCACATAGAATTTTACAGGCTGACTCAAAATTAGCTTTTACTAGTTTGTAAAAAGACAAATTATGTGACCTTTGGATTTATGGTCTTATTTATTTGTCTCTTTTAATTTAGGCTTTTCCTTTAGTCTAGGGTTCTATTTTAATATTTCACAAAAGAAACTACATTTGTTTTACCTGAATAGAATCATGTAATAATTTTATCTAATACTAGAGGCCTGGTACAGAAAAATTTGTGCAGTCAGGGGGGTCCCCCAGCCTGGCCTGTGCCCTCTTGCAGTCTGGAACCCTTTGGGGGATGACCACCTGCTGGCTTAGGCCCACTCCCCGGGGAATTGGGCCTAAGCTGGCAGTCAGACATCCCTTTGGCATCCCAGGAGCCCTTGGGGGATGTCCACTTGCCAGCGGGGAGCAGGCCTAAGCTGCAGTTGGACATCCTTAGTGCTGCTGAAGAAGCAGGAGAGGGTCCCCCCCCACCACAGCTATACTGGCAGCCATCAGCCTGGCTTGTGGCTGAGCAGAACTCCCCCTGTGGGAGCACACTGACCACCAAGAGGCAGTTCCTGAATTGAGCGTCTGCCCCCTGGTGGTCAGTGTGTGTCATAATGACCAGTCATTCCCAGTTGTTCTGCTGTTAAGGTCAATTTGCATATTACCCTTTCATTATATAGGATAGAGGCCTGTTTCATGGGTGGGGGCTGGCTAGTTTGCCCTAAATGGTGTCTCAGATCAGGGTGGGGGTCCTACTGGGATGCCTGGCCAGCCTGGGTGAGGGGCTGAGGGCCATTTTCAGGCTTGCCACACCCCCTTCAGGGTGGGGTGTCCTATTGGGGTGCCTGGCCATCCTGGGTGAGGGGCTGATGGCTGTTTTCAGGCTGTCAAAGCCCCCCAGAGGGGACCCTCATCCCATGAGGGTGTGGCCATCCTGGGTGAGGGGCTGATGGCTGTTTGCAGGCTGGCCATGACCCCCATCCACCTAAGCTCCCAGTGGAGTCTGGCTGGAAGCAGGTATCTGGAATTTATCTTCTATAATTGAAACTTTGTTGCCTTGAGCGGACACCACAGCCAGCCAGGGCAGGCGGGAAGCTTGGCTTCCTCCATTACTGGGGCAACCAAGTCTCCTGCTTGCTTGCTCCAGCTTCGTGGCTGCCAGCTGCCATCTTGGTTGGGTTAATTTGCATATAGTCACTCTGATTGCCTGTCAGGCATGGCTTTGAGCATAGCAGAGGTACACTAATTTGCATGTTTTTCTTTTATTAGATTAGATGTATCCTATTATTTTATAAAGACATTAATGTTTAATATTGTATTTAAAAATATATGTGTACACATTTACATTAGAGAGAGAAACAGACTGGAGGTATTATAGGCAGAGTGCCCTGAAGAATAGAATTGGCTGAGAAAGAAAGAAAAAAGAAAACCTCAAAGCAAACAGGATGTGAGTCTTTGCCCCAGGGGAGGGGGAAGGTAATGGGGGTAAAGAGGAGAGAGAATGATTAGGTTTTAGGGGTAAAATAATGAACTCTTTTTCTCAACAAAATCAGTGGAAGTTTAAATCATGGTGCTGAACCATGAATTTAAAAAGTAGATGTAATGACCTAAGTGAAAGAATTGGCCATGAATTCTTAGGAGGTGGCAATAATAGCTATTAGCAGATAAAAAAAAAAAATGGGGACGAATTGATTGTAACAAAGAGAATAATTCCACAATGTGGAGCATTTTGACAAGGCCATTGTAAATAATCAGTTTCAATAAAACTGCATGAAAATGACACTATCAAAAAGTCAAGTCATGCTATAAAATTGTATCCCTGCCTCTTATTCTGCCCCAACCCACCAAGTCTATTGGGTCTTTTAGTTCATTTTTATTTCTATTATTTATATTTTTACTAGAGGCCTGGTGCATGAAAATTCATGCATTGGAGGGGGAGTCCCTCAGCCCGGCCTGCCCCCTCTCACAGTCTGAGAGTACTCAGGGGCAGGAGGTGACCCAGCAATCAGGGGAAGGCAACACTCCCATCACACAAGCCTCAGCTGGCCCTGGTTACCTGAGCCTCAGGTCGGCTCTGTGCTGCTGGGGGACTCCAGAGGCAGGTGCGCAGCTTCTCCAGTGGGGCTACTGCTCTGGTGGGGCTGAGGGGACTGAGCTGCTGCCATCTTGTGGTTATGGGCACCACCATCTTTGAGGATGTTATCATTGCCACTACTGAATGATATATTTCTACAATAAAAAAATATATAATTTTAGTATTTGTAGATTTTTAAGTTTTATTGAGATATAATTCATTTACCATAAAATTGACCATTTAAAAGTATACAATCAGAACTTTTTAGTATATTCACAAACATGTGCACTGTTACCATAGTCAATTTTAGAAAATTTTGTTACCTCAAAAAGAAACCCTTCACTTTTAGCTTTTTCCTCCCATCCTCATCCTTTCAAGCCCAAGCAACCTCAGATCTATTTTTTCTCTATATAGATTTTCCTATTCTAGAAATTTCATATTAGTGGGATTATATACTATGTGGTCTTTTGTAACTAGCTTCATTTACTTAGAATAATGTTTTTAAGGTTCATCCATACTGTAGTATATAGTACTTCATTCCTTTTCATGGTCAAATAATAAATATACCATTGTATGGCTATACCACTTTTGTTTATCCCTTAATTTGTAGACATTTGGATTGTTCTCATTTTTTGTCTGTTAGAATAATGCTATTATGAACATTTGTGTATAAGTTTTTGTGTGGACATACTGTTATTTATTCTGAGTATATATTTAGGAGTAGAATTTTTAGATCATATGGTAACTCTAAGTTTAATCACTTGAGGAACTACCAGAGTATTTTTGAAAATTACTCCATTACCACCAGCATTTTTGGGGGGATTTGTTCACATCCTTTTCAACACTTATTATTTGATGTTTTGATTATAGCTATATTAGTGAGTAGGAAGTGGTAGATTATTATTGTTTTGATTTGTATTTCTTTGATGACTAATGATGTTGAGCTATTTTCCATGTACTTATTGGTTAGTGTATCTTCTTTGGAGAAATGTCTGTTTCGATTCTTTGTCCATTGTATTTGAGTTATTTGTATTTCTATTATTTAGTTATAAAAAAGTGCTTTATATATTCTATATGCAAGTCCCTTACCTGATATCTGATATGAAAATATTTTCTCTTTCTGAGGATTATGTTTTTACTTTGTTATAGTGTTCTTTGAAGCACACATGTTTTTAATTTTTGAAGTTGAACTTGTCTATTTTGTTTGTTTGTTGCCTATGCTTTTAGGTGGCATAAAAAATCATCTATTGCCAAATCTGAGGACATGAAGATTTACCTCTATGTTTTCTTCTAAAAGTTTTGTAATTTTGTCCTGGGCTGCATATCTGGCGCTTCAGCCAAGCGGGGCATGCTGTGCTCTCTGTTCCTAGAACACATAGATAGAAAGGTAGTCACTGTACTGATGCTGTACTGTGTCAGGAACAAATTGTGTAAACAAGGCTTTGTAACTAACTTTGTGGGTTTTGCAAATAAAAACGCTGCAACTCCTGTAGTCGGCACTGCAGTTCAGGCTTTGCTTCGGCAGGGTGCTGTAACTGTAGTCGCTGGCCATCTTAATAAAGGCTCCTAAATCTTGATCTGAGTCCCTGGTGGTCATCTCCACAGGTCGCTCTATTACAATTTTAGCTCTTAAATTTAGTTCTCATCTATTTTGAGTTCATTTTTTATGTGGTATGAGATAAAGCATTCAACTTCATTCTTTTCATATAACTATCCAATTATCCATCATCATTTGTTGAAAATACTGTATTTTATCTCATTGAACAATCTTGTATTCTTTCTCAAACCAGTTCATCATAGGTACAGGGGTTTATTTCTGCACTCTCAATTTTGTTCCATTGATCTATGTGTCTACCCTTATATTAGTATCACACTATCTTGATTACTATTCCTCTGTAGTAGGTTTTAAAATTAAGATATGTGAGTCCTCCAACATTATTCTTTATATTCAAGATTGTTTTGCCTATTTTAGGTTACCTGCAATTCTATATGAATTTTAGAATTAACTTTTCATTTTTTACATGGAAACCAGCTAGGATTCTGATTGGGATTGCCTTGAACATGCAGGTTAATTTTGGGAATATTGTCATCTTAAAATTAAATCTTCCAATCTATAAATATGAGATGATTTTCTCATTTATTTAGACCTTTTAAAATTTCTCTCAACATATCATTCCTAAAATGTTACATTACATTGTTTTAATTATTACTTTATATAAGTTTATGTCTTTTAGAGAAACTAAGAGAATAACAAGTACATATTCACAGCCCTTGTTATATTAACCTTCTTACTTATCATTATCGTATCTTTTTATTTGTTCCTGTATATTTAAATAACCATCTAGAGTGATTTCCTTAGCCCAGTACAATGTTGCTACTGCCTAGCTCCTCTGTGCTATTATTTACAAATATATTTCTATGTATTATATTATAGGCTTTGCTTTCTAAAGTTTATTATATATGCATTTTGTTTTATAGAATTGACTCAAATTAGTTGAGAAAAGAAAAGTCATATGCATTTATGCTGTCTTTCATAATCACACAGTAACCTTCTACCCCAGTTTTTTAATATCTTTACCCTCTGGATCACTTGCTTTCAGTCTGAAGAACTTTTATTACTACTTTTTTGTAAGGCCAGTATGCTAGCTTTAAATTCTCTAAGTTGTGTTTAGCTTCATATTTGAAACATAGGGTTGTTGGCTAACAATTTTTTGAGTGTTTTAAATATGTTGCACTACTCCTCTGATCCTCAATGTTTTTTATGAGAACTCTGCTATTACTCCCATTGGTTCCCTTGTTAGTTATGAGTCACTTTTCTCTGACTGTGTTCAGAATTTTTTTCTTGTCTTTGGTTTTGAGCATATTTACTCAATATGTTAAGTCTGATCAAATAATTGAATCTATACTTCCTCCCCTGGGAACTGACCTTTAGGCCACTTCACAATGGACATTTCATTTCGCTTAGACCACATTCCATTTTGCTAAGACCATTATCCTTCTCCTCTGGACATTCCTAGGATCCAGACCTGCCCAAAGAATGCTCCACCCAGAAAAAGCCCATCTAGAGTCGTTTAAAATCTCTGACTCCTCATCCCTATGGGCAGGCACCATTTTGAGGCTCAGTCCATCTGGTATCCAGATTACCTATTAAATGTATAATCCCTTACCACTTTGACTTTGTACATTCCTCCTTCATTGACCCTAACATTTGGTGACAAAAACCAGGAGGGTTCCACGAGGAAGGGGAGCCATTGCCCCAGGATCCATCACCCTGAGTTTGCTACTAGGAGAACAATAGGCAGCTTGCAGCTCATCCTGGGCTTACTTCCAAATCCTACTTGAGTGACTTGATTGCTGGACTCAATTAAGCCTCCCTCCCTTATGGATCCTCCTGAACCAGCCAGGGAGGACACCAGATGGTGAATCTCTCCTTCTGTATTGCTGACCCTCCATCCTACACTGGCCAATCTTCTCTAGGTGAGTAGTATTCCATAATTCCCCTCATCTTAGTCTTCTGCCCACTCTCTCTCACTGACTTCTTGAAAGTTTCTTATCTCAAAATTCCTAGAGCTAGGCCCTAAGACTCCCAAGCCATTTGTATTTGGGTACTTCTGGATTGGGAACCCCCAGTCTGGAGGGTCACCCCTTTATTTCTCATGGTGTTTTGTTTAGCAGTGGGGATACCTGCACTAAACAGCAACCTTTGGATTTATGGTTTGTCACTCACCCTTCCTCTCTCATGGGCAGATCATGCCCAAGCACCTAATTTTCTTTTGTAACACTTTTTGCTCACAATATAAATAGATAATAACTTCCAATGGCCTGAAAATGGCACTTTCAATTTTAACACATTGCACAATTTAGATAATTACTGTCACCGCAATGGAAAATGGTCAGACAGTCCCCAGGTCCAGGCCTTTTTACCCTTCAGTCCCAACCCTTCCTCTGTCAGTCCTGCTCTACTCATCAAATTCTTCTCCTTCACACAAAACAGCATTCCCCTAACACCTCAGATTCTGAATCTATTTTGACCCAGCAAACCACCAACTTCCACCCCCTTATGTGCCTCCTCCCTCATCTGCAGTAGATTCTGGAAACTCAGACCCTCCTAACCAGCAACCCTTTCTCCCCCAGCCTCTGAGAGTCCAAATCTCCAGAACAAGATCTACAATATGGACTTTCCCAACCTAACACTTGCTCTCGGGCCACCCAAAGACCACCCTCCTCAACAGTCTCTTTTATTCTTTAGCTCATTCTACCCCTGAGGGAGGTAGCAGGAATTGAGGGGATAGTCTGAGTCCATGTCCCATTCTTTATGTCCAACCTCACACAGATAGAGAGACATCTTGGGTCTTTTTCCACTGGCTCCATCACCTTTACTAAGGAATTTGAGTACCTGACCCAGTCTTATATGACCTGATCTGGCATGACATCTGTGTTCTCCTCTCTCACCCCAGAGGAGAAGGAGCACATTTGGCTAGTAGCTCAAGACCATGCTGATGCCTTCCATAGACAGTACATGGCATCCTATCCAGTTGGGGCTGTTGCAGCCCCTGGAACTGATCCCAGATGGGACTATCAGGTCAATTCTCTAGGGTGCCAGCTCCGTAGCCATATAAGGGTCTGGGGGTAAAAGGGAAAATATGCATTTTTTAAATTGATTTATTTATTTTTAAAATTCTTTATTGTTTAAAGTATTACATATGTCTCTTTTTACCCCCATTGACCTCTCTCCTGCCCTTCTCCTCTCTCCCCAGCACATGCCCTCACTCTTCTGTGTCCACTGATTATGCTTATATGCATACAAGTCCTTTGGTTGATATCTTATCTACTGCCACCCTCCCCTGCCTTCCCTCTGAGGTTTGGTGGTCTGTTTGATGCTTCCCTCTCTCTGGATCTGTTTTTGTTAATCAGTTCATGTTGTTCATTATATTCCAGAAATGAGTGAGATCATGTGATATTTATCTTTCTCTGACTGACCTATTTCGCTTAGCAATATGCTCTCCAGATACATCCATGCTGTGGTGAATGGTAAGAGTTCTTTCTTTTTTACAGCAGTGTAGTATTCCACTGTATAGATGTACCTGTTTTTTAATCCACTTATCTGCTGTTGGGCATTTAGGCTGTTTCCAAATCATAGCTATTGTAAATTGTGCTGCTATGAACATAGGGGTGCATATATACTTTCTGATTGGTGTTTCTGATTCTTAAGGATATATTCTTAGATTTGGGATTACTGAATCAAATGGAGTTCCATTTTTAATTTTTTGAGTAAACTCCACAGTGGCTGCACCAGTCTGTATTCCCACCAGCAGTGCAAGAGGGTTCCTTTGTCTCCGCATCCTCTCTAGCACTTGTCATTTGTTGATTTGTTGATGATAGCCATCCTGAAAGGTGTGAGATAGTACCACATTGTTGTTTTGATTTGCATCTCTTGGATGATTAGTGACTTTGACCATGTTTCCATATGTCTCTTGGCCTTCTGTATGTCCACTTTCAAAAAGTGTCTATTTAGGTCCTTTGCCCATTTTTTTATTGGATTATTTGTCTTCCTTTTGTTAAGATGTATGAGTTCCCTATAAATTTTGGAAATTAGACCCTTATAAAAGATAACATTGGTAAATATGTTCTCCCATGCAGTGGGCTTTCTTGTAGTTTTGTTGATGGTTTCTTTTGCTGTGCAGAAGATTTTTATTTTGATGTAATCCCATTTGTTTATTTTCTCCTTAGTTTCCATTGTCCTAGGAGCTGTATCAGTAAAGATATTGCTAGGACATATGTCTAATATTTTGCTGCCTGTGGATTCTTCTAAGATTTTTATCACTTCCTGTCTTATGTTTAAGTCCTTTATCCATTTTGAGGTTATTTTTAAATATGGTGTAATTTGGTGGTCCAGTCTCATTTTAAAATATGCCAGCTTTAAATACAAGTGGATGGACACCTGGAAACTGCAGTCCTAGAAAAGGCTGCAGGGCCTGCTCCTTCACCCCTTGCCTTCTCTCCAACCTCATATGCCTATACATAATTTTCTAAATTATTTAGTAACTTGAAGGTTTTGGAGCTTTGCTGGGTTAAATGATAAACATCTAACTATTTTAAAATAACATAAAATACTAAAACATTGATTGCTAGACAAATTTTAATTTGCCTGTTCTTAGCTTTTATTACATATGGTCTCATACTTTGTTGAAGGTATATTTTCTTGAAAGTACTAGTAAGAGAGTGTTTCATAAATATAAATGTGGGTTGTTTACTTTTTTAACTTAATCTGGTTATTTGTGAATGGATAGAAGGTCTGTCAAAATTGCAGGAAAGTTTGTCCAGTGAGTCAGGACCTGATCTCTCTGATGTCTGACGGGACCCCTTCTCTTCTAGTAAGCTAAAGCAACCTCGCCCATACTCTCGCCTGAACTTACATCCTTAAGTTGAAGCCTAGACTTTCTTTATTTCCACAGCTCATTCACAGTCCTTAACATTATTATCAAAAGCCTCAACAGGTCTTCCTGCTTGATATTTAGGAACTTCTCTCCCCCTTTATATCCTTCTTAAAATTCATACACTGTTAAGGACACCAAGTAGGGAAAGATCCCATAATACAGGGAAATAACAAAACAGACCATGAGGCCAAGGCAATGGCTCAGAGGAAGTCTCCATCTCCCCAAGTCTTATCTAAACCTCATATAACCCAAATATACTCCAGAGGAGCTTCAGTCCCTATTAGCTCTTGGGGCCACATGAATATCTATGGTTAAAATTTTAAAGAAAATGTATCCTTCCTCAGGGACAGGGCCTTATGAGCTATTCACAATTCCCTATATATATAGGATACAGACCACTTTTACAACTCCTAAAACCCCTCATCACATGTCCTAGCTAGCCGCCATACTGCAAGGTATCACAATAACCTGTTCTACTTGTTACTCAGTATCTCCCCAAGGACAGATTAGAACTCCTCCTTTCCTTACTCATTTGGCAAAGGGCCAAATCCCTGGACAAGCCTGGCAAATTCACTTCACTTACATGCCCCCTATTAAAAGAACTATATATCTCTTAAGCCTTATAGATACCTTCTCTAGACAACTGATACCCCTGATATTTTCTTCTCTAAAAAAAATAAATCTAGGTCTCAGTTGTATTTCAGCTCCAGGCCCCCCAAAAGCAGCAAAACCAGACATGTGGCAGACTCAGAACCAGCTTTTCCCAAGTCACTCAACAGGATCGTTTTTGTGACTTCACCAACCAATTTCTCAGGTAAATCATATTGCTGTAACCCCTTGTTCCAACCAGAAGGAATCTATACAGTGTTTCAGCTGACTATAATCAAAGTCCATCCCTCTGTGATCTCAACGACCCCCTTCAGCAGGAGGTAACTATGGAAGATATGACCTTCACCACTGTTCCATAAAACAAAAAGGCTGGAATGTTAACAAAAACGTCTGACCAAATAATTGAATTAATATCCTCTCCCCTGGGAACTGACCTTTAGGCCACATCACAACAGACATCCCCTTTCACTTAAACCACATTCCCTTTTGCTAAGACCACATTTCACTTGCTAAGACCATTACCCTGCTCCTCTGTACCTTCCTAGAATACAGACTTGCCCAAAGAAAGCTCAGCCCAGGAAAAAAAAATAATCTAGAGACCTTTAAAATCTCTGACTCACCATCCCTGTGGTCTGGTGCCATTTTTAGCTCAGCCCATCTGGTATTCAAATTACCTAATCCTATCTAATAAAAGAGAACCATGGTAATTAGCCGTACATCCGCTACCCTTCCCATTGGCTAATCAGGGCGATATGCAAATTAACTGCCAGCCAAGATGGCGGCCGGCAGCCAGGCAGCTTGAAGCGAACATGAGGCTTGCTTGCTTCAGTGACAGAGGACTCCAACGTTCCCCGCCTGCCACTGCTGGCCTCTGAGCTTGCAGTTTGAAACATTGTTACAAATATAGAAGCTAAACAAAACCCCAGAAACCTGCTTTCAGCCAGTCGGGATCTCAGAGCTGGAGTTGAAACAGTGTTTTGATTATAGAACCCAAAAAATCAGATACCTGCTTTCAGCAGCCGAGGCCTAGGAGCTGGAGCCAAGCCTCAGAGCTAAAGCTGGCCCAGAATAAAAAAGAAAAGAAAAAAAGAGCAGTTGGGAGCTTCAGTCACCCGCCAGCCTGAAAATAGCCCTCAGCCCCTCACCCAGACTGGCCAGGCACCGCAGTGGGGACCCCCACCCTGAAGGGTGTGTGACCAGCTGCAAACAGCCATCATCCCCTCATCCAGGCTGGCCAGGCACCCCAGTGGGGACCCCCACCCTGATCCAGGACACCTTTCAGGGCAAACCAGCCAGCCCCCACCCAGGCACCAGGCCTCTATCCTATATAGTAAAAGTGTAATATGCCTCCCAGCACTGGGATCGGCGTGACAGGGGGCAGCGCCAAAACCCTCTGATCGCCCTGCGGCTCTGTGTGTGACAGGGGGCGGGGCCACAACCTCCCTATCTGCCCTGCTCTGTTTGTGACAGGGGAAGGCGCCCCAACCCCCTGATCAGCCCTGCTCTGTGACTGATAGGGGGGAGCTCCCCAACCCCCTGATTGACCCTGCTCTGTGCCTGACAGGGTACGGACCCCCAAACCCCCTAATGGGCCCTGCTCTGTGAGTGACAGGGGCAGCACCCCTACCTCCTCATTGGCCCTGCTCTGTGTGTGACAGGGGGTGGCGCCGCAACCTCCCCATTGATCCTGCCTTGAGTGTGACAGGTGGCAGTGCCCCAACCCCCCAATCGGCCCTACCCTGAGCGTGACTGAGGGTGGCATCACAACCTCCCGATCCGCCCTGCTCTGTGCATGACAGGGGGCGGTGCCCCAACTCCCCAAATAGCCCTGCTCTGAGCCCGACCAGGGGCTGCACCTAGGGATTGGGCCTGCCCTCTGCCACCTGGGAACAGACCTAAGCCAGCAGGTCATTATCTCCCGAGGCGTTCCAGACTGCGAGAGGGCACAGGCCGGGCTGAGGGACCGCCCCCCCCCCCCAGTGCACAAATTTTTGTGCACCAGGCCTCTAGTACATTTATAATCCCTTATCACTTTCACCTGGTGTGTTCCTCCTTCAGTGACCCTAACATTTACTATGGTATTTATGCATGTGAAACTCTTTTGTTTATCCTATATGGAGTTTGTTGAGCTTCCCACTTGTGTACATTTATGTTTTTCAATAAATTTGGGAGCTTTTCAGCCATATTTCTTTGAATACAGGTGTGTGCAGAAATATGTTTACAGTTGCACTACAAATAAATAATTCAATAAGTAATGAATAACAATACAAGAATAAATTCTGTGCTCAACATAATCACAACATCAATTGACTTTTGCCCACTCCTGTAATTTTTTTCCTGTTTCTTTCTCTCTCCCCTCTCTTTCTGGTACTCTCATTAAATACATGTTGATGTGATTAATAATGATCCACATTGTCCTAAACTCCCTATTCATTATATTTTACTCTTTTTTTCTCTCTGTCCTTAGATTACATAATCTTCATAAATCTATCTTCAAGTTTGTGAATTGTTTCTTCTGCTAATTTAAGTATACTGCAAAGTTCTCCTAGTAATTTTTTTATTTAGTTATATTTTTCAACTTCAGAATTTCTATTTGGTATTTTTCAAATGTTTTTATATATTTATTGATATTCTGTATTTGAATTATCATTTGTCACCAAATTTCTTTTACTTCTCTAATAATGGTATCCTTTAATTATTTGGACATGTTTATAATGGCTACTTTGAAGTATTTGGTAGTCAAATCTGACGTTGGCATCTGGTTACTCTCATAGATCATTTCTGTTGCCTGTTTCCCTTTCTTCCACATGGATTTTCAGGTTATACTTATTAGTTTCTTAGCACATTTGGACATTTTAGATATTATATTGTAGCAACTCTTGGCACTAGTTACCCCCTCCCTTGAGGCTTTGTGGATTTGTTAATTTAATTTACCTGTTCATTTGTTTAGTAACTGAATCAATTATTGTGGTAAAGTATTTGTCATACCCCACCTCCACAGTGTGAAGCTACTGATGTTGCTTTCCAGTGGGCACAGCCCTAGGTATGTCCACAGTCATGTTGGGATGACAATGAGTTTAGCAGGGCTTTCTTTGACTGTCTTTTATCATGACCACACGGCACTGTCTGGTCAGTATTTGAGATATACTCTGATTATGAAGGCTCCTCCCCACTTTTTCTTTCCCCAGTTTGCTCCTGCAAACTATCCAGTCTATCGTTTAATCTTTTTAAAAAATATATATATTTTTATTGATTTTAGAGAGGAAGGAAGAGGGAGAGAGAGAGTTAGAAACATCAATGATGAGAGAGAATCACTGATCGGCTGCCTCCTACACGTCCCCCACTGAGGATTCAGCCCGCAACCCAGGCATGTGCCCTTGACCTGAATTGAACCTGGGACCCTTCAGTCTGCAGGCCAACGCTCTATCCATTGAGTCAAACTGGCTAGGGCTATCGTTTAATCTTTATTTCCACTAAATCCCGTTACCTCCTTCCATTTGCCTCTCCACCACAACCTCCATTGTTTTTGAGAGTCTCATTAAGCTTGAACTTCTCTGCATTCTACTGCAAATAATATTAGTTCTTTGGGGGAAAAAAAGAAACTTTTATAACTTGCTTCTCCTCTCTGGTAAACACCTGTGAGCCATAGCTCGGGAGCTGGGAATGATACAGTGCTATGCTTCTTGCATGACACCACTGTTTAAGAGCTTAGTGCTCAGTGAGAGAGGAGGGCAGTAACCACAAGTGTTCTTGATTGCTGAGACAGGGCAATTGAGCATCCTCCTGGAGATTGGGTCTGCAGAACTCTGCATTCTGTCATACCAGAAGTAGAATCTCATTTTTATAGTAGCTTTGTCTTCAGATGGGTTATTAGTCCTATACTTCAATGCTGAAGATATTCTATATATGAACTATAAGATTGAGATAAATACAATTGCAGATTTATTATGTAGTCTGAATGTAAAGTTTTCAAAATATTAATGACTTCTCAGAGAAAAAGCAGATAGTCTTCTAAGAGCAGCTGGAGGCCTGTTTTTGGGTTAAGAAGTTATAGTTGAACATGACTCTCAGTGATCTGTAGTTTTTCTGTCCAACTTCTGTCCCATCTCTGACTCTGAATCCTTGACTTACATCTCTTTGCTTATGCCTACCTTACAGGTTGGAGGTTTGAAACAGGTAAGGCTCAAGAACAGGATGTCTTTGAACATAAGTTGTTTGTATAAAAGCTTGTCTTATAGTATTTTATTTTTTTAATTTTTGTCAAAATGGTGAGGGTAAAAGTAGCCCATAACAGTGTCAAAGAGCCCCTGGTGTTGAAATGGCAGCAGTGGAACCAACAGGTTAACAATATTACAAATATGTTCCAGAAAGAGGATATTTTTGGCAACCTCTAAGTTTTGGTGGCTTGGATAAGGGAGGAAGAGGATTGACAGATGTATGCTAATGACATATTCAGCACATCTTGTGAAATAATCAATTTCAGGAATTCAGGAGTGCTGGGAAAATAAGTAAACTGAGGCATATGTCACCAGCATCACGCAAGTCAGAGCTCAAATGTGGGGAAGTGGATGACTTTTTTGAAATATTGTCATCCAGTAATTCTCCATGATTTTTGCAGTTCTCACTAAATATTAGAAAATAGTGGTATTTTGGATCTTCTGTGAATAAGACCTTTTATATGTAACTTTTTACAAATTTTAAATATTTCTAAGAGGGCTAGAAAAGGAGAATATAGCCTTTACTATGTCCACAGAGTATGGAACTACTTGCTATAAAAAAATATAATGGAGTGAAATAATATTAATCTATTTATTGCAAAAAAAATTAAAATACAAGTCAACTGCCCATCTCAAGTTAGAATGTAACTGATGTTACCACTTGAGAATTATTGAATACACCCAGGGATATAAGGCCGTGAGTTTGGCATGTACTGGTTAAGCCATTTGTATTTTCTCACACATGTTTGAGAGTCAGGACTGCTGAAGAAACAGAGAAAGTACAGGGATTGTGTCATTCCTGCTCATTAAATTTAAGCGAACTTCATTTATGTTGTTGGATGCTTCAATAACATTTTATTATCTTAGGTGTTCACAGTCTCTACCTTTCCAGCAAGAAGCACATATAAATATTTATAATTAGATAAATGTTTTCTTGAATGTTCTAGCTGTACACAATAGAGAAAGTGGATACATAGTATTCTTATAGCTATAGTTAGAGATGCATCAGTCTTTGTTTTAAAGAAATTCATTCTTCCCAAACATCACCCATAAATTAAAATAGAAATATTCCTAGTTTACTGTTCAATATATACAGAAACATTTGTATGCATGCACTTATATACACACTAGAGGCCCGGTGCAAGAAATGTGTGAATGGGGAGGGGGGCCCCCTCAGCCCAGCCTGCACCCTCTTCAATCTGGGACCCCTTGGGGGATGTCTAAGCCAGCAGTTGGACATCCCTCTCACAATCTGGGGCCACTGGCTCCTAACTGCTCACATGCCTGCCTGCCTGATCACCCTTAACTGCCCCCTCTGCTGGCTTGGTTGCCCCTCACTGCCAACCCTGCAAACCTGGTCACCCCCAATTCCTCCACCCACACCCCACTGGCCTGGTTGCGCCATGCAGCCTGCTGTTCGGTTGTTTGGTCGTCCCTCATTGACCCTCCCTGCCGGCCTAGTCGCCCCACGCAGCCTGTTCAGTTGTCCATTTGGTTGCAATGGTCACTTAGGCTTTCATATATATAGATAAGCATTTGTGCACATGTTTGGTAGCAAAAAGCCAGCAGTATCTATTAAGTGACTATTGGTTAATTTATAGCTAAACTATTCCCATAATTTTTTGTTATGTTTTATAACTCTTAGTAACCACATGATAGGTCTTGTATATAAAAAATAATGTTCTTCTAGTCCTGGCTGGTGTGGCTCAGTTAGTTGAGTGTAATCCCATACACCGAGAGGTTGCTGGTTTGATTTTTGGTTGGAGCACATGCCCAGGTTTTGGACTTGATCCCCAAAAGTGAGTGTCAGGAGGCAGACAATTGATGTTTCTCTCTCTCTCATAGAGGTTTCTCTTTTTCCTTCTCCCTTGCTCTTTCTCTAAAAGCAATAAAAACATATTTTTAAAAAAGTTATTCTGCACTTTACACTGCATTTATAACAGTGGTACTATAAAGTTAAAGGACAAAATGTGAGAATAAAATAAAGAGGTAGCCGAAACCGGTTTGGCTCAGTGGATAGAGTGTCGGCCTGCGGACTGAAAGGTCCCAGGTTCGATTCCGGTCAAGGGCATGTACCTGGGTTGCGGGCACATCCCTAGTGGGGGATGTGCAGGAGGCGGCTGATCGATGTTTCTCTCTCATCAATGTTTCTGACTCTATCTCTCTCCCTTCCTCTCTGTGGAAAATCAATAAAATATATTTAAAAATAAAAAATATAAAAAATAAAGAGGTAAAAATGGCTTCAATCCATTCGAAATTCATTTGTCAAAATGAAATGCTTTGAGTTGGATAAAATAATAGGATATTTTAGAAATAATTCTAATGATTAACTCATGATAATAGTATATTGAACATTCTATTCATTGTTCTCTTAGTGTTTATTTGTCAATCTATTTTTACTTTAAAATAATGTATGTGAAACATATACTACATTCGAAAGGACATTCAGTGAGGTTTTGGAGGAGAATAAAGTGAATTAAGGCATTTATTCAGAATAAGACCAGATGTTTTCCCAGGAGCCCTGAATTCCTAACCACAGGCTAGTGTCTGCCAGATTTGAGTGTTAGGTCTCAAAAAATAAACACACTGGGATTAATGCAAATTAAATTAGAAAGAGAAAAGTAATTATCCAGGACTTATAATGGCCAAATGAAGAAACAATATGAATGTCCTTTATACAAGAAGTACTGTTGATCTGCTATGAACAAGGTAAATTCTGTTGAGATATTATTATTAATTATTACTAGAGGCCCGATGCACGAAGTTCGTACATGAGTAGACCTTCCTTCCCCTGGCTTCCCTCTGGCACCCGGGACCCAGGCTTCCCTTGCAGCCCCAGCTTCATCCAGGACCAGAAGGACATCTGGTCTAATTAGCATATTATGCTTTTATTATTATAGATTTGTAGCCCTGAGAGGTAGTGCTGAGTTAGCTATGTCTTCTCAGACTTCCTGTCCCGTATTCCTAAAGGTATACTTGAAAAAACAGCTGGATGTGCTTAAGGAATAACTTCTTTAACACACACACAAAAACCACTGCTTAACAGAAGATGTGACTTAATACATCTACAAAAGTAAGCATTGGCCTATGTGCTGAAAATAGTTCTGCCAGGTGGGAGGGCAGGTGGAGTCCATGCTGATAAAATGTAGGTCAATCTTGATTAAATAAATAATGGCATGGGCTAAAAATATTTTGGGCTTTTCTTTCTCTCCTGGCATTTTTGTTTGTTTGTTTCCATAGGAATTTGTCTGGGAAGGGAGACCGAGGAAAGATGATGATTTACTGCATTTGCTTCACGTTGATTCATTTATTTATCCAAGCAAGCACTGGTTTCACATCCTGAAGATTTACTGCAGGGTTGAACAGAGTAGAGGATAAATTAGGGCACCCTAGGGAACTGGTAATAATGCTGAAATCTGAGGCTAAAACTAATTCCCATGCAAATCAAACTTACTCTTGACATTGTTTTTGTGCTGTCAGGAATGAAATTTTGTTTGAGTTAATTTAAACTGCACTAAATGGCAATAGCAAGCCAGTTTATGTCACTATTAAACATTACCTGCAAAAAGAAGTAAAAATTAGTAGTTATGAAATAGTCATGGAGATGTAAATATAGCAAATGGAAAAAAGTCAATAATATTGTGATAAGTGTGTATGGTGCAAGTTGGAGTACTGGAAATACTGAGGGGAACACTATGTAAAGAATATGATTGTCTGGCCACTGTTCTGTACACCCAAATGCAATGCAAAGTAAAAATGAAGAAGAAAAACAAAACATTCATTTTTACAGGTGTAGAATTTTAGATCTGGAAAAGATATCTGGTTTAAGTTTCTGATTTCATAAATTAAAAAATTGACTTGTCCAAGGTCACACATACTGTTATCATCTCTCCAAAGATAACAAAAACAGATTTTAGTATTTTGGGAGACATTAGTATTTGGGGAGATATGTACTTTTAAACAAAAAGTACAACGTATCAGTTCAGGAATAGCTGAAATTTCATTGGCTTCAGTTTTGATTTGGACGGTTTAATGCATGTGTTTTCTTGAGCAACTATAAACCAAACACTAAGTGTTCTTGAGTCTTTTAGCCAGACCTAACAGTAAGTGCATTTGTGGCAATTGCAAACATCAAAGTATATAGCTACAGAACTCATTTTCTAATAGTGCAAAAATCATGATATAATTTTAAAAAAATATGTTCAGCGGAAGACATGGTATACAAGCCATCTGAGTTCATTGTGGGAGGTGTACATTACTGAAATTTGAATTTATAGCTGAATAGTTAAGAAGTCCCAGGAAAATAAATTCTATATATTTATACATCCCCTCTGAAATCTTCTGCTCTTCATCAGTCCTTATAATGAATTTGAGCACAGTAGAATATGGCGGGTATCTCGGCTCCATTTGTTCTATTTGTGGCTCCATTTGTGGTAAAAATGAGTGTAAGTTTTACACAAGAGATTATTGAGACTCAAAGCTGAAATAAGAATTTATTTCCCAATGCGACAGAATTTTAGAGCAGAAATATACAATAAAGATAATTTTACCTCTATTTTTTAAAAGAATTAAGTGGTATTAGATTTTACTATGTGATCAGAGATCACTAATTAGGAGACACATATGTCAAAGCATACCATGGTTATTATTGACATGCATAGAATATAAAATACTAACTATACTTTAATTGTATAGCAAAGGAGACTTTAATCAGAGAATCAAAATCTTGTCTTTTTTAAAATATATCTTTATTGTTGAAGTATTACAGATGTCCTCTTCTTTAAATATATATATTTCTTGAGAGCTTGTTTGGAGGTTCTAGCAGGGGAGCGCAGCTACTCGTATACCCTTGACCGAAGACCGGTCCTCTCCTCGGGGGGGGGGGGGGGGGGGGGGGAAGGTCGTCCTCTTCGACCGAGCGCGCAGCTTCGGGAGGGAAGCACATGGATCGGTGAGGGAGGAGGGGGACACCCGCCTAGCCAGCCAGATCAGCCGAATCAACCCTGGCGATCAATGGGGTGACAGATGTCGCAGCCAGATCGCCCTCACATCCAGATATATATATTTCTTTATTGATTTCAGAGAGGAAAAGAGGAGAGAGAGATAAAAACATCAATGATGAGAGAGAATCATTGATCGGCTGCCTCCTATACGCCCCCTACTGGGGATCAAGCCCGCATCTCAGGCATGTGTCCTTGGCTAGAATCCAACCTGGTGCTTTATCCACTGAGCCAAGCTGTCTAGGGCACAGATATCTTCTTTGTATGTTTGTTTTACCCATTGACCTCCTCCAATCTGCACAGGCCCCTCCCATGCATTTACCACTTTATTGTCTGTGTCCATAAGCTATGCATATATTCATATAAGTTCTCTTATTAATCACTCACCTCCAATTCCCCACCCCTACCTCCCCTCTGAAATTTGTCAGTCTGTTCCATGATTCTGTTTCTGGATCAATTTTTTTAATCAGTTCATTTTGTTCATTAGATTCCACATATGAGTAAGATAATGTGATACTTATTTTTCTCTGACTGGCTCATTTTGCTGATCATAATACTCTCCAGGTCTATCCATTCTGTTGCAAATAGTAAGAATTCTTTCTGTTTTACAGCTGCATACGATTTCACTGTGTACCATGGCTTTTTTACCTATCCATCTGCTGATGGACACTTTGGCTGTTTCCAAATCTTAGCTATTGTAAATTGCTATGAACATAGGGGTACATATATTCTTTCTGACTGATGTTCTAGAAGTGGGATCACTGGGGATTCCATTTTTAATTTTTTTGAGGAAACTCCATACTATTTTACCCAGTAGCTGCACCAGTCTACATTCACACCAACAGTGTATTAGGATTCTCTTTTCTCCACATCCTCACCAATACTTGTCTTTTGTTGATTTGTTGATAATAGTCATTCTGACAGATGGGAGGTGATACATCACTATATTTTTTAAATTCCAACTCTTGGACAATTGATAATTTTGAGCATTTTTTCATATGTCTCTTGGTCTTTTGTATTTCCACTTTGGAGAATTGTCTATTTAGGTCCTTTGCCCATTTTTAAATTGGATTATTTGTCTTCCATTTTTTAAGTTGTATGGGTTCCTTATATATTTTGAAAATTTACACCCTATTGGCTGTACCATTAGCAAATATGTCGTTTTGTTGATGGTTTCTTTTGCTGTGCAGACGCTTATTTTAATACAATCCCATTTGTTTATTTTCTTTTTAGTTTCCTTTACCCTAGACCAGTGATGGCGAACCAATGACAGGCGTGTCAGAGGTGACACGCGGACTCATTTTTTTTGGTTGATTTTTCTTTGTTAAATGGCATTTAAATATATAATATAAATATCAAAAATATAAGTCTTTGTTTTACTATGGTTGCAAATATCAAAAAATTTCTATATATGACACGGCACCAGAGTTAAGTCAGGGTTTTTCAAAATGCTGACACGCCGAGCTCAAAGGTTTGCCATCACTGCCCTAGACGGTGGTCGACAAACTGCGGCTCGCAAGCCACATGTGGCTCTTTGGCCCCTTAAGTGTGGCTCTTTCACAAAATACCATGTGCGGGTGCACACATACAGTACAATTGAAACTCCATGGCCCATGCGCAGAAGTCGATATTTTGTGGAAGAGCCACACTCAAGGGGCCAAAGAGTCGCATGTGGCTCGTGAGCCACAGTTTGCTGACCACTGCCCTAGGAGATGCATCAGTAAACATATTGCTTCCAGAGATGTTTGAGATTTTGCTGCCTATGGTTTCTTCTAAGATTTTTATGGTTTCATGACTTATATTTAAGTCTTTTATGCATGTGGAATTTATTATTGTTTATAGTGTTAAGTTGGTGGTCCAGTTTCATTTTTTTTTGCATGTACTTCTCAAATTATCCTAACACCATTTATTGAAGAGACTATCTTTATTCTATTGTATACGTTGCCTCCTTTGTCAAATATTAATTGAACATAATAGTTTGGGGTGATTTTTGAGTTCTCTGTTCTATTCCATTGATTGATATGCTTGTTCTTGTGCCAGTACTAGGCTTTTTTGAGTACCATAGTTTTTTTTTTAATATTTTTTATTGATTAAGATATTACATATGTGTACCCTCTACCCCCCCCCCCCCCGCTCATCCTCTCACCCCCCCCGTTGTCCGTGTCCATTGGTTAGGCCTATATGCTTGCATATAAGTCCTTTGGTTGATCTTTCCCCCTTGCCCCCATCCTCCCCTACCTTCCCTCCAAGGCCCGACAGTCCAATCAATGCCTCTCCGTCTCTGGATCAGTCCTTGTTCATCAGTTTATGTTGTTCATTATATTCCACAAATGAGTGAGATCCTGTGGTATTTATCCGCTCTCCAGTTCCATCCATGCTGTGGCAAATGGTAAGAGTTCCTTTTTCTTCTTCCTCTTCTTAAAGAATACCTTTCAGCATTTCATATAATGCTGGTTTGGTGGTGATGAACTCCTTTAGCTTTTTCTTATCCGTGAAGCTCTTTATCTGACCTTCCATTCTGAATGATAGCTTTGCTGGATAAAGTAATCTTGGTTGTAGCATCTTGCTATTCATCTCTTTGAATATTTCTTGCCACTCTCTTCTGGCCTGCATGGTTTCTGTTGAGAAATCAGCTGACAGTCGAATGGGTACTCCCTTGTAGGTAACTGACTGTCTTTCTCTTGCTGCTTTTAAGATTCTCTCTTTATCTTTTGCTCTTGGCATTTTAATTATGATGTGTCTTGGTGTGGTCCTCTTTGGATTCCTTTTGTTTGGGGTTCTCTGCGCTTCCTGGACTTGTAAGTCCATTTCTTTCACCAGGTAGGGGAAGTTTTCTGTCATTATTTATTCAAAAAGGTTTTCAATATCTTGCCCTATCTCTCCTTCTGGTACCCCTATAATTCTGATGTTGGTACGCTTGAAGTTGTCCCAGAGGTTCCTTACACTATCTTCATATTTTTTGAATCTCTTTTCTTTTTTCTTTTTCGGTTGGGTATTTTTTGTTTCTTTGTATTTCAAATCTTTGACTTGATTCTTGGGATCCTCTTGTCTGCTGTTGGATCTCTGTAAATTATTCTTTATTTCAGTCAGTGTATGCTTAATTTCTAGTTGGTCCTTTTTCATGTCCTCCATGGTCTCACTATACTCCTTGAGGGATTCATTAAATTTATCGGCGGTTTCCATAAAATTCTTGAAAAACCTTATAAACGTGGCCTTGAACTCTATATCCAGTCGTTTGCTTTCCTCCGTTTCTGCCATTTGTGACCTTTTTCTTTGTCTCCGCATTTTGGCTGCTTCCCTGTGTTGATAGAGTGGCCCTGCGCGCCAGGTGTCCTGTAGGGCCCAGTGGCTCAGCCTCCCCAGTTACCTGGGGTAGACACTCTTGGTGCACTCTTGGTGCCTTGGTTGTTGTAGGATCACTGGGAGGAATTGACCTCCAGGCCAATTGGCTGTGGGAATCAGCTGTGTCTGAAGTGGGAGAATGGTCCCCCTCTGACCACTGGGTACAGTGGCTCCTAGATCTAAGGAGGTGCTAATTCAGCCCCTGCCTGAGGCCACACAGCAGGAGCCACGAAGAGGCTCAGCTGTGAAGCAATGCAAGCCGCTGCGGGGCCTTGGGCCTTCTCTTGGAAGTTCCGGGTCTGCCTGGCTGGGCTGTAGTTAGGTACATTCACATGCAAAAGCCTCTGCCGCAGCCTGGGTGGGGCGGGGTCTCAGGGAGTCAAAGGGCGGTGAAAGCAGCTATGGTGATTCTCCGCGCCCGGAGCAGCGCGTCTCAGTGTCCCGGTAACGGCTGCAAGCACCTCTGAGGGAAAGCCGCCCTCAAGTTCGCCCGCTGCCGCCTGACAGACCAGCCTCTCCCCGTATGAGCCCTGGGTCCCCAGAGACCCGCTGGAACCGGAGTTCAGAGCAGTTGGGAGCTTGTGATTCAAAAAGACAGCCGCGTCCTCAGGCGCCACCCCCTTTCCGCGCGTGCGAGCCGCCGCCGTACCTCTGCACTTCACCTCTGCAGCTCCTCTGGCTCTCAGCGTGCCCCTCTTTTCTTCTAGTTGTAGAAATTACACTCAGCCAGCCTTCCTGTTGTTCTGGACGATGTTTGCTCTGACCCTTGCGGCATTCTTCAATTGTTGTGTGAGGCGACAATTTCCCGGTGTTTATCTATGCCGCCATCTTAGTTTCTCCGAGTACCATAGTTTTTTAGTATAATGTGATACCTGGTATATTTATTCCTCAAAAATTGTTCTTCTTTCTCAAGACTTATGAGGCTTTTGGGGGTCTTTTTGGTTTCATATAAATTTTTGCAATGTTTGTTCTAGATCTGTGGAATATGTTGTTGGTATTTTAATAGAGATTGCATTGAATCTACAGATTGCTTTGGGGAGTATGGACATTTTAATGATGTTGTTTCTACCAATCCATGTACATTCTTCCACTTGTTTATATCTTCCTTTATCCCTTTATCAACATACTATAAATTCCAAGTAAAGGTGCTTTATCTCCTTGGTTAAGTTTATTCCTAAGTATGGTAATTTTTTGTTGCAATGGTAAATGAGGCTGTTTTTATTGTTTCTCATTCTGAGAGATCAATATTTACTTATATAAAAAAAACTGGGTGTAACATCACCACCAACTGGAAGGAAGTCAGTCCTGCAGGTGTTGTCTTGGAAATGGTTGTACCTTCCCCCAGCTGTTTCCTAGAGGGAGAGCTTTCAGGCAGGAACCAACCCTCAGGGTGAGGTTTCAGGCAGGAACCCACCCTTGGAGTGGAGCATGGAAAAACTGAGTCCTGGGTTGCCTTGCCAAAGGCTGTGCCCTCCCGGAGCTGTTTCCTGTGAGGTCTGAGGGAAGAATCCACCCTCGGAGCGCCAGGAGAGCCCAGCAGCAGTTAATCCTAGGTTGTTGTGGTGGAGGCCACAGTGTGGTAGAACTCTGGGTCTGGCCCAACAGGGGGCATGGCCAGCCTTCAAACCAGACCCTGACAGTAGGGATGAGGCAGCCCCATTCCTCACAGAATCTGCTGTTGGATAGCTTGTGGTCAGTGGCCTGCAAGCCAGGAACCCCATTCACCTGCACCCCGGACCCTGACAGGAAAGAGCCAATCGACAGGTGGCCAGCTTGCTGTCAGGGGCCTGCCAGCTAGGAATCCTATTCACCTGCATATCTGTATAAAGTTTTAATACATTATATTAGAGGTCGTGGTGGTACTGTTTTACCCACAGCGTCTACACGAATTGCTGCAAATTTACTTCTCAGTGGAAGAACCTTTCATTCCCAATATAAATGACCAATTCCATTAAATGAAACTTCAATTTCTAGACTCGATATAAAGAGTGAAGTTGCTAAAATTATTAAAAAGGCCCAACTTCCCATTATTGATGAATGCACCATGGCATCTAGTCATGCTATAAACACCATAGAGAGATTACTAAGAGAAATTATGAGTCTGAATGTTGTATTTGGTGGGAAAGTTCTCCTTCTTGGAGGGGATTTTCAACAATGTCTCAGTATTGTACCATATGCTATGGGATCAGCCATAATAAAAACGAGTTTAAAGTACTGCAATGTTTGGGGATGTTTCAGAAAGTTGTCTCTTACAACAAATAGGAGATCAGAGGATTCTACTTATAGTGGATGGTTAGTAAAACCTGGAGATGGCAAACTTGATAGCAGTTTTCATTTAGAAATGGATATTATTAAAATCTCCTGTGAAATGATTTGTAATAGATCTATTATTGAAGCTACCTTTGAAAATACTATGTCTATAGATAATATTAAAAATATATATAAACATACAATTCTTTGTCCAAAAAATGAGCATGTTCAAAAATTAAATGAAGACATTTTGGATATACTCAATGGAGATTTTCACATATATTTCAGTGATGATTCCATTGATTCCACAGATGATGCTGAAAAGGAAAATTTTTCCTATCGAATTTCTTAATAGTATTACTCCTTCGGGAATGCCATGTCATAAATCAAAATTGAAAGTGGGTGCAATCATCATGCTATTGTGAAATATCAATAGTAAATGGGGTTTTTGTAATGGTACCAGATTTATTATCAAAAGACTAGAGGCCCGGTGCATAAAAATTTGTGCACTTGGGGGGTGGAGGAGGTCCCTCAGCCTGGCATGCGCCCATTTGCAGTCAAGGATCCCTTGGGGGATGTCCACCTGTTGACTTAGGCCCACTCCCCGGGGGATCAGGTCTAAGCTTGCAGTCAGACACCCTTCTGGCAGCCAGGGAGCCCTCGGGGGATGTCAGACTAAAGGCTTAGGCCCCCAAGGGATCGGGTCGAAACCGTTAGTTGGACATTCTTAGTGCTGTCACGGAGGTGGGAGAGGCTCCTGCCACCACCTCTGAGCTGGCCAGCCATGAGCCAGCTTCTGGCTGAGTGACACTCCCCATATGGAAGTGCACTGACCACCAGGGGGCAGCTCCTGCATTGAGCGTCTGCCCCCTGGTGGCCAGTGTGCATCATAGCAACCAGCCATTCTGCTGTTCAGTTAATTTGCATATTAGCCTTTTATTATTATATAGGATGTCCCTATTTCCCCCCTTTTGCCCCCTATACCCAGCTCTTGCCCCCCACTTCTCTCTGGCCATCAACATACTGTTGTCTGTGTCCAGGGGTTGTGCATATATTTTCTTTGGCTAATCCCTTCTTTAAATTCACTTCTTTAAATTTTTATTTTCAGATAAGTGCTTATAACTGCACTATTATATATTTTCTATTATATCACTTAGAATTAAGATATTTTTTAATTGAACCCTTGTAAATTTTAGCACAATTTAATAAATTATGCTAGAAGCAGTTAGGAGATTTTTCATGTAATGCAAATACATTTCAATTAATATTTTATTAATTTTTAATTTTTTAATATTTTAATTTGAAATAATCTCATACATGTAAAAAAACCTATAAAATACTACAGCATATTATATGTATCCTTCACCCAATTTCTTAGGTGTTAATAACTTAAACATAACCATTATGCAGCTAACAAAATTTGGAATATATTTTTCTTATAATCTCTTTAATGTTACTTAATCCATTTACTTTGTTTTTGTTAATCTTCATCCAAGGATATTTTTCCATTGAATTTTAGAGAGAGTGAAGGGAAAGGGAGAGACACATTGATTGGTTGCCTCCTGCACGTGCTCTGATAGGGACTGGGGATCAAGCCAGCAACTGAGGAACATGCTCTTGACTGGAATCGAACCTGGGACCCTTCAGTCCAAGGGCTAATGCTCTATCCACTGAGCAAAACAGGCTGCAGCTTAATTCATTTACTTTTAATCTATATATGTCTTTATATTTAAAGTGGGTTTTGTTTTTGATTCACCTTCATAATGTCTTTTAATTGGTGCATTTATGCCATTGACTTTCAGAGTGCTTACTGATACAGTTACTGCCATATCTGGTGGCTCCTGGGGCTTGCGGGGCCAGCGTGCCTGCGGCCTGGGACCGAATCCGGTCCCAAGCGGCAGGCAAGCGGCTTCTGGGGTCGCCCACAGAGGCCTTGATGGCAGCTCGTGCTGCCGGCTCACGCTGTCCCACCTTGCCTGAAGTATGCAAATTAGTCGCCATCTTTTGTTGGCAGTAAATTTGCATATCTTGCTGATTAGCCAATGGGAGGCGTAGTGAAGGTACAGTCAATTACCATGTTTGGCTATTATTAGATAGGATTATGACCTAACATTATCGAAGCTGAAGTATTAACAGGATCTGCAGAGGGAGAAGTTGTTCTGATTCCAAGAATTAATTTGTCCCCATCTGACACTGGCCTCCCATTTAATTGATTTGATGATGGTTTCTCGTGATGCCAGCATTTGTGATAATTATTAATAAATCACAAGGACAAACTCTAGACAGAGTAGGCATATTCCTACCTGAACCCGTTTTTGCACATGGTCAGTTATATGTTGCTTTCTCTTGAGTTTGAAGAGCATGTGACATTACAGTTAAAGTTCTAAATACTTCATAACAAGGGAAATTAGTTGAGCACTCTGAAAGTGTTTTCACTCTTAATGTGGTGTACAGGGAAATATTAGAATAAGTTTAATCACTTTATCAAGCATTGTTTGCATCAGTGTTGTTTTTATATCATATTTTTGTTGTTTTTATATCATGTTTTTCTTGTTTTTATATCATGCCTCTGTTGTTATTTCCTTTTGTTACTATTTATTTATTAATAAATTTATGTATTATTTTCATATACATTTTACTAATTTCCTTTCATCTCTCACACTTCTATTATAGAGAAAGGGCAAATAGCAATGTTAAAATATCTCTGCTAATCAACTCCATTTTTTAAAAAATATATTTTATTGATTTTTTACAGAGAGGAAGGGAGCGGGGTAGAGAGTTAGAAACATCCATGAGAGAGAAACATCGACCAGCTGCCTCCTGCACGCCCCCTACTGGGGATGTGCCTGCAACCAAGGTACATGCCCTTGACCGGAATCGAATCCTGGATCCTTGAGTTCGCAGGACGATGCTCTATCCACTGAGCCAAACCGGTTAAGGCAATTAATTCCCTTTTAATGTGCATGAATTTTGTGCACCAGGCTACTAGTTGATATATAAAAATGTTGAATTTTGTATATTGCTACAATGCTAAATTAATTTATTAAATCTAGTAGATTTTTGGTTCTGTAGGGTTTTCTATGTGGAATATTTTGTCATCTGCAACTAATGAGAGTTTTGAATCATTGTTTCCAATTATCCTCTTCCTCTGAGTTAAAGCTGACTGCTCTGAGACTGTTTGCAATGGTAGCAGAGGCTGTCTAGTTAGGCGAGCCTGGTTAGCCTGTGCCTGAAGGTACTGCGGGATCTAACTGTGCCTCAGTCACTCACACACACACACCACACATAACCTCATAGTCCTCTTTTGCTCCCTCATTCATGCTGTCTCCCTCACTGTCACCTTCTTCCTGCCTCTGTAGTTGGGTCTGGAGTGTTATTTACCTATTCGTGAATGGAGTATCCTCTCCTGATGTCTGGTTATGTGGCTTGCTCTCTAGCACATTGGCCAAACAGGATAAAATTCACCTTGACAAAATGACACAAAGGGAACAAAACAAGAATGTGCTCACCACACTGATAGCCGCAATATAAGTGACCACCAGAGAAAAGAGAATTAGGAGAGAGAAAAGAGAGCACAAATGATATTGAAGAGAGAGAAAATGGTATGAGAGAAAAAGAAAAGAAAAAAAGGAAGAAAAAGAAATACATATATATATATTTACACATACACACATATATGGAAAAAACACCAGAGAACAAACAGGTAAACCAAAACATACAAATACCAAATTCCCAGTAAAGAGGGTGGGGGCAGACTCTTATATACAGTAAGTAAGGTTAAGAATTGGACGAATTTGGGGAGGACCTCAGTTCAGTATAGAGGAAGTAGAAAGAGTATGAATAGATAAGATGAAAGAGAAAGAGATGAAAATAATAATAATAATAACAATATTTTAAAAATTGAGTAAAAAATAGGATAAAAATAAAATAAATTAGAATGATGGAAAAATAATGCAAAAAGAAAAGGAAAATAAAGAAAAAAAGTAAAAAAGAGATAATAAAATAAAAATAAAAATGATAAAGTGTACTGTCTTTGATTTGGCTGGTTTAAGATCCCACTCTTCTGTACTGTCTGTGGCTTCTCAGTTTCCTGTTGCTGGGACTGAAGGCCTCTCTTTAGGCCAGTACCTGTGGACTCTCAAGGACTATTCAGATTTTTAAAAAAATCTTCATTGTTCAGATTACTACAGATGTTCCTCTTCTCCCCCCATAGCTCCCCTCCACCCAGTTCCCACCCCACTCCAGGCCTTCCCCCACCCCCAATAACCTCTTCCATAGGTGTAAGCTCTTTGTCCAAACTCTTCCCACACCCCCCACAGCACTTTCCCCCTGAGAATTGTCAGTCTGCTCCCTTTCCATGACCATGATTCTATTACATTCACCAGTCTGTTCTGTTCATCAGGTTTTTTATTCATTTGATTTTTAGGTTCACTTGTTGATAGATATGTATTTATTGTCACTTTGTTGTTCACAATTTTTTATCTTTACCTTTTTCTTTTTCTTCCTCTTCTTAGAGAATACCCTTAAGCATTTCATATCATACTGGTTTGGTGGTGATGAACTCCTTTAGCTTTTTCTTGTCTGTGAAGCTCTTTATCTGACCTTCAATTCTAAATGATAGCTTTGCTAGGTAGAGTAATCTTGGTTGTACGTCTTTGCTATTCATCACTTTGTTTATTTCCTGCCACTCCCTTCTGACCTGCATAGTTTCTGTTGAGAAATATGGGTACTCCCTGGTAGGTAACTAACTGTTCTTCTCTTGCTGCTTTTAATATTATCTTTGTCTTTTGTCCTTGGCATTTTATTATGATGTGTCTTGGTGTTGTCCTCTTTGGATTCCTCTTGTTTGGGGTTCTCTGCACTTCCTAGACTTGTAAGTCTATTTCTTTCACCAGGTCGGGGAAGTTTACTGTCATTATTTCTTCAAATAGGTTTTCAATATCTTGCTCTCTCTTTCCTTCTGGCACCCCCATAATTCGGATGTTGGTATGCTTGAAATTGTCCCAGAGACTCCTTACACTATCTTAGTATTTTTGGATTTCTTTTTTCTTTTTGATTTTCTAGTTGGGTGTTTTTTGCTTCTTTGTATTTCAAATCTTTGACTTGATTCTTGCGATCCTCTAGTCTGCTGTTAAATCTCTGTATATTATTCTTTATTTCAGTCAGTGTATGCTTAATTTCTGATTGGTCCTTTTTCATATCCTTGAGGGTCTCACTAAATTTCTCGTTGGTTTCTAGAAGATTCTTGAGTAACATTATAACCATGGTTTTGAACTCTATATCCAGTATTTTGCTTTTATCCATTTCTTTCATTTGTAACTTGTTTCTTTGTCTCCACATTTTGGCTGCTTCCATGTGTTTGTTTTTATGTATTGGGCAGCTGCTAAGTCTCCTTGAGTTGATAGTGTGGCCTTGTGTGGTAGGTGTCCTATAGGGCCCAGTGGCTCAGCCTCCCCAGTCACCTGAGGTGGATTCTCTTGGTGCACCCCTTTGAGGGCTGTGTGCACAGTCTTGTTGTAGTTAACCCTTGATTGCTGTTGGTATCACTGGGAGGAATTGCCCTCCAGGCCAATTGGCTCTGATGACCAGCTGTATCCACACTGGAAGACCTGTTGCACAGGAGACACCTTATGGGGCAGGATTTGCTTCAGCGGGGCTTTGGTGTTCACTGAATCTGCCCTTTGAGTGTGTCTCTTATGGATGTGAAGAGTTGTAATCTGGTATGGTCTCACTCTGACCACTGAGTACATTGGCTCTTGTATCTCCAAGGAGGTGCAAGGTCAGTCATTGTCTGGGGCCACCCAGCAGGAGCTACAGAGAGATCTGCAGATTCCTCCTCTTTGTGCCCAGCTGTGAAGCAAGGCAGGCTGCTGCTGCCTGGCCTTGGGCCTTTTTTTGGAAGCTCTGGGACTCTCTGACCCAGCTGCAGTTTGACAGGTTTTAGGCAGAGAAAGGACAGGCCATTCATATGCAAAAGCCGATGCACACAGCTTGTGTGGGGTTGTAAATTGGGTGGGGTGGGGTCTCTGGGAATCACCAGAGTGGAACAAACAGCAATGGCTGCCAGTCAGCCCTGCACTAGAGAGGTCCCCGGGTCTCTGCGTCCCACACCTCCGTGCAGGAACAATGATCGCTGTGAGCACCTCTGAGAGAAAGCCACCTTCGCGTTCCTGTCCCAATGCCAGACAGTCCAGTTTCTCCCCATATGGGTCTGGGTCTCCCAGAGTCTCGCCCGCAACTGGAGTTCAGAACAAGTGGGATCTTGTATATTCCTCCCGGTTTAAAGAGCAGCACATCCAGATGCCAGCACTTTCCACGCCTCCGCATCTCTTACCAGTCTCAGTGCGCTTTCTTCACCTCTCTAGTTGTGGAACTTCAACTCTGCCAGCTCTCCCGCAGTTCTGGGTGGTCGTTGTTCTGCCTTTTAGTTGTAATTTTGAAGTGGTTGTGAGAGGCAGAAAGTATAGTGTTTATCTATGCTGCCATCTTGGTTATCTTCCAGGTTTTTTTTTCCTTTGTACCACTCAGGGCATTGTCTGGGTGTGGCTGTATTGGTTGCTTGGAGACTGCAGAGCCGGGGGGGGGGGGGGGGGGCGGGGAGGGGGGGGGACTATCTCTTCAGGAGAAAATGGCTACCTAGGTCCTGTGTGTCAGGTATGAGTCAGCACCAGACTCTCAGCCACCTCTCTCGAGCCCTCTCCTCACCCCAGCCTCTCTCGAGACTCCACAAGTACGCATCTCCTCCTGCACCTCAGCCACAGGTGTGAGGGTGCATATCCATAAGGTGCTATGAACTAGGTTCAGTGAAAAAACACAAAGACCACAAACAGAGGAAAGATCTGAACCTCTGTGAGCCCCTCTCCTCCCGGCACTCCGCAGTCTGGGCAGCCGTCCTGAATGCCCCCTCTGGGGTCAGTCTGTCATGACTGTGGACCCAGATCTAGAATCCCTTGCCACCAGCTGTCCTGTGGACCTCCTTTCTACAGTCAGATGTTGTGCCTGACACAAAGGACATGACCTTCATGCTATGTGGTTTCCCTCTGACCCTCTGGGCTTGGAGGTCTTGCAGTTCTCCCCAGCCCAGATGCCTGATTTTACCATTCTCCAGGTGTTCTCTACTCTTCCCAGCTGTGAATTGTCTCAGTAGTTATGTCTACTTCTCCAATTCGGGGTGGATGTTGTTCGATTTAGTTGCTCATTCTATCTGCTCTGGGACAAGCCTCGGGATGTCCTTTCCTTCCGTCACCACTTTGTCTCTCTCTTTGTTTCTGGAAGAGCCTTACTAGAGGCTCTTTAATCTTGTTTTATCTTTTCAAAGAACCATCTCTTGGTTTTTATCTTTTGCGTTGTTCTTTAATCTCTATGTCATTTATTTCTGCTCTCATCTTTATTGTTTCCTTCCTTCTACTTACTCTGGGCTTTTTCATTATTTCTTTATAATTCTTCAAATTGTAGGGCTTGATACCTTCTTAAAAGGTTTTTCTTTTTGTTTGCTTTTTAGTTAGGCCTATAATACTATGAACTTCCCTTTGGGGGCTGATTTCACTGTGTCCCATAGACTTTGAGTGTTCATTTCCATTTGTTTCCAAAATGTTTTTTTTTTATTTCTTCTTTGATATTTTTGGTAACTCATTCATTGTTTAATAATATGTTATTTAGCTTCCATGTGTTGAGTGTTTTTAATTTTTTTATTTTAGATGATTTTATGCTATTGTGATCTGAGAAGATGCTTGGTACTATTTCAATATTCTTGAACTTGTAGAACTTAGTTTGTGTCCTAACATGTGGTTTATCTTTGAAAATATCCCATGTTCACTTGAGAACAATGTGTATTCTGTAGCTTTGGAGTGAAATATTCTGAAAATACAAATTAATTCCATCTGATCTAGCATGTCATTTATGATCAATTTTTCATTATTGATTTATTTGTCCCTAGAAGATCTATCCAGTGATGTCAGCAGGGTATTAAAGTCCCCTACTATGATTGTATTTATTTCAATCTCTCCCTTAAAATACTACATACTTAAAAAAAACATATTTGGATGCCCCTGTATTTGGTGCATACATATTTACCCATGTTATATACTCTTATTGGATTGATACTTTTAGTATTATGATTTGGCCCTCATTGTCTCTTGTTATGGCCTTTACTGTGAAAAATAATTTGTCAAATACAAGTATTGGAACCCCATCTCTTTTTATTTTTCATTTCCATTTGCCTGGGAAAAAAATTGTTTTCATCCCTTCACTTTCAGTCTGTGTGAGTCTTTTGTTCTTAGGTGGGTCTCCTGTAGACAGCATATTTATGGGTCATGTTTTGTTATCCATTTAGCTACACTATGTCTTTTGATTGGAGCACTTAATTCATTTACATTTAAGATTATTATTGAAAGGTACTTATTTCTTTCCATTCTTATTCCTTATACCTATGTTTTTCTCTTTCTATTTCTTCTTACAACAGGCCTTTTAGAATTTCTTGAAGTGCTGGTTTTGTGGTAATAAACTCTTGCAAAGCTGTTTAATTTGAACATCAATTTGTAATGATAATCTTGCTGGATAGAGTAGTCTTGGGTTCAGTTCCTTGGTTTTTATTACTTTGTATGCTTCATGCCATTCCCTTCCGGCCTTAAGTTTTTCTATTGAGAAGTCAACTGAAAGTTTAATAGGAGCTCCCTTGTAAATAAGTTTATGTCTCTCTCTTGTAGCCTTTAAAATTATTATTTTTGTCTTTAATATTTGCCATTTTAATTATGGTGGGTGTAGGTTTGGGTCTTTTGAAGTTCATCTTGATTGGATCTCTCTGTGTTTCCTAAACTTGGGTGACTTTTTTCTTCACCCAGTTAGGGAAATTTTCTGGCATTATTTATTCAAGCAGTTTCTCTACTCCTTTCTCAGATTCTTCTCCTTCTGGCACCCCTATAATAGAAATGTTAAATTTCATGTTGTCACAAAACTATCTCAGACTCTCCTTCTGCTTTTTTATTTAGCTTTTCCATTTACTGCTCTGACTGGGTGTTGTTGTTGGTTTTTTACCTTATCTTCTAATTTGCTGTTTTGATCCTCAGCTTTTTCTAATCTACTGTTGAATCCTTCCAGGGTGTTCTTTATTTCAGTTATGTAATTCCTCATTTCCAATTGATTCTTATTTATTGTTTTAAGTTCTCTTTTCATGTTGGTATAGTTCTCGTTAAATTCCTTATACTTCTCATTAAGTTGCTTGTAGTACTTACTCCCTGATTGTTTGAGCACACTTATTACCATTACTCTAAATTCTTTATCTGATAAATTGTTTGCCTCCATTTCATATAGTTCCTTTTTCTGGCTATTCCTCCTTTTGCTTCATATAAGGGTTGTTTTGCTGTCTCTCCCTTTTTGCTGTGTATTAGATCAAACTTCTATGCCTTCTAGGATTTGTGGGGTGGTCTTATGTAGTAGGTGTTTTGTAGGACCCAGTGATACAGTCTTTTAGATTTCCTGAGCTGGGTGCCCTAGGGAAGCGCCTTAATTGAGTTATTTGCATTCTCCTGTTGTAGTTAGCTCTTGAATGTTATTGTCCCATTTGTGGATGGAGTCTCCTTTCAGGCTAAGTGCCTCATGCCCAAACTTGTTATGTGAGCTGTTGTGGAGGAGCTGACCAAAGAGAACAAAATACAACACAACAAAACACCACACAAAATAATAATAATAATAATAATTTTTAAAACACAGACACAAGACCCCTATAGCACTGATGAAAGCAACCACCAGTGATGAGAGAATTAGGAAAGAGAAAAGACAGCAAGAATGATAGAAAAAAAGAGAGAGAAAACCAAGATGGTGGCGTAGAGAGTGGACCTGTGTGTGCTGCTCTCACAGCATCATTGAAACTACCAACTATGAGGCAAACAACCACCACTCAGAACCATAGGGAAGTTGGCCCAGTGGGAGATCTACAACTGGAAGAAAAGAAAGAAGCGCAGTGAGACTGAGTGGGAGCTACAGAGGCGCCAAAAACAGAGGTACACAGTCACATGCCAGGCGGGCTGCAACTGGATTCGCGGGTTTTTTTTTCAATTGGAAGCGGTTACGAACCCTCGAATCCTCTGGGCTTGCTCGTGGCGGGTCTCTGAGGCCCCAGATCCCACGGGGAGAGGCGGCCATGGCCTTGCAGTGGTCAGAAAGCGAGGGAAGCTCTTGTAGTAGAGCTTGGGAAGTATGTCTCAGCGCTGTGGCTGTTGCAATGGTGTGAGCACACTCCACCATGACATGCTTCCTCGGCACACCAGGAAGTAGCAATGCCCGCCTGAACTAACTCCTAGAGCCACATGCATAGTACCCCAGCCTTTCAGCCATTGGTTGCCTATAGCAATGTGTCTCCCTCTGATTGGTCGCCTATAGCAACATGTCTCCCTCTGATTGGTCGCCCATAGCAACGTGTCTCCCTCTGATTGGTCCCCTCATGCTATATATACCCCTGTAGCTCCTCAATTAAACGGATCTGCATCAATGAACCTGGTCCCCGGGGTCATGCATGCAGACGCCCTAGTGCGTTGGGGCCCGTCGTCCTCACCCCCGAGGGATCCCCTGCTTCAAGCTCAGATGCACAGCTGCTCACCTGCACTGAGGGACATGAAGTCCTGGTGTCCTGGGGAGGCGAGGGGCACGGAGATGCCACCATTGCTATTTCCTCTGCGCTGGAGACTCCCTGAGACCCTGCCCTACTCAATTTACATCCCCATTCAAGCTGTGCCAGAGGCACAAGAGGAAATGTCTGCTTTTACAAACTCTCAAATCCACTGAGCTAGTTTGGGCGGGTCTTTGAGGCCCCAGGCCCCATGGGGAGAGACGGCAAGGCCTTCCAGTGGTTAGAAAGCGAGGGAGGCTCTGGCGCACGGCTGCTCGCTGGCACTGGGGGACACAAAGTCCAGGTGTCCTGGATAGGCGAGGGGCCACTGAGACTCCGCCCCAGCGACTCCCTGAGACCCCACCCTACTCAATTACATTCCCATCTGGGCTGTGCTGGAGACACAAGAGGAAACGCCTGTGCTTTTGCAAACTCTCAAATCCACTGAGCTGGTTTAGGCGGGATCATGAGGCACCAGACCCTACAGGAGAGGCAGTATGGCCTTGCAGCCGTCAGAAAGCAAGGGAGGCTCTGTCTCACAGCTGCTGGCCGGCACTGGGAGACGTGAAGCCCTGGTGTCCCGGAGAGGCGAGGGGCTGCGGAGACGCAGCCAGTGCTATTTGCTCTGCCATGGTGACTCCCTGAGACCCAGCCCTAATCAATTTACATCCCCCTCCAAGCTGTGCCAGGTGCACAAAAAGACCCACCTGCGCTTTTGCAGCCTAACCCAACAAATTGCAGACTTCAGCTGCCCGCAGCCATGGGAGACACACTCAAGAAGCAGACCCAGGAGAACCAAGATGTCCGCGTAAGAGACCTGTGCATGCTGCCTCACACAACAACATTGAAACTACCAACTATAGGACAAACAGCGATCATATGGAACCATGGGAAAGTTGGCCCAGTGGAAGCTCTACAACTGGAAGGAAAGAAAGAAGAGCATTGAGACTGAGTAGGATGTGCAGAGACACCAAGTACAGAGCCCAACCCAACAAACTGCAGATTTCAACTCCTCATATAGAAAGAAGAGCATTGAGACTGAGTAAGATGTGCAGAGGTGCCAATACAGAGCCCAACCCAACAAACTGCAGATTTCAACTCCTCACATAGAAAGAAGAGCATTGAGACTGAGTAGGATGTGTAGAGACACCAAGTACAGAGCCCAACCCAGCAGGCTGCAGATTTCAGCTCCTCACATCCGGGTGGGATGCAATCGGGGGGCAGAGTCAGGTTCGGGGCCAGCCGGGGCTGGGCCCGGCTGGGCTGCGTTGTGAAACTGCTGTACCAGCAGGCACACAAACATGCCCACTGGTTCCAGTCTCTCATGGGGCACTGGGGGACGGCAGATGGGCAGTCTGTGCACTTGGAGGAGGGCGTGGTCCGAGCAGGAGTGCTAGATGTTCAGCCACCAGGAACGACTGGAGATTTTGTCTGGCGGGGAGCCACCCAGCAGGGGACAGAGGGCCAAATTTCGTGTTTCCCTGGTGAGGCTGGGACGGCCATGGTGAGGACGATACGGCCCCGGTGAGATCAGGACGGCCCTAGTGAGGTTGGGACGGCCCCATTGAGGTCGACACGGCCCCAGAGAGGCCAGGAAGGCCCCAGTGAGGTCGGGATGCCCCCAGAGAGATCGAGACAGCACTGGTGAGGTCAAGACTGCCCTGGTGAGGTTGGGACGGCCCCAGTGAGGTTGAAACTGCCCCAGTGAGGTCGGGATGGCCCGGGTAAGTTGAAACGGCCCCGGTGAGGTTGGGATGGCCCCGGCGAGGTCGGGACGGCCCCGGTGAGGTCAGGACGGCCCTGGTGAGGTTGAAATGGCCCCAGTGAGGTCGGGATGGCCCCAGTGAGGTTGAAGCGGCCCCAGTGAGGTCAAGACGGCCCCGGTAAGGTTGAATTGACCCCGGTGAGGTCGGCATGGCCCTGGTGAGGTTGAAGCGGCCCCAGTGAGGTTGAAACAGCCCCGGTGAGGTAGGAACGGCCCCAGTGAGGTTGAAATAGCCCCAGTGAGGCTGAGACGGCCCCAGTGAGGTTGGGACTGCTCCAGTGAGGTTGGGACAGATAATGGGGACCAGTATAGACTGATGAATAGGGGTAAATGCAGAGGCAGAGCAACATTGAACAGACTGTCAAACTACAGTGGGAAGCCTGGGGAGGGTTTGGGGGGGATTAAGAGATTAACCAAAGGACTTATATGCATGCATATAAGATTAACCAATGGACACAAGACACGGGGCGGGGGGGAAGGGGGTGAGGGAATGTCAAGGGGGGAAAAAGGAGACATATGTAATACTCTTTGTAATACTTTAAGAAATAAAAATTATGAAAAAAATAAAATAAAATAAAGTGTAAAAAAAAAAGAAAAAAAGAGAGAAAAAAGTACAAGGAGAAAACAAAACAAACAAATAAACAAACAAAATCATAAACAAAAAACAACAAAAATGGGGTAGGAATATGTAGATGCATAGATTAAATAAATAAAATAAGAATGAAGAATTAAGGGGATTGGGGAAGGAAAATAAAAGAGGAAGAAAGTAAAAAAAAATTGAAAAGAGAATAGAAGAGAAAGTAGATAAACCTAAATTAAGAAAAGGTAAAGAGATGACAAATTTGGAAAAGAAGAAAAGAGCAAGAAAGGAGAAAAAAAATTGAGTACTGGAAAAAAGAAAAAAATACACAGAAAATTGAAGGGGAAAATTAAATGTATGAATGAAACAACAGAGACTATAATAATAAAAATCACTAAAATGGATAGTAAAAATGATACATTAAAAAGGCAAGAAAATAGAAGAAAACAAAAATGCCCCCCCCCCAAAAAAAAAGGAAAGAAAAAAAAAGGGAAGTGGTGTTCATTTCAGCAGATTTAGGTCCCCATGGGAGATCCCTTTGGATCCTATCTTTCTGTTCTGGATGCCAATTATGAGCTTTCTCTTAGATGCTTAGGTGCTAACCACTGTCATGAACTGTCCTTTGGCTTTCAGCAACCTTTTTTTAATTTAAATATATTTTTATTGATTTTAGAGAGGAAGGGAAGGGAAGAGAGAGATAAAACATCAATAATGAAAGAGAATCATTGATCTGCTGCCTCCTGCACACCCCAATCTGGGGTTCAAGCTTATAACCCAGGCATATGCCCTGACTGGAATCGAACTGTGACCTCCTGGTTCATAGGTCGATGCTCAACCACTGAGCCACACCAGCTGGGCTTCAGCAACCTTCTTGATGCTCTAAGCAATCCACTGATACACCCTTTGTGTCTGTCTCCACAGGGCTTGGTTCCAAGCAGGAGAGGGTAATATGCACTCTAAAGCAGGATTGTTAGAAACATGGGCCCAGGACTGTGTTAGCAAACTTCCCCTGGTTCCCTAGGCTTTGTTTCTGCCCACCTTTGCCTGCTAGCAACCTGTCTATCTCAAAAGTCTATTTCTGAAAGGGCTTTAGGCAGGGGAGGTGCTGTTTAGTTTAAAGGGAATGTGGTGGGTGTATTTTCCTGTTCTATAGCTACTCCTCTGTGAGTGACCCAAAATATTACTCTGCTCTTGGCTGGACAACGGTTCTTGTATGGAGACCAGTGGGGTCAGCTGGAAACTTTAATCAGCTCTCCTATGAAGGGAAAGTACCGCTCTGGTTCCCAGGATAGTGGGGTGGATAGCTCCTCACCCATTCTACTCACTGATGCTCCTGAGACTATTGAAACCTGTAGGCTTGGCTTCTGCTTTTCATCCTCTGAAAAGGTCAACACACAGGGTATGGCATGCAGGGCTCCTGAGGGTGGTACAGGCTGTATCAGGTTTGTTTGTTTGTTTTCCTGCCCTGAGGCTACTGAGAGTGGCTATCTCCTCTCAGGACAAAATGGCTATTTCAGTTTGCGGGCCTACAACCACATACTCCTGGCTGTTTGCCTTTCACTCAAACCTCTCCTTAGGCACTCTGAGTCCACATCTCCCTCCTTGCACCAAAGGCTCAGGTGAGAAGCTTCAAAGGAAAACTCCTGTGCTCTGTGTTTAAAACAAAACAAAACAAAACAAAACAGAAACTGTGGCTTTTTCTTTGACCAGCTCCAGTCTACTGGCTCCACATTCTGCTGTGGCCAGCAACCCTGCCACATTTCATGACTGGATATTACATGGGCCCCTGGTCTTGCCTCTGGTGCTTCAGGCTGCGAAGCCCAGCCTGGGTTCTGGGCCTCTATCTTCTGAGGGAACTGACCCAACCATAGCTAGGAGCTCCCTCCTCACTTGGCCTGCTGTCCTGTCCTGCTGTTCCTGGAAGCTGGGTCAGCTCTTCTCATGACCTCACTCTTTCTAACAGTCTCCAGGTGTTTTCTGTACTTCTTTGATATAAAACCTCAGTTGGTAATTCCAGGTGAATATTATCCAATTTAGTTATATTTCCAGTCTGGTCCTGGGAGGAGGTGCATGACAAGTCTGACTATTTGGCCGCCATTTTTCCCCCCTGTTTTGTTTGTTTGACTGTACTTGCTTTTTGTTTTTTAACCAAGGAACAACTAAGTTCCACTAAGCTAAACTGACTTACAGAGATCAAAGGAGCTAAAAGTGATAAAAAAAAATAGAATCTAAGAGTAAAAACTTGTTCTGACCTTTTACTGGATGATGCTTCAATCAACTCTACTTCTCTGTTATTTATTGAGAGGTTGGGTAACACTAGACATGAGGCAACATTTGCAGGATATAAAACTGGGTTTGATTTTCTAATGTTTAACCTGTGATACTTCTTCCATATTAGTGTCTTCCTTATTTGATGTCTTCCTATGTGAAACAACAAGGGTTTCATAAGTGAGGGGAAAAAAAATAAAACAAATGTTTAGAGAAAGTTCTATTGACTTGGTCAAGAGAAATTTTTTGATAACTTATTAATTTTATATTCAGATATGACCTATAGATATGTTTTCAAACCTGAAAACCTGTTACTATACTTACAAATGGGAAAATATGACATAATTTATATTAATTTATAATTAAAATAGGGAAGAAAATAGTAGAATCTATAAATGTACTTTCAAACAGAGTGAAAAAATATAGAACCAGCAGTATGAGCCACGTTCACTAAGAGAGTTAAATTTAGATTCTGATTCTTTAGAACTTGGCAAATGGGCTTGGCCAGTGAATGTATGTCAAAAAGCCTTCTAATATGAGAGCATAGAGAGAGCTTCATAGTCATACAAGTAGCCCGGTGCATGAAATTCGTGCACATTAAAAGGGAATTAATTGCCCTAACCTGTTTGGCTCAGTGGATAGAGCATAGGTCTGTGAACTCAAGGATCCAGGGTTTGATTCCTGTCAAGGTCATGTACCTTGGTTGTGGGCACATCCCCAATGGTGAGTATGCAGGAGGCAGCTGATCAATGTTTCTCTCTGGTCGATGTTTCTAACTCTCTATCCCTCTCCCTTCCTCTCTGTAAAAAATCAATAAAATATATTTTTTAAAAAAGGGAATTAATTAGTGGAGATATATTAATATTGCTATTTGCCCTTCCTCTATAATAGAAGTGTGAAAGATGAAAGGAAATTAGTAAAATGTATATAAAAATAATATATAAATTTATTAATAAAATTACAGTAACAAAAGGATATAACAGATATGATAAAAAACATGATATAAAAACAACAAAAACATGATATGAAAACAACAAAAACATGATATAAAAACAACAGTGATGCAAACAATGACTGATAAAGTGATTACACTTATTTTAATATCTCCATGTATACCGCATTAAGAGTGAAAACACTTTCAGAGTGCTTGACTAATTTCCCTTG
The DNA here is from genome assembly GCF_963259705.1 of Myotis daubentonii. Taxonomy (NCBI): domain Eukaryota; kingdom Metazoa; phylum Chordata; class Mammalia; order Chiroptera; family Vespertilionidae; genus Myotis; species Myotis daubentonii. The sequence goes on from NC_081840.1 coordinate 106,375,133, forward strand.
TGATGAAGGACTTAGAACTTTAACTGTAACATCACATGCTCTTAAAACTCGAGAGAAAACAACATATAACTGACCATGTGCAAAAATGGGTTCAGGTAGGAAAATGCCTACTTTGTTTAGAGTTTGTCCTTGTGATTTACTAATAGTCATCACAAATGCTGGCATCACAGGAAACCATCATCGAATCAATTTAAATGGGAGGCCGGTGTCAGATGGGGACAAATTAATTCCTGTAATCAGAACAACCTCTCCCTCTGCAGATCCTGTTAATACTTCAGCTTCGATCATGTTAGGTCGTAATCTTTTGATAATAAATCTGGTACCATTACAAAGACCCCGTTTACTATTGAGATTTCTCAATAGCATGATGATTGCACCCACTTTCAATTTTAATTTACGACAGGGCATTCGTGAAGGAGTAATACTATTGAGAAATTTATGGGAAAATTTTCCTTTTCAGCATCATCTGTGGAATCAATGGAATCATTACTCAAATATGTGTGAAAATCTCCATTGAGTATATCCAAATTTTCTTCATTTAATTTTTGAACATGCTCATTTTTTGGACAAAGAATTGCACATTCAGATATATGTTTAATATTATCTATAGCAGTGGTTCTCAACCTTGGCTGCACTTTAGAATCACCTGGGAATTTTTTTAAAATCCTGATTCCTGGGCCTCATCCTCCAGAAATTGTTTCTTTGTTATGGGTTGGGGCCCCAACATTAATAACAAAGAAACAGAATATCCAGAGGATGATGCCCAGAAATCAGGATTTTACAAAGATTCCCAGGTGATTCTAATGTGCAGCCAAGATTGAGAACCGCTGATCTATAGATATAGGATTTCCAAAGTTAGCTTCAATAATATATACATTACAAATCATTTCACTTTCATGCTCTGCTCTGAGGGCGGGTTCCTGCCTGAAACCTCGCCCTGAGTGTGGGTTCCTGCCTGAACCTCGCCCTCCAGGAAACAGCTGGGGGAGGGCGCAGCCTTTTCCAAGACGACCGCTGCAGGACTAACTTCCTTCCGGTTGGACACGCTTCTGGCCATGATGTTAGACCCAGGGTTTTTATGTAAGTAGATTATTCCTACAAATATTTTTTAAGGAAAATGCATATAAACAGTCAATGATAACAAAAGCAATAAAAAAGCAAGGTGACTGAAAACAGGATTAACACAAACAAGAGGCTAAAGATGTAAATCTATAAATATTTAAATATTGGAAGAATCAGACACAAACTATGAAACAGACACGGTCATTATATTTTAAAAATTAAATGCAAATAAAAAACACTTGCCAGAAATACAAGCATAAAATAGTTAAATAATTTTTTAAAATATATTTTATTGATTTTTTACAGAGAAGAAGGGAGGGGGATAGAGAGTTAGAAACATCAATGAGAGCGAAACATCGATCAGCTGCCTCCTGCACACTCCCTACTAGGGATGTGTCCACAACCAAGGTACATGCCCTTGACCAGAATTAAACCTGGGACCCTTGAGTCTGCAGGCTGACACTCTATCCACTGAGCCAAACCGGTTAAGACGTTAAATAAATTTTTAAAAATCATCAAACATACTTTTAAATATTCAAAACAGAGTAACTGAAATTTACAACTCAGTAGACAAAATTAATTAGCTACTTGACAGAGCTATAGAAAGAGTTTGTAAATAATATAGATGCAAAGAAATTAGCCAGAATGTCATATGGAGACACATAGAAGGGGTTGGATAGAAAAAAAATAAAAAGAAAAGAGAGAGCAAGTGAGATTGAGAAAATAAGATTAGTAGATCTAATATAAAATAAACTGAAATTCAATAAGAAAAAAATAAGAAGGAATGGTTAGTGGTAATAATGGTGAAGAATTTTCCAGGGGTGATGAAAAATGAATCTCCACATTCAAGAAGTTGAATGAATCTGAAGTATATATATTTTTTTAAGTTCACAACTGGCCACATTATAGTAAAATAGAAAAACAAAATTTTTTAAATCTTTAAAACATACAATGGAATGTATAGCTTGAACAAAATATTTGCCATTCCTAAATTCTATACTAAGGGAAAATATATTTCAAGAATGATGATAAAATAGACATTTTCACACAAAAGAAAAACCTGAGCTGCTTTCCAATGGTAGAAACTTGTTTTTAAAAAAATTGAAAGAATTTACTTCATGCAAATGAATTTGGTATCAGATGGCAAATAAGTGATACAAGGAAAAGTAACATTCAAATAAAGTCATGAATATCTGATAATATCTAATTTAATATTGACTCTATATAGCAAAACCTTTAACATAAAATGTTAGAAGAAAATATTCAACAAAACATACAAGTAACTCAAGGGTTAATGTCTTTTTATGTCTTTGTATTATTGAGGAAGAACTTTAATCTTCTTTAAAATTTGACTTTACACCCACTTTATCAAGATGGTAAATAGGAGACCTGAACCACTAAAACACAATAGAGATAAACAATTAGCTATCCAAGAACAAAAACAGCTCTGGGAACATTCAGGATTCCATTTAAACTTCAGCAATGCAGCAGAACAAAAACCTGAGAGTAACTGCACAAAAAAATTGAAGAAAAACAGCAAATTTTGCCTGTATCACCCCAATCCCAGGCCAGCGTTGCTCAGAGTCAAGAGGGAATTCCCCATCTAGAATGAATTCCCCTCACCAGGAAAGGTGGAGCAGGTTGAATAACCAGCATCCCCATGCTTTTGGTGCACTCCACTAAGGAACCACTGGGTTTCATAGAGGAGTCCAGCAGTCTTTGTCACCAAAGAAAACAACAGCCAGCACAGCAGCTGACTATGACCCTTTGCAGATTTTACTGTTTTCACACCAGTATTTGTGTTTGCAAATTCTATATCCCTGAGTACCTCCTGATTCCCTCCCTGCTCTGGCCCACACTGGCAGCCAGCCTGGGGCTTCGCAGCTGTGTGAGCATAAGATGCTAGCTTAGGAGCACCATACCCAAGACCCACACCACAAGGTTCATGTTTGGGGGTACTCCAGCCAGCTATGAACTTCATGCCACAAGCCTCCAATGACTGGCCTCTACTGCCATGCCAGTGCCTATGGCAAGATCCTGCAGCTGTGGAAGTGCAGACTGACAATCCAGGCTCCACAAGCTGCTTGTGGTCCAGTAGGGTCCTATATCCAGTCAATGATTGCATTACTAAAAATCAATGGAAAGAGTATGACATTCTCATTTTAGTATCAAAAGTTAATTTTAAAGGAAAAAAACATGATTAGAAATGAAATAGTTTTAATGATAAATGATGAAATCTTGTATCAGGTAATAATGATTATAATAATAAAATGGTAATGATTCAATGTTTTAAGTCACAGAAAAGAAATAACAGTTTTAAAATGTCTATGTATCTAGTGATAGATACTCAAAATATATATAAAGTACAATTTGACAAACTGTAAAGCAAAATATATAGATTAAAAAACATAGTAACAACCTTTCTTAGCAACTATATTAGAACTAGAGGCCCAGTGCATGAATTCATGCACCAGTGGGGTCCCTGAGCCTGGCCTGTGGGATCAGATGAAAATAGAATCTCCCAAATCCCCCAAGGAGTCCTGGATTGCGAGAAGGTGCAGGCCAGGCTGAAGGACCCCACTGGTGCACGATTGGGCTGGGGAGAGACACGGGAGGTTGGCCAGCTGGGGAGGGACCACTGGAGGACTCCAGGGCAAGTCTGGCCTATCTTACTCAGTCCTAATCAGCCAGACCCAAGTAGCAAGCTAATCTACCGGTCGGAGCATCTGCTCCCTGGTGTTGAGTGCATGTCATAGTGAGCAGTTGAGCAGCCTTAGAATACATTAGCATATTACACTTTGATTGGTTGAATGCTGACCGTTTGACTGGACACTTAGCATATTAGGTTTTTATTATATAGGACTAGAGGCCCAGTGCATGAAAATTCATGCACTGGAAGGGGGTTGTTGAGGGATGTTTAATGAACTGAAGACGCAGAGATAAGATGAGCACACAGGTGATTGATGCTGGATAGAGGGCTACAGCTCGCTCAGGCATGTAGCAACTCTGTACCCTTAACCATTACTTTTATTGGGGTTTTGCTTGAGGTTAGTGCGTCAGCAGTTAATCAACAACATTTTGTTTTGTTCTATATTACAATAGCTCATTGAAGACAACTTGCAGCTGTGCACTCCCTTTCTATTCTACCCACGATTATTTAATCTTATCCTTTCTCAGGGAGGTAAATGTTCCAGGAACTCAAGATTGTGTGCAATCTTGACCCAGCGTGACTCGCTTGCAAGTCACGCGGTGAACATTCACTTCTTCTTGGCAGGATTTCAGATCCTTGTTTACAAATGTTCAGCTACAGGGGAGTCCCTCAGCACAGCCTGCCCCTCTCACAGTCTGGATTAAGGGAAGGCGATGCCCCCATCACACCTCTGCTGCTGTCACCGCCAGCAGTGCAAGCCTTGGACAGCCCTGGTTACCTAAGCCTCGGGTGGCCCTGGGTGGCTGGGCAACAGCCATCTGAGGCTTGCCTGCTCCTCAGGCAGGCCCTAGGTGGTTTGGGGTCTGAGGAGACTGGGTGCTGCCATCTTGTGGCTGTGGGTGCTGTCATCATGCAGGGCGTGGCAGTCAATTAGCATATCCCCTCCTTATTGGCTGTGGACACTGTCATCTTTGAGGGCGGGGCAGTCAATTAGCATATTCCCTCCTTATTGGCTATGGGCGCCTCCATCTTTGTGACAGCAAGAAGGTTAATTAGCCTATTCCATCCTTATTGGATAGGATAATAAGGAAAACAGATCCTGTAGAAGTTTTCATCAACCACCTTGTTTTTGTGAACCTGTATAGGAATATTGCTGCCAACAACTGAAGAATATATATTCTTTTTAAACACAAACAGAATCCTTACAAAAATTAACTGTGCATTGAGCCATCAAGCAGGTCTCAACAATTTTCAAATTCCTGTGTTGACAATGTTCTCTAACCAAAAGATAATTATGCTACAAATACTAACTGAATGGGTGTTAGAAAATTCCCTTGTTTAAACACAGCAATGAAAATGGAAAAACAACTTTCATGTACAGCAATATGACAAAATTTCAAATCTTGTAAACTTAATGTTGATAAAAATAAATAAGGTATATAAGAAGGAACTCAATGATTAAAAGGTCAAAATAAGTGAAGTAAAACCATATTTTTTAGAAATACAATCATTGGTTGCTAACCTAAAAAGAAAAAAAAGAGAAATAATTTTAATAAAAAGTCTGAGTATTGTTATCTCTAGATGATCAGTTAAGAAAGATGCGTGATGGGGATTCTGGGACATCAGTGTTCCATATGCAGACCAACATGGGAATTACAAGTGTATTCACTTTATATTTATTTATTGAACTCTTTGTCAATATTTATATATCTCTGCATGTACATTGTATTTCACAGTAAAAGATATCTATAATAATAAAAGTGTAACATGCTAATTAGACTAGAGAGCCGGACAACATTCCAGACGAAGCTGGGGCTGCGAGGAACAAGGCAAGCCAATGTGGCTGCGAGGGCCAAGCCCCTTGCACGAATTCTGTGCATTGGGCCTCTAGTTAACAATAAAATGGAATGAGTAAATTGCATTTTTGTTTGAATTCTCTAGGGAAAAATAAGTATATTTGTCTTAGATCCAAAATATTGTTAAAATGCAATTATCTTTATATTAAAATGTCTTATCAGTCAGGAATTACCTTAGGGCTATAACTATCTTAACATTTTAGCAGGTTCTAACAATGAAGATTTATTTCTTGTTCATATCATATAAATATGAACTGGTGGCTTTTCTAGTATGGAATGTTTTCCAGGCTACTTCAATTCTAAGCTCCACTATACTAGCAAGCATGTACCCACTATTGAAATCTCTGTATTTAGCTTTCAAACTAGAGACAAGAGAGAATACAAAGAATTATGTGGAAATGTATGTGTCTGTACATCACTTTGCTCCACATTCTCTGGTCAATACTAAAGCAGGAGGCCACACCTATCTGCAAAGAATTCTGAAAAATATAGTGTAAATTGTGTCCAGGAAAAAGAGGGGAACTAGTTGTGAACTAGTCTCTGCCATAATTGAAAAATCTCTTCCACACTTTTATTTGTGAGAGAAAATGTTTTCCATCCTAGAATTCTATACAAAACCATACAACATACTAGAGAATAATTAATAGAAAAGCTTACAAATCCTCTAAAATTTTATTCCTGGAAGACATGTTTTGTCAGAATGAGGGAGTAAACTAAAATATAATACTTCACAGAGTCCATAAATCCAGTGTATATTAAATTAATAAAACAAAATAAATAACTGAATGATGGTGGACCATAATGTAATAGGTTTAGACACAACTGATAAAAATTTGGGCTGGAGCCCTGGATGCTTTGGCTCAGTATATAGAACGTTGGTCCCATGGACTGAAGGGTTCTGGGTTCGATTCTGGTCAAGGGTACCTACCTGGGTTGCAGGTTTGATCCTAGGCCTGCCGGACTGTGTGCAGGAGGCAACCAATTGATGTATCTCTCTCTCTGTGTCTCTCCCCCTCCCTTCCACTCTCTAAAAATCAGTGGAAAAATATCCTTGGGTGAGGCTTAACAAAAAAACAACAACAAAAAAATTGGGGCTGGAAAATGCAAAGATAATTAAGGAGGTATATTTTTTTTTAGTTAAAATACACACATATGCACATAATATATGTATATGAAAAATTCACATCCATATGAAAAAGTATTAGGCTTAAAGGTAGCTAAGTAAATAAATGAAAAAATTACTAACTGGAAAGAAACATATATATATATATATACAAGATAGGCAATGCATTCATAAAACATTTTATTATTTAGCTGTGACCAATATTTTCATAGTAATAATATTATGAACTATTAAACATAGATTAAATAAAATGTTCCATATAAAATAATGAGAAACTGAGGAAAGGAAATGTGTGTGTGTGTGTGTGTGTGTGTGTGTGTGTGTGTGTGTGTGTTTATTGGGAGCATCCAATTGTAAGAATGTCAAATCTTCTTATATGTACATTAATTAAAATTCACGGGTAATTATTTTTACTATTACTCTTTCTTTAGTGACTATTTTACAAAATGCTAATTTATAATTGATCACAACCTGCAATGGGACTCTTTTAATACCTATTTGGAGCTATTTCACAACAACAACTTTTAGCCTTTACTTAGACTCTTTCAAAAAAAATAAAATGCTAAAAGCATAAAAAGAAATTTATGCAATCATCATCAATCATTACAAAGAACTGTCAATTTTTCCTATGTAGTTCCTTTGTAAATTTAATATTTATTTCATGCCTTTTAACACTTTGTTCATGAGCTGAACAGCAATAAATTTGTTCTTTTTAACAGGCCTGTATGGGAACTTAGGATCTTAAACATTGCTTCCAGAAAAGAGACTCTAAAATGGACAAGGTGATGATCTGTTTGTTTTTAATGCCCTCAAGTGATAGGAGTGTACTCAAACTGTGTAAAACTCTGGCCAAATTCTCTAATCTGAGTGTGTTGGTGTTTTGAGACAGGGTCATAACAATGACAGAAATAGACTCAAGATTAATTTCTAGTTAAGCTACATAATCATAGTAATTTGAGAATAAATAAAATGAATTGGATTACCTTTTCTCTTGTGTAACTTCATATTAAATGTGGAAAATAAAAACCTGAAAAATTTGTAACATTTTATGATATTTTATAAAATATTTAAAAATACCAAACTTGACATAAAAGTATGCTTCTGAAACTTCCTTGTCAGATTAAACAAAATAGTAATTTATTGAGTCTTGAATACTATATAAATGTATTGGATAATTCTATTAAAGATGAAAAAAATGGAGTAGAACTCACAACACATTTTGCTCAAAAAATTTCATCAGTTATGATTAATTCATACAGCTATTTTACTCATTTAAAATGACTAACTAAGCATTTTGGTTTAGTTTTCTTAAGTGAAGATGTGAAGGACCCTACATGATTCACTGAATAGAACGTTGATACAGTTATATAAATAAGAATCTTTATAGTTTTTTTTAATTTTATTTTTCAATTACAATTGGCATTCAGTACTATTTTGTATTAATTTCAGAGGTATTTCATAGTGGTGAGATGATCATATACTTAACAAAGTGATCCCCTCCACATTTCCATCACCCACCTAGCACTATATATAGTTACCACAATATTATTGAATATATTCTCTATACTGTATTTGTGAAAGGATTAAATTGGTACTTATAAAGTAGTCATGGGGATGAAAAGTACAGCATAGGGAATAAAAAGGGTTTTTTTTGTTTTTTTAAATTACATTTTATTTTATTTTACTAGAGGCCCAGTGCACAAAATTCAAGAATTCAAGTGTGTGTGTGTGTGTGTGTGTGTGTGTGTGTGAGTCCCTGAGCCCAGCCTGCACCTTCTCCAATCTGGGATCCCTCGAGGGATATCCGACTGGGATCGGGCTAATTGGGCAGTCGGACATCCCTCTCAAAATCCATGACTGCTGGCTCCCTCACCTGCCTGCCTGCCTGATTGCCCCTAAATGCTTCTGCCTGCCAGCATGATCACCCCCTAACCACTCCCCTGCCAGCCTGATCGATGCCTAACTGCTCCCTTGCCACACCGCTTGCCCCTAACTGCCCTCCCCTGCTGTCCTTGTCACCCCTAACTGCCCTCCGCTGATGGCCCAGTCACCCCTAACTTCCCTCCCTTGCCAGCCTCCCCTGCAGGCCTGGTTGCCCCTAACTGCCCTCTCCTGCAGGCCTGGTCCCCCCCAACTGCCCTCCTCTGCTAGCCCAGTCACCCCTAACTGCCTTCCCCTGCAGGCCTGATCACTCCCAAGTACATTCCCTTTCAATCCTGGTCCATCCCAACTGCTCTCCCCTGCTGGCTTGATCACCCTCAACTTGTCCTCCCCTGCCAGCCATCTTGTGGTGGTCATCTTTTGTCCACATGGGGGAGGCCATCTTTGACCACATGGGATGGCCATCTTGTGTATTGGAGTGATGGTCAATTTGCGTATTACCTCTTTATTATATAGGATTGTTTAAGGTATTACATATAGTACATATGTCTCCCTTTTTTTCCCCCATTTACCTCCCCCCCGAGGCTCCCTTACCCTCCAGCACTTGCCCTCACACCCCTCCCAGTGTCTTGCATCTGTTAGTTGTGCTTATGTGTCATGCATGAAAGTCCTTCAGTTGACCTCTTACCCCCCTAAAACCCTCCCCTACCTTCCCGCTGTAGTTTGACAGTCTGTTCAATGCTTTTTTGCCTCTGTCTATTTTTGTTCAACAGTTTATATTGTTCTTTATTATCCATAAATGAGTGAGATCATGTGGTATTTATCTTTCACTAACTGGCTTATTTCGCTTAGCATAATGCTCTCCAGTTCCATCCATGCTGTTGTAAGTGGTAAGAAATCTTTCTTTTTTTTTTTTTTTTTTTTTACAGCAGCATAGTATTCTATTGTGTAGATGTACCACAGTTTTCTAATCACTTCATGGGCATTTAGGCTGTTTCCAAATCTTAGCCATTGTAAATTGTGCTGTTATGAACATAGGGATGCATATATCTTTTCTGATTGGTGTTTCTGGTTTCTTGGGATATATTCCTAGAAGTGGTATTACTGGGTAAATGGCAGTTACATTTTTAATTTTTTGAGGAAACGCCATACTGTTTTCCACAGTGGCTGCACCAGTATACATTCCAACCAAAAGTTCTGAATCACTATTTTTTACAATGTTTTCATCTGGTGCTAACCTGATAGAACTAAGGTTGTTTTGAATAGATTGTTTATATTTAGTAGCTCTTAACTGAATCATATTGATTATTTCCTTCAATAATTCACTCTTGCAATTCTAACTTGGGGTCTAGGAGAACAAAGTGAGGGTGAGAGTGTGAATGGGTAAGCATGTTCCCGGGAAAGCATGCATGAGTGTGAGTGTGGGTGAGTGTCTGTCAGTGCAGGAACTCAGGGTGGGCAGTTGGGACTCTCCTGGTGGGGAAGCTAGCGTACACCACTGTGTGCTGCTTGGCTGGGTGCTTCTCTCCACTTGGAATTGGAGAGTGCACAATTTAGAACTATTTTCAGAGTCCTCCTTGGAGGAGGCTGTGACCCAGCACCCCTGGCCTCACCACTGCAACCCCACACTCCCTACACTTCCACCACTACCTGGTACCCCCTCTCCTCTCACCTCCCAAGCTCCTCTGCTACCACAACACATCACACCTCCTCTACCGTGCATGCCTCCCTGGCCACCAACACTCAACCTCGTAGGTGACCTCCACGCTAGCCAGTCGATGCAGCCTTACCTCCAGAAATCAGGGTGTTTGTCTGGGAGGGGGCTGTTGCTTCCTGCAGCCAGGGGTGCTACTAGAATCAAAGGACAGATGGAAAAAGAAAATGCTGCAGATCTGTGGGAACTCTTAGTAGTAACAGGACATGAACTAGACAGAAAAGATCAGTCCTGCCAAAGTGAAACACAAGGAAGATGCCCTTTCCCCCTCCTGAAGAGCAACTGCTTCTGCTCTGCCCTGCAGCAACCCAAGGCAAGGGGGAATGAAGCTGAACTAAAAATCTGCACACCTGCTGCTGGGTCTGGTGGTGGAGGGAGACTTGAACATTGGGCCTTGTCAGAGGGGGCCTGGGCAGAGGCTCCACTCAGTGTTACCAAATGGTGCTGAGAGTTTGGAGTGCCAACCTAAGTTGGTTTTTTTTTAATTTATTTTTTTTTCATTTTATTAATATTTTTAAGCCCCTCCTGCTTCACATGGGACTGAAGGTATGCCACCAAGCCAGGCAGAGCTGAGACAGTGAAAAGAGAAAGTGCCCTCACTTCAGGGCCTAGGCCCATGGTGGCAGGGAGAACAGCTCAGAACAGGGACATTCAAGGTGCAAGACCTGAGACAGATCCAGCGTCTGGGCTTCGGAGGTCCTGCCCACTGGACTACTTGGGGCTCCACCTTGCTGGGCATCAGCCAGGTTTCCAAGGGCCAGATAGGTACAGTGACTCATATTGGCCTATACCAGAGAACCTCCTGGAGGCCAGGAACCAACACACCAAAGGGCCAGAGTGCATAACATTAGAGCAAAATCCTGCAAGCTCCATAAATATACTAGTATATCCAAAGTTCATTTATCTTTCTTACTTGCTTCCATATTCTCCTTTTTAGTTCTTTCTCACCATCCCAATTCTTTTGGTCTTGTGTCATTTAATATTCCTATTTTCTTTTTGTTCTTTTCATTTTTTTGGTCAATGTTGTTGTTTTGTTGTGTTGTTATCAGTTTTGTATTGCTTTCTCTTCTTCTGTTCTGTTAGCACCTGTATAACAGCTGGCATGACATGGTCAGATTTGAGCCTTACAGTCAGAAAGCCGGAGAGGAGATCCATCCCTCAACTGGGCATCAGAAACCAAGACATAATTACAACAGTAGGAATCAAATAACCCACACAAAGGATATTCCTAGAGCATTCAGCTCAGGAGATGAAAAAGGTTTCACCACTGGGTCCCACAAGACACTTTATACATAAGGTCATTCCACAAAGTCTGGAAGGCATAGCAGTTGTATCTAATACATGGAAACAAACATAAAGAGTAAGCTAAAATGGGAAGATTAAAAAAAAAAAAAAAAACCTCCCAAATGGAAGAAAAGGAGGATTACCAGAAAAAGTATCTAAATAAAATGGAGGCAAGCAATTTATCAGATATAGGCTTTAAAGTAATGGTTATCAGGATTCTCAAACCACTTAGTAAAAACTACAAGCAATATAAATACAATAATAAAGCACTTATGGTAACTACATCAGCATGAATAAAGATATACAAGCTATAAATAAGAACCAATTGTAAAAGAAGAATGACATAGATTAAATAAAGAATATCCTGGAAGGAATCAACAGTAGATTGGAAAAGGTGAGGACCAAATCAGTGATTTACAAGACAAGCTAGAAAAAAAACACTGTTAGAGCAGCAATTACAAAAAAAAAAATTAATTAAAAAGCTGGAAGAGCCTGGCTGGTGTGGCTCAGTGGTTGTGCATTGACCAATGAACCAGGAGGTCACTAGTTTGATTCCCAGTCTGGGCACATGCCCAGGTTGTGGGTTTGATCCCCGTAGGGGGCATGTAGGATGCAGCTGATTGAGGTTTCTCTCTCGTTGATGTTCCTATCTCTATATTCTTCTCCCTTCCTCTCTCTCTAAAAATAAATAAAATTATATATTTTTAAAAAACATTATGATAGTTTGAGGAAACTTTGGGACACCATGAAACATAACATGAGGAGAAACCAAGATGGCGGCATAGGCAAACAGCAGAAATTGCTGCCTCACACAACCACTACAAAAATACAACTAAAAGACAAAACGGACATCATCCAGAACCATAGGAAGGCTGGCTAAGTGGAAATTATACAACTAGGAGGAAAGAGAAAAGCACACGGAGACTCATAGGAGGTGCGGAAGTAAAGTGCAGAGGTACAGAGGCGCACACTGAAAGGGTTGGCAGCTGAGGACACTGTTGTCTTTTTCAATCAGGAGGGAGTCACAAGCTCCCAACTGTTCTGGAGACCCAGACTCATACGGGGAGAAACTGGACTGTCTGGCATTGATCGGAACTCAAGGGCGACTTTCGTAGGTGCTTGCAGCAATTACTGGGACACTGAGACACCGGGCCTCTTAGGATAGGACTGATGATCAGCCATAGCTGTTTGCTCCACCCTGTTGATTCCCTGAGAAACCACCCCACCCAAGCTGGGTGCAGAGGCTTTTGCACATGAAAGGCCTGGCCCTTTGCAATATGAAAATTACCTAACAAATTGCAGCTGGGTCAGAGAGACCCAGAACTTCCAAAAGAAGACCCAAGGCCCCACAGCAGCTTGCATTGCTTCATAGCTGGGTCTCATCTGGGCACCTCCAAACCCCAAACAAAGAAGAGGAATCTGCAGATCTCTCCATAGCTCCTGCTGAGTAGCCTCAGGAAGAGGCTAAATTAGCATCTCCTTAGAGATCCAAGAGCCAATGTACCCAGTGGTCAGTGTGGGACCATCCAGATTACAACTCCTCAGATCCATAAGGGAAACACTCAGGGAGCAGACTCAGTGAGCACCAAAGTCCCACTGAAGCAAGTCTTGCCCCAGAAGGGTGTCTCCAGCACAGAAGTTTTCCCACTGTAAACACAGATGATTATCACAGCCAATTGGCCTGGAGGTCAATTCCTCCCAGTGACACCTACAACAATCAAGGCTTAACTACAACAAGACTGTGCACAAAGCCCACCAAGGGGTGCACCAAGAGTGTCCATCTCAGGTAATTGGGGAGGCTGAGCCACTGGGCCCTATAGGACACCTAGCACACAAAACCACTCTACCAACACAGGGCAGCATAAAAAATGCAGAGACAAAGAAACAGGTCACAAATGACAGAAATGGAGGAAAGCAAACTACTAGATATAGAGTTCAAAACCACGGTTATAAGGTGTTTCCAATGAATGTAGGGAGAGTCTCAAGGAATCAAGTAAAACCCTCAAGAATATGAACAAGGACCAACTAGAAATTAAGCATACACTGACTGAAATAAAAAATATTATACCGACTTCTAACAGAAGACTAGAAGATCACAAGAATCAAGTCAAAGATTTGAAATATGAAGAAACAAAAAACACCCAACTGAAAAAACAAAAAGAAAAAAGAATCCATTAATATGAAGATGGTGTAAGGAGCCTCTGGGACAACTTCAAATGTACCACATCCAAATAATGGGGGTCCCAGAAGAAGAGAGAGAGCAAGATATTGAAAACCTATTTGAAGTAATAATGACAGAAAACTTCCCCCACCTGGTGAAAGAAATAGATTTACAAGTCCAGGAAGTGCAGAGAACCCCAACAAAAGGAATCCAAAGAGGACCACACCAAACACATCATAATTAAAATGTCAAGAGCAAAAGACAAAGAGAGAATCTTAAAAGCAACAAGAGAAAAACAGTTAGTTTCTTATAAGGGAGTACCCATAAGATTGTCAGCTGATTTCTCAACAGAAACTATACAGGCCAGAAGGGAGTGGCAAGAAATATTCAAAGTGATGAATAGCAAGATGCTACAACCAAGATTACTTTACCCAGCAAAGCTATCATTCAGAATTGAAGGTCAGATAAAGAGCTTCACAGATAAGAAAAAGCTAAAGGAGTTCATCACCACCAAACCAGTATTATATGAAATGCTGAAAGGTATTCTTTAAGAAGAGGAAGAAGAAGAAAAAGATAAAGATACAAATTATGAACAACAAATACACATCTATCAACAAGTGAATCTAAAAATCAAGTGAATAAATAATCTGATGAACAGAATAAACTGGTGAATATAATAGAATCAGGGGCATAGAAAGGGAGTGGACTGACTATTCTTGGGAGGGGAAATGGGTGTGGGGGTGCGGGAAGAGACAAGACAAAAATCATACACCTATGGATGAGGACAGTGGGGAGGGGTAAGGTCATAGGGTAGGGTAGGAACTGGGTGGAGGGGAGCTATGAGGGGATAAAAGAGGAACAACTATACTAATCTGAACAATAAAGATTTAATTTTTTTTTTTAAAAAAAGAAACATAACAACATCTGAGTCATAGGGATATCCGAAGGAGAGGAATATGAGCAAGTAAAGAGAACCTGTTTGAAGAGAAAAATAAAAGAAAACATCTCTATTCTAGTGGAGGAAAAGTCACAGAAGTTCAGGAAACACACAGATCCTAATCAGGAAGAACTAAAAAAAAAAATCCCACACCAAGACACATAATAATTAAAATGGCAAACATTGAGGAGAAACTAAGATGGCGGCATAGGCAAACACCAGGAAATTGCTGCCTCCCACAACAACTTCAAAAATACAACGAAAAGACAAAACGGACATCATCCAGAACTACAGAAAGGCTGGCTGGGTATAAATTCTACAACTAGAAGAAAAGAGAAAAGCACACGGAGACCCAGAGGAGCTGCGGAAGTACAGTGCAAAGGTATGGAGGCTGGAGTGCGCGCGCGAGCGGAATGGAGCTGGTACCTGAGGATGCGGCTGTCTTTTTGAATCGGGACGGAGTCACAAGCTCCCGACTGCTCTGAACTCCGGTTCCAGGAAGTCTCTGGGGACCCAGGACTCATATGGGGAGAAACTGGACTGTCTGGCAGCAGACAGAACTCGGAACTCGATGGCGGCTTTCCCTCAGAGGTGCTTATAGCAATTACAGGGACACTGAGACATGTGGCCCCTTAGGGCAGGGCTGAGGACCAGCCATAGCTGCTTGCTCGGCCCTTTGATTCCATGAGACCCTGCTCCACCCAGGCTGCGGCAGAGGCTTTTGCATATGAATGCCCCGGCCCTTTGCAACCTGAAAATTACCTAACTGCAGCTGGGCCAGACAGACCCAGAACTTCCAAGAGAAGTCCCAAGGCCCCACAGCGGCTTGCATTGCTTCACAGCTGGGCCTCATCAGGGTACCTCCAAACTCCAAAAAAGGAAGGGGAATCTGCAGTTCTCTTCGTAGCTCCTGCTGGGTAACCTCAGGCAGAGGCTAAATTAGCACCTCCTTAGATCCAAGAGCCAGTGTACCCAGTGGTCAGAGGGGGACCATCCAGATTACAACTCCTCAGATCCACAAGGGACACACTCAGGGGGCAGACTCAGTGAGCACCAAAACCCCACTGAAGCAAGTCTTGCCTCAGAAGGGTGTCTTCAGCACAGAAGTTCTCCCAATGCAGACATAGCTGATTCTCACAGCCAATTGGCCTGGAGGTCAATTCCTCCCAGTGATCCTACAACAATCAAGGCATAACTACAAAAAGACTGTGCAAAAAAGCCCACAAGGAGGTGCACCAAGAGTGTCCACCTCAGGTAACTGGGGAGGCTGAGCCACTGGGCCCTACAGGACACCTAGCACACAAAACCACTCTACCAACACAGGGCAGCATAAAAAATGCAGAGACAAAGAAACAGGTCACAAATGACAGAAATGGAGGAAAGCAAATGACTGGATATAGAGTTCAAAACCATGTTTATAAGGTTTTTAAAGAATTTTATGGAAACCGCCGATAAATTTAGTGAGACCCTCGATAAATCTAGTGAGACTCTCGAGGATATGAAAAAGGACCAACTAGAAATTAAGCATACACTGACTGAAATAAAGAATAATATACAGAGATCCAACAGCAGACAAGAGGATCCCAAGAATAAAGTCAAAGATTTGAAATACGAAGAAACAAAAAAGACCCAACTGAAAAAGAAAAAAGATTCCATAAATATGAAGATAGTGTAAGGAGCCTCTGGGACAACTTCAAGCATACCAACATCAGAATTATAGGGGTGCCAGGAGAAGAGAGATGGCAAGATAATGAAAACCTATTTGAAGAAATAATGACAGAAAACTTCCCCTACCTGGTCAAAGAAATCGACTTAGAAGTCCAGGAAGCACAGAGAACCCCAAACAAAAGGAACCCAAAGAGGACCACATCAAGACAATCATAATTAAAATGCCAAGAGCAAAAGACAAAGAGAGAATCTTAAAAGCAGCAAGAGAAAGACAGTCAGTTACCTACAAGGGAGTACCCATTCGACTGTCAGCTGATTTCTCAACAGAAACCATGCAAGCCAGAAGAGAGTGGCAAGAAATATTCAAAGTGATGAATAGCAAGATGCTACAACCAAGATTACTTTATCCAGCAAAGCTATCATTCAGAATAGAAGGTCAGATAAAGAGCTTCACAGATAAGAAAACGCTAAAGGAGTTCATCACCACCAAACCAGCATTATATGAAATGCTGAAAGGTATTCTTTAAGAAGAGGAAGAAGAAAAAGGAACTCTTACCATTTTTCACAGCATGGATGGAACTGGAGAGCGGATAAATACCACATGATCTCACTCATTTGTAGAATATAATGAACAACATAAACTGATGAACAAGGACTGATCCAGAGATGGAGAGGCATTGATTGGACTGTCTGGCCTTGGAGGGAAGGTAGGGGAGGGTGGGGGTAATGGGGAAGGATCAACCAAAGGACTTATGTGCAAGCACATAGGCCTAACCAATGGACACGGACAATGGGGGGGTGAGGGCATGAGCGGCAGTGGGGGGTAGAGGGTAATGTGGGGATAAGGACACATATGTAATATCTTAATCAATAAAAAATATTTAAAAAAAACCTGGGGAAAAAAAAAAAGACAAACTCAAAAAATCTAACCTTACAATTAAAAGAATTTCAAAGAGAACAAGAAAAGCCCAGAGTAAATAGAAGGAAGAAAAGAAGGAAGATTACAGTGGAAATAAATGGCATAGAGACTAAAAAGATTAATGAAACCAAGAATTGGTTCTTTGAAAAGATAAACAAGATTGAAGAACCCTTAGCCAGACTCATTAAGAAACAAAGAGAGAGGAGCCAAATAAATAAAATCAGAATTGAAAGAGAAAAAGTAATAACTGACACTATAGAAATACAAAGAATTGTAAGAAAATAATATGAACAATTATATGCTAACAAATTGGATAACCTGGGCGAATTGGATAAATTCCTAGAAACATACAATCTTCCAAAAGTCAATTAGAAAGAATAAAAAAATGTGAATAGACAAATAACTAATGAAATTAAAGCAGTAATAATAATAATAATTAAAAAAAAAAAAAAACTTCAAGCAATCAAAGGTTTGGACCAGATGGCTTCACAGATCCAAGCTGTCAATATCTAGGATGTAACCCTAACCTTCTATCTTATCTAATAAAAGAGAAACATGCAAATCGACTGAACCTCTGCTATACTCACAAGCCATGCCATCAAGCCACACTGACCAGCCAATCAGAGCGACTATATGCAAATTAACCCAGTAATATGGCAGCAGGCAGCCATGGAGCTAGAGCAAGCAGGAGGCTTGGTTTCCCCAGCGATGGAGGAAGCCAACCTTCCTGCCTGCCCTGGCTGGCTGAGGCCTCTGCTCAAGGCAACAAAGTTTCAATTATAGAAGATAAATAAATCCCAAATACCTGCTTCCAGGCAGCCTACACTGGTTAGCTTGGTGGCTGGGGGCCATGGCCAGCCTGCAAACAGCCATCAGCCCCTCAATCAGGCTGGCCAGGCACCCCAGCGGGGAACCCCACCCTGAAGTTGGCTGTGGCCAGCCTTCAAACAGCCATAAGCCCCTCACACAGGCTGGCCACACCCTCATGGCGTGAGGGTCCCTGCTGGAGGGCTTGGCCAACCTGCAAACAGCCATCAGCCACTCACCCAGACTGGCCAGGCACCCCAGCAGGACCCCCTCCCTGAAGGGGGTGTGGCCAGACTGAAAATGGCCCTCAGCCCCTCACACAGGCTGGCCAGGCACCCTAGCGGCACCCCCACTCTGATCCAGGACTCCCTTCAGGGCAAACAATGACTGGTTACTATGACACACACTGACCACCAGGGGGAAGATGCTCAATTCAGGAGTGCCGGGGTCCAACCCCAGCGGGTCCAGGGGTCCCCAAAGGTGTGGACGGAGTCGGCGAAGAAGGAATGACACGGGGACAGTGTTCAGTTGATCAGCAACCTAGCCAGGATCTCTAGCCCGGATCTCCAGAGAGGTTCTGCTTCGGATCTCCAGCGAGGTTCTGTAGCCATGTTCCCTCGCTAGGTTCTCCAGCCAGGTTCTGTCCAGGCTCTCCAGTCAGGTTCAGTGTCCAGGTTCCAGTCAGGTTCTCCTGCCAATCTCTGTAGTCAGGTTCAGTCCAGGATCCCTTGCCATGTTCTCCTGCTAGGCTCTGTCTCTAGGCTCCGAGGCCAGTCCCTCTCCAGGATCCTCCGGCATGCTCTCGCCAGCGAAGTTCTTCTGTCTCTAGAGAACTTTCTGTGTAGGTTCTGTGCCTAGGCTCTGTCTCTCTTGGTCCTGTCTTCCAAGCCCTGTGTCCTTAGTTCTGTGTTCTGAGATCTGTGTCATGAGTTCTGAGTTCTGTCTGTTTCTGTCTTGTTACAACTGTATTTATACCAGTTGATTCAATCCTATCAATCTCTATTACAAAGGTTAGGGCGTTTCTTATCTCCATTCCAGGGAGAAAAGATTATGTAGTTTAAGCATGATTGTTCGTAGTTAAAGGAATTAATTACCCGCCTGGCACTTAGTTGAGGGGTTTTATTCCCTCCCTAACTTCAGGGGAAAATCCCTACCTGGGGATTCAACCTTTCTCGGAGAGGTGACCTTGGTTAAAACACAGCGCCAAGAAGGTGAGCAAACATATTAAGAACCGTATGCCATATATGCCAGGTCCCTTGAAACAGCAAGGATGGACCGGCTCCCGGCACAGGAGCTGCCCCCTGGTGATCAGTGAACTCCCACAAGGGGAGCTCTGCTCAGCCACAAGCCAAGCTGATGGCTGCCAGTACAGCGGTGGTGGTGGGAGCCTCTCCCACCTCCTCAGCAGCACTGAGGATGTCCGACTGCAGCTTAGGTCTGCTCCTCACTGGCAAGTAGACATCCCCCGAGGGCTCCCGGGCTGCCAGAGGGATGTCTGACTGCCAGCTTAGCCTCAATCCCCCAGGGAACGGGTCTAAGCCAGCATGTGGACATCCCCCGAGGGGTCCCAGGCTGCGAGAGGGCACAGGCCAGCCTGAGGGACCCTACCCCACCCCGAGTGCACATATTTTTGTGCACCGGGCCTTTAATATAAATATATCAAGTGACCAGAACAGCAGAACAACCTGAATGACTGGTGGCTATGACACACACTGTGGTGGCCAACAAGCCCAATGAGGCCCCTATAGGCCTCCTTAACCTACTGGGGCTCCTCCCCACAGCTGGCCCCACCCAGATCACCCCCCCCCATCCCAATCAGGGCAGGCCAGCCAGACCTCACCCATGCATAAATTCATGCACCAGGCCTCTAGTCTGATTATAAAGCTACCAGATAGCAGAGTCAACCGAACTTATGGAATCAGAGTAGAACCTATTGGGAAAGATCCAACTGCTAGATTTAAGATAGAAATCCAAGACCCTCCGAAAGTAGAAAAGGATATGACTTTCAATATATTTGAGTCAGAGCCAATATAATCTAATAGTAATAGTGATATCAATGCCTGAGTTAAATGGTTAAATTTATAGTCCAGGCTCTCAATGAGAGCAACTGTTATGCATGTGCTACAAGACGGCCAGAGACACAGGTGACTCCATTTCCCCTGGGTTGAGACACTGATACCAAAGTAATGTATTTCATGCTGGCCCTATACCAAGATGAGGACACATGGGGAAATGAGACCTATAAGTGGATATCTCTATTCTAAGAGCCAAACCTTCTTTCTCCATAGGGAACATGAAGTATTCCTCTTGCCTCTCTAGGCATGGGGCAGAATTGATGAGGCCCATGGGAGAAATGGCAACTTGCACTGAAGTCACGAGTAGACCAAGCACTAGCAATCACTTGTCTCTCCATATACCCCAGGCAAACATATGGTGGTGTTGTTGAAAAAGGGAATCTCAGTAATGTACTGTTGTCCAACTGGACTGGGACCTGTGATTTGGTTCAATTGGCCAGACCATTCACTCTGGCATTTCATCAAAAAACTGGTCAGAATAGTCATAGAACACGAGGAGCAGTATCAGGGTCTTTTGTTGTCAATATTGACAATAGAAGTCCTGATGGGGATCCTAAATGAATTTAAAGCTAGGAACCAAACAGCTACTGGATTTGAGTCTGCTCTCTTCTGGTGGTCCACTATTAATAAAAGTATAGACTGGATTAACTATCTATATCAGGGGTGGGCAAACTTTTTGACTCGAGGGCCACATGGGTTCTTAAACTGGACCAGAGGGCCGGAACAAAAGCATGGATGGAGTGTTTGTGTGAACTAATATAAATTCAGAGTAAACATCATGACATAAAAGGGTATGGTCTTTTTTTTTTTTTAGTTTTATTCATTTCAAACGGGCCAGATCCGGCCCGCTGGCTGTAGTTTGCCCACGGCTGATCTATACTAATAAAAAGGTAATATGCTAATTATACCAGATAGACCTGACGTCATTCCAGAAATCCTTCCTGACAAAGCTGGGGCCCGGGTGGTCCTGACCAGGGTCCCGGGTGTCTGTCTGGGTGATGCTGCCATGGGTCCAGGGTGCCTGCTCTGACAAAGCCACCCAGGGTCCCAGGTGCTGGCCTTTGAGAAGCCACCTGGAGTCTGAGGTGCCTGTGGCCAGCCCAGGCAAAGCCGGCCCGGGTCCTGGGTGCCTGTAGCTGGGCAGAGGGAGGGAAGCCCAGGTCCCAGGTGCCTATGGCTGACCAGAGGGAGGGAAGCCTGGGTTTCAGGTGCCTGCGGTTGACCAGAGGGAGGGAAGCCCAAGTCCATGTTGCCTGCGGCCAGCCGGAGAAGGGAAGCCTGGGTCCGGGATGCAGGGGTCGAAGCAGAGGCAGTTAGGAGCTATCAGGCAGGCAGGTGAGCAGTTTAGTGTGATCAGGCAGGCAGGCAATTGTTTAGGGATGATCAGGCAGAAAGGCAGAGGGGTTAGGGGCGATTAGGCAGGCAGACAGGCGAGCAGTTAGGAGCCAGGGGTTCCAGATTGCGAGAGGGTGCAGGCCCTGCTGAGGGATCCAACCCTGTGATAAATTTTATGCACCAGGCCTCTAGTAGCTATTATAATCAACAGATATTTATCAATGACACCAGCCAGTTAGGCGCTACTAGCCAGATGGTTTGGGAAAACAGAATAGCATTAGATATGATATTAGCAGAGAAAGGAGAAGTCTATGTCATGTTAGGTGGAAAATGTTATACTTTCATTCCAAATAACACAGCCTCTGGTGGCCCAATTACTAAAATACTGCAAAGACTAATGACTTTGGCAAATGAACAAGCTGAGAATGCTGGAATTGGTGACCCATTTACTGGTTGGTTAGGAGGGTGGTATGGAAATTGGAAAGGCTTAATGGCCTCAATTCTAACATCTCTCATCATTGCAGTGAGAGTATAAACAGCAGTAGGATATTATATTATCCCCTGTGTAAGGGGATTAACACAGAGGTTCATTGAAATAGCTATTAATAAGCAAATGCCCCTAACCTATCAACAGAACAACTTTCTATTACTAAAAATCAAATTAGACTCACCCTCTTATAATGAAAAAAGCCAACAGGTTTTACAGACTTAAAAGACAGCTAATGAAGATAGAGTCAGTGTAAGAAAATGGGCAGGGGATTTGTATGAGACATGCCTCTGATTCATCTTCATAGAAAAGAAACAGCATGTGGCCAAGAGGTTGCTGAATTTCCCCAGAGCAAACAGGATGTGGGGGGTAAGGGGAGGGTATGAGAGCTGTGTATGTGGCAGACAGCACATTTTCCAGCAAATTCTCCTAGACAAAGGGAGGTGAAGGCAACCAGAAAAGGCCTCAGCCCATTTATTTTTTAAATACGCCAATAAGAGATAATAAAACCTAGGCGATGTTCAGGATAGGCTGCAAACTTCATAGTACTCAGCCAATGAGGAACTGGAGGAGGGATTTTCTCAAAATGGGATAAATATCACCTTGCTAGCTAATTCTGGTGTGCCTGTGACCAAAGAAAGATACCCCTTATTGAGAGCGTATTATTAAAAATCTCATTTTCTCTATATTTACTGTCTCTGAGACAGTCCTTTGAATTCAGACAGGTGAGCATTTTCTCACACATTGAAAAAAGAAATAGAGGAAGATTCAAACAAGTATAAGCATATACTGTGTTCGTAGATATGAAGAATTAACATCATTAAAATGTCCATACTACCCAAAGCAATCCATAGATTCAATGCAATTCCTATTAAAATGTTAACAGCACATATCAACGATCTAGAAAAAATACTCCAAAAATTTACATGGAACCAAAAAACACTCCAAATAGCCATAGAAGACAAGAGAAGAACAAAGTTGGAGGGATCACAATACCAGATATCTAACTATGCTACAAAGCCATTGTAATCAAAACAGCCTGGTACTGGCACAAGAACAGAAATATAGATCAATGGAACAGAACAGAGGCCCCATAAATAAACCCACATAATTACAGTAAGTTAATCTTTGATTAAGGAGACAAGAACATACAATGGAGTAAAGGAAGGCTCTTCAATAAATGGTGTTGGGAAAATTGGACACATACATGCAAACAAATGAAAATAGACCACCAAATTACATCATACACATAAATAAACTCAAAATGGATAAAATACCTGCCAAAATTGGTTTGGCTCAGTGGATAGAGCGTTGGCCTGCGGACTGAAAGGTCCCAGGTTCGATTCCGGTCAAGGGCATGTACCTTGGTTGCGGGCATATCCCTAGTAGGAGATGTGCAGGAGGCAGCTGATCAATGTTTCTCCCTCATCGATGTTTCTAACTCTCTATCTCTCTCCCTTCCTCTCTGTAAAAAATCAATAAAATATATTTTAAAAAAATGGATAAAATACTTAAATGTAAGCTGTGAAACTATAAAAATCCTAGAAGAAACTATAGGCCCCAAAATCTCAGCCATCCTAGAAATTAGTTTATGGATACATCTCCAAGGGTGGGAGGTAATCAACCAAAGACCTTGTATGCATATAGGCATAACCCATGGCACAGACAGTGGGGTGGTGAGGGTCTATGGTAGGGGGTGAGGGTGGACTGGAGGGGATTAATGGGGAAAAAAGGGGGGCTTATGTAATGCTTTTAACAAAAAAGATTTTTATTGAAATAATGTAAATTTAATTAATACTCAATTTCAGACTCCCAAATAATTTGACTCCCAAATAATGTCCTGCTTTAACCTATCTTATATACATGTCAATGTACTGTTTATTTTTTTAAAATTTTTAAAATATATTTTATTGATTTTTTTACAGAGAGGAAGGGAGAGAGATAAAGAGTTAGAGACATCAATGAGAGAGAAACATCGATCAGCTGCCTCTTGCACACCTCCTACTGGGAATGTGCCCGCAACCAAGGTACATGCCCTTGGCCAGAATCGAACCTGGGACCTTTCAGTCCTCAGGCTGATGCTCTATCCACTGAGCCAAACTGGTTAGGGCCTAATGTACTGTTTAATCTATAAACAATTATTTATTTTCTTAAATTTATCAAACCACCCCCTACTAGCCTTTGTTAATATAAAAACATTCAAACCTGTAAAGAATAAAGAATTTTTGTGAGTTTATTTGAGCCAAACTGTCAACAATTGCCAGGAAGCAGAATCTCAACAGATTGGGATAATGCTCCAGAGCAAGTAAGTTGAACTCATGGCCCATGGGCCACATGCAGACCAGAATAAATATTTCTGTGGCCCAGCTAATATAACGGTATGTAACGTTTTAATAAAAATTTTGTAACTTAATTTTTATAACTAGAATGTTCGCTAATGACTGATTACTATAATTGTGTTGCATTCATTTCCCTTGCATACCTTATGCGCAGGTGTACTGTTGCAGAATTTACCAGGTGACTGAAAAATACACAGGAGTACTTGGAGATACAGGAAAAACCCATTTATTTCCAGATGTACCAGTACTGTGACTCAGGGGAGCCTGTTTCCAAATCCTGAGCAAGCCAACATGAAAGAAGCTTTCTCTGTAAACCCTTTGGTTTCTTTGTCCCCCAAATATGTATCAGACTTCCAGACCTTTTGAGGGCTTTGCAAAAAGCCCTGTGTTTTGAGGGCTTTGCAAAAAGGCCTGTGTTTTGGGATGGGGGCGGTGAGACCACACCTAAATGCCAGGCGCCAGCTCTGATAACCCCCTCTGGGGGTTGTGTATGGTTCATGGTTTATGGCCTCTGTAAAATGGGAGTATTTAGGTAAACAGGTCTTGCAAGACCAGATAATTAAGACAGAGGCAGTGGGCAACCTTTTTGTGAGTGTGTGCCAAAAGTAGCAAAATCTTTGACTCAAAATTCTTCTGCGTGCCAACCCTAATTTTTTGAGAACATGCTACGCCTACTTGATATCTCTTAAGGTGTACATATATGAAGAACCTTGAAGAAATAATAAAATTCATTTGAGCAACGAAAACACAGAATATGATGATGAAAAATACATTTATTTTTTAATGTATGCATGTACACTGATAGTCCGACAAAACTTTATGACTCTGATTGATATTATCAGTGGGACCTTTGCTGCTGCATCACTGATGACAGAGATTTTACATCAGGTTTCTATTTTGTGACCTTCAGAGATATGCACAAGCTACTACTTTCATCCGTCAGGCTACTCCTATTACAAGACTTAACAAAATTCATCACTGAGAACAAAAATTCACAAGCATATGTGGATGAAAACATGGAGAGTAACACTGTTGCAAAGTTTTTAAACAGAAAAAATTTTCTGGAATGGCATCCCAAGTCCTCAATAGTTCCTTTTCGACACTTCTCTCTGGTACTCCTGTCTCTAATCGCTTTTTTTCAGTGTTTTCCAAGTCAACTCTTGTTACTGAAAAACCGAAGAAGAACCAAGCAACACTTAGAGAGATGGAGTTACATTTATTACGCGCAGGCCCAGAGGAAATGTCTCTCAAATTCTAGGTGAAATCACACACGAAGTTTCCCATATTTATATGATCTTACCTTTTTTGTCTCCCAAATATGGGGTTTTTCCAGTTCCCTTTGCAAATTCTTTTTTTTTTTGTTTTGTTTATTTTTTTTATTTTTTTTTATTGCTTAAAGTATTACAAAGGGTATTACATATGTATCCATTTTATCCCCCCGCCCTAGACAGTCCCCTAGCCTCCCCTATCACCCAGTGTCTTATGTCCATTGGTTATGCTTATATGCATGCATACAAGTCCTTTAGTTGATCTCTTACCCCCCTACCTCCTGCCCCCCAACCCTCCCCGGCCTTCCCGCTGCAGTTTGACAATCTGTTTGAGGCAGCTCTGCCTCTGTATCTATTATTGTTCAAAAGTTTATAATGGTCTCTATTGTCCATGAATGAGTGAGATCATGTGGTATTTTTCCTTTATTGACTGGCTTATTTCACTTAGCATAATGCTCTCCAGTTCCATCCATGACGTTGCAAATGGTAAGAGTTCCTTCCTTTTTAGAGCAGCATAGTATTCCATCGTGTAGATGTACCACAGTTTTCTAATCCATTCATCCACTGATGGGCACTTAGGCTGTTTCCAGATCTTAGCTATGGTGAATTGTGCTGCTATGAACATAGGGGTGCATATATCCTTTCTGATTGGTGTTTCTGGCTTCTTGGGATATATTCCTAGAAGTGGGATCACAGGGTCAAATGGGAGTTCCATTTTCAGTTTTTTAAGGAAACGCCATACTGTCTTCCATAGTGGCTGCACCAGTCTGCATTCCCACCAGCAGTGCACAAGTGTTCCTTTCTCTCCACATCCTCTCCAGCACTTGTCGTTTGTTGATTTGTTGATGATAGCCAGTCTGACAGGTGTGAGATGGTACCTCATTGCTGTTTGATTTGCATCTCTCGGATGATTAGTGACTTTGAGCATGTTTTCATATGTCTCTTGGCTTTCTGAATGTCCTTTGCCCATTTTTTGATTGGATTGTTTATCTTCCTTTTGTTAAGTTCTATGAGTTCCCTATAAATTTTGGAGATTAGGCCCTTATCAGATATGTCATTGGCAAATATGTTTTCCCACACAGTGGGTTTTCTCGTTGTTTTGTTGATGGTTTCTTTTGCTGTGCAGAAGCTTTTTATTTTGATGTAGTCCCATTTGTTCATTTTTTCTTTAGTTTCAAGTGCCCTAGGAGCTGTATCAGTGAAGAAATTGCTTCGGCATATGTCTGAGATTTTCTTGCCTTTGGATTCTTCTAGAATTTTTATGGTATCCTGTCGTACATTTAAGTCCTTTATCCATTTTGAGTTTATTTTTGTGTATGGTGTAAGTTGGTGGTCTAGTTCCATTTTCTTGCATATATCTGTCCAATTTTCCCAACACCATTTATTGAAGAGACTATCTTGGCTCCATTGTATGTTCTTGCCTCCTTTGTCAAATATTAATTGAGCATATTGGTTCGGGATGATTTCTGGGCTCTCTATTCTATTCCATTGATCTATATGCCTATTCTTGTGCCAGTACCAGGCAGTTTTGAGAACAGCGGCTTTGTAATACAACTTGATATCT
Organism: Myotis daubentonii; assembly: GCF_963259705.1. Classification (NCBI taxonomy): domain Eukaryota; kingdom Metazoa; phylum Chordata; class Mammalia; order Chiroptera; family Vespertilionidae; genus Myotis; species Myotis daubentonii. The sequence continues at coordinate 106,402,263 of NC_081840.1, forward strand.
GGTATTGAGATCCCACCTACTTTGTTCTTTTTCAGGATTGCTGCAGCTATTCGGGGTCTTCTTTTATTCCAGATGAATTTTTGGAAAGTTCGTTCTAGATCTCTGAAGTATGCTGTTGGTATTTTAATGGGAAGTGGGTTGAATTTATAGATTGCTTTGGGTAGTATGGACATTTTAATGATGTTGATTCTACCAATCCATGAACACGGTATGTTCTTCCATCAGTTTATGTCTTCCTCTATGTCTTTTTTCAACGTCCTGTAGTTTTCTGAGTAGAGGTCTTTTACCTCTTTAGTTAAGTTTATTCCTAGGTAGCTTAGTTTTTTCGGTGCAATGGTAAACGGGATTGTTTTTATAATCTCTTTCTGAAAGTTCACTATTGGTGTATAGAAATGCCTCAGATTTCTTGGGGTTAATTTTGTATCCTGCTACATTGCCAAATTCATGTATTAAGTCTAGTAGCTTTTTGATGGAATCTCTAGGGTTTTGTATGTATAATATCATGTCATCTGCAAATAAGGACAGTTTTACTTCCTCTTTTCCAATTTGGATGCCTTTTATTTCTTCTTCTTGCCGAATTGCAATGGCTAACACTTCCAGTACTATGTTGAACAGGAGTGGTGAGAGGGGGCATCCCTGTCTTGTTCCTGTTCTTAGGGGAAATGGTGTTAGTTTTTGTCCGTTGAGTATGATGTTGGCTGTGGGCCTGTCATATATGGCTTTTATTATGTTGAGGTATGATCCTTCTACTCCCACCTTGCTGAGAGTTTTTATCAAAAATGGGTGTTGAATTTTGTCAAATGCTTTTTCTGCATCAATTGATATGACCATGTGGTTTTCTTCTTTCAATTTCTTTATGTGATGTATCACGTTTATTGATTTGCGGATATTGTACCATCCTTGCATCCCTGGGATAAATCCTACTTGGTCATGGTGTATGATCTTTCTGATGTACTGCTGGATCCGATTTGCTAAGATTTTGTTGAGGATTTTGGCATCTATGTTCATGAGGGATATTGGCCTGTAATTCTCTTTCATTGTGTTGTCTTTACCTGGTTTTGGTATTAGGGTGATGCTGGCTTCCTAGAATGAGCTTGGAAGTGTTCCTTCCTCTTGAATTTTTTGTAGTAGTCTGAGGAGGATAGGTTTTAGTTCTTCCTTGAATGTTTGGTAAAACTCCCCTGTGAAGCCGTCTGGTCCTGGGCTTTTGTTTGATGGAAGCTTTTTGATGACTGCTTCAATTTCTTCCATAGTTATTGGCCTGTTGAGATTTTTAGATTCTTCCTGATTGAGTTTTGGAATGTTGTATTTTTCTAGGGATTTGTCCATTTCCTCCAGGTTGTCTAGTTTGTTGGAGTAAAGCTGTCCATAGTATTTTTTAACAATCATTTGTATTTCTGTGGGGTCTGTTGTTATTTTGCCTCTATCGTTTCTGATTTTATTTATTTGGGTCCTCTCTCTCTGCTTCTTGGTGAGTCTGGCTAGAGGTTTATCAATCTTGTTTATCCTTTCAAAGAACCAGCTCTTGGTTTCATTGATTTTCTGTATTGTTTTTTTGGTCTCTATGTCATTTATTTCTGCTCTGATCTTTATTATCTCCTTCCTTCTGCTCACTCTGGGGTTTTCTTGTTGCTCTCTTTCTAATTCTTTGAGTTGTAGAGTTAGATGATTTACTACCATTTTTTCTTGTTTTTTGAGATAGGCCTGTAGAGCTATAAACTTCCCTCTCAGGACTGCTTTCAATGTGTCCCATAGGTTTTGGATTGTTGTGTTTTCATTGTCATTAGTTTCCAGGATGTTTTTAATTTCTTCTTTGATCTCATTGGTAACCCAATCAATATTTAATAGCATGCTATTCAGCTTCCAGGTGTTTTAGTATTTTGTGTTGTTTTTATTGTAGTTTATTTCTAATATTATGCCATCGTGGTCTGCGAAGACGCTTTTTATGATTTCAATCTTCTTGAATTTGGGGATACTTTGCTTGTGACCCAATATGTGGTCTATTTTTGAAGATGTCCCATGAGCACCTGAGAAGAACGTATATTCTCTGGCTTTGGGGTGAAGTGTTCTGAAGATGTCTATTAAGTCCATCTGATCTAGTGAGTCATTTAGGATTGCGGTATCTTTGCTGGTTGTTTGTCTATAGGACTTATCCAGTGCTGTCAATGGTGTATTAAAGTCCCCTACTATGATTGTATTGTTGTCGATCTCTCCTTTGATATTTTCCAGGAGTTTTTTTATGAATTTGGGTGCTCCTGCATTGGGTGCATATATGTTTATCAGGGTTATATCTTCTTGTTGTATTGATCCCTTTAGTATTATGAAGTGGCCTTCCTTATCTCTTGTTAAGGCCTTCACTTTGAGGTCTATTTTGTCCGATATAAGTATTGCTACCCCAGCTTTCTTTTCCTTTCCATTTGCCTGAAAGATATTTTTTCATCCTTTCACTTTCAGTCTGTGTGAGTCCCTTCTAATGAGGTGGGTTTCTTGTAGACAGCAGATGTATGGGTCATGTTTTTTTTATCCATTCAGCCACTCGATGTCTTTTGGTTGGAGCATTTAGTCCGTTTACGTTTAAAGTTATTATTGAAAGGTACTTGTTTATAGCCATTTCTTTTTTTGTGTGGCTGTTTTCTTTCTGAGCTATTTATTTCTTATTTTTATACCAGTCCCTTTAGCATTCCTCGCATTGCTGGCTTGGTGGTGACAAACTCCCTTAGCCTTTTTTTGTCTGTGAAGCTTCTTATTTCCCCTTCAAGTTTGAATGATAGCCTTGCTGGATAGAGTATTCTTGGATGCAGTCCTTTGCTTTGCAGCACTTTGTAAATTTCAGTCCATTCTTTTCTGGCCTGATGTGTTTCTGTTGAGAAATAATTTGACAATCTAATGGGAGATCCCTTGTATGTAACTTTCCATCTCTCTCTTGCAGCCTGTAAGATTCTCTCTTTGTCCTGAACATTTGCCATGGTGATTATGATGTGTCTTGGTGTGGGTCTTTTCGGGTTCACCTTGTTTGGGACTCTCTGGGCTTGTGTGACTTTTTTCTTCCCCACCTCAGGAAAGTTTTCTGATATTATTTCTTCGAGTAGGTTTTCTAATCCTTGTTCATCCTTCTGTTGTTCTGGTACTCCTATTATTCGTATGTTGTTTCGTTTCATGTTGTCCCAAAGCTCCCTTAGGCTCTCCTCCTGTCTTTTAATTTTTTTCTCCAATTGCAGTACATTTTGGGTGTGTTTTGCTTCCTTGTCTTCTAATTCACTAATTCGGTCCTCCGCTTCTCCTAGTCTACTGTTGATACTTTCAATGGAGTTTTTCATTGCAGCTATATCACTCTTCATTTCTTCTTGGGTCTTACTTAGGTTGTTGATTTTTTCATCTGTTTCTTCTAGCTTCTTCCATATGTTATCGATTTTTTCATCTGTTTCTTCTAGCTTCTTCCATATGTTATCGATTTTTTCATCTGTTTCTTCTTGCTTCTTGCAGAGGTTGTCGATTTTTTCCTCCATCCGGTTTATGCACTCTAGGATCCTTATTCTGAATTCTTTATCTGTCATGTTGCATGCCTCTGTATTACTTAGCTGCTTTTCTGGAGAGTCCTCCTTCTCTTTCCTTTGGGGGTTTCTTTGTCTACCCATGTTTGATCTCACTGACATATCTAGACGTTGAGTTGTTCAGTGGTTGCTCCCTTGGTGGCAGTGCCTCCTTGGTCTGTGGTTGCTCTTCGGGCGGTTGCAGTAGCAGCTGCTCTTCAGTTGTCAGCAGCTCCTCTGGTGGGTGCTGTTCACAGCTGTGGTGGCTCTTCTGCCTGGTGGGGTGAGGTTTCACGTACAGCTGCTGTTCCTCAGCAGAGGATGTGGTGCTCAGGAGGTTGCTGTTGCTTGGATCTGCTGCGTTGATTTAAAGGCACAAAATACAACACAACAAGGCACCACGTACCAGGCACTATACACAAATATATTCACGATATTAATAACCCCAATTAAAGTAGACCACCTGAATTAAGAGAATTAGGGTATAAGGAAGAAGGAAAAGAAAAAGATAAAAGAGAATAAGGAAAAGAAAAGTAGGGACCAAAAAAAGGGAGTGCAAAAATGAAATTGGGAAAAAGGAAGGGGGAAAATAAAAGCGAGAAAAGAAAAGAAAAAAAAAAGAGCGAAAAGAGAGAATGAAGTGGAAGAGGGGAAGAGACTTTTTATATGAGGAGAATACTCCTATAGAACAGCCATTAATCCCAACAAATTCCAGCAACAGCTCCCTGGATATGAATGCAAACTAGAAACAACCAATAATATAACGATGAAAATAGAATGGTGAACACTAATCCCAAAATAAAATAAAGAAAAAATAAAATGGCACTTTAAAAAATGGTAAAATGGTAGCAGTAATAATACTGGTTAAAAATAAGAAGGTAGTAATTAAAAGGGTAAAATCAGGTGATGGAAAAAGAAGAAAAGAAAAAAAAAAGAACAGAAAAAAAAGAATGAAAAAAATTGGTTTTTTAGTTAAAAAGTGAAAAAAGAAAAAAAAATTGCAGTAGTGAAGGTCCTTCGTTTCTTCTATTCTTCAGTGTGGCTCGCCTTAGACCTTCCAGGTATTCAGGAGAGTGTTGAGTTTCCCTGCGATATACTGTTCCTCTGTGTTGTAAACCACAGTCCTTATTTTAAAGCATGCCGCATTTATTTCCCAGACTGCCTTATTTTGTGTTTAGCAAAGAGTCAGTTTGTGGGTCAGCCTCTGGGTGGCAGTGTTCTGGGGTTGGCCTCTGAGGCTATAGGGCCTCTCTGTCCAGTGGAAGTTCACTGCCCAGAGCTGACTGCATAATAGTTAGTTACGGGCGCTATGTTGTTGCTGGGATTGAAAATCCTCCTATAGGCCAGACCCTGTTAACTCCCAGGGACTGATCAGGTTATCTTAATCCTTGATCTCGTACAGGGTGGAATCTGGGTGTGGCTGTGCTCCTTGCCTGGGGGCTGTGGGGAGGAGTCTCACTCTCCGGAGAGGGTGGCTGCCCCAGTCCTGGGCTCAGGGGTGTCTCAGCACTCAATTCCCTACCACCTCTCCCGGCTCCCCCTCTTTCCCCAGTCTCTCCCCAGATTCCACTCCTCAGCACACTCTCCCTCTCTTCAGCACAGGTGAGTGTCTGTATCCGAAATGTCCCATGAACAGAATTCAGTGAAAACAAACAAAGAAATGCCGGCCGCGGAAACGGGGAAGGCTTGGTTTCTGTAAGCTTCTTCTCTTACCGGGACTGCATGGTCAGGTCAGCTCTTCAGGCTGCCCCCTTTAGGCTCAGTCCTCCGTGATCACAGAACCCAGCTCTCAATTTCCCTGGCGGCGCCAGGAATCCCGCGGTTCTCCTTTCCCCCGTCAGGGGCTGTGCCTGTCCCAAGGGACGTGGCTGTCTGCCACGCGGTCTCCCTCTGACTCTCTGGGCTCAGAGGTCTGGCAAACTTTCCTGCCCAAATCCCTGTTTTTTTTGTACCTTTCCAGGGGAGTTCTGCTCTTCCCGGCTGCAAACCCTCTCACCAGCTGAGCAATTTTGCCAATTCGGTGTGAGTGTTACTAGCTTCAGCTGCTCGCTCCATTTGCTCCTGGACACGACCTGGGACACGTCTGCCTATATAGCCGCCATCTTGGTTCTCCCCCTTTGCAAATTCTTAAAGGGCCCTATGTGCTGGCACTTTGAGACCTCGACCAAAGGCTTGGCCTGGTGCCAGCACTGATAACTTCGTCTGGAGAAGGTTTACTAGCCTCTTTGAAATCAGAGTAGTCTTATTTTCCTTATTATTTAAGCCAGCATGCATTTACAGAAGCCAGAAATAGCAGGGTTAAAATTTCAAACAGCAGTTTTTATATAAGATGGATGCTTCACTCTAAGGTCAATAAATTTGTGCTTCCAAATTGAGCTACTCTGAAACTCAATCAACTGTATTTCAAAGTCAGCCATGTCTATCCATGAAAACATTTGTAAGTTTAGTTCCTCCAGTTTCATGCTGTCTGGAAACCTCATGAATTTTTCTGTCTTTTCCAGTTCTCTGAATTTTGCAAATCTTGAGAAGAGCTGCTCAATAGTTGACTCTATGATGTATAAAAACAGCTTTTGAAGGCTTTGACAGTCTGTTCTGTCATCTTTTTGGAGGTCTTTGATGTGCCTCTTGAGGTTTGGGAAATATCTAAATCTCTCACCATCCATATCCCTCTTACAGACTTCCAGTTTCTTTTCAAAAGCCTTTATGTAACCAAACAAAACATCAAGTGTCTTACCAGTTCCTTATAATTTAACATTTAAGTCATTCAAATGTTCACAGAAATCTGCAAAGAACATCAGTTTAGAAACCCACATGACGTCAGTCAATTCTTGGTAAGAAACATGCTGGTTATTCAAAAAGAGCATTATCTCGTTTAAATATTCAACGAATTGTTTCAGAACCAAACCTCGGCTAAGACATCGAACATTGTTGTACATTTTCAGTCCTTTATACACAGATTCTACCTCACTCGGTAAAACTTGAAATTGTCTTTTATTTAAAGCCCAAGCAGAAATGTAATTAACAACTTTGGTAACTGCATCACTTCCTGCAGTTCCTTCAGGTCAGCTTTTGCACATAAAGCCTCCTCATGTATGATGCAATGAAAACCTAACAGTGTAAGACCAACTTCTTTCGCAAACAGATTTACAAAACCAGCCTTCTCACCAGTCATGCAAGGAGCACCATCAGTGGTGACGGAAACTACTTTTGAAATGTCAATTTGTCTAGAAGAGAATTCGTTAATAACTGCTTTACATATTTCAGCCCGATAGTACGCTCAGGCAGAGTTAGAAGGGCAACCATCTCTTCACATATTTCATCACCTTTACAAAGTCGAGATAAAATGGCCAGCCTAGATGATGATGTAATGTCTGTACTTTCATCAATACAAATAGAAAAAAACTGACATGAAGACAAATCTTTTGTTAATTGCTCAGCAGTATTACTCACCAACTTAAGTATCCTATCCTTAACTGTTTTCCTGCTCACGGACAAATCTTTAATGCATTGAATAATCTTTTCTTTTTCTGAGAGGGTTTCGCTTGCCAGCAAAAGTTACTGGCGTGCCATGTTTGGCACACATGCCAGGGGTTTCCCACCCTGCTATAGGCTAACAGGAATGTACCTCAGGGATACTGATTGACTAGGTACAGAGTCTCCTACATTCTTCCACAAATGGAGTTAATTATTGGCTAGCAAGAATGTTCATTGGATGTCAGGTTACTGGCACAGATTCAGTTTGCTAGCCCCTCCCCCTCCAAAAAATGTCTTATGTTCCCCATCATCCCTCCCCCCTTGATCCTTAAGCTGATTTTCAGCCTTGGGGATTCAATAGAAGACTCAAAGCTAGGGAGTAGGGTGCTCAGCAGCTCGAATCTTTTTCATCTTCATTATCTAAGGGATTGTGATAGCAGTCCATAGATCTGGTCTAGAGTAACATCTGAGGCTTCATGGCTTACAGATTCTCTCTATTAGCTGTTTCAAAACCTGTTCAATTTCTTAGAGGAAGGGAGAGGGAGTCCATACAGGTTTCTTCATTCCTGGCTTCAGAGCAGTTAGAACAATGAGAAGCATGTCTCGGGGTCCCATCTATTTCTTCTCTAGTTGGCCCATCATCCTTGCTCTGCTCATGTCTGTCTAACTGCCTAACACATCCACTCAAGGATCCTGGATCTGAATCCTTTCAGGAAAAAAATGGGCTTTGGTGGGTTCCTCTGGCTACTTCCATGCTGAGGAGGGACGAAGTTTTCTTTCAGAGTCAAGAGATCCTTGCTCTCTGTCAGAGGGATGATGGGGCCTGGGCATGGAAGGGTGTGTGGTTGTGATCTGGTGGAGACAAAATATATTATAAAATTTAGTATTATTGAGCAATTAGAACAGAAAAAGTTACAATAAATGGTCTGGTGGAAGGGAAAGAAAACATTTCAGTTCTAATAACTCCTAATGAAATAGAATTTTTCTCCTTAAAATCACCCTTATGCTTATTAAAGAGCCAAATTAAGACCAATTTATCTATTGCATTCAATTTGGCCTGATTGATTGCATAAACACAACAAGAATGGTAACTGACTGCCTTTTCTGGAATTTCATGATTGAGTCTCAATGTGTCCCATAGGGCAGGGAAGCCAAGCCATCCATCTATTGTCAGGCCTCCTTGCATTATCTGCTGAGTTAGGTGAATTCTTCACCTGCAGCAGCTCCACCTAGGCCTGTGCCCTAGGCTTCAAGGCCCATCACAGCAGCGCTCCTATTCATCATGGCCTAGAGTGCATGGGGGTTCTGCAGGGACACAGAGGTGCCCTTGTTGCTCCCTTTCTACTCTGACCAACTGTTAGCTATGGCAAGGTATGGGCCTGACGCTCCAGCGCCATCCATTTTCAGGGCTACCAAGCAAGATACCAGGCTTTCTCCATGGCACTCTTATTGGATTCAAGTCTTCAGAGTCCAGACAGGACTCTTTAAAACATGACACTCCAGTCAAAGTTTTCATTCAATAAAACCACTTTTGAAACTGGTCTGATTGAATTTATGCAAAGAAGTGCATTGCCATGATTCATTCATTAAGAATTATCAGACCCTTGGTATTGCCGACATCAATCAAGGCTTAAAGGCAACAAGACTGCGCACAAAGACCACTAGGGGGTGTACCAAGAAAGCATAAAAAATGCGGAGACAAAGAAACAGGACAAAACTGTCAATGGAGGATATTGAGTTCAGAACCACACTTTTAAGGTCTCTTAAGAACTGTCTAGAAGCTGCTGATAAACTTAGTAAGGCCCTCGAAAAGACTGGTGAGAACGCCGATAAATGTAGTGAGATCCTCAAGAAGTCTAATGAGACCCTCGATGTTGTGATAAAGAACCAACTAGAAATTAAGCATACACTGACTGAAATAAAGAACATTATACAGACACCCAACAGCAGACCAGAGGAGCGCCAGAATCAAGTCAAAGATTTGAAATGCGAAGAAGCAAAAAACACCCAACTGGAAAAGCAAAATGAAAAAAGAATCCGAAAATACGAAGATAGTGTAAGGAGCCTCTGGGACAGCTTCAAGCTCACCAACATCAGAATTATAGGGGTGCCAGAAGATGAGAGAGAGCAAGATATTGAAAACCTATTTGAAGAAATAATGACAGAAAACTTCCCCCACCTGGTGAAAGAAATAGACCTACAGGTCCAGGAAGCGCAGAGAACCCCAAACAAAAGGAATCCAAAGAGGACCACACCAAGACACATCAGTTACCCAGTTACCTACAAGGGAATACCCAGTTACCTACAAGGGAATACCCATACAACTGTCAGCTGATTTCTCAACAGAAACTTTGCAGGCCAGAAGGGAATGGCAAGAAATATTCAAAATGATGAATACCAAGAACCTACAACCAAGATTACTTTATCCAGCAAAGCTATCATTCAGAACGGAAGGTAAGATAAAGAGCTTCACAAATAAGGAAAAGCTAAAGGAGTTTATCACCAACAAACCAGTATTATATGAAATGCTGAAAGGTATCCTTTAAGAAGAGGAAGAAGAAAAAAAAAGGTAAAGATACAAATTATGAACAACAAACATGCATCTATCAACAAGTGAATCTAAGAATCAAGTGAATAAATAATCTGGTGATCATAATAGAATCAGGGACATAGAAAGGGAATGGACTGACTATTCTGGGGGGGGGGGGAAAGGGGTGTGGGAGATGCGGAAAGAGACTGGACAAAAATCGTGCACCTATGGATGAGGACAGTGGGTGGGGAGTGAGGGCGGAGGGGGGGCGAGCTGGGAGGAGGGGAGTTATGGGGGGGGAGAGGAACAAATGTAATAATCTGAACAATAAAGATTTAATTAAAAAAAGAATTATCAAATTTTGGAGGGATAATATAGGGAGAAAAATACAATAACTTACTTTAAGACCTTCTAATTTTTCTTGCCAGTCCTTTCCATGGACTCCTCAGAAAATGTAATATTTTTCCAAATGCATTATAACAAAACGGTAACTGTCTCCAAATGACAAGAAGAAATTTAAAATGACATGGTTGTGGGTTTCATTGTAATGCAGATGACATGGAATGTTGTCCTTTCTGTAAAACCCAACATTATATAATATTATAACTAATAACCACTAGTTATAACTGTATTTGACAAAGGTTCCTATGTACCTTCAGTATAAAACTTTCTTTTGTGAGAGAGAAAACAAATATTTGAGGCATTTCAGAGCCTACTGGCTAAAGCTAATTCTATCTAGATCAAGAGAAAGTTTCTTAAATTTCAAACCCTTGAATGATTGTCAAACTTGATTTTACCAAAAGATTAAATATTAAAGTGTATTAGACAGGAACATAGGCTAGCAAACTTCAGTTCCTATGATTAAAAGATGGTTTTTTTATTTATTCAATACCTGATTAATATAATTATTTTATTAGGAAAGAACTAACCAAATAAGGTTTATTTTCCAACTTCATGTGTCCTTGGGTATGGACAGCAAATAACATAATTGGATTTCTCCCATCAGTCTCCCTGAGTACTTTGGCATAAGCTATTTACCCTTTGTTTAGGGAGGCAAAATACAAATCATTGACTCTTAAGTGTCCTAGGTTTATGGAAGACAAAGTTTTCTAGATGGTTGCAAACTGCTGTTTTAATATCTCAAGTTTCCCTGTTCTGTTTGTCCTGGCTTACTGTCCTGTATGATTTAATCAATTTCCTTTTAAAATTTCTTTTTATAAACTTCTTATAACTTCCACAGACATTCTTAAAACTTTCATAAATAACCACCTTTAGAAACCACCTTCTTTTTCTTTTAAAATGCATACCCAATTACAACAGACCCCAAAGAAATACAAATGATTGTTAAAAAATACTATGGACTACTCTACTCCAACAAACTAGAAAACCTGGAGGAAATGGACACATTCCTAGAAAAATACAACCTTCCAAAACTCAATCAGGAAGAATCTAAAAATCTCAATAGGCCGATAACTATGGAAAAAATTGAAGAAGTCATCAAAAAGCTTCCATCAAACAAAAGCCCCGGACCAGACGGCTTCACAGGGGAGTTTTACCAAACATTCAAGAAAGAACTAAAACCTATCCTCCTCTGACTACTACAAAAAATTCAAGAGGAAGGAACACTTCCAAGCTCATTCTATGAAGCCAGCATCACCCTAATACCAAAACCAGGTAAAGACAACACAATGAAAGAGAATTACAGGCCAATATCCCTCATGAACATAGATGCCAAAATCCTCAACAAAATCTTAGCAAATTGGATCCAGATGTACATCAGAAAGATCATACAACATGACCAAGTAGGATTTATCCCAGGGATGCAAGGATGATAAAATATCTGCAAATCAATAAACGTGATACATCACATAAACAAATTGAAAGGAAAAAACCACATGGTCATATCAATTGATGCAGAAAAAGCATTTGACAAAATCCAACACCCATTTTTGATAAAAAAAAAAAAAAAAAAACTCTCAGCAAGCTGGGAATAGAAGGATCATACCTCAACATAATAAAAGCCATATATGACAAGCCCACAGCCAACATCATACTCAATGAACAAAAACTAACACCATTTCCCCTAAGAACAGGAACAAGACAGGGATGCCCACTCTCACCACTCCTGTTTGACATAGTACTGGAAGTATTAGCCATTGCAATTAGACAAGAAGAAGAAATAAAGGCATCCAAATTGGAAGAGAAGAAGTAAAACTGTCCTTATTTCCAGATGACATGATATCATACATAAAAAAACATAAAGAATCCATCAAAAAACTATTAGATTTAATAAATGAATTTGGCAATGTAGCAGGATACAAAATTAATGCCAAGAAATCTACAGCATTTCTATACACCAATAGTGAACTTACACAAAGAGAGACTAAAAAAACAATCCCATTTCCCATCGCACCAAAAAAATTAAGCTACCTAGGAATAAACTTAACTAAAAAGGGAAAAGACCTCTACTCAGAAAACTACAGGAAGTTGAAAAGAGAGATAGAGGAAGACAAAAAGAGATGGAAGAACATACCATGTTCTTGGATTGGTAGAATCAACATCATTAAAATGTCCATACTACCCAAAGCAATCTATAAATTCAATGCACTTCCCATTAAAATATCAATGGCATATTTCACAGACCTAGAATGAACTCTCTAAAAATTCATCTGGAATAAAAAAAGACCCTGAATAGCTGCAGTGATCCTGAGAAAGAACAAAGTAGGTGGGATCTCAATACCAGATATCAAGCTGTATTAAAAAGCCAGTGTTCTCAAAACTGCCTGGTACTGGCACAAGAACAGACATATAGATCAATGGATTAGAATAGAAAGCCCAGAAATCAACCTGAACCAATATGCTCAATTAATATTTGACAAAGGAGGCAAGAACATACAATGGAGTCAAGACAGTCTCTTCAATAAATGGTGTTGGGAACATTAGACAGATATATGAAAGAAAATGAAACTAGACCACCGATTTACACCATACACAAAAATAAACTCAAAATGGATAAAGGACTTAAATGTACAACGGGAAACCATAAAAATACTAGAAGAATCCAGGGGCAACAACATCTCAGATATATGCCGAAGCAATTTCTTCACCGATACAGCTCCTAGGGCATTGGAAACTAAAGAGAAAATAAACAAATGGGACTACATCAAAATAAAAAAACTTCTGCACAGCAAAAGAAACCATCAACAAAACAACAAGAAAGCCCACTGCATGGGAGAACATATTTGCCAATGTTATCTCCGATAAGGGTTTAATCTCCAACATTTATAGGGAACTCATACAACTTAACAAAAGAAAGATAAACAATCCAATCAAAAAATGGGCAAAGGACCTAAATAGACACTTTTCAAAAGAGGACATTCAGAAAGCCAAGAGACATATGAAAACATGCTCAAATCACTAATCATCTGAGAAATGCAAATCAACACAACAATGAGGTACCATCTCACACCTGTCAGAATGGCTATCATCAACAAATCCACAAACGACAAGTGCTACAGAGGATGTGGAGAAAAAGGAACTCTCTTGCACTGCTGGTGGGAATGCAGACTGGTGCAGCCATTATGGAAGACAGTATGGAGTTTCCTCAAAAATCTACAAATGGAACTCCCATTTGACCCTGTGATCCCACTTCTAGGAATATATCCCAAGAAAACAGAAACACTAATCAGAAAGGATATATGCACCCTTATGTTCATAGCAGCACAATTCACCATAGCTAAGATCTGGAAACACCCTAAGTGCTCATCAGTAGATGAATGGATTAGAAAACTGTGGTACATATACACGATGGAATACTATGCTGCTGTAAAAAATAAGGAATTCTTACCATTTGCGACAGCATGGATGGAACTGGAGAGCATTATGCTGAGTGAAATAAGCCAGGAAGTGAAAGACAAATACCACATGATCTCACTCATTTATGGATAATAAAGACCATTATAAACTTATGAACAACAATAGATACAGAGACAGAGCAGGCTTGAACATACTGTCACACTACAGCAGGAAGGCAGGGGCGGGCTGGGGGGCTGGAGGGGGGTGTAAGAGATCAACTGAAGGACTTGTATGCATGCATATAAGCATAACTAATGGACATAAGAAACTGGGGGGTAGAGGAGGCCAAGGGATTGTCAAGGGCGGGATAAGAAGGAGACATATGTAATACTCCTTGTAATACTTTAAGCAATAAAACAATTAAAAATCATTTTTAATAAAAAATAAAAAATGCATATCCATGCCTCAGACCTTACATTAACTATTTCTACTATAATATTTTTTCTTTCTGTCATACCATCAGCAACTTTTGCAAATAGTCTTTGAATCTCAAAATTTTTAACCCACACAGCAAAATCCGAAATCAGGGAACAACAAATTAAAGTTCCTAAAAGTTAGAAAGAGCAAGGAGTCCCCAAGAATAAGGTTCTTGGCAGCTGCTGGGACATCCTGCAATCTTTGTCACATGTTCAGCCTCACCACACACAACTGGGCTTCACCATAAGTGGGACTTGCCCCATATTTAAACAAATTTAACAACAAAGAGACATAAAACATCAACAAACACTTTCATACAGGTGTGCACCACATACTAAAAGTTCACACTAAGAGCAATGTCTTCTGTCCCTGGTTCAGGGCACTGCCTCTCCCCAGAATCTCAGCATTCTCCCCAATGGATTATTTTTGGAGAATGTATTTCCTATCCTCAGCCATAAGCTGGGGGCCCCTGATTTCATGGAGAGACATCTGCATTGCAGGTAGTGGTCTGGGCCCTTCTTAAAATTCTTCAGCATATATTCTAAGCAGCAGGTTTAGAGGAACTACTTCCCATGTTTTCAATTAAACCATGTAAACCCTCCCAGTAAAAAGAGACACAGGACAACACAAGCTAGCTTTTACTTCATGCAAGCTCTCACACTCACATTCACACACCAATCAGTCCAAGTTTTGACTTCCACCCATGGAAAGTCCCTGAACCGAAGCAAATAATTTGCCTGAGTAGTGATCAGCTACTTCTTCTGCCCCTAAAAGCAGGCCTGAACTCAAACTGTTCCCCTGGGGGAAAATTCACCAGTCAGATGTCTGGTCAGATTTCTTGTCCTCCTTGAAGTACACTGGAGTGCCAGCAGGGGCCCCAGTCATCCTGGCCTAATGAGGACTGGGACCCAGTTAATCACTGGAGGTACACCTTCCAGGCATCAGGAACTTGGTCGAGTGGGCCCACCGGCCTGCTCTTGTGCAGTGGTGCCTCAAAGGTGTAACTTTGGCTACATGTTTTGCAGGCAGGGAACCATTTTTATGTTACACAATTTACCAGGCAACCAAAAAATACACAGGAGTACTCGGAGATACAGGAAAAACCATTTATTTCTAGATGTACTATTACCGTGACTTAGGAAAGCCTGTTTCCAAACCCTGAGCAAGCCAACATGAAAGAAGCTTTCTCTTTATACCCTTTGGTTTTTTTGTCCCCCAAATATGTATCAGACTTCGGGATCTTTCAAGGGCTTTGCAGAAAGCCCTGTGTGTTGGGATGGGGGCCATGAGACCACACCTAAAGGCCTGGCCTGGCGCAAGTACTGATAACCCCCTCTGGGGGTTGTGTATGGTTCATGGTTTATGGCCTCTGTAAAATGGGAGTATTTAGGTAAACAGGTCTTGCAAGACCAGGTAATTACGGAAGAGGTAGTGACTAGACTAGACTATAGGCTAACAGGAATGTGCATTAAGGATACTGATTGACTAGGTACAGAGTCAGGCTGCTAGTCTCCTACATTCTTCCACAAATTGAGTTAATTATTGGCTAGCAAGAGTGTGCACTGGAAGGCAGATTATTGGCACAGATTCAGATTGCTAGCCCTCCAAAAATGTCTTATGTTCCCCATCAGCACCATTTCTCTCCATTAATACTAGCAGTGAATATTTTAGCAGCCGATTCCCATGTCATTAGTCTTGGACTGACTTGTTTAATGTGTGCAACAGGAACTATTTCTCTTTCGGAGAACAAGAAAAATAGGTTTATTTGTGTTACGCTGATTAATTCTTACAGTTATTCAGTGTCTGGTAAGTTAATGTTCAAGAAAAAATATACATTTTTATTAAAATGTTGTTAATTTATGTTAATGATTACTCATTTATTTCAGCCTTTTGTATTCAGCATGTCTCTATCAAAATAAACCTTCGTTTCTATTGAAGGTTTTTGTTTTTTAGCGGCCCACATAAACTTAAACCTTGTTTATTTGGTCCATGTTAGCCTTTGATTATAACAAGCTTGCTCCAGAGAATGGCATTTTTTTTTTAACCTATTTTTATACATTACAATCAAAGGAGGAGATGTAGATGGATTATATGAACTCCATTGGTGATAGATTAGAGAGGCAGGAGAAAGCAAAGTGAGGAAACCTCTGGGATTAGATAAAAAGTAAAATGATAGACACTTCTTTTACTTAGGTGGGCACAGGATAGTTAACATGACAATGATACAGAATTTTTGGATTGGAACCTGGATTCTTTGTCCACTGGAGTCAAAGAATGAATCCATAGACAGAAGATGGTATAGCAAAGGTGGAGATTTATTGAAAAACAAGTACAGACTCCCACATGGGGAGAGGGAGAGAGTCCCACAGAATGGACTGCCACATGTGGAGGGGAAAGGGGTCCCACAGACTTCCTGTTTCCATGGTTTATAAAGGCTGCAGTTCTTGTGTCCTGATATCCCCTCTGATTGGTCAATATGCCATTTTGGAGTGGTTACAATAGCAACTCCTGAGGCCCTCCCCCCTCATTGTCCTCCCATTCCTTCTGGGCTTTCTTCCTCCTTCTTTATTTTATAAATATAGACCTCTAGCTACTCCCAGTTCCCTTGTCTTATGTAAATGTTGCTGTTGCCTCTCTCTTGTGTTATGGAAATGTAGCCATGCCTGTCTTCCTTGTCTTATGGAAATGTACCTTCTCCCAGTTTATAGCCCGGTATTTTTTCTATGGACCCCAATTCTAAAAATTTCCTAAGCCTGCTTATATTCTCCTAAAATTCCTTTCAATAACAACAACAATGAAAGAATTTGTAATATCTGTCCTGGTGCCCATGACATTAGGTTGTGCCCTGAGAGGTCTGGAAAAGAAAAGTTACAAGTTACCCTGACATTTCAAGGATATCTTATTGTAGATAGAAAATGACAATAGGCTCAGTTAAGGTAAAGGTTGACTTTGTCAGGGAAGATACTGGCCTAGGACATGATTACCCACCATAACTGCTTTTAGTTAAAGTTTTAATTTCAGGTCATCTTTGTAGTTACTTTAGGTCTTAAAGTGTGAAAGACTGCCATGCAGGCCTTCCCTGAGCTTGTCAGATTAGGATGTGGCCCCTTTTGTCCATACCTTAAATGAGTCACTTCCAGCACTTATCCCAGGAATGCAGCATCTTTGCTTTTTCACATAACATTGCCTCTAAAATGCTGTCACTGGCTAACTGCTTTTCCTTTTTTGTTTATTCAAATCAATAACAGTTTTCCTACATGTTCATTTGCTTATGATCATTGCTTTGTGACCACTTTCACACCCTTAGCACTGTCAGCACACTTGAAGGAATGTGTTTTATTATATTTTAAAATGTTGCTAATTGTCCATTTCACCAGCAACAAAAGCAAAACAACAACAACAACAAAACACAGGAAAATATTCACAGTGCAGTGAACTGACTGGCATTCTCTCCTTTGTGGCCTGAGAGACACTTTTTGTCATCCTGACATGTCAGCATGAAAGGGTTGTCAGGTTAGGAATGCTCCAAAAGGGAGGCCCTTTTATCCATGAACAACTTGGTTGAGAACAGAATTGTTTTGAATTGGGAGGCATTGTTGAATTGAGGTTTGACTGTATCTGAATTCAGCAGAAAATCAGATAGAAGAAAAATAGACTTCACTGGATGCCATAAGATCTATAGTGTGTCCATATATGAAGCAAGATCATGTAGTTTGTCACTTCATAAATACTAGTGACATAAATACTAGTGACATTAGCATAAATACTAATCTATTTGTTATTAAACACTGCTTGTAATTTATACTGTAGCTTGGCATCCATAATTTATTTACTCTGATTAACAGCAAGGTCCAATATTAGTAGTGTTTCTTGGCCAACAATAGTAAAATGTCTTGGAAATATTGTTAAGGGCAGAAATACAATATTGAGGACTAGCTATAATTATATGAAATATTAATCATGCTCTGTTAACCGTTATTGTTCTGTTCTGATTAGAGAAAGTGTTGGGTTTGATCAATTGAATTGATACTCCTCTCCCAGGAACTGGCTTTTCAGGTTATTTCACTATGGGCATTCCCTTTGCTGAGACCACATTTTACTTGAGGTGAACACATTCCATTATCTCCCCTCCGGGTATGCATAAAGAAGTCTTCACACAGAAAAAAGCCCACCAAAAGTCCTTTAAAAGCCAATGACTCCCATCACTGGGTGCTGGAGCCATCCAGGCTCAGCCACCTGGTGTGCAGATGATCAAATAAATTCGTGATCCCTAACCATTCTGGCCTCATGCATTCCTCCTTCGACAATTTAACATTTGGTGCTGCAATCCGGGAGGGTTCCACAGGGATGGGGAGCCATCGCTCCAGCTTCAGTCACCCCAAGTTTGCTACTCAGAGAGCAGTAGGCAGCAGCAGCTAGTCCTGGGCCTACCTCCGAATCCTACTGTGAGAGTGAACCAGAGAACTTTTCTGTCAAAGAAAAGAGCTAGCTGCCATCTTAGGTCCCACCATTTTGATATGACCTTCAGATTCTTCAAGGGGCCACCATCTTAGGGTCTGCAATCTTGGTATGACTTTCAGGCTCTCAGGGGGGCTGCCATCTTATGTTCTGCCATACCTTCCCCTTCCTCTGAATTAGCCAAGTGCTCAATAATGGGAATCCGAGCTTTGAACCTGGCCAATGAGGTCAGAGTTCAGAGTGAGGGGCAGGGTAGACCCCACGTCAGGAAGTAAAACCCAAATGAACTTCCTATTCAGTGTGCTTTTGCCCATGATTTTCATCAGGCAGGAGCACCCTTCTGTGCAGAAGTATTTGCCTTGCTGATTCACTTTCCAGTGTTTGTCTCATTCCTGTAACATTGTTGAGAGCATTTCTAACACTACTGGGATGATTTGATTGCTGGTCTCAATCAGGCCTCCCTCCCTTATGGACCCTCCTGAACTGGGGAAGAGGAGCCATCATCCTGGCTTTGGCGACCCTAAGTTTGCTACTCGGAGAGCAGTAGGCAGCGGTAGCTTGTCCTGGGCTTACCTCTGAAACGTACTCGGGTGACTCGATTGCTGGCCTTGATCAGGCCTCCCCTCCCTTAGCAGATCCCCCCCCAGCCAGCCAAAGAGGACTGTGGACCAGGGATCTCTTCTTCTCCATTGCTGACCCTCCATTTCACACTGGTCAATCTTCTCTAGGTGAGTGATGTTGCACAATTACCCTCATCTTGAGTCTTTTGCCCACTCTCTCTCACTGACTTCTCGAAAGTCTCTCTAGTCTCTAAAGTCCTAGTGCTAGGCCAGAAGACACCTCAGCCATTGGGCTTTGGTTTCTTCTGAATTGGAGACACCCAGACCAGAGGGTCACTTCTCATTTCTTATGGTGATTTGTTTGGCAGCAAGGGCACCGGCCTTAAACAGTCACCTTTGGATTTGTGGTCTGTCACTCACCCTTGCTCTCATGGGCCACGCCACACTCCCTCTGCATACTCTCAGGGGAGATGATGCCCAAGCACCTCAATTTATTTTGTAACACTGTTTGGCCACAACATAAACTAGATAATAAGTCTCAATGACCTGAAAACAGCACTTTCAACTTTAACATGCTGAGCAATTTAAATAATTGCTGTCACTGTAATGGAAAACAGTCAAAAATTCCCTATGTCCAGGCCTTTTTTCATCCTTCAATCCTAATCCTTTCTCTCAGTTCTGCTTTACCCATCAGATCTTTCTCCTTCACCCGAAATATCTTACCCTTAATACTTCTGATTCTGAATCTACTCTTGACCTAGTAGACCACCAACCTTCACCCCCTCCCCTCC
This sequence comes from Myotis daubentonii, assembly GCF_963259705.1. NCBI lineage: Eukaryota > Metazoa > Chordata > Mammalia > Chiroptera > Vespertilionidae > Myotis > Myotis daubentonii. Next base: position 106,421,878 of record NC_081840.1, read on the forward strand.
CTCACCTGTAGTAGATTCCCAAAACCCAGACCCTCCTAACCAGAAACCACCCTCTCCCCAGCCCCTGAGAACCCAAATCCCAAGAATACAAGCTCCAAAACAGCCTTTTCCCACCTAAAACTTGCTCTTGGGTCATTCAAAGACCACCCTCCTCAACAGCCTCTTCTATTCCAACTCCAATTCCACCCCTGAGGGAGAGATCAGGAACTGAGGGCATAGTCTTTGTCCATGTCCCATTCTCTATGTCCAGCCTCACAAGATTGAGAGGCATTTCAGATCTTTTTCCACTGATCTGATTACCTTCACTAAGGGATTTGACAAACTTAATGACATCACTAAGGGCCCTGACAAAATCCCAGCTCTCTTTCTCTCCTGCCTCATGGAGGCCTTAGAGAAATTTACAACCTTAGACTCCACCTCCCTAGAAGGAGCCTTTCTTCTTCTTTTTTTTATATATATTTTATTGATTTTTTACAGAGAGGAAGGAAGAGAGATAGAGAGCCAGAAACATCGATGAGAGAGAAACATCGATCAGCTGCCTCCTGCACATCCCCCAATGGGGATGTGCCCGCAACCCAGGTACATGCCCTTGACCGGAATCGAACCTGGGACCCTTCAGTCCGCAGGCCGACGCTCTATCCACTGAGCCAAACCGGTTTCGGCAGGAGCCTTTCTTCTTAACACCCATTTTATATCCCAATCAGCCCCCAAACTTCAAAAAATAGACACAGGTCTACAAAACCCTCAAAAAGACCTCATTAACCTGACGTTTAAGGTCTTTAATAATAGAGATGAGAATACCCAAATGCAAAAACAAAGGTGAGATCAGGCCAAGGCTGAAGCCCAGAAGGAGGCCTTCCAACTCCTAACCACCACCTCATGAACCCTAGACAAAGTGCCAGTCCTCCAATGACATAGTTGCTGCAGGGAAGAAACATCTGTACAGCATATGTTTCAAGAGACCTGGCGTATATGGCATACTGTTCTTAACATGTTTGGTCCCCTTCTTAGCACTATGTGTTTTAACCAAGGTCACCTCTCCGAGAAAGGTTGTTTCCCCAGGTGGGATTTTTCCCTGGAGTTAGGGAATAACAGGACTAGGGAAGGGAATAAAACCCCTTAACTAAGTGCCAGACGGGTAATTAATCACTTTAACTATGAACAATCACTTAGGATAATCTCCTTCATTTACTTCCTTGTAGCTTAACAGAACAATAGAGTAGTGACTTTGGAATGGAGATAACAAACGCCCTAACCTTTGGAATAGAATGGATAGGATTAAAATCAACTGGTATAAATACAGATGTAACAGGACAATAAGGACTGAACCTGGCTGGAGAACGTGGCTAGGCTGCTGATAAACTGAACACTGTCTCCGTGTTATTCCTTCTTCGCTGACTCCATCCACACCTTTGGGAACCCCTGGACCTGCTGGGGTTGGACCCTAACATTCCAACCAAGGGTAAGTCAGGGGCTAAGTCTCCTTCAGGCCCATGCTTCAAATCCAATAAGGAGGACACTGAGCCAAAGTCCTGCTCAAACCCGAGACCCCTGCCTGAGCACTGCCCAAAGTGCGAAAGGGAAGGCCACTGGAAATCAGACTGTAGTCTGGTCCCTCCAGGTCGGACCTCAGCCACTCTAGCAAGGCTGCCCTCTGGATCCAGTTTGGAGCTCCCAGACCTCCTGGGACTGGCCACCGAAGAAGCTTCCAAGGCCCTGACAGGGTCCCATAGACTTACCAGGACAGAGCCTTGGGTAACAACTGTGGTGGCAGGTAAGCTGATCTCCTTTTTAATTGACACTGGGGACACTTGTTCTGCCCTCTCCAAATTTGCTGGGACCCTTGTCCACTCTCCAGTCTCTATTATGGGAGTTTACAGATGAGTCTTACAGTCATTAGCCACCTCACCTCTACACTGCATCTTACTAGATACCCCCATTCACTCTTTCTCATTCTACCTCAGTGCCTGGCCAGAGCTACCATGCATATTCTCATAAAACCCAGTTGTCCCAAACCACAGTTATATACCTCAATTTCACTCTCTCACCCTACAAGGCCGAGCCATTCTGTGGACTGTAAACACCTTATCTACTTATCTCCTCCAGTATTGTCCCCTCTGAACAAGAAATTTTCCCCTTTCTCAGGCTCACTGGGTACTCTTGTCTCTGGTTTCACAATTTTAGTCTTCATGCAATTCTCCTCTATGACATGACATGGTGAAAAGACCCCTCACTGACTTTATATCCCAATGCCAACATTCTCACCCCTTTAATGCTCTGAAAACTGCTCTGACCTCAGTGCCTTCTCACTCCCACCCCACCCCACCTTTCCCAAAGAACAACTTTTTTTAATGCACGTGCTTACTTAATAATCAGGCTATTATCAGAAAGTAAGCTCATTATCTCCCAAACCTTAGCATGCTATCTCTAAGGAAAAATCTGGCAGTTTTGAATCCAAGTGGCTAGAGGCCTGGGACCAGGTTGTGGGATCTGCTCCCTCCTCCCCTCACCTTTTCTCCAGCTTCATATACCTATACATAATTTTCCAAAGTTTTAATTAACTTAATGACTTTGAAGCATTGCTGGGTTAAATGATAAACATCTAAATATTTTAAAATAGCATACAATACTGAAACATTGATTGCTAGACACGTGTTAATTCTCCTGCTCTTAGCTGTTATTACAGAGGGTCTCTTGTTCTTTGTTGATGTATATTTTAAAAGTAAGAGTATACTTAAAGTGTGTTCATAAATGTTAATCTAAGAAATGTTGACTGTTTACTTTTTGGTTATCATTGAAAAATTAAGGTTTCTAAGAGTGAAAAAGTCTAATACATTTTACTTTTTGAAACTTTAGTGTTGATATTATTACAAATGTCCCTCTTTTTTCCCCCCATAGCTCCCGGCCACCTAGTTCCCACCCAACCCCAGGCCCTTGCCACTCTGTTGTCTGTCCATAGGTACCACATACATGCATATAGACCTTTTTCTAATCTCTTCCAAAACCCCCCTAGACCCACTTCCCTCTGAGAATCATCAGTCTGCTCCATTCCCATGCCCCCGATTCTATGCCATTCACCGGTTTATTCTGTTCATCAGATTTTTTTATTCACTTGAGTTTTAGATTCACTTGTTGATAGATATGTACTTGTTGTCACTTTGTTGTTCATAATTTTTTATCTTTACACTTTTCTTCTTCTTCCTCTTCTTAAAGAATACCATTCAGCATTTCACATAATACTGGTTTGGTGGTAATGAACTTCTTTAGCTTTTTCTTATCTGTGAAGCTCTTCAGCTAACCATCAATTCTGAATGATAGCTTTGCTGGGTAGAGTATCCTTGGTTGTAGGTTCTTGCTATTCATCACTTTGTATATTTCTTGCCACTCCTTTCTGGCCTGCATAGTTTCTGTTGAGAAATCAGCTGACAGTCATATGGGTACTCTCTTGTAGGTAACTAACTGCTTTCTTCTTGCTGCTTTTAAGATTCTCTCTTTGTCGCCCTAACCGGATTGGCTCAGTGGATAGAGCGTCAGCCTGTGGACTCAAGGGTCCCAGGTTCGATTCCAGTCAAGGGCATGTACCTTGGTTGCAGGCACATTCCCAGTAGGGGGTGTGCAGGAGGCAGCTGATCGATGTTTCTCTCTCATCGATGTTTCTAACTATCCCTCTCCCTTCCTCTCTGTAAAAAATCAATAAAATATATTAAAAAAAAAAGATTCTCTCTTTGTCTCTTGCCCTTGGCATTTTAATTATGATCTATCTTGGTGTGGTCCTCTTTGGATTCCTCTTGTTTGGGGTTCTCTGCACTTCCTGGACTTGTAAGTCTATTTCTTTCACCAGGTAGAGAAAGTTTTCTATCATTATTTCTTCAAATGGTTTTTCAATATATTGCTCTCTCTCCCTTCTTCTGGCACTTCCATAATTTGGATGTTGGTACGCTTGAAGTTGTCCCAGAGGCTCCTTACACTATCTTCATATTTTTGGATTCTTTTTTCTTTTTGCTCTTCTACTTTAATGTTTTTTGCTTCCTCATATTTCAAATGATTGACTTGATTCTTGGGCTCCTCTAGTGTACTGTTGAATCCCTGTATATTATTCTTTATTTCAGTCAGTGTATACTTAATTTCTGACTGGTCCTTTTCCATTTTTTTATTTTTTTTATTTTTATTTTTTGGCGTTCTCACTAAGATCCTTGAAGGTCTCACTAAGTTCCTCAGAGGTTTCTTCTTTACCTCTCTAGTTGTAGTGCTTCCACTCAGCTATCTTTCCCACAGCTCTGGATGATAGTTTTTCTGTATTTTAGTTGTAATTTTGATGTGGTTGTGGGAGGCAGCAAGTACAGGTGCTTGCCTATGCTACCATCTTGGTTCCTCTCTCTAATACATTTTAAAGAAAAAAGTAAGAAAATATCTGTACAAGTTTTTGAAGGTATGACAGAAAGAAAGAATATTAGTATAAATACTTAATGGGAAGTCTGGGGGTGGTTTTGCATTTTTGAAGGACATAGAAAGAAGTTTTGAAGGCTAATTTTAAAGTGTAAAATATGTGAATGTTGTGTATGTAATGAGAAGGGAAAGAGAAATGTTGAAAGAAATAAATAAATTCTAAAGCTACTTGGTAAGTTAACTTTTCACAATATAATCAAAGTCTCATATAAAAGTCATTCATATGAGAAGCCAATATTTTATGGGCAATTGGTTCTAGTAAAGTCCAAAGTAAAATTTGCATATATATGCAAATGAGCACTAGCCAAAAAGAATGCTGTTTAGAAGTAAATTTAAGCTTAAAAAGAAGGAATTTAAAAATCCCCTCCACTACTATTTGCAGAGTAAAGTAACAGTTATTACTCAAGCATTAAATCTCACCATTAATGAGACACCATAAGTAAAAAGAAAGTTTCTTTCACTTGAGATGTACTAATTGCAGTATTGGCCAGCATGTCTCTCTCCTACCTGTTTTTTGGATGGTAACCAAATTGGTTGCTCTGTTTGAAAGAAAGTAAAAGTCTTTAATGTAGCAATATGAGTGTTAAAAGTAAAAGCAGCAAGGGTTAAGGTTCAGTAAAATAAGTTAAGCCAGCAATTGGGAGATTACAACCTCAGGAAATTTAAAGTACTGAATTTGGCTGGTCTCAGTGCAGTGGTGTCCTACAACTAATTGATCAACAGCCATTCTGTCTTACTTCTTATCCAACCAGCCAGGCCCTTGGCCTCAACTTCTCCTTTCTCTTTTCCCTTGGATAATAGCTCATTCTAGCATTCCCTCCCACTTTCACTGCAATAAACTCTCAACCACTCCTCTGTCACCCCTTATTGGTAGTGCCATGGTGACTACCCTCTCAGTTTGGAGCATGGAACTGGGAAAGGGAATCTTATATCCTTTAGTCCACCTCTTCTCTTTACACCTTTCAGCTTGTCTCCATGACCAGGGATTTTTCTTCCTCTGTGGGGAAAACACATACATCTTTCTCCCCGTCAGCTGGACAAGAACTTGTACTCTTGTCTCTCACCCAATGTAGATGTAGCCCCCAATAATCAGTATTTACCTGTCCCCATAACCCATCATATCTTACACAAAAGAGAAGTTCAGATAATCCCTCTCTTAATAACCCTGGGCATCACAGCAGGGGTTGGAACTGCCATAGGGAGCTTAACCAATGCTCTACCTATTTTGAAACCCTGTCTCAGGACCTACAAGAAACCTGTGGATGCCCAGCAAGGGGAAAAACTGGGAAAACAGGAACCTCACCCCCAGGGTAACCTATTCTCCCCTTTCATATCACTAGTCAGGCAACTGAGACCCCTAATCTTCCCCTGCCACCCAAAGGTAACATCTAGGTCTCAGTTGTCTTTCAGCTCCAGGCCCAGAAAAGCAGCGAAACCTCACAAGTGATGCTGTGGCAGCCTCAGGACCACTTTGAGACTTCACCAACCAGTCTCTTGGGGAAATCATGCTGCTGCACCCCTCTTCCAGCCCACTACTATAAAAAAGTCCATCCCCCTGTGATCTCAACTTCCTACCTTAGCAGTAAGTAACTATGCAAGATATGACCTTCATCCCTAGTCCATAAGACAAAAAGGCTGGAATGTTAGGTCTGATCAAGCAATTGAATTGATACTCTTCCCTTAGGAACTGCCTTTCAAGCTATTTCACTATGGATATTCCCTTTGTTGAGACCACATTTCACTTTCGGTGACCACATTCCATAATCGCCCCTCTGGGTATGCATAAAAAAGAAGTCTCCAACCAGAAAAAAGCCCACCAAAACCACCAAAAGTCCTTTAAAAGACGCTGACTCCCATTACTGGGAACTGGAGCCATCCAGGTTCAGCCACCTGGTGTGCTGATGAAGGGTAGAAGGAACACAGGCATAAAGAAAAAAAATGGTGACAAACAAGTACCTATAAATAGTAGCTTTGAATGTAAGTGGATTAAATGCACCAATTAAGAGACATAGGGTAGCTGAGTGGATAAGAAAACATGATCTATATTATCTGCTGTGTACAGGAAACCCACCTCAGAACAAAGGACTTACAAAGACTAATGGTGAAGGGATGGAAAAAGGTTTTTCAGGTGAATGGAAATGAAAAAAAAAAAAAGCTAGTGTAGCAATACTTATATCTGACAATTTAGACCTCAAAGTGAAGGCCATAACAAGAGATAAGGAAAGCCATTTCATAATGCTAAAGGGAGCAATTCAACAAGAAGATATAACTCTGGTAAACATATGCACCCAATACAGGAGCACACAAATACATAAAAAAAAACTTCTGAAGGATATCAAGGGAGAGATTCACAGCAATACAATCATAATAGGGGACTTTAATATCCCACTAACAAACACCACTGGACAAATCCTGTAAACAAAAAATCAGCAAAGAAACATCAATCTTAAATGACTCACTAAATCAGATGGAATTAATTGACATCTACAGAACATTTCACCCAAAAGCCACAGAAAATACACTCTTCTCAAGTGCACATGAGTCTTTTACAAAGGTAAACCACATATTGAGATACAGGCAAAGTCTCTTCAAATTCAAGAATATTGAGATCATATCAAGCATCTTCTCAGATCACAATGGCATAAAACTAGAAATCAATTACAATAAAAATAAAAAAGATCAAACACGTGGATGCAAAATAGCATGCTACTAAACAATGATTGTGTTACCAAAGAGATCAAAGAAGAAGTAACTTGGCAACAAATTACAATGAAAACACAACATTATAAAATCTATGGGACACAGTGAAATCAGTCTTGAGAGGGAAGTTCGTAGGTCTACAAGCCTAACTCAAAAAACAAGAAACGATGGTAATAAATTATCTAACCCTACAGCTCAAAGACTTAGAAAGACAGCAACAAGAAAAGCCCAGTATAAGCAAAAGGAAGGAAATAATAAAGGTCAGAGCTGAAATAAATGACACAGAGACCAAAAAAAACCAACCAACCAACCAACCAAACAAACAAACAAAAAAATACAAAAGATCAACAAAACCAAGAGCTGGTTCTTTGAAAGGATAAACAAGATTGAGGAACCTCTAACCAGGCACATCAAGAAGCAAAGAGAGAAGACCCAAATAAACAAAATCAGAAGTGAAGGAGGTGAAGTAGCAATACAATCCCACAGAAATACAAATGATTATGAAAAAATACTATGAACAATTTATTCCAACAAAATGGAAAACCTAGATGAAATGAACATATTCTTAGAAAAATACAAGCTCCCAAAACTCAATCAAAAAGAATCAAAAAACCTGAATAGGCCAATAACTACCAAAGAAATTGAAGCAGCAATCAAAAATTGTCTAGCAAACAAAGCCCTCGTACAGATGGCTTTATAGGGGAATTCTACCAAGCATTCAAAGAAGATCACAATGGTATAAAACTAGAAATCAATTACAATAAAAACAATCCTCCTCAGACTATTTGAAAAAATTCAAGAGTAAGGCACACTTCCAAGCTCTTTCAATGAAGCCAGCATTACCCTAATTTCAAAACTAGGGAAAACACCACAAAAAAAGAGAACCACAGGCCAATTCCTTGATGAACATAAATGATAAAATCCTCAACAAAACTCTAGCAAATTGGATTCAGCATTACATTAGAAAGATCATACACCATGACCAAGTAGGATTTATTCCGGGGATGCAAGGATGGTACAATATCCGCCAATGAATAAATGTGATACATCACATAAACAAACTGAGAGACAAAAATCACAAAGCATTTGACAAAATCCAACACCCTTTCTTGATAAAAACTCTCAGCAAAGTGGGAATAGAGGGATCATACCTCAACATAATAAAAGCCTTATATGATGCCGAAACCGGTTTGGCTTGGTGGATAGAGCTTCGGCCTGCGGACTGAGGGGTCCCGGGTTTGATTCCGGTCAAGGGCATGTACCTGGGTTGTGGGCACATCCCCAGTGGGAGATGTGCAGGAGGCAGCTGACCAATGTTTCTCTTTCATCAATGTTTCTAGCTCTCTATCTCTCTCCCTTCCTCTCTGTAGAAAATCAATAAAATATATTAAAAATAAATAAATAAAAGCCTTATATGACAAACCTACAGCCAACATCATATTCAATGGGCAAAAACTAAACTCATTTCCTCTAAGAACAGGAACAAGACAGGGATGCCCACTCTCACCACTCCTGTTCAAAATAGTACTGGAAGTGCTAGCTATAACAATCAAACAAGAAGAATAAATAAAAGGTATCCAAATTGGAAAAGAAGTAAAACCCTTTTTGTTAGCAGATAACGTGATACTATACATAGAAAACACCAGAGACTTCATCAAAAAACCTACTAGACCTAATAAATAAATTTGGCAATGTAGCAGGATACAAAATTAACACCCAGAAATCCATGGCCTTTTTATATACCAATAATGAACTCACAGAAAGAGAAATGAATGAAAAGAACAATCCCATTTACCATTGCATGAGAAAAATTAAAATACCTAGAAATAAACTTTACTAAGGACATAGAAGACCTGTACTCGGAAATCTTCAGGACATTGAAAAAAAATAGATAGAGGAAGATATAAACAAATAGAAGGACATACTATGTCCATGGGTTGGTAGAATCAACATCATTAAAATGTCCATACTACCCAAAGCAATTTATAAATTCTATGCAATCCCCATTAAAATACCAACAGCATGTTTCAAAGATCTAGAACAAACTCTCCAAAAATTCATCTGGAATAAAAAAATACCCCGAATAGCCACAGCAATCCTGAGAAAGAACAAAGTTGTAGGGATCACAATACCAGATATCCAGATATATTATCAAGCCACTGTTCTCCAAACTGCCTGGTACTGGCACAAGAACAGACATATAGACCAATGGAACAGAACAGAGAACCCAGAAATTGTCCCCAGCCATTATGCTCAATTAATATTTGACAGAGAAGGTAAGAACATACAATGGAGTGAAAACAATCTCTTTAATAAATGTTGCTGGGAAATTTGGACATATACATGCAAAAAAAATGAAACTAGATCACCAACTTACACCTTACACAAAAACAAACTCAAAATGGCTAAAGGATTTGAATGTAAGATGGGAAATCATAAGAATTCAGCAAAGTAGCAGACATATGTTGCAGCAATGTCTTTACAGACACAGCTCCTAAGGCAATGGAGACTAAGGAGAAAATAAACAAATGGGATTTCATCAAATTGAAAAGCTTCTGCACAGCAAAAGAAGCCATCAACAAAACAAAACAACAAGAAAGCCTACTGCATGGAGAGCATATTTGCCAATGGTATTTCAGATAAGGGCTTAATCTCCAAAATTTACAGAGAACTCATACAACTTAACAAAAGGAAGATAATCGATCCAATGAAAAAATGGTCAAAGATGTAAATCAGGGGTTCTCAAACTACGGCCCATGGGCCACATGCAAATACAAATATTGTATTTGTTCCCGTTTTGGTTTTTTACTTCAAAATAAGATATGTGCAGTGTGCATAGGAATTAGTTCATAGTTTTTTTTAAACTATAGTCCAGCCTTCCAACGGTCTGAGGGACAGTGAACTGGCCCCCTGTTTAAGAAGTTTGAGGACCCCTGATGTAAATAGACCCTTTTCGAAAGAGAACGTACAGTAGGCCGAATGACATATGAAAACATGCTCAAAGTCACTAATCATCTGAGAGATGCAAATCAAAACAACAATGAGGTACCATCTCACACCTGTCAGAATTGCTATCATCAACAAATAAACGGCAAGTGCTGGAGAGGATGTGGAGAAAAATGAACCTTTTTGCAGAGCTGGTGGGAATGTAGACTGGTGCAGCCACTGTGGAGAACAGTATGGAGTTTCCTCAAAAAGTTAAAAATGGAATTCCCATTTGACCCAGTAATCCCACTTCTAGAACTATATTCCAGAAACCAGAAACACCAATCAGAAAGGATATATGCACCCCTATGTTCATAGCAGTACAATTTACAATAGCTAAGATTTGGAAACAGCCTAAGTGCCCATCAGCATATGAGCGGATTCAAAAACAGTGGTACATCTACACAATGGAATACTATGCCGCTATAAAAAAGAAAGAACTTTTAACATTTGCAACAACATGGATGGAACTGGAGAACATTATGCTAAGTGAAATAAGTCAGTCAGAGAAAGATAAATGTCATATGATCTCACTCATATGTGGGATATAATGATCAACATAATTTGATGAACAAGAATAGATCCATCTAGAGACAAATGATAAGGGGGGTAGAGAGCAACCAAAGGACTTGTATGCATGCATATTAGCATAACCAATGGACACAGACACTGGGGACTTGCCTGGGTAGGAATGGCTAGGGGGGAGTGTCAATTGGGGAAAAAGAAGACATATGTAAAACTTTAGACAATAAAAGAAAAAACATTTCAGATAAATTGTTTTAATATTTCTCATTATATATACACTGAAAACATTTATCAAGTGCCTTTTATTTGGAAGACATGGTCTGGTCTTTGTTACTGAAGATCAAAAAGTGATTAAAGTAAAGTCTTTGATTTAAAGAATTCACTTCTTCTGTGACAAAAGCACAGAAACAAGTAAATGAAATAGAACATGGAAAGTACTTTGTGAGAAAGACATGCTATGGATATACAGAGATGGTATAATTAATTCTATTTGAAGGAAACCACAAAAACTTCTCAGAGCAAAGGATAACTGATATAAATGTTAAAGAATAAATAAAAGCCTGGCTGATGTGGCTCAATGGTTGAGGATTGACCTATGAACTAGGAGGTCAGGCTTTGATTCCTGGTCATGGCACATGTCTGGTTTGTGGTCCCCATCCCCAGTGTGGGGCATGCAGGAGGCAGCCAGTTGATGATTCTCATCATTGATGTTTCTATCTCTATCTCTCCCTCTCACTTCCTCTCTGAAATCAATGAAAATATATTTTTTAAAAAGAATAAATACAAGTCAATAAGTAGACAAGAAAAATTTGGGGATCCAGACAAAAGAACAACATAGGAAGTGGCTTAGAATTGTGATGTGAAGTTAAAGAATTTTTGTTTACTTGTTTGTGGGAGTACATAACATTATGACAGTAGTAAATTACATGTCTAGTAAGAGAGACAAAAATAAAAGCTCTATATACCATTTTAAGGAGTTTGTATTTATCTACATTTATAAAAAGAGAACCACTGAAGACTTTTATAAGTAAAAAGGTCACATAATTAGGTATATAAGTTGAAATAGTATTTAGGAGACTGATTTGAAGGAGGAAGAGGATAGAAACATCATTAGGAGAGTATAAGGGGACTGGAAAGAGAAATTGTATTTGAAAGACATTTTGATTAAAATAAAGAATATTTGGTAACTGATTTATAGAGATCAAGACAAAAATAGTAAAGGATGGCTTTATGTTTCAGGAAAGAAAAGTGAATGTTTGCTTTTGCTGAGTAAGAAAGCACACCAAAACTAAATAACATAAAACAACAATAATTTATTATTGCTCATTAATATATTGGTAAACTGGACATTTATGCCTAACTGGGCTAAATATGGGGATGTGTATTCAGTCAGTTGCTGAGCCAGCTAGGGGCTGGCTGGTCATATACCATGGCCAAAGCTGAAATGGTTAGTCTCTGCTTCACACACTCCGTTATCCTTCAGCAGGCTAGACAAGGCTTTTTTCACATGGAGTCTGGGCAGGATTCTAATACAGTATAGAGAAACATGCAAGAATAATAAGCCTTAGACTCATAACTAGCACAGAATCACATTTTATTAGTCAAAGCAAGTCACAAAGCCATAAAGCAAAATGTTTTTGTTGAAAAGAGCTGCAAATTCATATCACCCTGGATTACTGATCTAGAGAGGGGAAAAAAATTGCAACCATTTATATAAACAATCTAATTTGTAGCAATCCTCACCAGAGGGTATTTTTCCCATTGGTTTTTAGAAAGAGTGGAAGGGAGGGAGTGAGGAGGAGGGAGGAAGAAAGGGAGAAAGAGAGAAAAACATCTATGTGAAAGAGATACATCAATTGGTTGCCTCCCACATACACCCCAACCTGGGCCAGGGATCAAACCCAGGTATGTGCCCTTGATCAGGAATCAAAACCATCACCCTTTGATGCATGGGCCAACACTAACTATTGAGCAACACTGATTAGCACAACAATCCAATTTTTATCTAAAGATAGCAATCCTATATAATAAAAGCATAGTATGCAAATTGTCCCCTCGACTGAGAGTTCTTCCAGGAGTTTGACCAGGGGGTGGGGCCAGCAAGGGGAAGGGAGGGAGGCCCCAGCTGGCAGCCAGCAGCCACTAGGGACTCTACCAGTGCATCAATTTCATGCACTGGGCCTCTAGTTCATTAAGAAAAAGAGCAATTGCAGAAAGTGGGTTAGGTTTTAAAGGAACAATAAAATGTTTGAATATATTGAGTTTCAGGCTTTACCTAAATATCTGGAAATGTTCAATGAGAGATGAAATTCAGGAAAGGAAGTGTGACTTGGATGATATTATATAACTGCTATGAGACATCTAAACCTAGAACACAAAACTCAATCTGCAATCCAGTATTCTTTCTACCAATCTATTTATTTAGAAGACACTCCCAGAGTATCAAATAATCATCTGTTACTAATTCACTTGATTCATTATTTCTTGATTTTCTATCTCCTCTCCTTTCCTCCTTTGTCCTTCTCTTTCCTCTCTCTCTTCTCTTTGTTTCTTTCTAATATTTACTAAATACCTAATATGTGCTACATGCCATTGACATGGACAAAAACTTGAAATTTACCTTATTTTAAATTTATTAGTTCAAATTAGATTACAATGAAATTTGAAAGAATTCCAACTACACCAAATCCATTTAGGAATATAAATTAATTCATTTATCTGTTTTGAACTTCAAATTGGTGATAATCTAGTCAAGCAACTTATTTACCCTTTAGCAAGAAAATGAAAACCACAGAAGAGACAAAATATAATCATTTGCAAACTTCCTCTTGTAACTTAATTAACAATTCAGCTCCTGAAGCAAAAATTTTAATCATATGTGGTTGCTAATTAGAACAGATGAAATCTGTTTTAGTTGGCTAATAATAAAATGAGCAAGAGTTTTGTTGTTTAACACTATTACAATAATTTTAACATAAATGTTAATATCTCAAATAAAATGGGTTTTTAGAAATGTCATGTTTCTTTAAAAATTTTCATAGAAAAGGTTTTGTTCAATAAAAACAAGGTAATTAAATTTGAAAAATTCTTTTCAAGCATGTGTAATAGTTAAGAAATGAAACTCACAACTCATTCGTGGCTAAAACAACAAATACCAAATATTGGCAAGGATGTGGGGAAAAAGAAGCCCTATGTACCATTGGTGGGACTGAAAATTGATACAGCTACTATGTTAATAGTATGGAGTTTTCTAAAAAGAAGTACAAGATGGAATTCCATATTACATAGCAATTTTACTTCTGGGTTATTTATCTAAATGAAATAAAAATCACTATCTTGAAAATATAAGGAAAATACCAGAAAAGATATTTGCATCCAGAGGTCATTGCACTACTATTTATAATAGCCAAGACACAGAAACTACCTAGGTGTACACTGATGGATAAACTGATAAAGAAAATGTGGTTTATGTAATAATAACAATTATTACATTTTATATATGCTAGAGGCCCAGGGCACAAAAATTCATGCACTTGGGGAGGGTCCCTCAGTCCAGCCTGCACCCTCTTGCAGTCTGAGAGCCCTCAAGGGATGTCCAACTGATGGCTTAGGACTGCTTCTGGCAGTCTGGCCTCCCTCTGCAGGAGGCAAGTGGTGGGCTGATCAGGGAATGGTGCTAGCCAGTGAGCAGCCATGCTCCCCTCCCCCCGATCGCCCCTCTGCCGCCGCTGGTTGCCACAGTACACCCCCCTCCAATTGCCATCCCCTCCCTCTGCCCACTGGCATGCACCTTGGCTGGCCTGGCACTGCCCTCTAGCCAGCCCCGCCCCCTGCCAACTGATTGTTCTGCTGTTTGGTCTATTTGCATATTATGCTTTTATTATATAGGATATACATATATGGCATAAATGTATGCCATACATATATGCCATAGATATTCAACTATACAAAAGAAGATAATTTTCTGCTTTTGACATTATGAATGGACCTTAAGTGAAACAAATCAGACAAAGAACGACAAACACTATATGATCTCACTTATCTGTAGAATCTTTTACAAAAAATACTAAGACAAGATAGAAAAGGCCAAATTATAAAACACTTGGTTCTTTTTCACCAACCATTTCCTTTTTGGAAGTAAGATACCTATAAACAAAGTCATTAATAATGCAGTCTTTTCTTCATCAATTCCATACAATTTTTAAAAATATTTATTGTAAAAAGTATTATGTATGTTCCCTTTTATCCCCCACTGACCACTTCTAGCCCACCTTATCCCCTACCACTCTTCATCACTCTTGTGTTTGTGTACATGGGTTATGCATATATGCATACAAGTCCTTTGGTTGATCTCTTCCTACCCACATTAACCCCTGCCCCCACCCGCCTTCCCTCTGAGATTCCACAGTCTGTTCCATGCTGATATATCTCTGGATCTATTTTGTTCATCAGTTTATTGTGTTCAGTAGATTCCAGATATGAGCAAGATCATGTGATACTTATCTTTATCTAACTGGCTATTGCAAATGGTAAGAGTACTTTCTTTTTTACAGCTGCATAGTATGACATTGGGTAAATGTACCAAAGCTTTTTATCCATTCATCTGCTGATGGGCTCTTGGGCTGTTTCCAAATCTTAGCTATCATAAATTGTGCTGCTATGAACATAGGAGTTCATATATTCTTTCTGGTTGGTTTCACTTATTTCTTAGGCTATATTCTTAGAAGTGGGATGACTGGGTCAAATGGGAGTTCCATTTTAAATTTTTTGAGGAAACTCCATGCTGTTTTAAAAAGTGGCTGAATTCCCACCAGCAGTGTACTAGGGTCCCCTTTTCTCCACATCCTCACCAACACTTGTCATTTGTTGATCCTATCTAATAAAAGAGAAACATGGTAATTAGCCATACATCCACTACCCTTCCCATTGGCTAATCAGGGCGATATGCAAATTAACTGCCAGCCAAGATGGCGGCCGGCAGCCAGGCAGGTTGAAGCTAACATGAGGCTTGCTTGCTTCAGTGACAGAGGAAACCATTGTTCCCCGCCTGTCTTGCCAGCCTCTGAGCTTGCAGTTTGAAACACTGTTACAAATATAGAAGCTAAACAAAACCCCAGAAACCTGCTTTCAGCCAGCCTGGATCTCAGATCTGGAGTTGATACAGTGTTTCGATTATAGAACCCAAACAAACCAGATACCTGCTTTCAGCAGCAGAGGCCTCAGAGCTGGAGCCAGAGCTAAAGCTGGCCCAGAATAAAAAAGAAAAAAGAAAAAAAGGAGCAGTTGGGAGCTCCCCTGATTGGCCCTGCTCTATGGGTGATAGAGGGTGGCGCCCCAACCCTTGGATCCGCCCTGCTCTGTGGATGACAGGGGGTGGTGCCCCAACTCCCCTATCAGCCCTTCTCTGTGCGTGACAGGGGGCAGCGCCCCAACCCCCTTATTGGCCCTGCTCTATGTGTGACAGGGGGTGGCGCCACAACCTCCCCATCTACCCTGCCTTGAGTGTGACAGGGGGCGGTGCCCCAACCCCCCAATCAGCCCTGCTCTGAGCGTGACTGAGGGTGGCATCGAAACTCCCAATCCGCCCTGCTCTGTGCATGACAGGGGGTAGCGCCCCAACTCCCCAATCGGCCCTGCTCTGAGCCCGACCAGGGGCTGCACCTAGGGATTGGGCCTGCCCTCTGCCACCTGGGAGCAGGCCTAAGCCAGCAGGTTGTTATCTCCCAAGGGGTCCCAGACTGCAAGAGGGCACAGGCCGGGCTGAGGGACCCCCCCTCCCCAAGTGCACAAATTTTTGTGCACTGGGCCTCTAGTTTGTTTATAATAGCCATTCTGACAGTGTGAGGTAATATTTCATTGTCATTTTAATTTCTATCTCTCAGATAATTAGTGACTTTGAGCATTTTTTTATGTCTCTTGTCCTTCTGCAAGTCTGCTTTGGAGAAATGTCTAGTTAGGTCCTTTGCCCATTTTTAAATTGGACTGTTTATCTTCATTTTGCTAAGTTGTATGAGTTTCCTATATATTTTAGATATTAACCCCTTATCAGATGTATCATTTACAAATATGTTCTCCATGCCTTACACTCTTTTCATTTTGTTTTGGTTTCTTTTGGTGTGCAAAATAAAAGCTTTTGTGAAGCATTTTATTTTTATGTAGTCCCATATTTTTATTTTCTCCTTAGTTTCCTTTGCCCTAAGAAATGTATCCATAAACATATTGTTATGAGAGATGTCTGAGATTTTGGTGTCTATGGTTGCTTCTATGATTTTTATGGTTTCAGGACTTAGATTTATGTCTTTTATCCAGTTTGAGTTTATTCTTATGTATGGTGTAAGTTAGAGGTCTAGTTTCATTTTTTAATGGCATGTACTGCTCATTTTTCCCAGCACCATTTATTGAACAGACTATCTTTACTCCATTATATGCTCTTGCCTCCTTTGTCAAATATTAGTTGAGCATAATAGCTTGGGTCAATTTCTGTGCTCTCTGCTCTGTTCCACTGACATTTATGCCTGCTATGAACATATGGGTGCATATATCCTTTCTGATTGGTGTTTCTGGTTTCTTGGGATATATTCCTAGAAGTGGGATCACAGGATCAAATGGGAGTTCCCTTTTTAATTTTTTGAGGAAATTCCAGACTGTTTTCCACTGTGGCTGAACCACTCTGTATTCCCACCAGCAGTGCACAAGGGTTCCTTTTTTTCCACATCTTCCGCAGCACTTGTTGTTTGTTGGTGATAGCCATTCTGACATGTGTGGGAAGGTACCTCATTGTCCCTATGATTTGCATATCTTGAATGATTAGTGAAAATCAGCATGTTTTCATATGTCTCTTGGGCTTCTGTATGTCTATTTTTGAAAAGTGTCTATTTAGGTTTTTTGCCCATTTTTTTTATTGTCTAAAGTTTTACATATATCTCCATTTTCCCCAATTGACCCCCCCAAAACATTCCCACCCCCTATGCCCATTTATTTCATTTTTATTAATTGTCTAAAGTTTTACATATGTATCCTTTTTCCCAGATTGACACCCCCCCAGCCATTCCCACCCTGAGCAAGCCCCCACTGCCCCAGTGTCTGTGTCCATTGGTTATGCTAATATGCACACATATAAGTCCTTTGATTGTTCTCTAGTACCCCCACCTCCCCTGCCATTTGTCTCTGGAGTCTTCTGATCCGTAGTCAGACACGTTATCCATTGCGCCACTGGCCCACCTAGTCTCTGGATCTATTTTTGTTCATCAAATTATGTTGATCATTATATACCACATATGAGTGAGACCATGTGATATTTATCTTTCTCCAACTGCTTATTTTTCTTAGCATAATGCTCTCCAGTTCCATCCATGCTGTTGCAAATGGTAAAAGTTCCTTTTTTTTTTTTTAGCAGTGTATTATTCCATTGTGTAGATGTAGCACAGTTTCCTAATCCACTCATGTGTTGATTGGCACTTAGGTTGTTTCCAGATATTAACTATTGCAAATTGTGCTACTATGAACATAGGGGTGCATATATTCTTTCTGATTGGTATTTCTGGTTTCTTGGGATATAGTCCTAGAAGTGGGATTACTAGGTCAAATGGGAGTGTCATTTTTAAATTTTTGAGGAAACTCCATACTGTTGTCCACAGTGGCTGCACCACTCTGCCTTCTCACAAGCAGTGCACGAGTGTTCCTTTTTCTCCACATCCTCACCAGCACTTGCCATTTGTTGATTTGTTGATGATAGCCATTCTGACAAGTGTGAGATGGTACCACATTGTCATTTTGATTTTCATCTATCAGATGATCAGTGACTTTGAGCATATTTTCATATGTCTCTTGGCCTTCTGTATGTCTTCTTTCAAAAAGTATATATTTAGGTCCATTGCCCATTTTTTGATTGGGTTGTTTATCTTTATTTTGTTAAGTTGTAAGAGTTGCCTATAAATGTTGGAGATTAAAACCTTATCAGAGATAACATTGGTAAATATGTTCTCCCATGCAGTAGGCTTTCTTGTTGTTTTGCTAATGGTTTCTTTTGATGTGCAGAAGCTTTTTATTTTGATGTAGTCCCATTTGTATATTTTCTCTTTATTTTCCATTGCCCTAGGGGCTGTATCAGTGAAGATATTGCTTCAGAATATGTCTGAGATTTTGCTGCCTGTGGCTTCCTCTAAGACAGCGGTTCTCAACATGAGGTCGCGACCCCTTTGGCAGTCGAACGACCCTTTAACAGGGGTCTCCTAAGACTATCTTGCATATCAGATATTTACATTATGATTCATAACACTAGCAACATTACAGTTATAAAGTAGCAATGAAAATAATTTTATGGTTGGGTCACAACATGAGGAACTGTATTAAAGGGCCAGAAGGTTGAGAACCACTGCTCTAAGATTTTTACATTTATTTCTTTTACCAATTTTGAGTTTATTTTTGTGTATGGGTGTAAGTTGGTAGTCTAGTTTCATTTTTTGCTTGTATCTGTCCAATTTTCCCAAAACCATTTATTGAAGAGACTGTCTTGACTCCATTGTATGGACTTGCCTCCTTTGTCAAATATTAATAAAGCATAGTGGTTTGGGTAGATTTCTGGGGTCTCTATTCAATTCCATTGATCTATATGTCTGTACTTGTGCCAGTACCAGGCAGTTTTGAGAACAGTAGCTTTGTAATACAGCTTGATATCTGGTATTGAGATCTCCCCTACTTTGTAGTTCTTTCTCAGGATTGCTGCAGCGATTTGGGGTCATTTTTTATTCTAGATGAATTTTTGGAGAGTTTGTTCTAGATCTTTGAAATGTGCTGTTGGTATTTTAATGGGGATTGAATTGAATCTATAGATTGCTTTGTGTAGTATGGACATTTTAATGATCTTTATTTTATCAATCCATGAACACAGTCTATTCTTCTATTTATGCCTTCCTCTATCTCTTTTTTCAGTGTCCTGTAGCTTTCTGTATATAAGTCTTTTAACTCCTTAGTTAAGTTTATTCTTACATTATCTTACTTTTTTTGGTGCAATGGTAAACAGGATTGTTTTTAATCTTTTTTTTTTTCTGTAAGTTCACTATTGGCATATAAAAATGCCATATAGTTCTTTGCATTAATTTTGTATCCTGATACATTGCCAAATTCATTTATTAAGTCTAATCACTTTTTGATGGAGTCTTTAGGGTTTTCTGTGTATAGTATCATGTCATCCGCAAATACTGACAATTTTACTTCATTTCTAATTTGGATGCCTTTTTCTTTCTCTTGTCTGATCACTGTGGCTAGCACTTCCAGTATTATGTCAAACAGCTGTGATGAAAGTGTGCATCCCTTTCTTTTTCCTGTTCTTAGGGGAAATGGTTTCAGTTTTTGCCCACTGAATATGATGTTGGCTATAGGTTTGTCATATAAGGCTTTTATTATGTTGAAGTATGCTCCCTCTATTCCCACTTTGCTGAGCATTTGTATCAGAAAAGGGTGTTGGAGTTTGTCAAATGACTTTTCTGCATCAATTGATATGATTATGTGATTTTTGTCTCTCAATTTGTTTCTGTGATGTATCACGTTTATTGATTTGCAGATATTGTACCAGCCTTGCATCCCTGAATAAATCTCACTTGGTCATGGTGTATGATCTTTCTGATGTAATGCTGGATCTGATTTGCTAGAATTTTGTTGATGATTTTAGCATCTATATTCATCAGGGATATGAGCCTGTAATTCTTTCTTTTTAGTGTCTTTATTTTGTTTTGGGGTTAAGGTAATGGTGGCTTCATAGAAAGAGCTTGGAAGTGTGCCTTCCTCTTTAATTTTTTGGAATAATCTTAAAAGTATTGGTTTTAGTTCTTTGTTGAATGTTTGGGAAAACTCCCCTGGGAAGCCATCGGGTCCAGGGATTTTGTTTGCTGGAAAACTTTTCATTACTGTATCAGTTTCATCAGTAGTTATTGGCCTATATAGGTTTTTTTATTCTTCCTGATTGAGTTTTGGAAGCTTGTATTATTCAAGGAATATGTCCATTTCGTCGAGATTGTCCAGTTTGTTGGAGTAGAGTTGTCTGTAGTATTTTTTTTACAATTCTTTGCATATCTGTAGGGTCAGTTGTTACTTCACCTCTTTCATGTCTGATTTTGTTTTCTTGGGTCCTCACTCTCTGCTTCTTAAAATCTTGTTTAATCTTTCAAAGAACCAGCTCCTGGTTTTGTTTATCTTTTATATTGGTTTTTTGGTGTCTATTTCATTTATTTCTACTTTGATGTTTGTTATTTCCTTCCTTTTGGTTACTTGTGATTTTTCTTGTTGCTCTATTTCTAATTCTTTAAGTTGCAAGTTTATTACCATTTTTTCTTTGTTGCTGTTGTTGTTTTGTTTTATTTATTTTTTGTTTGTTTACTTAATTATTTGAGGTAATCCTGTAGAGCTATAAAATTCCCTCTCAGGATTGCTTTCATTGTGTCCCATAGATTTTGGAATGTTGTGTTTTCATTGTCATTTGTTTCCAGGATGTTTTTTATTTCTTTTTTGATCTCTTTAATTACCCAATCATTGATCAAGAGCATGCTATTTAGCCTTCAAGTGTTTGATTTTTTAATTGTTTTTTATTGTAGTTTATTTCTAATTTTATGCCATTGTTATCTGAGAAGATGCTTGTTATGATTTCTATCTTCTTGAATTTGCAGAGACTTTGCCTGTGTCCTCATATGTAGCTGATCTTTGACAATGGCTCATGTGCACTGGAGAAGAATGTCTATTCTGCAGCTTTGGGTGAATTGTTCTGAAGATGTCAATTAAGTCCATGTGCTCTAGTGAGTCATTTATGATTGCTGTTTCTTTCCTGATTTTTTTGTTTAGAGGATTTGTCCAGTGGTGTTAGTGGGTACTAAAGTCCCTTACTATGACTGTATTGCTGTCAATCTTTCCCTTAATATCCTCCAGAAGCATTTGGGTGACCCTGTATTGGGTGCATATATGTTTACCAGAGTTATATACTCTTTTTGAATTGCTCCCTGTAGTATTATGAAGTGGTCCTCCTGATCTCTTGTTATGGCCTTTACTTTAAGGTCTATTTTGTCTGATAAAAGTATTGCACCACAACTTTTTTCTCATTTCCATTTGCATGAATTTTTCTTCCATCTCTTCACTGTCAGAATGTGTGAATCCTTTGTTCTGAGGTGAGCCTCTTGCAGACAGTAAATACATGGGTCACCTTTTCTTATCCATTCAGCTACCCTATGTCTTTTGATTGGAGCATTTAATCCATTTACATTTAATGTTATTATTCATAAGTACTTGTTTGTCACCATTTTTATTCTTTATGTTTTTGTTCCTTCTTGGATTTTTTTTCTTCTTTTTAATAGTAGTCTCTTGGCATTTCTTGCATTGCTGGCTTGGTGATAATAAACCCTCTTAGCTCTTTTGTGTCTGTGAAGCTCCTGATTCCATCTTCAATTTTGAATGACAGCCTTGTTCGGTATAGTATTCTTGGATTCAGTTCCTTGCTTTGCATCACTCCGTATATTTCATTCCATTCCCTTCTCGACTAGTGTGTTTTTGTTATGAAATCAGTTGATATTCTAATGGGAGATCACTTGTAGATAACTTTCTGTCTCTCACTGGCTACCTTTAAGATTCTAACTTTGTTGTTGATGTTTGCCAATTTAATTATGATGTGTCTTTTTGGGTTCATCTTCATTGGGCCTCTATGTGCTTCTTGAACTTGTGTAGTTTTTTCTTTCCAACTTCAGGGAAGTTTTCTGTCATTAATTCTTCAAACAAGTTTTCTATTCCTTGCTCCGCTTCCTGTCCTTGTGGTATCCCTGTTATGCAGATATTGTTTCATTTTATGTTGTCTCAAAGCTCCCTTAGGCTATCCTCCTGATTTTTAAGTTTTCTTTCCAGTTTCTGCTGTGTTTGTGTGTCTTTTTCTTACCTTGGCTTCTAAATTACTGATGCGGTCCTCACTCTCTTTTTGTCTACTGTTTAAGCCTTCCACTGTGTTCTTTATTGCAGCTATGCCATTCTTCATTTCCTCTTGGTTCCTTTTCATGTTGGTGACATTCTCATTCAGCTCCTTGTAATTCTCATTGAATTGTGTGCATTTGTCATCAAGCCATTTGAGCATCCTTATAACCATTACTCTGAATTTTTTTCTCTGACATGTTACTTGCTTCTATTTCTTTTAATTCCCTTTCTGGTGAGCCTCTTTTCTTTGGGGATCATTTTTAGCTCCCCATTTTTTTTTCAGACAAAGAAAAGGCTTTTTTTATTTGATTTTATCAAGAAAAAAAACAGACTAGGACCAGAGCTCTCATAATCCTCAATGAAAACACAAGGATGATGGAATATTTACACACAACTGAGAGAAGAGGGATGTCATTCTATAATTTTATACTCATCCAAAGTATCATTCATCTGTCTGATCAAAATATATTTTCAGACATTCAAGGACTCAAAAAATTACTAAATATTTTGACAGTCTGGTTGGGGGATGGGGGAGTGGGTAAAAGATCAACCAAAGGACTTGTATGCATGCATATAAGCACAACCAATGGACACAAGACACCGGGGGGTATGGGAGGCCAGGGGAAGGTCAAAGGGAGAAAAATAAAAGGAGACATAGACTCTTTGTAATACTTTAAGCAATAAAACAATTTTATTTATTTATTTTTCATTTATTCATTTTTTATTGCTTAAAGTATTACAAAGGGTATTACATATGTGTCCATTCCCCCCAATCCCCGCCCTAGACAGTCTCCTAGCCTCCCCTATCCCCCAGTGTCCTATGTCCATTGGCCACGCCTATATGCATGCACACAAGTCCACTGGTCGATCTCCCACCCACTACCTCTTGCCCCCAACACTCCCTGGCCTTCCTGTTGCAGTTTGAAAATCTGTTTGAGGCAGCTCTGCCTCTGTATCTATTATTGTTCAAAAGTTTATAATGGTCTCTATTATCCACGAATGAGTGAGATCATGTGGTATTTTTCCTTCATTGACTGGCTTATTTCACTTAGCATAATGTTCTCCAGTTCCATCCATGCTGTTGCAAATGGTAAGAGTTCCTTCCTTTTTAGAGCAGCATAGTATTCCATCGTGTAGATGTACCACAGTTTTCTAATCCATTCATCTACTGATGAGCACTTAGGCTGTTTCCAGATCTTAGCTATGGTGAATTGTGCTGCTGTGAACATAGGGGTGCTTATATACTTTCTGATTGTTGTTTCTGGTTTCTTGGGATATATTCCTAGAAGTGGGATCACAGGGTCAAATGGGAGTTCCATTTTCAGTTTTTTAAGGAAACGCCATACTGTCTTCCATAGTGGCTGCACCAGTCTGCATTCCCACCAGCAGTGCACGAGTGTGCCTTTTTCTCCACATCCTCTCCAGCACTTGTCGTTTGTTGATTTGTTGATGATAGCCAGTCTGACAGGTGTGAGATGGTACCTCATTGTTGTTTTGATTTGCATCTCTCAGATGATTAGTGACTTTGAGCATGTTTTCATATGTCTCTTGGCTTTCTGAATGTCCTCTTTTGAAAGGTGTCTATTTAGGTCCTTTGCCCATTTTTTGATTGGATTATCTTCCTTTTGTTAAGTTGCATGAGTTCCCTATAAATATTGGAGATTAGGCCCTTATCATATATGACATTGGCAAATATGTTTTCCCACACAGTGGGTTTTCACGTTGTTTTGTTGATGGTTTCTTTTGCTGTGCAGAAGCTTTTTATTTTGATGTAGTCCCATTTGTTCATTTTCTCTTTAGTTTCAAGTGCCCTAGGAGCTGTATCAGTGAAGAAATTGCTTCGGCATATGTCTGAGATTTTGTTGCCTTTGGATTCTTCTAGAATTTTTATGGTTTCCTATCGTACATTTAAGTCTTTAATCCATTTTGATCTTATTTTTGTGTATGGTGTAAGTTGGTGGTCTAGTTTCATTTTCTTGCATATATCCGTCCATTTTTCCCAACACCATTTATTGAAGAGACTATCTTGGCTCCATTGTACGTTCTTGCCTCCTTTGTCAAATATTAATTGAGCATATTGGTTCGGGCAGATTTCTGGGCTCTCTATTCTATTCCATTGATCTATATGCCTATTCTTGTGCCAGTACCAGGCAGTTTTGAGAACAGTGGCTTTGTAATACAACTTGATATCTGATATTGAGATCCCACCTACTTTGTTCTTTTTCAGGATTGCTGCAGCTTTTCGGGGTCTTTTTTATTCCAGATGAATTTTTGGAGAGTTTATTCTAGATCTATGAAGTATGCCGTTGGTATTTTAATGGGAAGTGCGTTGAATTTATAGATTGCTTTGGGTAGTATGGCCATTTTGATGATGTTGATTCTACCAATCCATGAACACGGTATGTTCTTCCATCTGCTTATGTCTTGCTCTATATCTTTTTTCAACGTCCTGTAGTTTTCTGAATAGAGGTCTTTTACCTCTTTAGTTAAGTTTATTCCTAGGTATCTTAATTTTTTTGGTGCGATGGTAAACGGGATTGTTTTTATAATCTCTCTTTCTAAAAGTTCACTATTGGTGTATAGAAATGCCTCAGATTTCTTGGGGTTAATTTTGTATCCTGCTACATTGCCAAATTCATGTATTAAGTCTAGTAGCTTTTTGACGGAGTCTCTAGGGTTTTGTATGTATAATATCATGTCATCTGCAAATAAGGACAGTTTTACTTCCTCTTTTCCAATTTGGATTCCTTTTATTTCTTCTTCTTGCCGAATTGCAATGGCTAACACTTCCAGTACTATGTTGAACAGGAGTGGTGAGAGGGGGCATCCTTGTCTTGTTCCTGTTCTTAGGGGAAATGGTGTTAGTATTTGTCCATTGAGTATGATGCTGTCTGTGGGCCTGTCATATATGGCTTTTATCATGTTGAGGTATGATCCTTCTACTCCTGCCTTACTGAGAGTTTTTATCAAAAATGGGTGTTGAATTTTGTCAAATGCTTTTTCTGCATCAATTGATATGACCATGTGGTTTTTTTCTTTCAATTTCTTTATGTGATGTATCACGTTTATTGATTTGCGGATATTGTACCATCCTTGCATCCCTGGGATAAATCCTACTTGGTCATGGTGTATGATCTTTCTGATGTACTGCTGGATCCGATTTGCTAAGATTTTGTTGAGGATTTTGGCATCTATGTTCATGAGGGATATTGGCCTGTAATTCTCTTTCATTGTGTTGTCTTTACCTGGTTTTGGTATTAGGGTGATGCTGGCTTCATAGAATGAGCTTGGAAGTGTTCCTTCCTCTTGAATTTTTTGTAGTAGTCTGAGGAGGATAGGTTTTAGTTCTTCCTTGAATGTTTGGTAAAACTCCCCTGTGAAGCCGTCTGGTCCAGGGCTTTTGTTTGATGGAAGCTTTTTGATGACTGCTTCAATTTCTTCCATAGATATTGGCCTGTTGAGATTTTTAGATTCTTCCTGATTGAGTTTTGGAATGTTGTATTTTTCTAGGAATTTGTCCATTTCCTCCAAGTTGTCTAGTTTGTTGGAGTAGAGCTGTCCATAGTATTTTTTAACAATCATTTGTATTTCTGTGGGGTCTGTTGTTATTTTGCCTCTATCGTTTCTGATTTTGCTTTTGAGTAGAATGTATATTCCCTGGCTTTGGGGTGAAGTGTTCTGAAGATGTCTATTAAGTCCATCTGATCTAGTGAGTCATTTAGGATTGCTGTATCTTTGCTGATTGTTTGTCTAGCGGACTTATCCAGTGATGTCAGTGGTGTATTTAAGTCCCCTACTATGATTGTATTGTTGTCGATCTCTCCTTTGATATCTTCCAGGAGTGTTTTTTTATGAATTTGGGTGCTCCTGCATTGGGTGCATATATGTTTATCAGGGTTATATCTTCTTGTTGTATTGATCCCTTTAGTATTATGAAGTGCCCTTCCTTATCTCTTGTTATGGCCTTCACTTTGAGGTCTGTTTTGTCCGATATAAGTATTGCTACCCCAGCTTTTTTTTTCCTTTCCATTTGCCTGAAAGATATTTTTCCATCCCTTCACTTTCAGTCTGTGTGCGTCCCTTCTAATGAGGTGGGTCTCTTGTAGACAGCAGATGTATGAGTCATGTTTTTTTATCCATTCAGCCACTCGATGTCTTTTGGTTGGAGCATTTAGTCCGTTTACGTTTAAAGTTATTATTGAAAGGTACTTGTTTGTAGCCATTTCTTTTTTTGTGTGTGGCTGTTTTCTTTCTGAGCTTTTTATTTCTTCTTTTTACACCAGTCCCTTTAGCATTTCTTGCATTGCTGGCTTGTTGGTGATAAACTCCCTTAGTGTTTTTTTGTCTGTGAAGCTTCTTATTTCCCCTTCAATTTTGAATGATAGCCTTGCTGGATAGAGCATTCTTGGATTCAGTCCTTTGCTTTGCATCACTTTGTAAATTTCCATCCATTCTTTTCTGGCCTGATGTGTTTCTGTTGAGAAGTCATTTGATAATCTAATGGGAGATCCCTTGTATGTAACTTTCCGTCTCTCTCTCACATCCTGAAAGATTCTCTCTTTGTCCTGAACATTTGCCATGGTAATTATGATGCGTCTTGGTGTGGGTCTTTTCGGGTTCACCTTGTTTGGGACTCTCTGTGCTTGTGTGACTTTTTTCTTCCTCACCTCAGGGAAGTTTTCTGATATTATTTCTTCGAGTAGGTTTTCTAATCCTTGTTCCTCTTTCTGTTGTTCTGGCACCCCTATTATTCATATGTTGTTTCGTTTCATGTTGTCCCAAAGCTCCCTTAGGCTCTCCTCCTGTATTTTAATTTTTTTCTCCAATTGCAGTACAGTTTGTGTGTGTTTTGCTTCCTTGTCTTCTAATTCACTAATTCGGTCCTCCGCTTCTCCTAGTCTACTGTTGATACTTTCAATGGTGTTTTTTATTGCAGCTATATCACTCTTCATTTCTTCTTGGGTCTTACTTAAGTTGTTGATTTTTTCATCTGTTTCTTCTAGCTTCTTGCATATGTTATTGATTTTTTCCTCCATCCAGTTTATGAACTCTAGGACCCTTATTCTGAATTCTTTTTCGGTCATGTTGCATGCCTCTGTATCACTTAGCTGCTTTTCTGGCGAGTCCTCTTTTTCTTTCCTTTTGGGGTTTCTTTGTCTACCCATGTTTGATCTCACTGACATATCTAGACGTTGAGTCGTTCAGTGGCTGCTCCCTTGGTGGCAGTGACTCCTTGGGCTGTGGTTGCTCTTCAGGCTGTTGCGGTAGCAGCTGCTTCTCAGTTGGCAGCAGCTTCTCTGGTGGGTGCTGTTCACAGCTGTGGTAGCTCTTCTGGCTGGTAGGGGGAGGTTTAACGTACAGCTGCTCTTCCTCAGACAGAGGGTGTGGTGCTCAGGAGGCTGCTGTTGTTTGGATCTGTTGCATTGATTTAAAGGCACAAAATACAACACAACAAGGCACCGAGTACCAGGCACCACTCTGTGTTGTTGCTGGGATTCTGGCTCCCCATTTTTTGCTGAAACATTTTAATTGTTTCTATGTCCTCGATCCAACTGCCTTGCTACTCAGGTTCTTTTGGGGGTGGTACTACTGCTGCAGTCTCTCAGGTCTCCTAGGCTTGGTGATCTAGCAGAGCTCCCTACTTGATCTATTTGGGTTTTCTTGATGTAGTTGGATCTTGAATGTTAGTTTCTTATTCGTGGATGAAGTCTTGTCACAGATTGGCAATGTGACTCAGCCCCAGCTTTGATATGCAAGCTAATTTGGATGTGATTATGGTTCCAGCTCTTTTGGAAAAGGTTGTCTGAGGTCTCACTGACATGTGCTCACTGTGGGTTCCCAGAGTCCATGGCCTGGAATTTAGGAGTCTTGGAGCCTGTGGCTTAGGTACTGTGACTTTGTCTAGTGTGGTGTAACTCTTGCTGGATTAGTGTCACTCTGTATCTCATTATGAGGGTCCTGGAGCCCGTGACAGTGGAGGGGAAGGTGTCTCATAATCTGTGGTTGAGGCATTGGGACCTTGGCCAAATTGATTTCCCTCTCTGAATCATGAGGGGGCTCAGGATCCAGCAACTGTGGATGTGGGAATCTCAGAGACTGTGACTAAAACAATGTGACTTTGTCCAGGGAGGCAACTCCTCAATAGCTCACCAAGCTGTCCAGAGGTAGGTAGCTGGGAGGGGGATGTCATGGATCCTGCTGAGGGAGCTGTGCATATGGTTGGAGAGGCACACCCCCAGTGGCAGCTCACAGAGGAGTCCACTAGCCATCTGAAAGGTGTGTGTGCTCATGGGGCCCACATGCTGGATCAAAGTGATTGTAATTTGCCACTGGCCCTGTGGAGGGAGAAGTCCCGGTTTTTTTTCTTCAGGGGATGTGCATCCTTGGTTGGATACACAGGCACAGTGGCCGCTTACAGAGGTGCCCAGGAGGTGTCTGCTGGGGGAGTGGGCTCAGGGGCCCTGTGTGCTGGAGTGGCACTACCTCGGGGTTTGGATGCCAGCAGCCGGGTTTGTGACTTGTGGTGGCTCATAGATGCAGCTAGCAGCCTCCGTCTGGGGCAGTGGGTTCAGGGGGCTTGCACACTGAATCACTGCAAATGTAGTGACTGCAGGTGGGCAGCCAAGGAGGGGGAAGTCTGAGTTTCTGCTGCCGGGGCATTGTGCCCTTGGTTGGATACAAGTGAGCCTAGTGGCAGCTCACAGAGTCACCTGGGTGTTGCCTGCTGGTGCGGTGGCCTCAGGGGGCCTGCATGCTGAAACCACATGACCACGGTGTCTGTGGGTAGGGAGCCAGGAAGGGGGAAGTCTGAATTTCTACTGCCAGGGCTGTGCGCTCTTTTTTGGATGTGAATACACCCTGCGGGCACTCAAGGAGGCACTTAGAGCTGCCTGTATGGGCAATAGGCTTAGTATGCCTGCGTGCTGGAAAGTCACAACTACAGTGTCCAGAGGCCAGTAGCCAGGGAGGGGGAAGTTCCAATTTTTGCTGCCTTGTGCCCTTGGTTGAATTTTCACATGCCCAGTGGTGCTCACAGAGACACCCAGGAGCCACCTGTTGGGGTGGTGGGGCTCAGGAGGCCTGAACACTGGAAAGGCATGCCTGCAGTGTCCAGTGGTCATCAGCTGTGCAGGAGGAAGACTCAGTTTTTGCTGCTGGGGCCTTGCGCCTTTGGTTAAATTCACTTGCACCTCGCAGCAGCTCACAGAGGCACCCAGAAGCTGTTTGACGGGCGGTGCAATTAGAGGGGCCCTTTTGATGAAATTACATGTCTGCAGCGTTTGTGTACAGGCAGCCAGGAAGGTGGAAGACCAAGTTTCTGTTGCCGGGGCTGTGCACCCTTATTTGGATATGAGCGTGCCTAGCGGGGGCTCACAAAGGCAAGTGGGGGGCCATTTGATGAGGTGGTGCACTCAGAAGGGCCCTTATGCTGAACCATGTGACTGACGTGTCTGTGGGAAGGCAGCCAGAATGGATGGAAGTCCGAATTACTACTGCCGGGGCTGTGCACCCTTGTTTGGATACAAGCATGCCCAGGGTCTCACAGAGGCACCCAAGACCCACCTATGGGGCTGTGGGCTCAGAAGGCCTGTGCACTGGAAAGGCAAAACTGTCGTGTCCAGAGGTCAGCTGCTGTGGAGTGGGAAGACTCAGTTTTTGCTTCCAGGGCCTTGCTTCCTTGGTTGTATATGTGCGTGCCCAGCTGTGGCTCACAGAGGCACCTGGGGGCCATTTGCCTTGGCGGTGCACTCAGAGGGGCCCTTGCACTGAAGTTGCGTGACCACAGTGTCTGTGTGCAGGCAGCCAGGATAGGGGGAAGTCTGAATTTCTACTGCTGGGGCCGTGTGTCCTTGTTTGGCTATGAGTGTGCCCAGTGGGGGCTCACAGAGGCACCCAAGAGCGGGCTGTGGGGTGGTGGGCTCAAGAGGCCTGTGTGCTGGGAAGGCACGACTGAGGTGTCTGGAAGTCCACAGCTGGGGAGGGGACTTCCAGATACCTCAGTCTGCAACAATTACTGCTGCAGGAGCCATGCACTTTTGGAGGTGGATGTCCTAGAGCAGTGATGGTGAACCTTTTGAGCTCGGCATGCCAGCATTTTGAAAAACCCTAACTTAACTCTGATTCCGTGTCACATATAGAAATTTTTTGATATTTGCAACCATAGTAAAACAAAGATTTATATTTTTGATATTTATTTTATATATTTAAATGCCATTTAACAAAGAAAAATCAACCAAAATAATGAGTTCGCGTGTCACCTCTGACACGTGTGTCATAGGTTCGCCATCACTGTCCTAGGGTCTGCATGTCTGTGGGTGAGGCAGCAGGATTTTGGCTAGAGTGGCTGCAGGGTCATAGGCAGTGTCCAAGGTCAGTCTGGGTGGTGGTACTGATGAGTTCCTAAAAGAGGCTGCTCTCCCCTTCAAGATGGCGTGGGCTCCAAACCCGAACCCCGTAGCCTGGAGAGTGTCTGCAGCAGTGGTAGATGCTCCATGTCCAAGAAAGCCTGGTCTGCCAACCTCTGATACTCCTGCCTGATTTAACTGTACCTCACTCACTCACACACACACACACACACACACACACACACACACACACACCACACATCCACACACTCTCCTTTCACCCCTCACTCACTCTCACCCCCTCCCTCACCTCCATCTTGCTATCTGCTATCTTCCCAAGCTCTCCATAGTCTTGCTGGAGATTTTTAAAAAATATATTATTATTGATTTCAGAGAGGAAGGGAGAGGAAGAGTGAAATAGAAACATCAATGAGGAAAGAATCATTGATTGGCTGCCTTCTGCACGACCCTTACTGGGGATCGAACCTGCAACCCCAGGCATGTGCCCTTGGACCCAAATCGAACCTGGGACCCTTTAGTCTGCAGCTGATGCTCTATCTACTGAGAAAAATCAGCTAGGGCTCTTGCTGGAGATTTTTGATTCCTGCCTCAACTTCATAGGTAGTTATTTGCCTATTTAGGTTTTGGGATTCTTCCTCATTGAGATTTTGAAGCTTGAATTTTTCTAAGAATATGGCCATTTCATCTAGGTTGTCCAGTTTTTTGGAGTGGAGTTCTTCATAGTATTTTTATTACAATTTTTTGTATGTATGTGGCGTTGTTTGTTATGTCTTCTCTTTTATTTCTGACTTTGTTTATTTGGGTCCTCTCTTTTGTTTCTTGGTGAGCCTGGTTAGAAGTTCATTAATCTTGTTTATCCTTTCAAAGAACCAGATCTTTTTATTGATCTTTTCTATTTTTTTTTTTGTCTCTATGTCAAATATCTACTCTGATATTTATTATTTTCTTCTTTCTCTTTACTCTGAGCTTTTCTTGTTGTTCTCTTTCTTTAAGTTGTAGGGTTAGATAATTTATTACCATTTTTTCTTGTTTTTTTTTGATGAAGGCCTATAGAGCTATGAACTTCCATCTCAGGACAGCTTTCACTGTGTCCCATAAATTTTTCATTTTTGTGTTGTTATTATTTGTTTTGAGGAGGATTTTTATTTATTATTTGATCTCTTTGATAACCCAATCATTCTTTAATAGCATGGTATTTAGCCTTCAAGTGTTTGACTTTTTTCATTGTTTTATTGTAGTTGATTTCTAATTTCATGCCATTGTGATCTGAGAAGATGATGATATAATTTCAATCTTCTTGAACTTGTAGAGACTTGTTTTGTGTCCTAACATGTGGTCTATCTTAGAAAATATCCCATGTACACTTGTAAAGGATGTATATTCTATAGCTTTGTGGTGAAATGTTCTGAAAATATCAATTAATTACATCAGATCTAGTTTGTAATTTAGGATTGCTGTTTTCTTGTTGATTTTCTGTCTAAAACATCTATCCAGTGATGTCAATAGGGTGTTAAATTCTTCTACTGTGATTTTATTGCTATTGATATCTACTTTAAAATCTGCCAGGAGGTTTTTTATATATTTGGATGCTCTTGCATTGTGTGCATATATCTTTACCAGAAATGCATCCTATTTTTGTATTGATTCCTTTAGTATTATGAAGTGGGCTCAATTATCTCTTGTTATAGCCTTCATTTCGAAGTTGATTTTGTCATATATGAGTTTTGCTATGCCCGCTTCCCCCGCCCCCCATTTCCCCATTTGTCTGGAAATCTTTTTTCCATCCTTTCACTTTCATTCTATATAGGTCCTTTCTTATGAGGTGGGTCTCTTGTAGACAGCATATATATGGGTCATGTATTTTTATCTGTTCAGCTACCGTATTTCTTTAGATTGTAGCATTTAAACCATTTATGTTTAAAGTTATTATCGATAGGTACTTATTTATCCTCATTATTATTCTTTATGTCTGTTTTCTTCTTTTTCTTTCTATTTCTTCTCATTATAGTAGGAGCTCCCTCCTCACTCTTGGCATGTCACTCCTGGGAGCTGGGTCAGCTCCTCTCTTGACATCACCCTTTCTACTAGTCTCCAGGTGTTTTCTGTCCTTCCTTTATAACTCCCTCCTCACTCTTGGCCTGTCACCCATGGGAGCTGGGTCAGCTCCTCTCTTGACCTCACCCTTTCTACTAGTCTCCAGGTGTTTTCTGTCCTTTCTTTATAAAAGTCTCTTCCTCAGCTGGACCTCAGTTGGTAATTTCAGGTAAATGTTCTCCGATTTAGTTGTATTTCTAATCTGGCCCTGGAATGAGGTGCATGACAGGTCTATTTGCCTGCCATGTTCTTCTCTCTTGAGTCCTCCATATAATTTTTGAGGAGGAAAAATTAATTTCTACTATGTGCTGCAATAGACCAGGAATTAGTACAATCAAGATCTAGCTATGGAAACAGCCTAAGTGGCCATCAGTAGATGAATGGATTAGAAAACTGTGGTACATCTACATGATGGAATACTATGCTGCTGTAAAAAAGAAGGAACTCTTACCATTTGCAATGGCATGGATGGAACTAGAGAGCATTATGCTAAGTGAAATAAGCCAGTCAATGAAGGAAAAATACCACATGATCTCACTCATTCATGAATAATAAAGACCATTATAAACTTATGAATAATAATAGATACAGAGGCAGAGCTGCCTCAAACTGATTGTCAAACTGCAACAGGAAGGTGAGGGAGGGTTGGGGGGCAGGAGGGAGGGGGTAAGAGATCAACCGAAGGACTTATATGCATGCATATAAGCATGACCAATGGACATAAGACACTGGGGGGTAGGGGAGGCCAGGGGATTGTCAAGAGTGGGGGGAAAAAAGGACACATATGTAATACCCTTTGTAATACTTTAAGCAATAAAACAATAAAAAAATGCATTACTAACAAAAAAAGATCTAGCTATGATAACTTAAATTTTAAAAAATTTTCTTCTGTTTTTGCAGTTATGTTATAATATATTAATATATGCACAGCATTATAATATAGTGTACAAAGGTAAAATAGATGTATTTTAAGTTATGATTTTATTTTCTCCCTAAAATTTATCTAACAATGATATCACATCTAAAAGATGGTTAATATTTAATGGCATACAGGAAGTGGGAAATGATAAAATATATAAAACCAACCATAAAAAGAGTCATTATAATAACTAGAAATGTGTTTACAATTGTCAACAGTGGCTGACAAGATTCAAAATTCCATTTACTTATCTTTTAAACAGTAACCTCAGGAAAATTAGGAGAGTATGTTTCTCTGAGCTGAATAATTAAATGCCAAGAAACTCACCACTCAATATGTAATTTATTCAACATCTTGTTGTTTGAAGGAGCCAGTGTTTGTACATAGGATAGATTAAATTCCTAACAACATCTGGCATGAACAGTGGACTTGGCCCTAACCATATTAGCATTACATTCATAGAATGACAGCTGAATGGATCAATGGAGCTTGTATCTAATGGGGTAGATTCATGACTGCAGCATAATAAATCAGAATGTTTTAACCTCTGGTCACATACACCCTGGCCTGGTGCTCCTTACAAACTATATCAGGGAATACAGGGTAAATTCCTGTTGTCAGATCTAATGGTGAAATATTCTGGCTTCTAACTTACTGGGAAAGCAAAGTAAAATTTCCATTCCAATAATCTGGATCAAAACACTTCCTGATTGCTATAGTCAATTTATTCTGTCACTTAATTAAACTCAAAGCACTGTAAATTGTGTAAGTAAGCAAAGGAGAGAAAGTCTACCTCTTTAACCTTGAAAATCATTCCTTAGGACAAAATACCTTAATTTTGTTAAGTTCTAGGACATACATTGCAGGGGTTTTTCTCTAAGTTTTTTTTTTTTTCATGAGTAAATAAAGGTTAAAGCAAATGGCAAACAAAGTCACAATTAAGAATTACAAGAGAAATTAAGATGCAAGAGAAGATTCATACAAAGCAACAAAAAGCAGAATTCCCAGCATAGACACTCTCCCACACAAACAAACAAAAATCCAAGATCTGAGAAAGGGATCAGCAAAACAACTCATATTATTTTAGTTGTTTATTAAACTTGAGACATTAGCTATGTATTTTCAGAGTTGAAAGAAATACTATTAATTGACTTTTTTTAAAGTTTGAAACTTTTTTTTTGTTTTCCAGTATACCTTTTTCCTTTACTTCAAAATTTTTAAGCTTTAGCAAAGACCAGGATAAATAAAAGAACTACAATAATTATGTGGCCTGTATTAATGGCTACCCAATAATACTTATGTGTAACCAAAATTAGTATTTGGTCATCATAGTAAAATGCCCTTGTCACACACACACACACAGAGAGAGAGAGTAAAAATTTAGGTTACCCATGTTAAAGTAAGAAACATTCAAACCTATG
The DNA here is from genome assembly GCF_963259705.1 of Myotis daubentonii. Lineage (NCBI taxonomy): Eukaryota > Metazoa > Chordata > Mammalia > Chiroptera > Vespertilionidae > Myotis > Myotis daubentonii. Next base: position 106,457,277 of record NC_081840.1, read on the forward strand.
AAAAATCTTTGTGAGTTTATTTGAGCCAAACTGTCAACAGTTGCCAGGAAGCAGTTTCTCAATGGATTGAGATAATGCTTTGGAGAATGGCAGTTTTGCACCTTCATTACAATCAAAAGAGCAAAGGTAAGTAGGTTACTTGAAATCCATTGGTGATAGATTAGGGAGGCAGGAGAAAGCAAAGAGGGGGGAAACCTCTAGAATTTAATAAAATGTAAAATGATAAACAAATACTTCTTTTACTTAGGTCAGTGCAGTATAGTTAACAGTCAACACTTAATTCAATAACAATGAGGGAATTTATGGTCTCCACAGAATGGTACTTTGAGGGGTCTGGAAAAAGGAGTTACTTTGACATTCCAATGATATGTTATTATAGATACAAAAAGGCAATAGACAGGCTCAGTTAAGGTAAAGGTTTACCTTTATCATGGAGGATACTGACCTAGGACATGACTGCCCATCATAAATTACTTCATAGTTAAAAATGTTTTAATTTCAGACCATCCTTTGTGGTTACTTTAGGTCTCTGAATTTGCAAGGCTGCCAAGCAAGCCTTCCCTGAGCTAGTCAGGTTAGCATGTGGTCCCTTTTCATCCCCACCTAGTTCAACAAAATTCCATAGTGAGAAGTACAACTGACTTGATGTTCACAAACATTTATAGGTACCTACTGTTCATGTACACTGGGTGAATAGCTTTACATTGCCATGTACTTTTTATTCTCTTATAATTTTAAAGGCATGATGTTATGCCTCAAGAGAGTAGTTGTTTCTTATAAAATGTTTATTAAGGAAATGTGCACAAGCTCTGTGGGGAGGTATACTGCACACTTTTAAGGAGATCGATTAGAATACATGGCATAATGACTGCTTTCTCCAGCACAGTGCTCAGTTTGTATTTTAAAGCATTGAAACTATAATTTGGGTATTTTTAGATTAATTTTCAACAGTTTCACTAGCAAAAAATCATTCAGGAGACATTATGCAATTGTTACATATTTGTAAAATAAACATGAGGGTTTCAACATCCTGCAAGTTGCTCTATAACACATATTCTAGGAAAATGCTATAATTAAACAGAGAGACAGAAAGAGAGAGGGGGGGGGATTATACACACAAGAGAGCTCTATTGATTATTTCTCAGTGAGTTAAAATTGTTCAATATCTAGAGTTAATAGTGCTTATGAAAAATGAGGGCTACACAGGTGTAAAAACTGCAAAACTATATCTTGATTTATGCTTCAATTGGTAAATCCAGAGAATTTTAAAGCTTTTTAAAACATTTGATAAAATTTGTAGTAGATTTTACAACTAACAACATAAGAGTGACTATACACACTATTAAAGTGTTCTGTAAAGCATTTTATCCACCAGAACTCAATTGTTTCTATTAAATATTTAGGAACTGAAGCACCATCAACATTTTCAAAAGTGTTTTAACGTTTTCAGAGCTGTGTATTCAATAGCAAATACCGTGATATCAATGTGTTTTGTGTGAAAGGGAAAATATTGTTTTGTCCATATGTAAAATTTTAAGATGAAGGAATAAAGGAGTTAGGAAGGAGACACCTTAACATATTGGTGATTTTAACTTTAGCTATTTATACATAATTCATGTGTGTGTCCTAAGGAACACTAATTTTCAGATTAAAAAACCCTTCCGTATTATGGCAAGGTGGGCAAAATATTGTGATTTTAGGGGTAATCACTACTTTCGGGGTAAAAAGACATTGGCCCATCAGAAAATGAAAAAGTGTAACAATACAGTTATTATTTCATTACTTTATCTGTTGTTAGGTAATATTGTTAGCAAATACTTTAAAACTTTATTTGGAAAATATTATTTTTGATAAAATAAAACAATGTGTGGATAAATATCCTATTGAATAATAGACAAACATGGTACTAACCATGCCTCCGACACGCTTCCCATTGGCTAATCAGGGCGATATGCAAATTAACTGCCAACCAAGATGGTGGCTGGCAGCCAGGCAGCTGAAGCTAACTGGAGGCTTGCTTGCTCCAGTGAAGGAGGAAGCCAAGGTTCCCCGCCTGCCGCTGCCAGCCTCTGAGCTGCACTCTAAGAAACAATGTTGCAATTATAGAAGCTGAAGAAACCCAAGAAACCTGCTTTCAGCCAGCCGAGCCTCAGAGCTGGAGCTGCAACAGTGTTTCAATTATAGAAGCCAAACAAACCCAGATAACTGCTTTCAGCAGCCGGGGTCTCAGAGTGGAGCCAAGCCTCAGAGCTAAAGCCGGCTCTCAGTATACACACACACACACACACACACACACACACACACACACACACACACACACACTAGGGGCCCAGTGCATGAAATTCATGCACTAGGGAGGGTGTCCCTTATCCCAGCCTGCCCCCTCTCACATACTGGGAGCCCTCAGGGGATGTCCTAGTGATGGCTTAGTCCCACTCCCTGCTCCCCTTGGGGATAGGGCCTAAGATGCAGTCTGGCCTCCCTTTGTGGGAGGCTGATCAGGGGAAGGCACCAGCCCCATCACCCTGCTGCTGCAGCCACTGTCAGTCACCGCAGCCACCAAGGTGTTTTCATCAACACGGACTCCCGTCCCTTCACCATGAAAAAATGACAACTTTCTTTAGGCATTTTCAAGATGTGTCTTTCATATAATAATAATTTCTTTATTATTTTTTTTATCCTCACCTGAGGATATATTTCCATTGATTTTTAGAGAATGTGGAAGAGAAAGGGAAAGACAGAGAGAAACATCAAAGTGAGAGGAACACTTTGATTGGTTGCCTCCTGCATGAGCCCTGACCTGGGCCCTGGCCAGGGAGGAGCCTGCAACCTAGGTACATGCCCTTGGTCAGAATTGAACTCAGACCCTGCCATCGGCAGGCCAAGGCAGTATCCACTGAGCCAAATTGGCTAGGGCAGGATATGACATTTCTTAGCCCTCCAGCAGTGGGCCTTCGTTTTTTTTGCCAGGAGTGTGGTGAAAAACCCTAGATCACCTTTTTGGATTCTTATTACCCAAGTTACTAAGAATATTACCAGTGGCATACAGGGAGCTTAACCAATGAGTGGTCAGAAAAGGTGTTTTCTCTGTAGTTCACACCAATCCCCGGCTTGGCCTCCCCCTCCCCCCACCCCCTTTGCCCCAGGCCTGACGCCTCTGGCCCAGGATTCAGGCCTGGGCAAGGGACCTCCATCTCCCCACAATCACCTGCTTCTGGGGCTTCTGGAGCCAGCCTGCGGCCCTGGATGGCAGCTCGTGCTGGTGGCTGCACTGTCCTGCCCTGCCTGCAGTATGCAAATTAGCCACCATATTTGTTGGTGGTTAATTTGCATATCACGCTGATTAGCCAGTGGAAGGTGTAGCTAAGGTATGGTTAATTACCATGTTTGTCTATTATTAGATAGGAGATATATATATATATATATATATATATATATATATATATATATATATACATATACATATATAAAGCAAGCGACCATAATGCCATAATGACCAGACGACTGGTTGCTGTAACACCCCACCCCTGCCCCTGGCCGGCCCTACCACTGATCAGCCTCTCCCACCCTGATTGATGGCGGGGTGGCTGGCAAACCCCCAATGGCCCCTCACCCAAACCAGCCTGTAAACCACCCACGGCCCCTGGCCCAGGCTGACCCCACCTGCAAAGCAGACGCCCCTCCCCAATTGGGGGTGTGGCCCCTCACCCAGGAGGCCCTGCCCGCAGTGGGGACCCCACCCTGATCAGGGGCATGGTTGGCCTGAAAAACACCTGCGGCCCCTCATCCCGGCCAGCCCTGCCCCCCAGCAGGAACCCCCCCAAGATCCAGGGTCCCCATCAGGGCAGGCCAACTGGCCCCCACCCGTGCACCAGGCCTCTATCTACACTAATAGAAGAGAATCATGAAAATTGGTGTCACTCCACTATGCCCACCAGCCAATCAGATGAGTATGCAAATTAACCCAACAAAGATGGTGAGTAATTTGCACACACAGGCACAGAATTAAGACTGAAGGCTCCAGCTGGACTGAAGACTGAAGAGGCTTGGCTTCTCTGCTGCAGCTGGACCAAAGGCCTTGGTCCCGGGTGCCATAGAAAAACTCATGCCGGCAGCCAGGAGAAGGAAGGCCTATTGCACGAATCTTTGTGCCATGGGCTTCTAGTACTATATAATAAAAGGGTAATATGCAAATTGACCCTAAATGTGGAATGATCAGAATGATTGCTGGACCAGTCACGATGAAATGCACTGACCACTCCTTGGTTCCTTTCCCCAGCCAGCAGGCTCCAATTGCCTCATGATGAATGAGGAACCGGGGTGGGTGGTGGGGGATGTGGGCAGTGCCAGACGAAGGCCCCCGTTCCACTGGTTGCCCCACACACAGAGGGAAACCCACAGCAGGGTCGGGGCTGGTGAGTGGGCAGTAACAGTCAATCTCTCAGTCCCTTTTCCCAGTTGTCAGGCACTGATCACCCTATTGTGAATGGGGAGCCAGGGGTGGGTGGTGGCAGAGGGTGGGTGGCAGCAGGTTTTGGGGCCTGCTATGGGCACCTGGGAAGGATGGCCCTGATCATAGGCCAGGCCTAGAGAATGTACCCGCGCACGAATTTTGTGCGCTCGGCCTCTAGTTTTAAATATAATGATCCATATAGATTAAAAGTAGAGGAATATAGAAAACGTACCACCCAAACAGTAAGCTATACATAGGAAAGCCCTAGCGACCGTTTTGACCAAATGACTAGAATGACCAATGACCAGTCGCTATGACATGCACTGACAATCAGGCGGCAGATGCTCAATGCAGGAGCTGCCCCCTGGTGGTCAGTGCACTCGGACAGCAAACCTATCGCACTGGCCAACCTACCATGGTGCCTCCCTCCGACCGGCCAGCCTCCTGCATACCCTCCACCCTGCCAACTGCCCCTCCCCCCATAAGCCTGGATCACAAGCCAGTCCAAAGGACCGCACCTGTGCATGAATTCGTGCACCAGGTCCCTAGTAAAAAAATAAGTGGAAATAGCAAACTTCCAGTCAAGATGGCAGAGTAGTTAAACTCAGAACTCACCTCCTCACATCAAAATTAGAACTGTTTCCCAGATGGTGTGGCTCAGAGGTTGGGCATCAACCCATAAAGCAAGAGATCCCCTATTTGATTCCCTGTCAAGGCACACATCTGAGTTTCCGGCTTGATCCCATAGGAGGCATGCGGGAGGCAGCCCATTGATGTGATGTTTCTCATTGATGTTTCTATCTCTCTATCTCTTTCCCTTCCTCTCTCTCTAAAATAAATAAAAACATGTTTTTAAAAATTCCAAAATTAGAATTGTAGTCCAGCTGGTGTGGCTCAGTGGTTTAGTATGGACCCACGAACCAGGAGGTGATGGTTTGATTACTGGTCATGGCACATGGCTGAGTAAGAGGCATGCAGGAGGCAACAGATCAATGATTCTCTCTCATCATGGATGTTTCTATATATCTTTCCCTCTCTCTTCCTCTCTCTGAAATCAATAAAAATATAGTTAGAAAGAGAATTTTAAGTAATTAGAACTGTACAATATGTAATACTCTTTGTAATACTTTAAGCAATAAAACAATTTTTTAAAAAAAGAACTGCACAACAACCATCACTGAGGACCACATGAACACTAGCTGAACAGAATTCCTACAACTAAGGATATTAAGAAGCATCCACATAAATACTGGTAAGAGTGTAGAAGATGTGGACTAGGAAGGTTCTATACCCATGATGTAGCATTAAGAAATGGGAGAAACCCTGGCTAGCATTGTTCAGTGGTTAGAGAGTCAGCCTTTGCACCAGAGGTTCATGGGGTCAATTGTTGGTCAAGGGCATGCACCTGAGTTGCAGGTTTGATCTCTGCCCCTAGTGAGGGAGAGTGTGGGATAAAACCAATTGCTTACATCAGTGTTTCTCTCTCCCCTCTCTATTTCCCCCCTTTCCTTCTACTTTCTCTAAGGAAACAATGGGAAAAATCAGATGAGGGCTTAAAAAAAAGGAAATGGCAGGAATTTATTGTCTGTGAAGGTTATCCTGAGGATTGAAGGATCCTTGTTCCATAATGGGATCCCAGACCAGTGCTAGAAAGAGGACTTCCCATATCATCTGTCTGTAAAAATGAGTATGGATTGCATCAGAGAGAAATAAAAGCTCTAGCGCTAGGGCAGCAGCTAGAAAAGTACCAGGGACATACAGAGAGAAATTGAGTTGACTAAATTCAGGGTAAGGACTAAAAGGGCAGATATTGGGGCAAAGCATTTTTAAAGCAATTTTGTAAATTATATATTTTTCTCCATACCTGTACCTCCAGTATTTGCCAGTTATTTGTATGAATTCAATAAGACCTTTTTCCAATTGTAACTATATTAAAGATAAAAACTGATAATAGGCCTGCTTATAGCAGTCATGGCTTTTGCAGAACTTGGTCCATCTAGCATTCCACTGGAATCCCTTACAATCTACAAGGAAAGACCATTGTTGAACATGCCCATGATTCCCTGAAGGGTATGCTAGTAAAACAAAAAAGGGGGAATATGGGACTCTAGGACCCCGCTATAATATTATATAAAGCACTCTTTACCCTTAGTTGTTTTCATCTGAATGATCATTTTCAATCCTCTGTAGAACAGCACTTTTCCTCAATAACCCAATGTCAGAAAGCACAAGTCTTGTGACAAGATGTGGACCCTAATAACTTTAGATGGGTCCCAATGAATTATTTACATGGAAGAGAGGATATGCATGTGTTTATACCCCCCAGAGGGCTGCTGTGGATTTTAGCTCACCACATTAAACCCTATCATGGCATGGCATGGGACAAATCCTCTTCTTTGGGACTCAAATGATGCACTTTCCCTGGACCCAGACATCCCCGGAATAACCTGGGGAATGATGAAGAAGCTGATGGCAGAGGCTGAGCAATTACTGGAGCGGACTTATACTCCATGTACTCCAGATAACTAACTATTGTTCTTTTTGTTTTTCTTATAGTCTGTAATATCAGAACTTGAGCAGTGAACACATTTCATAGAACCCAACATTCACGGGCAACAAGTTCACCACAGCCCTCTGTCTTTTATACCCAACAAAACAAAACAGGGGGAGGTGTGGGGGAGCACAGAAGACCTGTTTGGAAAAGTTTTTAAGGAGGGATCCAAGATATTGGCTGACAGGGCAGCAGTGAGGCAGAATATGAGTGAGTAAGGGAGTGAAAGGGGAGTGAGTGCATGTGTGGGGTGTGTGTGTATGTGTCAGCGAGGGACAGTTATATTCCACAGGACTGTTGGGGGTGGGTGGACCAGGCTCCTATAGCTGCAATATCTCCCAGGGAATCCAGCCTACTGCAGAGGTTGCAGTATCTTGAAGGGGATAGTGTCTGTGACTGGGAGCCCAGTCTCACCTCTAACCAGGGAGACCTTGGACACCACCCAGAACCCTACAGCCACACTGGCCAGGGACCTGCTGACTTGGCCGTGAACCACAAACACCACAAACTCCAGTCTCCCCAGCCATGGGCTCCTAAACAGTTTGTCTGGGGGAGACAAAATTGCACCCAAATAGTCAGACGTGTCCTGTGCTTCTCATAGAGCAGATAGAAGACACAGTTGAATTGAGAAACATTCACCCAAAATTGGTGAGTTATACACAGCTGGGGACACAATCTGTGGCCAGAAAGGATGGGGGACTCCTGGAGAATGGTAGGATGGTGATATGGGCTGGAGATAGAGACACACACAAACAGGACTAGAGGGTCAGAAGCAAACTGCGCTGCATCAAGTCCACATCTCATGGAGACACATGTAACACTCAACTGTGGAAGGAGGTCCACAGGGCTGCTGTCAGTGGGGGACTCTAGATCTAAGTCCACAACCATGAGAGGCTGTGCCCAGAAAAGCAGCCTGAACTTCTGCATCAGCAGCATAGTGCAGGGGGGGGAGGGGGGTTGTAGGGAAGACATACAGTGGTGCAGTTGCTCTGTCTTTATATTTTTTCTTGCTTTTACATACTAAACCCAGTACTTAGGATCTTTCAATTACAAACCCTCACTGAGACTGCAGTGCAGGGGAAGGTGGTTTTGTGGAAGCTGGGGAGCAAAATAGGGAGGGGAGAGGTGACCAGGAAGCCAGTGCTGGGACAGTTCGGCCCTTCCAACCCTGAACAGCCATTTTTCTCCTGAAGAGCCAGCCCCTCCTATCAGTGCAGCCACACCCAGTCTTGAGCTCTACAGGGAAACAAAGTTTCCGAATACCCCCAGGGAGCTCTCTGGGACTGGGTGGAGGGGCCATTTGTTCCCAGAAACTAATACAGAAACACTGCCACCTAGAGCCCATGTCAGAAATAGATGCTTGTGGAAATACAACTGAAAACAGGCAGAAAAACGAAGTGGGCAGATTGATCTTGCCTGCCTGAAACTAAGATTGTGGAGTCTGACACAGAGGAGCAATGGATCGCTGGGAACTACAACATGGTGCTGACTACCTAACAGGAAACTGAGACGTGGCAGACAGAACAGTAGAGAGGGGTCATAAACCAGCCATCATGGGACATTAAGCTCAGCTGAAGTGAACGACACTTCACTAATTCACTTTTGTATTTTTTATCTTTTACTTAGATTAAAAAAAAAATATATATATATATATATATAGTCTTTATTTATTATTATTATTATTATTATTATTAGCATTTTATTTCTTTTTGACTAGTGTTCCACATTCTATTTTTATTTTTTATCATTATTTTACTTTATCTCATTTTTTTCTTTTTGCCAGCCTTGTCTTACTCACTTCTCCCTTTTTCATCCTGTTTCTCTTATCTTGTTCCTGCTTTATTTTTCTCTCTCCTTACTTTTTACACTTTTTTAAAAATTGATCTTCTTATCTGATTTATTGACACATTACTATTATAGCAGACTCCGTTGGCTTATTCATATATATAATTTCCTCTCCCCTGCTCCAAGTCTATTAACCCTTCTCTTTTCTCTTTTTGCACTAGCCAATATTTTTCTTCTTGTTGTTTTATTTTTATTTTGTGCTTTCTATTTTTCCCCTCTACTCGTGCTCTCTTCTTCTATTAATAGATTAATTAATTTTACTCACCAAACTCAGGCCTATTTGCTCTCTACTCTATTCTCCTTTTCCAAAAAATAGAAGAATATATAGAGAGATTAAAGAAAGGGGAAAAGTTTTTTTCATATATATATATATATATATATATATATATATATATATATATAAATTATTTTAATAATTTTTAAATTAATTATTTTATTTTATTGAATATTTTGTTTTTTACTTTTCTTCTTATAGAATCATTCTCTTTCTACCTTCTCTATACTGAATCATGGTCATTCCCACATTCATTCAATTCCTTTACCTTACTTCTGTAAGTAAGTTCTGAATCTTCAGATTAGTTTTAGTTTTCCCCTCTTTTTTTTCTGGGTGTTTGTTGTTTGCATTTTTTGATTTATTTGTTGGTTTTGGTGGAGTTTTCTCCCTATACATGTATATTTTTCTTTACTTTTTCTTCTTCTTTTTGTTCCCTCTTACCTTTTTTTTCCTTTTCTCAATATCATTTTTACACTCTTTTTCTTCCACTAGTACTCTTTTCTCTGCTGGTCACCTTAATTTGGGGTTATCAGTGTCATGAACACAATCGTGTTTTGTTCACTCTGGGTCATGTCTTGTCAAGTTGTGTTTTATGCCTTATGGTCAGTGTGGTAGAGAGTGAGCCATATAACCAGACACACTGAGAGGAGAAAAAAATGGGAAGACAAAGAAACAGCCTCCATATGAAAGAAAAGCAGGAATCACCAGAAAAGGAAGTAAACCAAATGGAGGCAAGCAATATGTCAGAGAATGAATTCAGAGCAATGGTCATGAAGACACTGAAAAGGTTAGAAGACAAATTCAACAACATGTGTAAGAATCAAAAGGAAATGAAGAAGAACCTAGAAGAAATGAAGAATGACATAGGTGCAATAAAGATCTCAACAGAAAGTATCAACAGTAGACCAGAAGAAGCTGAGGGCCACATCAACGAGCTAGAAGACAAGGTAGGAAAAAACACTCAAGAAGAGCAGCAACTAGAAAAAAACTTAAAAAGCAGGAGGAGAGCCTGAGGGAGATTTGGGACAACAAGAAATGAAACAACAACCACATAATAGGGGTGGCAGAAAGAGAGGAAACTGAGCAAGGAATAGAACACCTGTTTGAAGAAATAATGAGAGAAATCTTATCTGATATTGGGGGAAAAACTCACACAAGTTCAAAAAGCACACTAAGTCCCAATCAAGATGAATCTCAAAAGACCGACACCAAGACACATCATAATTTAATTGGCAAATACCAATAACAAAGTAAGAATCTCAAACACTGGCAAAGAGAGACAGAAATATAACTGTAAGAGATCTCACATTAGACTATCAAATGATTTCCCAACAGAAACACATCAGGCCAGAAGGGAATGGAATGAAATATACAAAGTCATGCAAAGCAAGGGACTGAATCTAAGTATACTCTATCCAGCAAAGCTATCATTCAAAATTGAAAGTGAAATCAGGAGCTTCACAGAAAAAAAAAAAGGGCTAAGTGAGTTTATTATCACCAAGCCAGCAATGCCAGAAATGCTGAAGGGACTGCTGCAGAAAAACAAAATTGGAAGGGAGGAAGGAACACAGGCATAAAGAATAAAAATGGTGACAATCAAGTACCTTTCAATAATAACTTTAAATGAAATAGATAGATTAAATGCTCTAATTAAAAGACATAGGATAGCAGAATGGATGAGAAAACATGACCCATATATATGCTGTCTGAAAGAAACCCATCTCAGAACAAAGGACTCACACAGATTGATAGAGAAAGAATGGAAATTTTTTTTTTCTGGAAAATGGAAATGAAAAAAAAGCTTGGGTAGCAATACTCATATCTGAAAAATTAACCTCAAAGTTAAGGCCATAACAAGAGATAAGGAAGGGCACATAATCCTAAAGGGAGCAATTCAACAAGAAGATATAACTCTGGTAAACAGATATGCCCCCAATACAGTAGCACCAAATACATTAAAAAAACAAACAAACAAACAAACAAAAACTTCTGAGAGATATTGGGGGAGAGATCAACAGCAATACAACCATAGTAGGGGACTTTAATGCCCCATTGAAACCACTAGATAAATCCTATAAACAAATAATCTGCAAAGAAACATCAATCCTAAATGACTCAGTAGATCAGATAGAATTAGTTGACAGCTTCAGAACATTTCACCCCAAAACTGCAGAATATACACTCTTCTCAAGTAAACATGGGACATTTTCAAATATAGACAACATATTGGGACACAGACAAAGTCTCTTCAAATTAAAAAAGATTGAAATCAAATCAAGCATCTTTTCATATCACCATGGCATAAATTTAGAAATCAGCTACAATAAAAATAAGGAAAAATAATCAAACTTGTGGAGGCTAAATAGCACACTATTAAACAATAATTGGGTTACAAAAGAGATCAAAGAAGAAATAAAAAGCATACTAGTAAAAAACAACAATGAAAACATAATAATCCCAAATCTATGGGACACAGTGAAAGTAGTCCTGAGAGGGAAGTTCATAGCTATATAGGCCTACCTCAAAAACAAGAAAAAATGATAATAAATTATCTAACTCTGCAACTCAAAGAATTATAGAGCAACAAGAAAAGCCCAGAGTAAGCAGAAGGAAGGAAATAATAAAGATAAAAGTGGAAATAAATGGCATAGAGATTAAAAAACACACAATACAAAAGATCAATAAAACCAAGAGCTGGCTCTTTAAAAGGATAAATAAAATTGATGAGCCTCTAGCCAGGCTCACCAAGAGGCAAAGAGAGAGAATGCAAACAAACAAAGTCAGAAATGAAAGAGGTGAGGTAACAAAGGAATACAAAGAATTATGAAAAATCACTATGAATGACTCTATTGCAACAAACTGGACAACCTAGAAGAAATGGACACATTCTTAGAAAAATATAGACTTCCAAAACTCAATCAGGAAGAATTAAAAAAGTGAATAGGCCAATAACTGCCGAAGAAATTGAAGCAGTAATCAAAAATCTTTCTGCAAACAAAAGCCCTGGTCCAGACTGCTTTACAGGGGAGCTCTAAAAAATATTCAAAGAACTAAAATCTGTCCTCACACTATTCCAAAAAATTCAAGATGAAGAAACACTTCCAAGCTCTTCTATGAAGCCAGCATTACCCTAATCCCCAAACCAGATAAAGACACTACAAAGAAGGAGAATTATAGGATAATATCTCTGATGAACATAGGTGCTAACATCCTCAACAAAACTCTAGCAAATCAGATCCAGTAATACATTAGAAAGATCATACACCATGACCAAGTGGGATTTATCCCAGGGATGCAAGGATGTTACTATGTCCACAAATCAATAAATGTGATAAATCACATAAACCAATTGAGAGATAAAAATCACATAATCATATCAATTGATACAGAAAAAAAAACATTTGACAAAATCTAACACCATTTCTTGGTAAAAACTCTCATCATTGTGGGAATAAAGGGATCATACCTCAACATAATAAAAGCATTATATGACAAACCTACATCCAACATACTCCATGGGCAAAAACTAAGACCATTTCCCCTAAGAACAGTCACAAAACAGGGATGTCCACTCTCACCACTCCTGTTCCACATAGTACTGGAAGTGCTAGCCATAGCAATCAGACAAGATGGAGAAATAAAAGGCATCCAAATTGGAAAAGAAGAAGTAAAACTGTCATTATTCATAGATGACATGATATTGTACCTAGAACACCCTAAGATTACATAAAAAAATAATGGATTTAATAAATGAGTTCAGCAATGTAGGAGGATACAAAATTCACACTCAGAAATCTATGGCTATTTTATACATTCATAATGAACTCACTGAAAGAGAAACAAAAACAATCCCATTTACCATTGCACCAGAAAAAAAAAAAGATACCGAGTAATAAAACTTAACCAAGGAGGTAACAGACCTGCACTCAGAAAACTATGGTGCATTGAAAAAAGAGATAGAGGAAGATAAAAGAAAATGGAAGAATATACTGTGTTCATGGATTGGTAAAATCAGCATCATTAACATGTTCATACTACCCAAAGCAATCCATAGATTTAATGTAATCCCCATTAAAATATCAACAGCATATTTCACAGACCTAGAACAAATGCTCCAAAAATTCTTATGGAATAAAGAAAGACTCTGAATAGCCTTAGCAATCTAGATAAAGAAGAACGAAGTTGGAGGGATTACAATACCAGATATCAAGCTATATCACGAAGCCATTATTCTCAAAACTTCCTTTTACTGCCACAAGAATAGACATATAGACCAATGGAACAGAACAGAGAACCCAGAAATTAACCCAAGCCATTATGCTCAATTAATATTTGACAGAGGAGGCATAACATACAATGGAGTCAAGACAGTCCCTTCAATAAATGGTGTTAGGAAAATTGGACAGATAAATCCAGAAAAAATGAAACTGGACCACCAACTCACATCATACATAAAAATAAACTCAAAATGGATAAATGACTTAAAACTTAAGAGGGGAAACCATAAGAAGCTTAGAAGAATCCATAGGTGCCGGGAGCCGGTCCATCCTTGCTGTTTCGGGGGACCTGGCATATATGGCATACGGTTCTTAATATGTTTGCTCACCTTCTTGGCGCTGTGTTTTAACCAAGGTCACCTCTCCGAGAAAGGTTGAATCCCCAAGTAGGGATTTTCCCCTGAAGTTAGGGAGGGAATAAAACCCCTCAACTAAGTGCCAGGTGGGTAAGTAATCACTTTAACTACGAACAATCATGCTTAAGCTACATAATCTTTACTCCCTGGAATGGAGATAAGAAACGCCCTAACCTTTGTAATAGAGATTGACAGGATTAAAATGAACTGGTATAAATACAGATGTAACAAGACAGCAAGACACAGAACTCAGAACACAGAACCAGGCAGAGAGACAGAACTTCAGACACAGAACTTATAAGACAGAACTTAGGAGACAGGGCTTGGAAGACAGGACCAAGAGAGACAGAGCCTAGGCACAGAACCTACATAGAACGTTCTCTAGAGAAAGAAGAACTTCGCTGGAGAGAGCATGCCGGAGGATCCTGGACAGGGACTGGCCTCGGAGCCTGGAGGCAGAGCCTGGCGAGAGAGCATGGCAGGGGATCCTGGACTGAACCTGACTGCGGAGATTGGCAGGAGAGCCTGACTAGAACCTGGTGACTGAACCTGACTGGAGAACCTAAGGAGATCCTCTCTGGAGATCCAGACCAGAACTTGGCTGGAGATCCTGGCTAGGCTGCTGATCAACTGAACGCTGTCTCTGTGTCATTCCTTCTTCGCCGACACTGTCTACGCCTTTGGGAACCCCTGGACCTGCTGGGGTTGGACCCCGGCACATAGGCAGCAAAATATCAGATATATGTCATAGCAGTATCTTTACTGATACAGCTGCTAGGGCAATGGAAACTAAGGAGAAAATAAACAAATGGACTATGTAAAAATAAAAAGCTTCTGCACAGCAAAAGAAACCAACAATAAGAAAGCCCACTGCATGGGAGAATATATTTGTCATTGGTATATCCGATAAGGGCCTAATCTTCAACATTTATAGGGAACTCATACATCTTAACAAAAGGAATAAAAACAATCCAATCAAAAATTCACAAAGGTCTTAAATAGACACTTTTTGAAATGGACGTACAGAAAGCCAAGGAACATATGAAAACATGCTCAAAGTCAATAATCATCTGAGAGATGCAAATCAAAACAACAATGAGATACCATCTCACACCTGTCAGAATGGCTATCATCAACAAATCTACAAAAGACAAATGCAGGCGAGGATGTGGAGAAAAAAAAAAACAACCTTGTGCACTGCTGGTGGTAGTGTATAATGGTGCAGGCACTGTGAAAGACAGTATGGACTTTTCTCAAAAAATTCAAAATGGAACCCTATTTGACCTAGTGATCCTACTTATAGGAATATATCCCAAGAAATCAGAAACACCAATCAGAAAGAATATATGCACTCCTATGTTCATAGCAGCACAATTTATAATAGCTAAGATTTGGAAACAGCCTAAATGCCTATCAGCCGATGAGAAGATTAAAAATCAGTGGTACATCTACACAATGGAATACTATGCTGCTGTAAAAAGGAAGGAACTCTTTCCTTTTGCAACAGCATGGATGGACATAGAGAGAATTATGCTAAGCTAAATAAGCCAGTTGGAGAAAGGTAAATATCACATGATCTCACTCATTAGTGGAATATAATGAACAACATAACCTGATGAACAAAAATAGAGCCAGAGACTAGAAGCATTGAATAGATCGTAAAACTTCAGGGGGAAGGCAGAGTACAGTTGGTGGGGCAGGTAAGATGTCAACCAAATGACTTATATGCATGCATATGAGCACAGCCAATGGACACATACACTGAAGGGGTGGGTGAGGGCTTGTGCTGGGGTCTGGGAGTAGCTGGGAAGAGGACAATGGGAGAAAAAGGAGACATATTTAATACTATATGTAATACTTAACACAATAAAGAATTTTAAAAAATTCAAAATTATCGCAAACATCAAAACAAATAGTATCTAGAAATTATATATAATCCTATCTAATAAAAGAGAAACTGGTAATTAGCGTACGACCGCTACCCTTCCCATTGGCTAATCAGGGCAATATGCAAATTAACTGCCAGCCAAGATTGCGGCCGGCAGCCAGGCAACTTAAAGTGAACATGAGGCTTGCTTGCTTCAGTGACGGAGGACTCCAACGTTCCCCACCTGCGGCTGCAGGCCTCTGAGCTGCAACTCTAAGCAACTATGTTACAAATATAGAATATAAACAAAACCCCAGAAACCTGCATTAGTCCATCCGGCTTCATCCAGCAGGATCGCAACATTGTTTCAAATACAGAAGGTAAACAAAGGCCAGAAACCTGCTTTCAGCAGCGGAGGCCTAAGAGCTGGAGCCAAGCCTCAAAGCTAAAGCTGGCCCAGAATTAAAAAAAGAAAAAAAGAAAAAAAGGAGTGGTTGGGAGCTTCAGTCACCCGCCAGCCTGAAAACAGCCATCATCCCCTCACCCAGGCTGGCCAGGCACCCCAGTCGGGACCCCCACCCTGATCCAGGTGGTACCCCTACCCCAACCCCACGGGCCCTGCTCTGTGTGTGATGGGGTAGAGCCATAACCTCCCCATCAGCCCTGCCCTGAGTGTGAGAGTGGCGGTGCCCCAACCCCCTGATCCGCCCTGCTCTGTGTGTGACAGGGGGCGGTGCCCCAACTCCCCTATCAGCCCTACTCTGTGAGTGACGGGGGGAGCTCCTCAACCCCCTGATCAGCCCAGGTCTGTGCATGACAGGGGGGAGCTCCTCAACCTCCTGATGGGCCCTGCTCTGTGCGTGACAGGGGGCAGCGCCCCAACCCCCCAATCGGCCCTACCCTGAGCGTGACTGAGGGTGGCATCGCAACCTCCCAATCTGCCCTACTCTGTGCATGACAGGGGGCAGCGCCCCAACTCCCCAATCGGCCCTTCTCTGAGCCCGACCAGGGGCTGCACCTAGGGATTGGGCCTGCCCTCTGCCACCCAGGAACAGACCTAAGCCAGCAGGTCGTTATCTCCTGAGGGGTCCCAGACTGCGAGAGGGCACAGGCCTGGCTGAGGGACCCGCCCCCGCCCCCCCCCCGCCCCTCCGAGTGCACAAATTTTTGTGCACTGGGCCTCTAGTCCAGCCGTGGGCAAAATATGGCCCATGGGGCCGGATCTGGCCTGTTTGGCTGTTCTATCCGGCCCGCGGAGCAGAAAGAGTGGAGGGTTCTCTTGCTCTCCCCTCCGCTCCTTCACCAGCAGCAGTGTTAACATGGCAACGTTGGGAAACATGGCCGCAGCTCCTTCTTCTGAGTCCAGTTTAAGAACCCATGTGGCCCTCGAGTCAAAAAGTTTGCCCACCCCTGCTCTAGTCCTATATAATAAAAACCCTGGGTGTAACGTCACAACCATGGCTCAACCAACCAGATGGAAGTCAGTCGTGCAGGGGTAGTCTTGGAAATGGCTGCACCATCCCCTAGCTGTTTCCTGCGAGGGTGGCGAGGTTCCAGGCAGGAACCCGCCCTCAAGCATGGCTGCACTAAATCCTGGGTCCTCTTGGCTACAGCTGCACCCTTCCCTAGCTGTTTCCAGTGATGGCGAGGTTTGAAGCAGGAACTGGCCCTTGGAGCATGGACGCACTGAGTTCTGGGTGGCATTGCCAAGGGCTGCGCCCTCCTGGAGCTGTTTCTGGTAAGGACAAGGTTTGAGGCAGGAACTGGCCTTTGGAGCATGGAGGTATATCTTTAGAAAGTTTTAATACATTATATTAGAGTTCGTGGTAGTACTGTTTTACCCACAGTGTCTACAGGAATTCCTGCAAATTTACTTCTCGGTGGAAGCACCTTTCATTCCCAATATAAATTATCCATTCTACTAAATGAAACTTCAATTTCTAGACTTGATATAAACAGTGAAGTTGCTAAAACTATTAAAAAGGCCTAACTTCTTATTATTGATGAATGCACCATGGCATCCAGTCATGCTATACACACCATAGACAGAGAAATTTAAATATATTGTATTTGGTGGGAAAGTTCTCCTTCTTGGAGGGGATTTTCGACAATGTCTCAGTATTGTACCGCATGCTATGTGATCAGCCATAGTACAAACGAGTTTAAAGTACTGCAATGTTTGGGGATGTTTCAGAAAGTTGTCTCTTACAATAAATATGAGATCAGAGGATCCTGCTTATAGTGGATGGTCAGTAAAACTTGGAGAAGGCAAACTTGATAGCAATTTTCATTTAGGAATGGATATTATTGAAATCCCCTGTGAAATGATTTGTAATGGATCTATTATTGAAGCTACCTTTGGAAATACTATATCTATATATAATATTAAAATATATATCTAAACGTGCATTCTTTGTCCAAAAAATGAGCATGTTCAAAAGTAAATGAAATTTTGGATATATTCAAGGAGATTTTCACACATATTTGAGTGATGATTCCATTGATTCCACAGATGATGCTGAAAAGGAAAATTTTCCCATGAAATTTCTTAATAGTATTACTTCTTTGGGAATGCCATGTCATAAATTAAAATTGAAAGTGGGTGCAATCATAATGCTATTGAGAAATATTAATAGTAAATGGGGTCTTTGTAATGGTACCAGATTTATCATCAAAGATTACTACCTAACATTATCGAAGCTGAAGTATTAACAGGATCTGCAGAGGGAGAGGTTGTTCTGATTCCAAGAACTGATTTGTCCCCATCTGACACTGGGCTCCCATTTAAATTGATTCAACGACAGTTTCCCATGATGTCAACATTTGTGATGACTATTAATAAATCACAAGGACAGAGTAGGCATATTCCTATCTGAACCAGTTTTCTCACGTGGTCAGTTATAAGTTGCTTTCTCTCAAGTTCCAAGAGCATGTGACATTAAAGTTAAAATTCTAAATACTTCAGCACAAGGGAAACTAGTCAAGCACTCAGAAAGTGTTTTCACTCTTAATGTGGTGTACAGGGAGATATTAGAATAAGTTTAATCACTTTATCAGTCATTGTTTGCATCACTGTTGTTTTTATATCATGTTTTTGCTGTTTCCATATCATATTTTTGTTGTTTTCATATCATGTTTTTGTCATTTTTATATCATGTCTCTATTGTTGTTATATCCTTTTGTTACTATTTATTTATTAATAAATTTATATATTATTTTCATATACATTTTACTAATTTCCTTTCATCTCTCACACGTCTATTATAGAGAAAGGGCAAATAGCAATATCAAAATATTTCCATTAATTAATTCCCATTTAATGTGCACAAATTTCATGCACTGGGCTACTAGAATATATATATAGAGAGAGGCCTGATGCACAAAAATTTGTGCTCGGGGGGGGGGGTCCCTCAGCCTGGCCTGTGCCCTCTCACAGTCTGGGACCCCTCAGAGGATGACCACCTGCTGGCTTAGGCCTGTTCTCCGGGGGATTGGGCCTAAGATGGCAATAAGACATCCCTCTGGCAGCCCAGCAGCTCTCGGGGGATGTTCTTTTGCCAGTGGGGAGCAGACCTAAGCTGCAGTCGGACATCCTTAGCACTGCTGAGGAGGCAGGAGAGGCTTCCACCACCGCTGCTGTACTGGCAGCCATCAGCCTGGCTTGTGGCTGAGCAGAGCTCCCCCATGTGGGAGTGCACTGACCATCAGAGTGCAGCTCTTGCATTGAGTGTCTGCCCCCTGGTGGTCAGTGTGTGTCATAGTGACCAGTCATTCCCAGTCTTCTGCTGTTAGGGTCAGTTTGCATATTACCCTTTTACTATATAGGATAAAGGCATGGTGCATGGGTGGGGGCCGGCTGGTTTGCCCTGAATGGTGTCCCAGATCAGGGTGGGGGTCCCACTTGGGTGCCTGGCCAGCCTGGGTGAGGGGCTGATGTCTGTTTGCAGCTGGTCACACCCCCTTCAGGGTGGGGGTCCCCACTGGGGTGCCTGGCCAGTCTAGGTGAAGGGCTGAGGGCCATTTTCAGGCTGGCCACACCTCCCCAGTGACAGAAGCTCCCAGCCTCCTTTTTTTCTTTTTTTTTTTCTGGGATTTATTTACCTTCTATAATTGAAACTTTGTAGCCTGGAGTGGAGCTCAGAGCCGGCCAGGGCTTGGCTTCCTCCATCGCCAGGGGCAACCCAAGGCTCCAGCTCAGTGGCCACAGCCAGCTGAAAGCAGGTATCTGGGGTTTATTTACCTTCTATAATTGAAACTTTGTTGCTTTGAGTGTAGCTTAGAGCCCGCGGTGGCAGGTGGGGAACCTTGGCTTCCTCCATCACTGGAGCAAGCAAGCCTCCTGCTTGCTGCAGCTCCATGGCTGCCGGCTGCCATCTTTGTTGACAGTTAATTTGCATATCTTGCTGAGTAGCCAATGGGAGGCATAGCGAAGATATGGACAATTACCATGTTTGTCTATTATTAGGTAAGACTAGAGGCCCGGTGCATGAAATTCATGCATGAGGTGTCCCTCAACCTGGCCTACACCCTCTCCAATCTGGGAGTCCTTGAGGGATGTCTGACTACTGGTTTAGGCCCCATCCCACGGACTTCCCTCTCACAATCCAGGACTGCTGGCTCCTAATCGCTTGCCTGCCTACCTGCCTGATTGCCCCTAACTGCTCACCTGCCAGCCTGATTGATGCCTAACTGCTCACCTGCTGGACCGATCACTCCCCACTGCCCTCCCCTGATGGCCCAATCATCCCCCACTGACCTTCCCTGCAGGCCTAGTCACCCCCAACTGCCCTCTTCTACCAGCCATATTGTGGCGGCCATCTTGTGGCAGCCATCTTGTGATGATGTGAGGGTGGCCATCTTGTGGCATGCTGGAAGCAAATTCCAGTGGGTCATAATTATGCAAGAAGTTCATCAGAAGGCTGATGGATACTGGGGCTTCAGCAGGGCTGAAAATCTGCATATATTATTACCTGCTGCTGGAACAGCTGCAGGCATTTCCCCTAACCTGATAATCTTTTCCTGTTTATCAAACTTTACCTGTTTGCATTCCTAAAGGGCCTGTGTGTTTTTCAGCAAATGAAAAGCTGTGGGTCTGGAAATTCAGAGAGGCCACTTCACTAGAAAGTGGTGTCTCTCCTGCTCCCCCAGGCCTCCCAAGTTTATATTTCATGTCTAGTTTATTAATTTACTCACAGTCCTTCTCCAGATTCCTGAACTCTTGCAGCTGCAGAAAGACCCCAGCATTTATGGTTCCTGAGACAAGGACATCAGGAGAAGAAGATTTATCAGAGCAAAGAAAAGAAGCTAATCACTGTAAAGGTGGGGACCATGGGTAAAGGTGGAGATCACCGGTAATAGGTGAGGGGTCACCAAAAATTCAGTGGGGAGATTCACTGTATGTAAAGCCTGTACCAAGCTTTGGATTTCATGAACCAGAGTGGGCGGGAAAGTCTTTTGTTTTAAGCCAGGCCATAATGGGGAAGAATTTGGTTAAAAGGCAAAATTATAGAGAAATTAAAATGCAAACGGTACTTTTTAAAATAAGGCTCAAGGAAAGAGTGTCGTTGTCATCTTTAACTATGTGAGGTCTTGTTCTGCTTCTAGTGTGGATAGACTTGGCAGCTAGATATGGTGGAGCTTTGAATCCTCTCACCAGGGAACTCTCTGATGCTTTGTTTAAAAATTACCATAGGATGCCTGGGGACAGGCAGATTTTTAGCTAAAACAACTTTAAAGGCCAGTCAATGCTATAGAGAGCAGAATATAAAAAGAACTGTGATTTATTAAGTCTATATGTTAGCTGTTGAATGTAGTTTTTGTTTGGTTTAATATGTTTGTTAGTCTATTAAGCATGCCTTTGGTTTAATTTAATAAGAAGGGAGACCTGGGCTGCCAGATAATTTACTGAATTTCCCCAGAAGAAACAGGATATGGGGCTGGGGAGACATGTGGTGATCCTGTAAAATGGACACCCATTCCAGAAAGTACTATTAGAAAAATCTAATTTGGGCCATGTTTTTTCCTGGTTTGTCATTTAAAAAAATTAGGAATGTGTCTTGGATTTCTGTACTTGTAAAGAGAAAAAGACTGGCTTAAGAAAAATGGCACACCCCAAACAATCTTGGATGGCTTCTTAAACTACTTTTAATCTCTTTATGGATGATATAGAATAACCCAAGACTGTTTTTTCTCAAAAGAAAGATGGCAAAAACGACCCAAGGAAAAAAAAAAATACAGGCTGGTTCTAAACAACAAGATTTATATTTTCATAATAAATTGTAGTTTTTAAATAATAATAGACAGCATTCCAAAGTTAACATTAAGGCCCCTAGAAGTCAGTGAGTTATCTCTGTTACAGAATTTGCCAAATAAAATGCCTTGGATAATAATAATTGGCTTTAGAATCTCAAAATTGTTGAAACATGGATAAAAAATGTATTAATTATGAAGGAAAGAATGTGGCAATTTTACATTTAAATAGCTACAGGCTTGCCTCCAAAGTCGTTGGCAACTTAAAACTTTGGAGTTTGTTGAATTAAATAATTTCTAGGTATTTTAGGATAACAAAATACTGAAATGTTAACCAGAGTTTGCCTCATATGAAAAATCTAGAGGATAGAATTGAATCTGTTTATTAAATATGTCTTGTATTTTTAAAAAATGTGAAGTTATTGCTAATCTGAGAAATGCTAAGTATTTAACTTGCCACCTAAAATTTAAGGCTTCTAAGAGTCTAAAGTTCAAATTAAGTTAGGAGAAATCATATAGTTGTGATAATAAAGCCATAAAGTATAGAAATTTATTTTTGAGAAAATAATTCTAAGATATAATATTTTATATGGTCTAATTAATAAAGAAGATTAATTCTATAGTCTGAACCAAATTTTAATATAAAAACAAGTTTAAATTTGTTTTAAACTTGAAATCATGTGGAAAGCTTTATCAAATAAAAATTAATAAATATACTTCATTTATATACATATATTTTAAATGTTGTGGGGGTTTTAACCTCTAGGAGAGTCTTAGGTTTTATGCCGCCGCAAGGAAAAACCGTGAGTCCAAACAGAGACCAGATTAAACAGGCTTTATTGGGAGCACACGGGCGGGTTCACTGGCTCAGAGAGGGGAGCCGGAGAAGCCGCGCCCAACCTGGGCAGGGGCAAGGTTTTATACTTTTCTGAGGCAATTGTTGCTGGCCGAAACTGGTGGAAGTCGGGGCTTTCCAGGGTCAGGTGAAACCTGCGGTCTGTCCTGCGGTTTAGCCATTGTCCGGGAGCCGTTTGTCCGGCAGGAATTTTTCACCAGGGTGGGGTGGTTTCCAGACGTCAGTGTGGACAGGTCAGCGTCTCACCGGCCCAAGAAAGGGAGGGGGTCCTTTCGCCCCCGGGGCAGGGTGCCAGCGAACACCAGACATTCCGGACTCTCTATGATGGGATAAGAGGACGGCGTGATCATCTGGCTGCTTCCTGCTGGCTAGGGGTGTCGGGGGGAATAGAGAGTCTCCGAATGTTCTGTGTTGCTAGGCAGATGCGGGGGGGGGGGGGGGGAGAAAAAAAAAGAAAACAGGTTACACAGCATTTCTGCATGTATGTGTAGGCTGGGGCTGTTTACTTGCAGACATGGGTGTTTCAGCATGAGGGCCGGTTGAGAGAGCCTCCGCGTTGAGGGCTAGGTACAGTTCTCCAACCTTCGCATTCGTGAGGGCTTGTATTCTGTTTTGGAGGAAGCTAGTAAGACATTTTATGAGGCATGGGCCAAAGAGAAGGATTAGGAGTAGGGATGTTAGCGGCCCCAGGAGAGGGAGGAGCCAGGGAGCTAGGGAGCTGAAGAATGCCATCCCTCCAGCTTCCTCCCTCCGCCTCTGACTAATTCTGTCCCTTAGTGTTTTTATATGGTCCTTTATTATTCCTGATTCATTGACAAAATAACAGCATTCTTCCCCGAGGAAAATACATGTACCTCCCTTCTCGGCGGTGAGGAGATCAAGGGCCCTGCGGTTTTGCAGAGCCACAGCTGCCAGCGAGTCTATCTGCCTTTGTAAGGATTCAATGGAGTCACTTATGAGAGCTATGTCTTCAGAGAATTCTGTGGAGAGCTTGTGATAGAAGTGTACTGAGGAAGAAATCCCTCCGACCCCGGTTCCCACGGCTGTTAGGACCCCTGTCCCCACAAGAAGGGGAACAAGCGCTGCTCTCTCTTGCCTGGAATGAGGAAAGGCCGGGGCGAGAGATGATTCTAGCTCGCCTTCAGTTCTAACAGAGAGATTTGGTGTCAGGAAGACATAGAGACAGGGGGCTTGTTCAAGGTTCTCGGGGACACATGTATAGGCCGTTGTTCCGCAGAGGATGAAGATCCCCGGTGGAGGGCAAAAATTTTCAGGGGGAAGCGAGGTATTAGAGGTGCATGGTATGGTTGTCAATTTTTGGGTATGGTTGACAAGGCAAGTCATGTCTTCGGTGCCAAAGAGGCATATATTGTACAGTGTGCATTGAAGCCTGCCTGGGGCGAAAGTAAGGTTGTTTATGAGTGTGTTAGGGAGGGGGGTTGCGGAAACCAGAGTTCGGGTCAGGGACAGGCATATCCAGCACGAGGTCGAGAAGGAGGGGTTCAGGTTGGAGAGGAGGTGGAAGGTGGTGTTTATTAGGGCAGGCAGAGGGGAAGGTTTTGCTGTGGGGCGGGAGAGAACATTCTGTATAGCAGGTAGAACAGGACGAGGATTTATGAACGTTTTGACAAAAAGAATAATGCCTCCCAGGTCGCGCCCTTGACCGTCGATCCTGATTACTGCTGGCTGAGCCTGGTTCCAGCGGGGGTCACCTGGGTCTTTAATAGTAAAGCTGACAGGTTTACAATTGTCTGTATTACAGCCAGAGGGTGCTCTGAGATTGACTAACGGGCTAGTCAGGGACCCAGAATGGTAGTGGGGGCATTGCCAGTAGGGACAATAAAATTCCCCTACGTTGTCACAGTCCCCTCGCTGCCTATATTTCATGCAGAGATACTTGTGATTAGTGGCATATGTCTGGAACCACCCTCCACAGCTCGACCACCCTGGTGCCATAGCAGCGCAGGCATCAAAATATAGGGTGACTTGTGATGACTTACCATCCCAGGTGGTCGAGTTGATAACCCCTTCGTCCCCCCAGGTTCGTTTTACCTGAAAGGACCAGAAGCCCTTCGGGGTGTTATGGCTGGGGGCTCCGGGAAGGTGGAGAAGCAGGATTGCGAGTGAAGCGCAGGGTAAGAGGCCCGGTAGGCGTGGCCCTCCATCCTGTTGGGTGGCCATCGTAGGGGGAGGGAGCCGAGCTGGGTTTCTTCAGGCAGGAACGGTGAATCCAGGAGGTGATGCTGAGGACCTTAACCGCCGAAGGTGTGGTTAAGATGACAGTGTATGGGCCCTCCCACCGGGGAGTGAGTGGTTTGGGGGAGAGAGATTTGATTAGTACCTGGTCTCCCGGAGCGAGGGAGATTGGGGCCTGATCTCCCGGGGTAGGTTCAGGGAGGGCAGAGTTGGCGTGTTCCCTAAGGAGGTCTCTTAGTAGAGAGAGATAGGGAAGATAGGAGGCCAGTGGAGATGTAGATGGAGGTGGGGGTGAGGAGAGCAGGAAGGGGCGTCCATACAAGAGTTCAAAGGGGCTGAGGTGTGAGGGTCCCCTTGGGGAGGCTCTTAGTCTGGCTAGGGCCCGTGGGAGGAGCTCGGGCCATGAGAGGTGAAGCTCGAGGCTAAGTTTAGTTAACTGTTCCTTTATTAGGCCATTAGCCCTTTCTACCTTACCTGATGACTGAGGGTGATAGGCAGAGTGAAGTTTCCAGGAGATTCCTAGAGAGGAAGAAACGGCCTCTGTGACCTTAGAGATGAAAGCAGGTCCGTTATCCGATTGGAGGGACGTAGGGAGGCCAAAACTAGGAATGATGTCCCTGATGAGGTGGCTGGACACCACTTCCGCTGTCTCTGAAGGCGAGGGGAAAGCCTCAATCCATCCTGAAAAAGTATCAACCATGGTCAGGAGGTATTTTAGATTTTTGTGTCTAGGCATGTGTGTGAAGTCAACCTGCCAGTCTTGTCCAGGCAGGTGCCCTCGCATTTGGTGAAGCGTCTGCCGGACGTGGCAGGCCCCCTGGCTGTTTGTGCGGGAACAGACTGAGCAGGAGGCGTGGACCTCATCGATGGTACTGCGTAGCCCCGAGGGATGAAAAATAGGGGAGAGAAAATGGTGAAGGGCCGCCGGGCCTATGTGGAGGGAGTTATGGATATCTGAGATTATCTGGTGTTTTTGTGACCCCGGGAGGAGTAAGAGCCCGTTATGAAACGCCCAGCCGTCCCTGACCTGGATGTCAGGGGAGTCTTGATGGGTATTAAGCTCGCTTTTAGAATATTGGGGTTTGTATGTGCGAGAGAGAAAGCAGACATGCTGGACGGGCTGGGGAGAGGCTGTCGTTGTAAATGACCTGGCAGCGCGATCAGCCATGGCATTTCCTATGGCTACCGGAGTATTGGGTGGCTGGTGGCCTCTGCAGTGGATGATGGCTATTTTGGAAGGCAATTGGATGGCCTCCAGAAGTTTGGCAATTAACTGGCCGTTTAAAACTGGGGTGCCTTTGGTGGTTAGGAATCCCCTTTCCTTCCATGTCATACAGTGGGAATGGGCTATAAGGAAGGAATACTTGGAATCTGTGTAGATGTTGACTTCCTTTCCTTTGGCCCATGTCAGAGCTCTGGTCAGAGCTACCAACTCTGCTTGTTGGGAGGTAGTTCCTGGAGGGAGGGGTCCCGCCTCTAAGACAGTTTTGTCACAGACTATGGCATAGGCCGCCCGTCTGATCCCGGAAGGGTCTATAGTTGAGCTGCCATCAACAAATAGGGTGTGCTGTGGATTTGGTAAGGGATGATCTGTGAGGTCAGCCCTGGGGGAGCGACAGGCCTCGAGGACTTCTGGACAGGAATGAAAAGGTCCCTCCTCTCCTGGAGTAGGGAGGAGGGTTGCAGGGTTAAGAGCAGGACAACTAGCGAGAGTAATAGTTGGGTTTTCTAAGAGGAGATGGAAGAGTTGGACCCGAGAGGGTCCAAGGTGTGCCAAGGCCTGGTGTGATAGGAGATCCGAGAGGCGATGTGGAGAGAAGACTTTTAGGGGTTGGTGAAGGTTAATTTTTAGAGCCTCAGTGGTCAGCTCGGCGGCCGCAGCCAGGGCACGGAGGCATGGTTGCCATCCTCTGACCGTGGGGTCGATCTGCTTGGAAAGGTAGGCTATTGGAACCAGGGTCTTTCCCACCGATTGGGCCAGGACTCCTACCGCCAGATGTTGTCTTTCATCAGTGTATAAGTAAAAAGGGCGGTTAGGGTTAGGTAGTGCCAGAGCCGGGGCCTCTATGAGGGTTTTTAGGAGTTTATTGAAGGCCCTTTTTACTTCCTCCGGAGAGGTAAGTGGGCCTGCTGATGTCTCTTTGGCTGCTTGGTACAGCGGCCTGGCTAGGAGGGCAAAGTTAGGGATCCATTGTCTGAAGAATCCCGCCAGGCCAAGGAAGGACTGTATTTCTGCGGCCGTAGTGGGCGGGAGAAGCCCCTTGAGGGCCTGGATTCTGTCTGGAGTAATGGCCCGCTGGGTGGGAGTAATTGACAATCCCAGGTACGTGACCGAGGGGGAAGCAATTTGGGCCTTCTTGATGGAGACCCGGTACCCTTTAGTAAAAAGAAAGTTAAGAAGGGTAGTAGTATCTTTGAGACATTGGTCACGCGAAGGTGAGCACAGGAGAAGGTCATCTACATATTGTAGGAGAGTTGAGGGTCTCAGTTGGCATTTTCGGAGGTCTTTTGCTAGAACCTGGCCAAAGAGGTGGGGACTGTCTCTAAATCCCTGGGGTAGGACTGTCCAGGTCAGTTGCTGGGCCGAGTTGGTAAGGGGGTCCTCCCAGGTAAAGGCAAATAAGAAATAGGAGTCCGGGTGTAGGGGGATAGTGAAGAAGGCGTCCTTGAGGTCAAGGACCGAGAAATGGGTAGTAGAGGGAGGTATATGTGAGAGGAGGGTATAGGGGTTGGGGACGACTGGAGAGATAGGGATTATAGCCGAATTGATTATGCGGAGGTCCTGAACCAGGCTATACTGCCCGTTGGGTTTTTTAACTGGGAGGATGGGGGAGTTACAGGGGGAGTTGATGGGAATGAGGAGCCCCTGGGTTTTTAGCTTGGTGATTATGGGGCTAAGTCCTATCCGGTGAGTGGGAGAGATGGGGAACTGGGGGCGGTTAGGATAGGAATGAGGAATTTTCCGTTTTACAAGGGCTGGTGTATGATGCCTGGCCACAGAGGGAGTTTCAATATTCCAGACCCCAGGGTTTACTTCGGGTAGAAGAGGGTGTGAAGGAGGGGAGGGGGCGTCGGACATATAGTCCAGGAGAACAGCTATGAGGGGGTGGTCCGAGGAGGAGTTAAAATATCCGGCCCCAGTAGGGGGACAGGGCAAGTTGGGATAATGAGGAAGGAGTGCGAAAAAAGGCGGTCTTGGAACTGGCAGGCTAAAGGAATTGTTTGCCTGGGGGTTGAGGGGGACCCGTCTATCCCCGTAACTGAGATCTGGGAAGGAACACTAAGGCCCAAATGAGAGGGGAGGACCGAGTAGGTAGCCCCCGTGTCTACCAAAAAGGAGATAGACTTACCCGCTACCTGGAGAACTACCCTGGGCTCAGCGAGGGTTACCGGAGTCGTGGAGCCAGGGCTACTTCATTCGTCCGCCAGCCCGAGGAGCTCCATTGCTGGGTATACCTGGTTCTCAAGCCCCCCACATGGAGATGTAGAGGGTCGAGCCAGGGTCGGACAGTCCGACTTCCAGTGCCCAGAGCGTTTGCACAGAGGACAGGGCTTTGTTGGCGGCCGGGGCTGGGGGCACGACTTGGCCCAGTGGCCTTCTTTACCACATTTGAAGCATACCCCTGGTGGGGATTGGAACCCACCCTTTGAGGGCTGGCACAGACCTGGTTCCCCTGCCGGCCGCAGAGCCGCCACCAGAGCCTGGGTCTGAAGGGATACCTTTTCACGGAGCCGCTCCTGTCGGGCGGCTTCTGCCGTCTCCTCCCGGGCATTAAAGACTTTAAAGGCCATTTTTACCAGGTCCTGTATGGGGGTTTCAGGGCCCTCCTCAACCTTTTTGAGTTTCCTTCTGATATCGGGAGCAGATTGGGAAATAAAGTGTGAGGCCAGGACAGTAGCCCTGTTGGGGGAGCTAGGGTCAAGACGGGTGAATTTTATGAGGGCTTCTTGAAGGCAGTTAAGAAAAAGGGCAGGGTTTTCATCAGTTTGTTGGGTGATTTCTCTTAATTTATCATAGTTTACTACTTTATTGGAGACAGCATCCATCCCTCTGAGGAGGTATCTTAGCAGGGTGTTACGGTTAGGGATGTTAGAGCCTTGCCCGGTCTGGTAATTCCATAAAGGATCCTCCCAGGGAAGAGCCTGCTCTCCT
The DNA here is from genome assembly GCF_963259705.1 of Myotis daubentonii. Classification (NCBI taxonomy): domain Eukaryota; kingdom Metazoa; phylum Chordata; class Mammalia; order Chiroptera; family Vespertilionidae; genus Myotis; species Myotis daubentonii. Next base: position 106,486,354 of record NC_081840.1, read on the forward strand.
ATGGGGACAGTGGGATCTACTTCATGGTCCCGGTCAGCCTGGTGTCGAGCCGCGGCGATGATACGTTCGCGCTCATCCGGGGTGAGGGAGGATGAAAGGATGACATGTACATCATGCCAGGTTAAATCATATGTCTGAGTTAAGTATCGAAATTCTTTTATATATGAGGTCGGATCAGCCGAGAACGATCCTAGGCGTCTCTCAATTTGGGAGAGATCTTGGAGTGAGAAGGGGACATGAACCCGGACCAGACCTTCGCCGGCCCCCGCTACCTCTCGGAGGGGGCAAAGAGGGGCCGGGGTTAAAGAATGTGAGCGGGTATGAGAGGCAACCGGAGAGGAGAGCGAGGACGGTTGAGGTTCAGGTTCCTGAGCTGGGGATTCCCGGGGAGGAGAAGGGACAGAGGGGGTTTCGGGGACGGCAGGAGAAGTCAGGGGACAAACGGCTCGGTCAGGGGAATGGTAAGGAGGAGGAGAGGAGAGGAGGTCAATGAGGTCAGGGTTATCGGTTGAATCAGAGGTCTTTGGGGGAGGTGGGGCGGCAGGTGGGTCGGGTTTTTTGGGAGAAGGCGGAGCAGTGGGAAGAGGAGGGTTGCTGCTGGCTAGGAGTATCTGACGGGTTGAGCAGGGAGAACAGAGGTCGGGGCGGGAACGTATGTCCCAAAAAGCCTGGACGTAGGGGACCTCAGACTCTTTGCCCGTGTGCCGGCAGTAATTATCTAAGTCTGTTAGAACATTAAAGTCAAAGGTGCCAGTTGGGGGCCAGCGGGACTGGTTATCTAGAGGATATTGAGGCCATTGTTGTTGTGAGAGAGAAATTAAGTGTTTGGCCTTGAGTGTCTGAGTGTACCCCAATTTGGAAAAATTTTTAAGGAGACACCCTAGAGGTGTCTTAGGATCCAGCCTGGACTCTGAGACTCCCATAGTTGAGGGGTTTCCCGCTCCCCGAGATTGGAGACAAAGCACCAAGGGAGGCGTCCCACCGATTGGTACAGAGTCCCGGTTCTGGGTTGGGGTCTGAAGAGGACCAAGGACGTCTCCTTTGTCCTCAAAGAGACCGGACAGTGGCCCCGGAGGAGTTCTCTCGGCACGGCCGCGACTTAGGACGAGAGGCTCCGGACGGATCTCGGAGAGCTGGAAGGAAAGGGAGGGAGGTTTCCGGTGTGACTTACTGGAGATGGAGTCCGGGGAAGTCCAGGCCGAGGTCCGGGGCGGCAAACCAGGGAAGTGAGCCGGACCGGCCAATCGACTCGGACCCGGCACCTCAGAGTCTGGGAGTTAGCCAGGGCGAGCTGCCGCTGCCCACTGCTTCCCAGGTTGTAAGAGGAGACCGGGGCGAGGATCGTCCGAGTCTGAGACCCACTCCCGGGTTTCGGCACCAAATCTTAGGTTTTACCCCGCCGCAAGGAAAAACCGTGAGTCCAAACAGAGACCAGATTAAACAGGCTTTATTGGGAGCACACGGGCGGGTTCACTGGCTCAGAGAGGGGAGCCGGAGAAGCCGCGCCCAACCTGGGCAGGGGCAAGGTTTTATACTTTTCTGAGGCAATTGTTGCTGGCCGAAACTGGTGGAAGTCGGGGCTTTCCAGGGTCAGGTGAAACCTGCGGTCTGTCCTGCGGTTTAGCCATTGTCCGGGAGCCGTTTGTCCGGCAGGAATTTTTCACCAGGGTGGGGTGGTTTCCAGACGTCAGTGTGGACAGGTCAGCGTCTCACCGGCCCAAGAAAGGGAGGGGGTCCTTTCGCCCCCGGGGCAGGGTGCCAGCGAACATCAGACAGAGAGGGCAAGAAAAAAGTTGCTAAATATTTCTTAGGATTCAGCAATGCAATCTTAAAGACAAAAATCCCTGGAAGCCTGTTTTTTAGATAGGCTGCGGGGATGGGGCGGCATATGTACTTCATAGGTCAAATGTCTAAGTTTGCTTTTTCAATAGAGATGACTACTTTAATTACTTAATAGATTAGCTTTTTAAAATATAATCAAGGTCTCAAATAATTTCAGTTATATGAGAAGTAAATGTTTTATAAACAAATGGATTCTAGTAAAGTCCTCTGAAATAGTTCCTGGGTCCTCCCATAATCCCTCTGTGTATGCAAATGAGCACTAAGCAAAAAGAATGCTGTTTAAAAGTAAATTTTAAGCTTTATAAAAAGGAGAAATTTTAAAATCTCTTCCGCTAATATTTATAGGGTAAACTAAAGGTTATTATTTAAGCATTAAATCTAATCATTAATAAAGTCAGCATAAGTAGGAATAGAGTCACTTAAAATTTAGGCAGCAGTATCAGCCAGCAGCTGACAAGCAGCCAAGTGTGTTGCTCCATTTAAAAGAAAGAAAGAATGTTTTTAAAAGAAACTTCCTCCTTGTGGCCTAGAAATTACTCTAGAAGGAAATAAAGGGAGGTTTCCTTCAAATGTCTGGAAAACTGTAATTAAAAGTCAATGTATTAGGGCTCAAAAAGAAAAAAAAAATTATTTGCATTTTGTTTCCTTAAACAAAGCTTATGTAGATATACTCTAAGACTGATAGCAGAAATTTAATTAATGTCACTTACTGTCCACACCCAAGGACAAGTAAAATTAGAAAATAAGCCTTATTTCTGACTGATTTAAATTGGCAAGTTGAAATAAGTGAATATTTGGGAGAACTTAGTTATACTAGGCAGGAACCTATTCTTGGAGCATTAACTAATTTTTTACTGATGGTTCATCTCATAGTAAAGCTGCTTAACAATCAATGAATCCAAAGCAGCCATATTTCTGTGCAAAGAATTGAATTAAAAAGCTATCAAAACTGCTTTGCAGGGTTTTCAAAAGTCTCTTAATATTATTTAAAACAAAAAAGGGGAGATAGTGGAGTAATCTCCTGTAAGTAAATTACATCAAGCCTTAATTACTTAAGTTTTTACTTTAAATTTTTTTTTCACTTGTAATGCTGATGGCAAGACACACATGGTGTCAGAATAAGCCAAAGGAAAATGGTTTGGGCAAAATGAAAAAAATCCCGAGTCTAGTTTATAGAAAGGATTTCTTTATTAACATTTGGTTGAGAATATGCTTATATATTTACAGAAAACTCTTCCAAGCCCATGTGAATTTCTGCAACAATGGATCCAAGAGAGGAACTGACCAGACTACTCCAGCCACAGATGGCAGTGGCCCCAAGCAACACACTGAGGAGAGAGTGGAGAAACAGTCAAGAGATGGGGGATAGTAAGTGCCTTGCTATGCTAGCAGTCAGCAGCTGTGCGTCACTGCAGGTTGCCCTGGACAAAGCCAAAGAAGATTGGGAAGGGAACCCATAAAAAACTGTTGGACAGTGATTAGAAAGGGGACTCAAAGAACTGTTGGCCTAGAAAGGAGCTTACTGCAGACTGATTCCTTTGATGCCTGGCAGCAATTTAAAGGGACATGAAAGAACTCAATCCTTTCCATTGAATTTAAAAATCTTAAAAGGATCCGAGCTCTGCAAATGGCATACATTCTTGTTAAATTTATTAAATAAAAAAGGGGGATGTGCTGGAAGCAAATTCCAGCAGATTATAATTATGCAAACAGTTCATCAGAAGGCTGATGGATACTGGGGCTTCAGCAGGGCTGAAAATCTGCATATATTATTACCTGCTGCTGGAACAGCTGCAGGCATTTCCCCTAACCTGATAATCTTTTCCTGTTTATCAAACTTTACCTGTTTGCATTCCTAAAGGGCCTGTGTGTTTTCCAGCAAATGAAAAGCTGTGGGTCTGGAGATTCAGAGAGCCCACTTCACTAGAAAGTGGAGTCTCTCCTGGCTCCCCCAGGCCTCCCAAGTTTATATTTCATGTCTAGTTTATTAATTTATGCGCAGTCCTTCTCCAGATTCCTGAACCTTTGCAGCCGCAGAAAGACCCCCAGCAGTGGTGGCCATCTTGTGATAATGTGAGGGTGCCACATGAGGGTGCAAGGACTACCTAGGCTTTTGTTAATATGTATATTAACAAAATAGAGCTCAGTTATGGCATTAGGCAACTCATAAATCATGGCTCACTTATTTTGTCTCTCATTTTGAAGTATGGTAGCAACCATTTCAGGTGGAAACTGTAGTTTAACTCTAACCCTGTTGTTTGGCTTAACAATATAAAAGTTACTTTGATTTTCTAAATTGTATAAGTCATCCCATTCTATTGAATGCCTTATCGATTGAATGACTATCCCATTGATTGTTATCATACTGGTCTTAGAGAGCACATTCTACTGTACCTGGGAAACAGGACAGCACAATTACCCTAAATTGTTTTAGTGGCCACAGGTGGTGCGTTCCAGCTGCCTCAGTGGTCCCGAGACCAGGACAGCACAATTACTCTAAATTGTCCTGACAACTCAGTTGTCGGGAGACCTGAGGGCTCTAGATAATGTGTTTCTATCAACTCAGTGATCCAGAGACCCAAAACTGTAATTTAGATAACATGCCTAAGTTTAACCCAGGTTACCTAAGGACTCTAGATAATGTATTTCTGTCAATTCAGTGACCCCGAGACCTGAAACTGTAATTAACATGCTTAATTCTGCTTCTGTAATTTGCTTTTTTGTGAGCCAGGTGCCACATTCCAAACCCTGGGATGTAATCAATACCTTTGTGATTTTTGCCTATATAAGTCTGGTTTTGCCACGATCTTATTGCTATGAGATTTGGGGATGACCCCTCATAGTCCCGGATTGCAATAAATGTGACTCTTTAATTTGACTTCTTGAGGCGTCCTTCTGTGATTCGCGGGGTACATTACAACAATTTTCAGCCTCCATATCCTCATCTTTAAGGGGACATGCTAACAGTACTATGGAAGGTTATTTATAAAAATGGTCCCTATTCTCCTCCTGGAACTATGCACCTGTATAATGTGACTTTACAACTCTTCCCATCAGAAGTGGATCTACCTCCCTCCCTTTGAATCAGGGCTATCCTTGTAACTTATGAAATGCTTTGGGCATTAGAAAAGCAGCAGAAAGGGTCATGTGCTTGTTCAGAACCTATACTTTAAGAATATTGTGTGTGGACCAGATACCGCTTAGAAACTTTCCCAGCTGCTATGTGAAGGAGCTTGGGCTGAAGTGAGATACCAACTAGAGCCAAAAAAATAATACAGCTAAGACCATTCTAAACCAGCCAGCCCTCAAATGACTCAACATCTGACCACAGATTCATAAGTGACATCAGAAGAATAACTGAGTGGATTCTATTTTGAATTGCCCTCCTACAAAGAATCAAGAGATAAACAAATGGTTGTTGGTTTAATCCACCAAGTTTTGGGCTAGAACACAATAGGAAACTGATACAAGAATCTACATTGCACAGGTATTGTGAGGATTAAAAACAGATAATACATATAAAATGCTTTGAGCTGTGTCTGCCATATAGGAATTTATCAATAAACATTAACTCTCATAGTTATCAGCATCATATCATCATCATCTAGGCATAAACTGTCACAGTTTGTTAACGATCACTCTAAGATCCACTTCCTCTAGGACTGCAATGTTTTTCCCTTCACTTCTTCCCTTAGAAATATTCTATGTACAGACATTAGCCCCCATATTTCTTCAATATCACATCATTGGAGAAATCTCCCTTGGGTTACCTATCAAATTAGCTTTGCCCTTTCCTAAGTAACTTGTTAATTTCATGCCAGGAGCCAGTCCATCCTTGCTGTTTCAAGGGACCTGGCATATATGGCATACTGTTCTTAATATGTTTGCTCACTTTCTTGGCACTATGTGTTTTAACCAAGGTCACCTCTCTGAGAAAGGTTGTTTCCCCAGGTAGGGATTTTCCCCTGAAGTTAGGGAGGGAATAAAACCCCTTAACTAAGTGCCAGGCGGGTAATTAATCACTTTAACTACGAACAATCATGCTTAAGCTGCATAATCTTTACTCCCTGGAATGGAGATAAGAAACACCCTAACCTTTGGAATAGAGATTGATAGGATTGGAATCAACTGGTATAAATACAGATGCAACAAGACAACAGGACACACAGAACCTAGAGACAGAAGCTACACACAGCACCTACACACAGAACCTAGACACAGGAACCTACACAGAACCTAGACACAGAACCTACACAGAACCTAGAGACAGAAGAACTTCGCTGGAGAGAACATGGCAAAAGATCCTGGACAGAAACTAGCAACAGAACCTAGAGACAGAACCTAGCAAGAGAACATGGACACAGAACCTGGCTGGAGATCCTAACCAGAACTTCGCTGGAGATCCTGAACAGAACTTGGCTGGAGATCCTGGCTAGAGATCCTGGCTAGGCTGCTGATCAACTGAACGCTGTCTCCGTGTCATTCCTTCTTCGCCGACTCTGTCCACACCTTTGGGGACCCCTGGACCTTCTGGCGCTGGACCCCAGCAATTTCACTCATACCAAATTGTAATGTATGTATCTGTATTAGTGTCTTTGTAAGCAGAGTATATCTAATTCATTTTTTACTTCAGCAATAGCACAGTACTCAATTAATAGTTTTAAATAAGGCCCTAACCAGTTTGGTTCAGTGGATTAGAGCATTGGCCTGCGGACTGAAGGGTTTCAGGTTCAATTCTGGTCAAGGGCATGTACCTTGGTTGCTGGCACGTCCCCAGTAGGGGGTATGCAGGAGGCACCTGATCAATGTTTCTCTCTCATCAATGTTCCAAACTCTCTGTCCCTCTCCCTTCCTCTCTGTAAAAAATCAATAAAATATACTTTAAAAAATAGTTTTAAATAAGATGAAATAAATAAAAGACCCATTATGTTTTAAGTCAAAAGTTCAAAGAACATACCTGGTATTTTTATTCTACTCATATAGCATATCACCTTAAACACTGCTTTTCTATTTATTTTCAAATCAAATAGCTTTTTCAAACAAATTACATGTAAAATCCCACTTTTATTCTTAAAATTCTACATTTCTAATTACATCACAGCCTATCTAAAAATCACATTAAAACCCATATGTACTTTAAATTTCTTTAAGTTACTTATATCAGAAATTTACGCCATAATAATTAACATTATGGAACAATATGGATATGTAGTTGTAAATGGTTAAATGGAGCTCTTCACTCATTTCCAGGCAAGCACTGATTTTTTTTACAGTGAGTCCTGTCCTCTCTAGAGAAGAAGTCATTTGGCAAATATTTAGTGATAAAAGTATTAATAAAGAAGAAATACAGCTTACCTCATTAAAGACCTAGTGGGGATGGGGAACTTAAAATTACATACAACTCACTGATCTTCTGACTTGTCAGTTTATCCAAGGTTTTCCTTTACTTCCCTTCTTCTTTCCCCACTCTGAGTGTTACATGCATCCAGGTGGCACTCTGGAACATATAAAACATTTAAGGTAGGCATTAAATAAGGAAGGAAGGTAAAGGGCATACTCTGCTGTAAATTTTAATTGGTGACTTTAAAGCTAAGTTTTACACCACCTTTTGTAAATATAATATGTGTTTAGTACTATGTTTCATCACTAGATGCAAACCTAGGAAAGTCGTGAGAAGAGGGTGTCTGTTACTTCTTGTGGAGTAGGAGGTCCAGAACAGGATCAGCGAATATTTCATTGACTGAAAACAGAGGAGAAAAAACTGTCACTTAGATGAGTAACTCTTTAAGACCCATCATTCTACTTTGTCTATAAAACGTGTACTAGTAAAAATATAGTTTTTATGAGTCATGAATATAGTAGAAAACAGAAATCTGGGGCAAAATGTGTAGTTTTAGTTGTCTGTCTTCTCTCATGGGCCTAGGATTGTATTGTTTCAATCCAATTTTAATAAGAAGATAATAGTAACATACTATTAAGGTTTAGGAGATATTTAGACTTGATTGGTCCTAAAACTGCAGTCAAGATCTGCAGGCTATGTCTACTAGTAAATGTACAAATTAATTATTTAACTAGACTCATGTTATTTTTATCTAGTTATTAAAATAAATTGACTGGGGTGATGTTGGTTAATAAAATTATATAGGTTTTAAGTATACAATTCTATGATACATCATCTTTACACTGCATTGGGTGTCCTCCACCCAAAGTCAAATCTTCTTTCATAATCATATATTTAACCCCCGTTTACTCTTTACTACCCTCCCCCCATCCCTTTCTCTCTGGAAGCATTATACTGTTATCTGTGTCTATGGGTTTTTGTTCCTATGTTGCTTACAGTTTTGTATTCCATACTGGAGGCCTCATGCTTGGATTACTGCACCAGTGGGTCCCCTCAGCCTGGTCTGTGCCCTCTCACAATCTGGGACCCCTTGGGAGAGGTCAGACTGTCGGTTTCAGCCAGATCCCTGCAGGCCAGGCCTGTAGGGATCAGACCAAAATTGGCAGTCTGACATCCCCTGAGGGATGGCAGCAGGTGGCCGGGGAGGATCCCAAACCTGGGCTGGCACTGTGTCACTCGGGCTCATCCCAACCCCGCTGTGCCCACCACTGCAGCTCACTTGGTAGCATTGCTGCGAAGGCAGGAGAAGCTGCACCACCACAGCTGCGCTTCTGTTCATGAGCCCGGCTTTTGGTGCCTGTTGGTCAGCTGAGCAGCGCTCCCACTGTGGGAGCGCAATGACCACCAGGGGGCAGCTCCTGCATTGATCATCTGTCCCCTGGTGGTCAGTGAACATTATAGCGACTGGCCAGTCATCTGGTTGTCTGGTTGTCTGGTCGACGAGTCGCTTAGGGTTTTATATATATAGATATGAATCATATATTTCTTGACTTTTTCTATCTTTTTTGCTTAGCATGATATTCTCAAGATCCATTTATGTTGTCACAAATAACAGTGTTTTATCTTTTCTTATGGGTGAATAGTATTCCATTGTATATATGTACCACATCTTCTTTATCCAATCATCTATTGAGGGACATTTTAGTTGTTTCCATGTTTTGGCCACCATGAATGATGTTGCAATGAACATAGGGGTGCATATATATTTGCAAATAAATGTTTCCAAGTTATTCAGGTAGATACCAGAAGAGGAGTTGCTGGGTCATATAGTAACTCTATTCCTAATTTAAGAAGCCTCCATATTGTTTTCCATTGTGGCTGTACCAGTTTACATTCCCACCAGTAGTGAATGAGGTTCCTTTTGCTACACAACCTCTCCAACACTAGCAGTTTGTCTTGTTGATATTAGCCATTCTAACAGATGTGAGGTGGCATTGTAGCTTTGATTTGCATTTCCCTACTAATTAAGTTGAGCATCTTTTCATTTATATTTTGGCCATTTATATGTCTTCTTATAAAAAGTGTTCAAGTCCTCTGCCCATTTTTAAATTGGATAGTTTGATTGTTTTTGGTGTTGAGTTGTATGAGTTCTTTGTATACTTCAGATATTAGCCCCTGGTCAAAGATGTTTGAAAAATTTTTATCGTATTCAGTTGGTTGCCTTTTTATTTTGTTGTCAATTTCTTTTACTGTGCAGAAGCTTTTTAGTTTGACATAGTTCCATTCATTTATTTTTGCCTTTACTTCCTTTGCCTTTAGGATCAAATTCATAAAATCCTCTCTAAGACTAAGTTCCATAATTTAGTACCTATATTTTATCCTATGTATTATATTGTTTCAGGTTTTATATTTAGGTCTTTAATTCATTTTGAGTTAATCCTATATAATAAAGAAGTAATATGCAAATTAACCCTTACACCCTCACAAAGATGGCTGCCTATGACCAGGTGGCAGGGGGGTTAGTGAGGGATGACCAAACGACTGAACAGCAGGCTGAGTGGGGTGACCAGGCCAGTGGGGGGCACAGTTGGGGGTGACCAGACCAGCAGAGGTGGCAGTTGGAGGTGTCTAGGCTGGCAGGGGAGCAGTTAGGGGCGGCCAGGCCAGCAAGAGGGACAGTTAGGGTCAATCAGGCCGGCACGCAGAGGCAGTGAGGGGTGATTAGGCCGGGGGGGGGGCAGTTAGGGGTGACCAGGCAGGCAGGCAGGTGAGCGATTAGGAGCTAGCAGTCCAGGATTGCGAGAGGATGTCCACTGCTGGTTTAGGCCCGATCCCTGGGATTGGGACTAAACTGAAAGTCAGACATCCCCTGAGGGGTCCTGGATTGGAGAGGGTGCAGGCTGAGCTGAGGGGACACCCTCCCCCTGCCCCCGCCGCCCCATGCATGAATTTTGTACACCGGGCCTCTAGTTTTTGTATATATGCTCACAGTATGTACTTTCATTCCTTTGCACATGGCTTTCCTATTTTCCAATCACCATTTTTTGAAGAGGCTTTCTTTTCTCTATGGTATGTGTTTGGCTCCTTTTGTTGAAAATTATTTGCCCATATGCATACAGATTTCTGTTGGTGCTTTCAATTCTGTTCTATTGGTATGTGTGTCTGTTTTTCTGTCAATACTGTGTGGTTTTGATTACTATCACTTTATAGTATAATGTGAAGTCTGATAGTGTGATACCTCAGCTTTTTCTTTTTTTATGATTGCTTTGGCTATTCAGGATCTTTTGGGGTTCCATACAGATAAGATGAGGTTTTGCTCTATTTTTTTTAATGTCATTGGGATTTTTATGGGGAATTCATTAAATCTATATATTTCTTTGGGTAATATGACCATTTTAACGATGTTGGTTCTTCGAATCCATGAACACAGAATATCTTTCCATCTCATTGTGTCTTTTTCAACCTCTTTTAATAATGCTTTGTAGTTTCTGATGTATGGGCCTTCACATCCTTTGTTAAGTTTATTCCAAGGTATTCTATTCTTTTTGTTGCAATTGCAAAAGCAATTTTTTCTATTTCTTTTCTTGAAATTTCATCATTAGTATATAGGAATGCAATGTATTTTTGTACAGTTATTTTATGTCCTGCAACTTTACTGTATTTGTTTGTTGTTTCTAATAGTTTTTGATGGAGTTTAGGGTTTTTTATGTAAATAATCATGTTATCTGCAAAGCATGACAATTATACTTCTTCATTCCCAGTTTGGATGCCTTTTATTTATGTCTCTTGCCTGTTTGCTCTGGCAAAGACTTCCAGTGCTATGTTGAGTAAAGGTGGTAAGAGTTGGTATCCTTGTCTTGTTCTTGATGTTAAAGAAAAAAAATTAGCTTTTTTTTTTTATCACTGAATATGATATTAGCTGAGGGTTTATCATATATGACCTTTATTATGTTGAGGTACTGTCCTTCTATACCCATTATATTAAATGTTTTAATCATAAATAGATGTTGTACCTTATCTAATGTGTTGTCTGCATTTATTGATATGCTTGTATGATTTGATCTTTTATTTTGTTAATATTGTGTATTACATAGATTGATATTACATATCAATGTAATATCATGTATTGAACCATCCTTGTGCCCCTGAAATGAACCATACTTTATCGAGACTCACTTACTTTTTATGTAGGTTATTGATTAGTAGGATAGTCAATGAAGTCACTATGTTTATAGCAGGTATCATAGTTACATGGCAATAATCAGCTTTAATTTGTTACTCACAATGTTAAAAAGTGGCCCTGGCTGGTGTGACTGAGTGGTAGAGAGTTGACCCATGCTTGAACCAAAGGGTCATGGGTTTGATTCCTGGTCAAGGGCAGGCACCTGGATTGCAGGTCAATCCCTGGACCCACTTGGAGCTTGCGCAGTAAGCAATCAGTCAATATGTCTTTCTCACATCAATGTTTCTTTCTCTCCCTTTGTCTTTCTTTCTTCCCTCCCACTATCCTATCTAATAATAGACAAACATGGTAATTAACTATACCTCCGACATGCTCCCCATTGGCTAATCAGAGCAATATGCAAATTAACTACCAACCAAGTTGGCGGTTAACCACCAAGAAAGATGGCGGCTAATTTGCATACTACAGGCAGGGCAGGACAGTACCATCCCGCCTGCCCCCCTGCCATCTGAGCCTGCTATCTGTGACCAGGACGGCAGGCAACCTGTATGAAACCTGACCCAGGGCTGGCCGGCCGGACCACAGCGATCCGCCACCAGATATGCCCACAAACGGCCCTCCCGCGGGGATCCCTGGTTGGCAGGTGCTAATGCATGGATCAGCCACCAGCTGCACCCACAAACAGCCTTCCTGTGGGGATCCTGGGTTGGCAGGTGCTAATGCACTGATCCACCAATGGCCACGCCCACAAACAGCCCTCCCACAGGGATCCGTGGCTTGCAGGCAGTAATGCACCGATCAGCCACCAGCAGCTCCCACAAATGGCCTAATGCACTGATCAGCCACTGGCTGTGCCCACAAACAGCCTTCCCATGGGGATCCCGGGTTGGTGGGTGCTAATGCACCAATCTGCCACCGGCTCCGCCCACAACGGCCCTCAGACTTTAGACCCAGGCGGCAGGGACAGCGTGGCTCTTCTGTCATGCCAGCTTCCGCATGACAGTTTTGGAAACTGACAGCAGGGAGGAGGAAGTCCCACCCCGACAGAATCATCCAGAATCAGCCGTTAGTCACACAGTTCTCAGTGGCCTGACAGGCAAGACTCTCATTCACCTGTATCTCAGACCGTGTTAGTAGACAGGTAGGACTATGTCCAAAGAAAAACAGTTGATACAAGGTAGCTCTGCAGCCGGAAGGTGTCGGGGTTATCGACAGAAAATGTCTGCGGAGCAACATGTGTCTGATTTTTTTTTTTGTAGTGTAATAGTATTTTTTTTTATTGCTTAAAGTATTACAAAGGGTATTACATATGTGTCCATTTTTTCCCCCTGCCCTTGACAGTCCTCTAGCCTCCCCTATCCCCCAGTGTCTTATGTCCATTGGTTATGCTTATATGCATGCATACAAGTCCTTTGGTTGATCTCTTACCCCCTCCCTCCTGCCCCCCAACCCTCCCCGGCCTTCCCGCTGCAGTTTGACAATTGGTCTGAAGCAGCTCTGCCTCTGTATCTATTATTGTTCAAAAGTTTATAATGGGCCGAAACCGGTTTGGCTCAGTGGATAGAGCGTCGGCCTGCGGACTGAGGGGTCCCAGGTTCGATTCCGGTCAAGGGCATGTACCTGGGTTGCGGGCACATCCCCAGTGGGAGATGTGCAGGAGGCAGCTGATCGATGTTTCTCTCTCATCGATGTTTCTAACTCTCTATCTCTCTCCCTTCCTCTCTGTAAAAAATCAATAAAATATATTTAAAAAAAAAAAGTTTATAATGGTCTCTATTATCCATGAATGAGTGAGATCACGTGGTATTTTTCTTTCATTGACGTCTGATCTTGAAAGAAGGCGGCGTCTGCAACAGAATGTATCAGAAGAGCAGCTACTGGAAAAACGTCGCTCTAAAGCTGAAAAACAGAGGCATCTTCAACAGAAAATGTCTAAAGACAAACGTGCCTTTGAAGTTGAAAGAAGGCGGTGGCGACGACAGAATATGTCTAGAGAACAGTCAACAGCAAGTACTACCAATACCGGTAGGAACTCCCTTTTCAGTGAAAATGGAGTACATGACGATGCAATTCTTGAACATAGCTGTGGTGGAATGACTGTTCGATGTGAATTTTGCCTATCCCTAAATTTCTCAGATGAAAAACCATCCGATGGGAAATTTACTCGATGTTGTAGCAAAGGGAAAGTCTGTCCAAATGATATACATTTTCCAGATTACCTGTCATATTTAAAAAGATTAATGACAAACGAAGATTCTGACAGTAAAAATTTCATGGAAAATATTTGTTCTGTCAATAGTTCTTTTGTTTTTGCTTCCATGGGTGCAAATATTTCATCGCCATCAGGATATGGGCCATACTGTTTTAGAATACACGGGCAAGTTTATCACTGTACTGGAACTTTACATCCTTTGGATGGTTTTTCTCAGAAGTGTGCTGAGCTCTATATTTTGGATACAGCTGAAGCTACAAGTAAAAGATTAGCAATGCCAGAAAACCAGGGCTGCTCAGAAAGACTCATGATCAACATCAACAACCTCATGCATGAAATCAATGAATTAACAAAATCGTACAAGATGCTACATGAGGTAGAAAAGGAAGCCCAATCTGAAGCAGCAGCAAAAGGTACTGCTCCCACAGAGGTAACAGTGGCAATTAAATATGATCGCAACAGTGACCCAGGTAGATATAATTCTCCCCGTGTAACCAAAGTTGCTGTCATATTCAGAAACAAAGATGGAGAACCTCCTTTTGAAAGGGACTTGCTCATTCATTGTAAACCAGATCCCAATAATCCAAATGCCACAAAAATGAAACAAATCAATATCCTGTTTTCTACATTAGATGCAATGATGTATCCTATTCTTTTTCCACATGGTGAAAAAGGCTGGGGAACAGATATTGCATTGAGACTCAGAGACAACAATGTAATCAAAAATAATACTAGACAAAATATAAGGACACGAGTCACACAAATGCAGTATTATGGATTTCATCTCTCTGTGCAGGACATGTTCAATCCTATTTTAAATGCAGGAAAATTAACTCAGCAGTTTATTGTGGATTCTTATACAAAAATGGAGGCCAATCAGATAAATTTCAATAAAGCAAACAGATCTAAGTTGAGAGTTGAAAAATATAGTGGTTTGATGGATTATCTCAAATCTAGATCTGAAAATGACAATGTGCCGATTGGTAAAATGATAATACTTCCATCATCTTTTGAGGGTAGTCCCAGAAATATGCAGCAGCAATATCAGGATGCTATGGCAATTGTAACGAAGTATGGCAAGCCCGATTAATTCATAACCATGACATGTAAACCCAAATGGGCAGATTTTACAAACAATTTACAATGTTGGCAAAAAGTTGAAAACAGACCTGACTTGGTAGGCAGAGTTTTAATATTAAGCTGAACGCTCTTTTAAATGATATATGTAAATTCCACTTATTTGGCAAAATAATAGCTAAGATTCATTTCATTGAATTTCAGAAATGCAGACTGCCTCACACTCACATATTATTGATATTAGATAATGAGTCCAAATTACGTTCAGAAGATGACATTGACCGTATAGTTAAGGCAGAAATTCCAGATGAGAACCAGTGTCCTAGACTTTTTCAAATTATAAAATCAAATATGGTACATGGACCATGTGGAATGCAAAATCCCAGTAGTCCATGTATGGAAAATGGAAAATGTTCAAAGGGATATCCGAAAGAATTTCAAAATGTGACCATTGGAAATATAGATGGATATCCCAAAGACAAATGAAGATCTGGTAGCACCATTTCTATTGGAAATAAAATTGTTGATAATACTTGGATTGTCCCTTATAACCCGTATTCGTGCCTCAAATATAACTGTCATATAAATGTTGAAGTCTGTGCATCAATCAGAAGTGTCAAATATCTATTTAAATACATCTATAAAGGGCATGACTGTGCAAATATTCAAATTTCTGAAAAAAATATTATCAATCATGATGAAGTACAGGACTTCAGTGACTCCAGGTATGTGAGCCCTCCTGAGGCTGTTTGGAGACTTTTTGGAATGCGAATGCATGACCAATCTCATGTAATCACAAGATTAGCTATTCATTTGCCAAATGATCAGAATTTATATATTCATGCAGATGATTTTGCTGAAGTTTCAGATAGGGCTAAAAGGCATAACTCAACTTTGATGGCTTTGTTCTTATTGAATAGAGAAGACTCTAATGCACGTAATTATTATTATTGGGAGATTCCACAGCATTATGT
The DNA here is from genome assembly GCF_963259705.1 of Myotis daubentonii. NCBI lineage: Eukaryota > Metazoa > Chordata > Mammalia > Chiroptera > Vespertilionidae > Myotis > Myotis daubentonii. Next base: position 106,501,983 of record NC_081840.1, read on the forward strand.
GTTTACTAATTCTTTGTGGAAAAATGCCAAAAGGGTGGGAATAAAGTATTAGGTAGACTGTTCACTGTGAGCTTTAGAGAACCAGAACGATATTACCTTAGACTTTTGCTTCTGCATGTAAAAGGTGTGGTAAGTTTTGAGGATCTGCGAACTGTAGGAGGTGTCACTTATGATACATTTTGTGAAGCTGCTAACCACTGGGGATTATTACTTGATGTTACTATCTGGAAAGATACGATTGACGATGCAATCATCCTTAATATGCCCAAACAACTAGAACAACTTTTTGCATATATTTGTGTGTTTGGATATCCTTCTGCTGCAGACAAATTATGGGATGAGAATAAATCTACTTTTATTGAATATTTCTGTTGGAAATTACACCGAAGAGAAGGTGCCTGTGCAAACTGTGAAACGCATGCCCTTAACGAAATTCAGGAGGTATTCACATTGCATGGAATGAAATGTTCACATTTCAAACTTCCAGACTATCCTTTATTAACGAATTCAAATGCATGTGATAAATTGTATGAGCAACAAAGGGCAGAGGTTTTGATAAATTCTCTGAATGATGAACAGTTGGCAGCCTTTCAGACTATAACTGCAGCCATCGAGATCAAACTGTACACCCCAAATGTTTTTCCTTGGATGGTCCAGGTGGTAGTGGAAAAACACATCTGTATAAAGTTTTAACACATTATATTAGAGGTCCTGGTGGTACTGTTTTACCCACAGCATCTACAGGAATTGCTGCAAATTTACTTCTTGGTGGAAGAACCTTTCATTCCCAATATAAATTACCAATTCCATTAAATGAAACTTCAATTTCTAGACTCGATATAAAGAGCAAAGTTGCTAAAACTATTAAAAAGGCCCAACTTCTCATTATTGATGAATGCACCATGGCATCCAGTCATGCTATAAACGCAATAGATAAATTACTAAGAGAAATTATGAATTTGAATGTTGCATTTGGTGGGAAAGTTCTTCTTCTTGGAGGGGATTTTCGACAATGTCTCAGTATTGTACCACATGCTATGTGATCAGCCATAGTACAAACGAGTTTAAAGTACTGCAATGTTTGGGGATGTTTCAGAAAGTTGTCTCTTACAATAAATATGAGATCAGAGGATTCTGCTTATAGTGAATGGTTAGTAAAACTTGGGGATGACAAACTTGATAGCAGTTTTCATTTAGGAATGGATATTTTTTTTTTCTTTTTTTTAAAAATATATTTTATTGATTTTTTACAGAGAGGAAGGGAGAGAGATAGAGAGTCAGAAACATCGATGAGAGAGAAACATCGATCAGCCGCCTCCTGCACATCTCCCACTGGGGATATGCCCCGCAACCCAGGTACATGCCCAGGTACATGCCCTTGACCGGAATCGAACCCGGGACCTTCCAGTCCGCAGGCCGACGCTCTATCCACTGAGCCAAACCGGTTTCGGCAGGAATGGATATTATTGAAATTCCCCCATGAAATGATTTGTAACGGATCTATTATTGAAGCCACCTTTGGAAATAGTATATCTATAGATAATATTAAAAAAATATCTAAATGTGCAATTCTTTGTCCAAAAAATGAGCATGTTCAAAACTTAAATGAAGAAATTTTGGATATACTTGATGGAGAGTTTCACACATATTTGAGTGATGATTCCATTGAATCAAAAGATGATGCTGAAAAGGAAACTTTTCCCATCAAATTTCTCAATAGTATTACTCCTTCGGGAATGCCATGTCATAAATTAAAATTTAAAGTGAGTACAATCATCATGCTATTGAGAAATCTCAATAGTAAATGGGGTCTTTGTAATGGTACCAGATTTATTATCAAAAGATTACTATCTAACATTATCGAAGCTGAAGTATTAACCGGATCTGCAGAAGGAGAGGTTGTTCTGATTCCAAAAATTGATTTGTCCCCATCTGACACTGGAATCCCATTTAAATTGATTCGATGACAGTTTCCTGTGATGCCAGCATTTGCGATGACAAGGACAAACTCTAGACAGAGTAGGAATATTCCTACCTGAACCCGTTTTCACACATGGTCAGTTATATGTTGCTTTCTCTCGAGTTCGAAGAGCGTGTGATGTTAAAGTTAAAGTTGTAAATACTTTATCCCAAGGGAAATTAGTCAAGCACTCTGAAAATGTTTTTACTCTTAATGTGGTATATAGGGAGATATTAGAATAAGTTTAATCACATTATCAGTCATTATTTTCATCAGTGTTGTTTTTATATCATGAGTTTCTTGTTGTTATATCATTTTATTATTGTTTATTTATTAAACAAAGAACCTTGTGGTTCTTCTCCACTAGAGAAAGGGCAAATAGCAATTGTGGGAAACTGTTTATTGCCTTCACTATCTGATAAGCATAGACAGAGAACTCCCCGAAACCCCCCCCCCCCCAAGGCTGGGTGCCTTTGAAGCCCTAGCAAAGGTCAGACATAGGCGCCACCTCTGTTTGTCCAGACAGTGATAGCTGAAACTACTCCCCCATTTATTATTATGTAAATCCTTGCTGATGGGCTAGTCTGCTTTTTACTAGGGGGTCACCTGCCTAAGGGCTATGCTATGGGTGCATCCCAGATCAATAAAAGCTTGGTGAGGCCTGAGCACAGAGGAAGTCCTTTGGGACTTGCCGCCTGGTCCCCCAATACTGCAAAATTATCTCGTGTCTTTTTCTCTCATTTGTTGTGCGGCTCCTCTTTCAGATACCGAACCCTACTCCACGCAGAACGTGGAGGGAGTCTTACTCGACAAGCAATATTAAAATATTTCCTCTAATTAATTCCCTTTCAATGTGCACAAATTTCGTGCACCAGGCCACTAGTATTTAATAATAATCAATGGGAAAAATATCCTCAGGTGAGAATTAACAACAGCAACAAAAAATGGATAGGTAAAGCATTACCTGACAAGGAAAGAAAAATAAATATATATCCAAAAACATTGTCCATGCATTCTTTTCTTTCTTTATTGATTAAGGTATTACATATGCATTCTTATCTCCCCATTGCTCCTCCCATCCCCCAATCATGTCCTCACCCAGCTGTTTTCTGTGTCCATTGGTTAGGCATATATCCATGCACACAAGTCCTTTAATCTCTCCCCCTTACTGCCACCCTCCCCTACGTTCCCTATGAGGTTTGATGGTCTGATCGATGTTTCTCTGTCTCTGAATCTGTTTTTGTTCATCAGTTTATGTTGTTCATTTTATTCCATAAATGAATGAGATCATGTAATATTTATCTTTCTCTGACTGGCTTATTTTACTTAACATAATGCTCTCCAGTTCCATCCATGCTGTTACAAAGTGTAAGAATTCCTTGTTTGTTTGTTTTCTGCATCTTAGTATTCCATTGTGTAGGTGTACTACTGTTTTTAAATCCACTCATCTGCTGATTGACACTTAGGCTGTTTCCAAATCTTAGCTATGGTGAATTGTGCTGCTATGAACATAAGGGTGAATATATCCTTTCTGATTGGTGTTTCTAGTTTCTTGGGATATATTCCTAGAACTGGGATCACTAGGTCAAATAGGAGTTCCATCTTTAGTTTTTTGAGGACACTCCATACTGTTCTCCACACGGACTGGACCAGTCTGCAATTCCACCAGCAGTGCACAGGGGTTCCTTTTTCTCCGCATCCTCGCCAGCACTTGTACTTTGTTGATTTGTTGATGATAGCCATTCTGACAGGTGTGAGATGGTACCGCATTGTCGTTTTGATTTGCATCTCTCAGATGATTAGAGACTTTGAGCATGTTTTTATATGTCTCTTTGCGTTCCTTATGTCCTCTTTGGAAAATTATCTATTTAGGTCCCTTGCCCATTTTTTGATTGGGTTGTTTATCTTCCTTTTGTTAAGTTGTTCCTGTTCTTAGGGGAAATGTTGTAGATTAAACCCTTATTGGTGATAGCATTACCAAATATGTTCTCCCATGCAGTGGGCTTTCTTGTTATTTTGTTGATGGTTTCTTTTTCTGTGCAAAAGCTTTTTATTTTGATGTAGTCCCATTTGTTTTTCTCTTTAGTTTCCATTGCCCTAGGAGTGGTATCGGTGAAGAAAGTGCTTCGGCATATGTCTGAGATTTTGCTACCTTTGGATTCCTCTAGTATTTTTACGGTTTCCCATCTTATGTTTAAGTCCTTTATTTATTTTGATATTATTTTTGTGTATGGTGTAAGTTGGTGGTCTAGTTTCATTTTTTGCATGTATCTGTCCAATTTTCCCAACAACATTTATTGAAAAAAGTCTTGACACCATTGTATGTTCTTGCCTACTTTGTCAAATATTAATTAACCATAGTGTTTTGGGTTGATTTCTGGGTTCTCTATTCAATTCCATTGATCTATACGTCTCTTCTTGTGCCAGTACCAGGCTGTTTTGAGAACAGTGGGTTTGTAATACAGCTTAAGATCTGGTATTGACATCCCTCCTACTTTGTTCTTCTTTCTCAGGGTTGCAGCAGATATACGGGGTCTTTTTTATTCCAGATTAATTTTTGGAGAGTTTGTTCTAGTTCTGTGAAATATGCCATTGGTATTTTAATGGAGAATGCATTGAATCTACAGATTGATTTGGGTAGCATGGACATTTTAATGATGTTGAGTCTACCAAGCCATGAATACGGTATGTTCTTCCTTGTGTTTATGTCTTCCTGTATCTCCTTGTTCAGTGTCCTGTAGTTTTCTGCATACAGGACTTTTACCTCCTTAGTTAAGTTTATTCCTAGGTATCTTAATTTTTTTGGTGCAATGGTAAATAGGATTGTTTTTCTAGTCTCTCTTTCTGTAAGTTCACTATTGGTGTATAGAAATGCCATAGATTTTTTAGTGTTAATTTTGTATCTTGCTGCATTGCTGAATTCATTTATTAAGTCTAATAATTTTTTATGGAGTCTTTAGGGTTGTCTATGTACAGTATCATGTCATCTGGGAATAAGGACAGCTTCACTTCCACTTTTCCAATTAGGATGCCTTTTATTTCTTCTTCTTGCCTGATTGCAATGGCTAGTACTTCCAGTACTATGTCAAACAAGAGTGGTAAAAATGGGCATCCTGTCTTGTTCCTGTTCTTAGGGGAAATGGTTTTAGTTTTTTCCAATTGAGTATGATGTTGGCTGTGGGTTTGTCATATATGGCTTTTATTATGTTGAGGTATGATCCTTCTATGCCCACCTTGCTGAGAGTTTCTGTCAAAAAAGGGTACTGAATTTTGTCAAATGTTTTTTCTGCATCAGTTTATATGACAATATGATTTTTATCTCAATTTGTTTATGTATCACGTTTATAGATTTGTGGATATTGTGCCATCCTTGCATCCCCAGAATAAATCCTACTTGGTCATGATCTTTCTGATGTAATGCTGGATTCAATTTGCTAGAATTTTGTTGAGGATTTTAGCATCTATGTTCTTCAGGGATATTTGCCTATAATTCTCTTTCATTGTGTTGTCCTTATTTGGTTTTGGTATTAGGGTAATGTTGGTTTCATAGAATGAGCTTTGAAGTGTTCCTTCCTCTTGAATTTTTTTCAATAGCCTTAGGATGATAGGTTTCATTTCTTCTTTAAATGTTTGATAAAACTCCCCCATGAAGACATCTGGCCCCAGGATTTTGTTTTCTGGAAGATTTTTGATTGCTGCTTCAATTTCTTCCATAGTTATCAGCCTATTGAGATTTTTAGAATCTTCCTGATTGAGTTTTGAAAGGTTGTATTTTTCTAGGAATATGTCCATTTCCTCCAGGTTGTCTAGTTTGTTGGAATAGAATTGTTCATGGTATTTCTTAACAATCCTTTGTATTTCTGTGAGATCTGTTGTTATTTCTCCTCATTCATTTCTGATTTTGTTTACTTGGGTCCTCTATTTTTGCTTCTTGGTAAGCCTGGCTAGAGTTTCATCAATCTTGTTTATCCTTTTAAAGAACCAGATGTTGGTTTCATTGATCTTTTGTATTGTTTCTTCTGGTATCTATGTCATTTATTTCTGAGCTGCTCTTTATTATCTCCTTCCTTCTGCTCACTCTGGGCATTTCTTGTTGCTCTGTTTCTAATTCTTTGAGTTGTAGATTTAGATCAGTGATGGCAAACCTGTGAAACGCGTGTCAGAGGTGACACGTGAACTCATTTTGGGTGACACACATCAACAGAGAAAAAAATTGCATAATTCAAATGTTTGTCTCTCGCAATGGCCAGAGTTGGGCATCACTCAAGTAATACTATTACTCACGTTACTCATTATTAATAATGCAATTTTAAACCAGATGTAAACATGTACATCGGTGTTGCATAGTAAAGATACATAGTGAAAACAACCAAGAGACATTGTTCCAAAATTGACATTAATATAAAAATGTTAAGAATTGCACTATAAAGAGATTAATCTTTACTCATGACATTTTATTTTTACTCAAGTGACAAAATGCCCAATTTTGGAAACAGCCTCGTTATTGTCAACATGTACCTCATGTAAGCTTCCTGTGCGTTCGGGTGCATTTGCTAAATGGACGCACTTGACTGCCATGTTCGTTAGGAGACAGTAGTGGGAGGGTTTGAAGAAAAAGATATACAGTGCAACAGTGCTCTATGAGACATTCTGCATGTCGGATAATTGATTACAGCACCATATATTTGTTGGTTATACATACTATCTTTGAATTATTTTGCACCAGGAGTCAGTGCAACAACACTGCAAAAAGTTAATAGGTAAGAAACCTATCAACCTTTTATAAAAAACACCGTGATTTATATTTATTTATTTTTGCAGCCTTGTGATGGAGAATCAAAAAAATAACAAAGCAAGATTGAATGATAAAGGAAGTGGAAGTAGCAGTAGGTGACCCTTTCAAGACACATGGACCGAGATGTACGGGATTGTCAACAGAAACAACAGATCGTTGTGCAAACTGTGTAATGAAACGGCAGTAAGCAGAACGTGGAATGTAAAGAGACATTTTGAAACTAATCATTGTCAGCTCTTGAAAAGAAGTATCGATGAAAGGAAGGAATACATTTCTAGGCAGCTACACCTCTATAAAAGTCAATCAAATTCCATCATTAAATTTGTAAGATGCTCTACAAATTTAACATCAGCAAGTTACTGTATTGCTCACTCCATAGCTCAGCATGGAAAAGCCCTTGGTGACGAAGAATTTATTAAGGAATCATTTCTAAGATATGCACCAGCTCTATTTCACTATATGAAAACTAAATATGATATTATTAAAAGAATTTCTGAGTTATCACTCAGTAGAAGTACTACCAAAGACAGAATAATAGATCTTAACAAAAATGTACAACATCAATTAAAAAAGACTTAAATAGTTGTAAATATTTTTCAATTTCTCTTGATGAAACTACTGATGTCACATCAAATGCTTGGTTGGTCCTTATTGCTAGATATTCTGATGGTCCCACAATGAGAGAAGAATTGATAAAGTTAGAATAATTGTCAATAAGTACATAAGGAAACGAAATATGTAAGTTGTTAAAAAATATTCAGTGACCTAGACATTGATATCTCTAAAATTGTGTCAATCACAACAGATAGGGCACCAAATATGGTGGGAAAAAATGTGGGATTCCTGAAATTGTTTATGGAAGCTATTAGACATCCACTTGTACCTTCCCATTGCGTTATCCATCAGGAGGTGTTGTGTGCCAAATCGAGATTCTCAGAATTGAATGATTTAATGTCAGTTGTAACAAAAATTTGTGAATTTTATAGCTTCTCGACCCCTTCACAAGCAAGAATTTTCTGCACTTTTACAGGAAGTTGATTCAACCTACAGTGGACTACTGATGTTCAATAATGTGAGATGGCTGAGTCAAGGAAAAATACTTGAGCAATTTGTGGAGTGCTTTGCAAAAATTACAGTATTTATTGAGAATAAGGATCTGGCAAACTTTCCTCAGATCAATGATCATAAGTGGGTCAGCAATTTGATGTTTTTTACAGATCTCTCTGTTCATATGAATGAACTTAACTTAAAATTACAAGGTTTTGGCAAAACTATTGGCGTTATGTTTGGATGCATCAAATCCTTTGAAAGTAAACTTAAAATTTTCAAGCGAGATATTGAAACTAAAACTTATAAGTATTTTCCTCGGATAAAAAAGTATTTCAAGAAGGCCACTACAAGGAGTGTAATGGAGTCCATACTTATGTACCAGAATATAGTAAACTCATTATTTGAACGGTTCAGCAAAAGATTCGACCAGTTTAGAAGCCTAGAACAGACCATTAAAATAATTAAGTATCCGGATGTAGTTGTTTACAGTACTTTGGAATTAAAGGATTTCCAATGGATGCAAATTGACAGTTTAGAGATGCAACTTGCAGATTTTCAAGGTAGCATTTGGACTCATGTGTTTGTTGACTTAAGGTCAAAACTTGAAAATCTGGAATGAAATCGTTTGAATAATGAAGAAGAGTGAAACTACGAACAAGAAATTTTGAGTGCTTGGAACAGAGTACCTGACACTTTTAGAAACATAAAAAATCTAGCGATGGCTTTGCTAACAATTTTTCCATCAACATATTTTTGTAAGACTTTGTTCTCAGCATTAAATAATAGTAAAACGAACAAAGGAATCCGGCTAACAGATGAAGTTAGTGGCGCTTGCTTGGCCTTGCAGTGCACCAAGTATGAACCTGCAATCAAAGAATTAGCAGACAAACTTCAGCACCAAAAAAGTCACTAATTTCTAGTTTTCGTACCATTTGATTATCATTGTTTTTATTATTTTTTCCTAAATGTATATGGTTTTTCTGTTTTTCTTCATTTTATACATATTTCTTGGTTGATTTTTTTTGTTAAATGGCATTTAAATATATAAAATAAATGTCAAAAATATAAAACTTTTTTTAATATGGTTGCAAATATAAAAAAATTATGAATATATCTATATGTGACACATCACCAGAGTTAAGTTAGAGTTTTTCCAAATTTTGACACGCGGAGCTCAAAAGGTTCACCATCACAGATTTAGATGATTTACTACCATTTTTTTTCTCATTTTGAGATTCATCTGTAGAGCTATAAACGTCCCTCTTAGGACTGCTTTTATTGTGTCCCATGGATTTCGGATTGCTGTGGTTTTGTTGTCATTTGTTTCCAAGATGTTTTTAATTTTTTCTTTGATGTCTTTGGTAACCCAATCATTGATTAATAGCATGCTATTCAGCTTCCAAGTGTGTGAATTTTTGGATTGTTTTGGTTGTAGTTTATTTATAATATTATGTCATTGTTGTCTGAGAAGATGCTTGATATGATTTCAATGTTCTTGAATTTGGGGAGACTTTGCTTATGACCCAATATGTGGTCTATTTTTGCAAATGTCCCATGTGCACTTGAGAAGAACATATATTCCATGGCTTTGGGGTGATATATTCTGAAGATTAAGTCCATGTGATCTAGTGAATCATTTATGATTGCTGTTTCTTTGATGGTTTTTCCTCTATAGGATTTATCCAGTGATGTCAGTGGTGTATTAAAGTCCTTTACTATGATTGTATTGTTGTCAGTCTCTCCCTTGATATCTTCCATGAGTATTTTTTTTAATGTATTTGGGTGCTCCTGCATTGGGTCCATATATGTTTATCAGGGTTATGTCTTCTTATTGTATCTATCCCATTAGTATTATGAAGTGGCCTTCTTTATCTATTGTTATGGGCTTTACTTTGAGGTCTTTTTTGTTAGATATAAGTATTGCTACCCTGGCTTTGTTTTCATTTCCTTTTGCCTAAAAGATATTTTTCTATCCCTTCACTTTCAGTCTGTGTGAGTCCCTTGTTCTGAGGTGGGTCTCTTGTTGACAGCATATATATTGGTCGTTTTGAAATCCATTCAGCCACTCGATGTCTTTTAATTGGAGCAGTTTAAAGTTATTATCGATAGGTACTTGTTTGCAGCCAATTTTTTTTGTGTGCCTGTGTTCCTTCTTACCTTTTCATTTCTTCTTTTTACACCAGTTCCTTGAGCATTTCTTGCAAAGCTGGCTTGGTAGTGGTAAACTCCCTTAGCCTTTTTTGTCTGTGAAGCTACTTATTTTCCCTTGAATTTTGAATGATAACCTTGCTGGATAGAGTATTCTTGGATTCAGTCCCTTGCTTTGCATCACTTTGTAATTTTCTTTCCATTCTTTTATGGCCTGATGTGTTTCTGTTGAGAAATCATTTGATAATATAATGGGAGATTCCTTGTATGTAACTTTCTGTCTCTCTCGTTCAGCCTTTAAGATTCTCTCTTTGGCCTGAACATTTGCCATCGTAATTATGATGTGTCTTGGTGTGGGTCTTTTCAGGTTCATCTTGTTTGGGACTCTCTGTACTTGTTTGACTTTTTTTCTTTCCTACATCAGGGAAGTTATCTGACATTATTTCAAATAGTTTTTCCAACCCTTGTTCCTTTTCCTGTTTTTCTGGCACCCCTATTATTCATATGTTGCTTCATTTCATATTGTCCCATATTTCCCTTAAGCTCTCCTTCTGTCTTAATTTTTTCTCCAGTTGCAGTTCAGTTTGTGTGTGTTTTCCTTCCCTGTCTTCTAATTCGCTATTTCAGTCCACTGCTTCTCCTAGTCTACTATTGAAACTTTCAACAGATTTTTTTTTATTACAGCTATATCACTCTTCGTTTCTTCTTGATTCTTACATAAGTTGTTGATCTTTTCTTTTTTTAAATATATTTTATTTATTTTTTACAGAGAAGAGGGGAGAGGGATAGAGAGTTAGAAACATCAAAGAGAGAGAAACATTGATCAGCTGCCTCCTGCACACCCCCTACTGGATATGTGCCCACAACCAAGGTACATGCCCTTGACCAGAATCGAACCTGGGACTCTTCAGTTCCCAGGCCGACACTCTATCCATTGAGCCAAACCAGTTAGGGCAGTTGTTGATTTTTTCATCCATCTGGTTTATGAACGGTATGTCTATATTCTGAATTCTTTTTCTGACATATTGCATACCCCTATTTCACTTAGCTTCTTTTCTGATGATCCTCATTTTCTTTTCTTTGGGGGTTTCTTTGTCTACCCATCTTTCTTCTCACCTATGGATCTAGACTTTGAGTCGTGCAGGGGCTGCTCCTTGGGTGGAAGTGGCTCCTTGGGCTGCAGTTGCTCCTTGGGTGGTTGCAGCATTTTCTTCTCCTCAGTTTGCAGTGGCTCCTCTGGTGCGTGCTGTTTGCAGCAGTGGTTGCTCCTCTGGCTGGTGGGTGGAGGCTGCTCACACAGCTGCTGATCCTCAGATGGGGATGGGCTGCTCACGAGGCTGCTGTTCCTCAAACAGGGGTGGACTGTGCATGGCTGTTGCTCCTTGGACAGGGCTGGCTACTAGTGAGGCTGTTGCTCCTTGGATAGGGACAGGTTGGTCGCAGGGCTTCTGCTCCTTGGATGTGAGCTGCACGTGCAGCTGTTGCTCCTCAAAAAGGAGTGGCCCATTCACCCAGCTGCTGCTCTTTAGATGGGAGTGGACTGTGTGTGGCAGCTGCTCCTTGGACAGGGGCTGGCTCTGCAGGCCTGCTGCTCCTCAGACATGGTCATTCTGCTTGTGCAGTTGCTGCTCCTCAGATTGAAGTGGGCTGCTTGGGTGGCTGCCACTCTTCGAATGGGTGTGGGCTGCTCATGGAGCTGCTGCTCCTCGGACAGGGGTGAGCTGTGTAGGTCTGCTTCTCCTCAGTCGTGGGTGAGTTGCTTGTGCAGCTGCTATTCCTTGGATGGGGGCGGACCACTCTCATGGTTGCTGCTACTCAGACAGGGGGCCAGGCTGCTCACACAGCTACTGCTCCTTGGACAGGGGCAGGCCGCATGAGGCTGCTGCTCTTTGGCCTGGGGCAGGCTACTCGTGGGGCTGTTGCTCCTCAGACAGGAGCAGGCTGCTCATGTGTTTGCTGCTCACATGGTCGCAGTGCCCCAAGCAGTTGAGTCTCCATCGGCAATTCAGGGTGGATGTTATTTGTTTCATCTGCTCATTATATATGCTCTGGGACAAGGCTCAGGGCACTTCGGTCTATTCTGCCACCACTTTGTCATCTCCTCCCATTTTTTTTATCCTCACCTGCAGGAATCCAGGCTGAGTGTAGTAAATATGCCTGGAGGCACACCGGCAGGTCAGGCAAGCAGTCCAGAGCTCCATGCATTCTTTTTCATTTGTAGATTTTGAATACCATTTTCACTTTTTTCATTGTTTTATTTTTTTTATAATAAGATCTTTCACTTTATTAATAATCAAATATACAAATAGAAAAAAATGTAATTTCAAAGTAAACTTTAAAGTTAATTTTTACTGGTTCCACAGTTAGTGGGGAGATAGGCACTTACATATAAGAATTTGTGCAGGAGAAACTAAGATGGCAGCATAGATAAACACCGGGAAATTGCTGCCTCCCACAAGAACTGAAAAATACATCAAAAACACAAAACGGACATCAGCCAGAACTACAGGAAGGCTGGCTGAGTGGAAATTCTACAACTAGAAGGAAAGAAAAGCACACTGAGAGCCAGAGGAGCTGCGGAAGTAAAGTGCAGAGGTATGGAGGTTCGCGCACGCAGAAAGGGGCTGGCACCTGAGGACGCGGCTGTCTTTTTGAATCAGGAGAGAGTCACAAGCTCCCGACTGCTCTGAACTCCAGTTCCAGGAAGTCTCTGGGGACCCAGGACTCATACGGGGAGAAACTGGACTGTCTGGAAGCGGGTGAACTTGAGGGCGGCTTTCCCTCAGAGGTGCTTGCAGCAATTACTGGGACAATGAGACGCGCGGCCTCTTAAGGCAGGGCTGAGGATCTGCCATAGCTGCTTGCTCCGCCCTTTGATTCCATGAGACCCCGCCCCACAAAGGCTGCAGCAGAGGCTTTTGCATATGAATGCCCCGGCCCTTTGCAACCTGAAAATTACCTAACTGCAGCTGGGCCAGACAGACCCAGAACTTCCAAGAGAAGGCCCAAGGCCCCACAGCGGCTTGCATTGCTTCACAGCTGGGCCTCATCAGGGAACCTCCAAACTCCAAAAAAGGAAGGGGAATCTGCAGTTCTCTTCGTAGCTCCTGCTGTGTAACCTCAGGCAGAGGCTAAATTAGCACCTCCTTAGATCCAAGAGCCACTGTACCCAGTGGTCAGAGGGGGACATCCAGATTACAACTCCTCAGATCCATAAGGGACACACTCAGGGTGCAGTCTCAGTGAGCACCAAAGCCCCAGTGAAGCAAGTCTTGCCCCAGAAGGGTGTCTTCAGCACAGAAGTTCTCCCACTGCAGACACAGCTGATTCTCACTGCCAATTGGCCTGGAGGTCAATTCCTCCCAGTGATCCTACAACAATCAAGGCATAACTACAACAAGACTGTGCACAAAGCCCATAAGGGGGTGCACTAAGAGTGTCCACCTCAGGTAACTGGGGAGGCTGAGCCACTGGGCCCTACAAGACACCTAGCACACAAAGCCACCCTATCAACACAGGGAAGCAGCCAAAATGAGGAGACAAAGAAACAGGTCACAAATGACAGAAATGGAGGAAAGCAAATGACTGTATATACAGTTTAAGGCCACGTTTATAAGGTTTTTAAAGAATTTTATGGAAACCACCAATAAATTTAGTGAGACCCTCAATAAGTCTAGTGAGACCCTCAAGGACATGAAAAAGGACCAACTAGAAATTAAGCATACACTGACTGAAATAAAGAATAATATACAGAGATCCAACAGCAGACAAGAGGATCCCAAGAATCAAGTCAAAGATTCGAAATACAAAGAAACAAAAAATTCCCAACAAAAAAGAAAAAAGAAAAAAGATTCCAAAAATATGAAGATAGTGTAAGGAGCCTCTGGGACAACTTCAAGCGTACCAACATCAGAATTATAAGGGTACCAGAAGAAGAGAGAGGGCAAGATATTGAAAACCTATTTGAAGAAATAATGGCAGAAAACTTCCCCTACCTGGTGAAAGAAATAGACTTAGAAGTCCAGGAAGTGCAGAGAACCCCAAACAAAAGGAATCCAAAGAGGACCACACCAAGACACATCATAATTAAAATGCCAAGAGCAAAAGACAAAGAGAGAATCTTAAAAGCAGCAAGAGAAAGACAGTCAGTTACCTACATGGGAGTACCCATACGATTGTCAGCTGATTTCTCAACAGAAACCATGCAGGCCAGAAGAGAGTGGCAAGAAATATTCAAAGTGATGAATAGCAAGATGCTACAACCAAGATTACTTTATCCAGCAAAGCTATCATTCAGAATAGAAGGTCAGATAAAGAGCTTCATGGATAAGACAAAGCTAAAGGAGTTCATCACCACCAAACCAGCATTATATGAAATGCTGAAAGGTATTCTTTAAGAAGAGGAAGAAGAAAAAGGAACTCTTACCATTTTTCACAGCATGGATGGAACTGGAGAGCGGATAAATACCACATGATCTCACTCATTTGTGGAATATAATGAACAACATAAACTGATGAACAAGGACTGATCCAGAGACGGAGAGGCATTGATTGGACTGTCAAGCATTGGAGGGAAGGTGGGGGGGGTGGGGGTAAGGGGGAAAGATCAACCAAAGGACTTATATGCAAGCATATAGGCCTAACCAATGGACACGGACAACGGTGGGGGGAGGTGAGGGCATGAGTGGGGGCGGTTAGAGGGTAACATGGGGACAAGGACACATATGTAATATCTTAATCAATAAAAAATATAATTAAAAAAAAGAATCTGTGCATCAGAGGTAGATAAACTATGATCTATGGGCTAAATATAGCCCTCCTTTTGTATAGTTCTTAAATTCATAATGATGATTACATTTTTAAATCTTTATTGTTGAAAGTATTACATATATCCCTTTTTCTCCCCTATTGACTCCTTCTAGCCCGTCCATGCCTCCCACCCTAGACCTTCACTACACTACTGTCTGTGTCCATGTTTTATGCATGTATGCATCCACGTTCTTTGGTTGATCTCTTCCCACCCAGCCACCCACCCTTGCTCACCTTCCCTGTGAGATTCCTCAGTCTGTTCCATGCTTCTGTGTCTCTAGGTTTATTTCGTTTATCAGTTTATTTTGTTCACTAGATTCCATATATGGGTGAGATCATGTGATACTTTCCTTTCTCTGACTGATTTATTTCACTTAGCATAATACTCTGCAGGTGCCTCCATGCTGTCTAAAAGGGTAAGAGATCCTTCTTTTCTACTTCTGCATAGTATCCCATGGTGTAAATGTACCAAAGCTCTTTATCACTCATCTGCTAATGGGCACTTGAGCTGTTTCCAGATCTTAGCTATTGTAAATTTTGCTGCTATAAATAAACATAAGGGTGCATATACACTTTCTGATTGGTGTTTCAGGTTTCTTAGGAATAAATATAACCAAGGGGGTAAAAGATTTATACTTGGAAAACTACAGGACATTGAAAAAAGAAAAGAAATAGAGGAAGATATAAACAAGTGGAAGAATACACTGTGTTCATCTATTGGTAGAATCAACATCATTAAAATGCTTATACTACACAAAACAATCTATAGAGTCAATGCAATCCCTATGAAATTGCCAACAGCATATTTCACAGATGTAGAACAAATACTCTAAAAATTTATATGGAACCCAAAAACAAACAAACAAACAAAAACCTCCAAATAGCCAAAGAATTATTGAGAAAGAAGAACAAAGTTGGAGGGATCATGATACCAGATAAGAAGTTATACTACAAAGTCACTGTAATCAAAATAGCCTGGTACTGGCACTAGAAGATACATATAGATCAATGGAACACAACAGAGATCCCAGAAATTGACCCAAGCCATTATGTTCACTTAATATTTGACCGCCAAAACCTGTTTGGCTCAGTGGATAGAGCGTCGGCCTGAGGACTGAAAGGTCCCAGGTTCGATTCCGGTCAAGGGCATGTACCTGGGTTGCGGGAACATCCCCAGTGGGAGATGTGCAGGAGGCAGCTGATTGATGTTTCTCTCTCATCGATGTTTCTAACTCTCTATCTCTTTCCCTTCCTCTCTGTAAAAATTCAATAAAATATATTTTTAAAAAAATTTGACCAATGAGGCAAGAGCATAAATGAAGTCAAGACAGTCTCTTCAATAAATGGTGTTGCCGAAACTGGTTTGGCTCAGTGGATAGAGCGTCGGCTTGTGGACTGAAAGGTCCCAGGTTCGATTCTGGTCAAGGGCATGTACCTTGGTTGTGGGCATATCCCCAGTAGGAGATGTGCAGGAGGCAGCTGATCGATGTTTCTCTCTCATCGATGTTTCTAACTCTCTATCTCTCTCCCTTCCTCTCTGTAAAAAATCAATAAAATATATTAAAAAAATAAATAAATGGTGTTGAATAAATGGTGTTGGGAAAATTGGACAGATACAGCAAAAACATGAAAATAGACCACCAACTTACACCATATACAAGAATAAACTCAAAACGGAGAAAAAATCACTTCAATGTCAGTCATGAAACCATAAAACTCCTAGAAGAAACCATAGGTAGCATAATCTCAGACATCTCTCATAGGAGTATGTTTGTGGATTTATCTTCTAGGGCAAGGGAAACTAAAGAGAAAATAAACAAATAAGACTACATAAAAATAAAAAACTTCTTAACAGCAAAAGAGATCATCAATAAAATGAAAAAGAAGCCCATTGTGTGGGAGAACATATTTGGCAATGATACATTTAATAAACGGTTAATAACCAAAATATATAAGAAACTCATACAACTTAACAAAAGGATGACACACAATCCAATTAAAAAATGGGCAAGACAGCCAGTTGGCCTGGAGGTCAAATCCCCCCCAGTATTACCTACAACAATCAAGGCTTAGCTACAACAAGACTGCGCACAAAGACCACAAGGGGGTGCACTAAGAAAGCATAAAAAATGTGGAGACAAAGAAACAGGACACAAATGACAGAAATGGAGGATATAGCGTTCAAAACCACACTTTTAAGGTCTCTCAAGAACTGTCTAGAAGCCGCCGATAAATGTAGTAAGGCCCTCGAAAAGACTGGTGAGACCACTGATAAATTTAGTAAGGCCCTTGAAAAGACTGGTGAGACCACCAATAAATTTAGTAAGGCCCTCAAAAAGACTGGTGAGACCGCCAATAAATATAGTGAGAACCTCAAGAAATCTAATGAGACCCTCGATGTGATAAAGAACCAACTAGAAATTAAGCATACACTGACTGAAATAAAGAATATTATACAGACTCCCAACAGCAGATCAGAGGAATGCAAGAATCAAGGCAAAGATTTGAAATGCAAAGAAGCAAAAAACACCCAACTGGAAAAGCAAAATGAAAAAAGAATCCAAAAATACGAAGATAGTGTAAGGAGCCTCTGGGACAGCTTCAAGCGTACCAACATCCGAATTATAGGGGTGCCAGAAGATGAGAGAGAGCAAGTTATTGAAAACCTATTTGAAGAAATAATGACAGAAAACTTCCCCTACCTGGTGAAAGAAATAGACTTACAAGTCCAGGAAGCGCAGAGAACCCCCCCAAAAAGGAATCCAAAGAGGACCACACCAAGACACATCATAATTAAAATGCCAAGAGCAAAAGAAAGAGAATCTTAAAAGCAGCAAGAGAAAGAAACTCAGTTACCTACAAGGGAATACACATATGACTGTCAGCTGATTTCTCAACAGAAACTTTGCAGGCCAGAAGGGAGTGGCAAGAAATATTCAAAGTGATGAATACCAAGAACCTACAACCAAGATTACTTTATCCAGCAAAACTCTCATTCAGAATTGAAGGTCAGATAAAGAGCTTCACAAATAAGGAAAAGCTAAAGGAGTTCATCACCACCAAACCAGTATTATATGAAATGCTGAAAGGTATCCTTTAAGAAGAGGAAGAAGAAGAAAAAGGTAAAGATACAAATTATGAACAACAAATACACATCTATCAACAAGTGAATCTAAGAATCAAGTGAATAAATAATCTGATGAACAGAATGAACTGGTGATTATAATAGAATCACGGACATAGAAAGGGCATAGACTGACTATTCTTGGGGGAGAAAGGGGTGTGGGAGATGCGGGAAGAGACTGGACAAAAATCGTGCACCTATGGATGAGGACAGTGGGTGGGGAGTGAGGGCGGAGGGTGGGGGGAGGGAAGTTATGGGGGGGATAAAGAAGAACAAATGTAATAATCTGAACAATAAAGATTTAATTTAAAAAAAAAATGGGCAAAAGACCTAAATAGACACTTCTACAAAGTGGACATACAGATGGCTAAGAGCCATATGAATAAATGCTCAAATCAGTTATCATCAGAGAGATGCAAATTAAAATGATATTGAGGTATCACCTCACACCTGTCATAATGGCTACTATCAACAAATCAACAAATGACCAGTGCTGGTGATGATGTGGAGAAAAGGGAACCCTAGAACACTGCTGGTGGGAAGGCAGACTGTGTAGACAGTACGGAGTTTCTTCAAAAAATTAAAAATTGAACTGCCATATGACCTAGTGATTCCACTTCTGCGAATATATCCTAAGAAAGCTGAAACATTTTAACTTTTTTAAGTATGTAATTCAGTGGCATTAAGTACATTCACAATGTTATACAATCATCACCACTAAACTGAAATTCTGTACTCATTAAACAGTAAATACCTTGATATTATTTCCTCCATTTAGCATCTAGCAACCACCATTCTACTTTGTCTCTATGAATGTTCTTATTCTAGGTATTTCATATAAGTAGAATCATAACCTTTGTCTTTTTGTGTCTGGCTTATTTCACTTGGCATACTTCTTCAAAGTTCATCCATGTAGTAGCTGTATTAAATTATCGTTTTCTTTTAAGGCCAAATATTATTCCAGTGTATGCACTGGAATGAATGTTACTAATTCATTTGTGCATGGAAATTTGGATTGTTTCCACCTTTTGCTTATTGTGAATAATGCTGTTATGAACATTGGCATGAAAGTGTATATTGGAGACCCTGCTTTTAATTATCTTGGTTTATACCTAGCAGTAGAATTTCTGGATCATATTGTACTATTTTGAGGAAGTGACATACTTTTGCTATAGCAGGTGCACCCTTTTGCATTCCTACCAGCAATGCAAATGTTTCAATTTCTCTACATCCTCACCAACACATCCCCCCCTTTTTAAAAAAAATAATAGACATTCTTATGAATGTGAAGTGGTATTGTGGTTTTTTTTATATATATTTTATTGATATTTTACAGAGAGGAAGGGAGAGAGATAGAGAGTTAGAAACATCGATGAGAGAGAAACATCGATCAGCTGCCTCCTGCACATCTCCTACTGGGGATGTGCCCGCAACCCAGGTACATGCCCTTGACCGGAATTGAACCTGGGACCTTTCAGTCCACAAGCTGACGCTCTATCCACTGAGCCAAACCGGTTTTGGCGGTATTGTGGTTTTGATTTTCATTTTCCTTATGGCTAATGATGTTGAAGTTAGTTTCCATGTACTTATTCACCATTTGTATATCTTCTTTGGAGGAAAGAAAGTCTTTTTCCCACTTTAATTTGGGCTGCTTGTTGTTGTTGTTTTATAGCTGTTGAATTGTAGGAGTTATTTTTATATTCTGGACATTAATACCATATCAAATATGTAACTTGCCAGTATATTTTCCCATTCTGTGAAGTTGTCTTTTCACCATTTGATAGTGCCCTTTAATGCATAAAATTTTCAATTTTGATGAAGTCCAACTTAGCTATTTTTTTATTGTTGGTTATGCTTTTAGTGTCATATCCATTAAGTTATTGTCAAATCTAATGTTATAAAGCTTCTCTCTTTTGATTTATTCTAAGAGTTTTACAATTTTTTTCTTATATTTACATTTTGATTTAACTTTTTGTATATAATATAATGCGAAGTTTCAACTTCATTCTTTTTTATGTAGATAAAAAAGTCCTCTACTACCATTTGTGGAGAAGACTGTTCTTTGTTCATTGAATGGTCAGTCTTAGCACCTTAATTGAGAATCATTTGACAATATGTGCAAGAGTTTATTTCTGGGCTCTATATTCTACCTATATCATTTTTTTATTTTTTATTTATTTTTTTATTTTTGGGGGGAGAGGGGTGCTGTCCGGGGTGCGGAAGGGTGGGGTTGGGGGGAAAGGGGTGCTGTCCGAAGGGAGGGGGTGGGGAGATGGGCGCCCACTGCCTGCGCTGCAGGCTTTGTGGGTGTCTACCTATATCATTTTTACTACTTTTATGTATCCCCAAACTATATGTTTTAATACTATGCACTGTGAAAAAGAGAAAATTAAATGGAAGAAAATTAGGGCCTTGGAAAAATATAGACCTAGTAAAGTAGTGAGAAGAGGATATCTGCTACTCTGTACTGAGTAAAATATCCAGAAAAAAAAATCAGTGTATACTGTATATATGAGACACAGTAGAGAAATGTCTCTCACTGAGATGAATGACTCTCTAAGAATCTATTAAAAGTATCCAAGTATCCATCCATCTATTGGTTTTAAAAGTTGAATGTATTGCTCTTTCTATATTATTTTTTATTTTTTTATGGACAATAACCCATCTAAATACTATTTTCTCTTACCATTATATGCCGTTTACTTACTGTATCGTTCTGCATTATAAGGCATTTTTATGGATTGATTATGAATATTTTAAATGAAAATAAAATACACCTGGAAGGAATTGCATAAATATTTAAACTATCCTTATATGCTTTTCTTTCTCTTTCCAACACCAAAATTTTCATCTCACTGTATAACTTAAGAAGTTATCAATGTGGAAACAAGAAGGAACACATTTTATTTAGTCTAACACAACTTATTTTGCATACAATCCTCAAGATTATAATTTGAGAAGAAATCTGAATCCTTTCAAGTTCCTTTTCATAGAGAAGTTGTGACCCTTACAGTATTCGTTGATGTCCTCTCTGATCAACCACTCTGATTGGCAACTGCAGTCTGGTTGATTAAAGGCAGCCTTGGTTAAATTTCTGAATCTTCTTTCAATTTCCTAAATGTTGCGCAATTATCATCACTTACCTAAATAAGCAGCACTTGTTAAATATTAATAACTTCACTTTTGTCCACTTGTTCATAGACACACACATTCATAACAATTGTTAACCTTTAAGTCTTACCGTATACTTTATATTTCAGAAAAATTTCTCCAACATTTCCCATCAGAAGCCATTGTTCAAAACCCACAGGTGGTTTGGTACTGAATGCACATTGGAATTCTATAAGCTTCAGCTCACTTCCTTCCTTCCCTTGAGCGCACCCTTGACCCAGTTCTAGGCAGAAAGTCCCTCAAGAAAGGGATTGTGTTAATCTTTGGCACAATTACATTCACTGTGGTTGGCCCTGATGTATCTCCCTTATATAAATATAAAATAAGGACAAGGCAAAGACTATTTCCTCTGAAAGGAAGGGGATGTTCCCACTATTTACTTTAGCTTTCCTTTCTTTTCATTTACACATTTCAACTAAAACCTTTAATTTTAAAAATAACTTCTCAGTTTTTTTCCAGTTTTTCAACATGAATGCAGAAATGAAATCCAACTTTCTGCACATTGTTTTAAGAATTCTAATTGCTATTACATTCTGGCAGATCATCACCAATACTGCTTTGGATACATAGAAAAAAATTATTTGGAAAAAAAAACGGAAAAGAAAATGTATTTTTAATGAAACTTGTTCTAATATGGTCTGTGAGCATCCCATATATTCTCATAAGCCCTGAACATAAGCTGTTACAAGTAAGGTAAAAGTAAAATTATGAGGTGTAGTGCTCATTTTGTTAACTACCAATAAAATAAAGCAGGTCCAAACTCAGGGAGAAAAATGCGAGCATTGTGAAAGTCCATGTCTTCCTAACCCTGGGAGATTTATTTATTGGAAATTATATTTCAAGGAAAAAGTCTATATAAATTAAGTTCCTAGTTATTATGCCACATGTAACTGCATTGTAAAATGCACCCACAATTTTGCTGTTATGTAAACTGAGCTGTTAAACACTTGTTATTTTAAAGCAGGAACCAGACAGCTCCCCTGACAGAGCTATGGTCCCAGCTCCCAGCCTGATTCATGGCCTTTGCTGAGACACAGGAAGTTCACGTCTGCTACAATCTAAACACATGAAAATGGAACACAGAAAGAAGTTCAGGGAGGTAAAAATAGGCTAAACACCATAACGGAGACAAGAACTATATAACACACAAGGAGAAAGGAAAAATTAAGCCTGTGAACTGCAGAATCAGCTTTGCACAATAAGGGACCAACTACAGAATTTGCAGGCCTTGGTGCAAAGTGAAAATGAAGGCCCCCTTGTTCAAAAATTATTAAGAATCTCAAGACAGAGCGAGAAGAGCATTAAAACCAAGGGCATTCTAAATGCAGGGCACTGTGTGAATGCACAAGTCACACACCCATGAAGCTGGCCCTATGATAACTTTTAAACAATTAGTTAAGAAGCCACAAAATGTCATTGATTCAGATATATGGGAACAATGTCCCTTATCTGTATTTCTCTATAACAGCATCATGCATTTAAAATGTAAATACACAATGATATGTATTCCATACATTTAAAGGTGTGTTTTTTAACTTGTAGTTTTAAAGCAAATACTTATGGTTAGTGTAATTATTTCCATATTTTTCTGCTCAGACACAGTAATCTGAATTGTACATCAATTCAACAGCAGTAAAATCTGGATTTATGGTTTAGGTTGGAATCAAAACATTGTTCAGTGCTCCATGAACAGCCACTGGGGAAAAAGGAATATTTTAAATGCGCTGCTGTAAATCTGTGTGATTGTTCTTTGAGGGTAGGGAGTTTTACCACTTCTACCCTAAAAAAATCTAACCTGTAATGTACAGAGTGGGGAAAAATTTGGTTTATACTTGTTTATATGTAAAGTAATACAATAATTAATAAATAATAATGCAATAATAAACTGGTTTTTTTCATGCTCAAAACTATAAACCTACTCTTTCAAACTCTATTTCCTTTAACAAAAAAGGTATATTTAGATGTCCATAGTTTTCACTTATGAGGAAATTACACTTTACTCATTATTATGCTGTACAAAGAAAAGGTACACCATCTTGCCTTTAATCAAAATCAAGAATTTACAAAAGTGAAGAGCAAAAGATTACAGAGACATCAGATTTGAGCAGCAAGCCTGATCTCCAAAGTACTTTTTTAGCCAAAAGGTGAATATTTGGCAGGTCATCTTGATCCAAGGCAGCAAAAGAGAGAGACCAAGGCATTTTCAGAAAGCTCATTGGAACAGCAACATAATCTGCCATAATTTGCCTACACAGGGGCCTGTCAACAGGCAGTGATAGGCCATTATGCTAAAGCTAAAGTAATTGAATCTATCTGTGCTCACAAAGTAAAATAAAATAATGCAACTATCTGCTGCTGGTCAGTGGAATTACAGAGTAGAGAAAAATTTCTGTTTCATGGTGCTAGAGTTAAATTATTGCCCTTTAAGCTGACTGCCAATTATACATGAAATCTCTACACATTTCAATAATTCATCTCTTGTTTGAGATGGGAAGAAAGTTAGAAATAGCACATATGTTATTATTTAGAAGGATTTTATGTGCAGTTAGGGTCCTGAGAACCACAACATTCAGGTTCCCTAATTAGAGCAAGAGGAAACTATCATTTCTTAAATAATTTGGGGGCTTTAACCTTTGTTCAACTTCTTTAAATCATTTGAAATTATTTTGATAATGTCTGCTTATTTTCAAGACTAGAGGCCCGGTGCACAAAAATTTGTGCACTCGGGTGTGTCCCTCAGCCAGGCCTGTGTCCTCTCAAAGTCTGGGACCCCTCGAGGGATGACCACCTGCTGGCTTAGGCCTGCTCCCCAGGGGATTGGGAGCCCGGGAGCCCTCAGGGGATGTCCACTTGCCATTAGGGAGCAGGTCTAAGCTGCAGTCAGGCATCCTTAGTTCTGCTGAGGAGGTGGGAGAGGCTCCCACCACCACTGCTGTACTGGCAGCCATCAGCTTGGTTTGTGGCTGAGCAGAGCTCCCCCTGTGGGAGTGCTCCTGCATTGAGCATCTGCCTTCTGGTCGTCAGTGTGCGTCATCGTGACCAGTCATTCCCAGTCGTTCTGTTGTTAGGGTCAATTTTCTTATTACCCTTTTATTATATAGGATAGAGACCTGGTGAATGGGTGGGGGCTGGCTGGTTTGCCCTCAAGGGTGTCCTGGACAAGGGTGGGGGTTCCGCTGGGGTGCCTGACCAGGCTGGGTGAGGGTCTGAGGGCCATTTTCAGGATGGCCACACCCCCTTCAGGGTGGGGGATCCTGCTGGGGTGCTGGGCCAGTCAGTGGCTGATGGCTGTTTTCAGGCTTGCCAAGCCCCCCAGCAGTTACCCTCACCTCATGAGAGTGTGGCCAGCCTGGGTGAGGTGAATATGGCTGTTTGCAGGCTGGCCACAGCCCCTTCAAAGTGGGAGTTCCCACTGGGGTGCCTGGCCAGCCTGGGTGAGGGGCTGATGGCTGTTTTCAGGCTGGCCAATCCCCCCAGCGGGGACCCTCATCCCATGAGGGTGTGGCCATCCTGGGTGAGGGGCTGATGGCTGTTTGAAGGATGGCCATGGCCCCCAGCCACCCAAGCTTCCAGTGGAGGCTGGCTGGAAGCAGGTATCTGGGATTTATTTATCTTCTATAATTGAAACTTTGTTTCCTTCAGCAGAGGCCACAGTCGGCCAGGGCAGGCGGGAAGCTTGGCTTTCTCCATCGCTGGGGCAACCAAGCCTCCTGCTTGCTCCAGCTCTGTGGCTGCTGGCTGCCATCTTGGTTGGGTGAATTTGTATATAGTTGCTCTGATTGGCTGGTGGGGGTGGCTTGGGGCGTAGCAGAGGTGAGGTCAATTTGCATGTTTCTTTTTTATTAGATTATATTTCAATTTAATTTTAAAATTATGCATTTTATAGGTGTGCCATTCCACCAACATGTGAAGATGTTAATGATCAATGATTTTTATTACATTGTGAAATTTTCAGGAAAATTATAATTTTTAACAATTGTTTTTTAATGTGACATTAACAAAACCCCCACTCTCTGCACCAACACAGAGCCAAGTAATAGTCAATAAGAATAGTATGTTTGCCTAACCCAGTAATGGCAAACCTTTTGAGCTCGGCGTGTCAGCATTTTGAAAAACTCTAACTTAACTCTGGTGCTGTGTCACATATAGAAATTTTTTGATATTTGCAACCATAGTAAAATGAAGACTTATATTTTTGATATTTATTTTATATATTTAAATGCCATTTAACAAAGAAAAATCAACCAATAAAATGAGTTCACGTGTCACCTCTGACACACATGTCATAGGTTTGCCATCACTGGTCTAACCCATCAATAAAAAGCTGAACATTTAGAAAAAGTCATTAATGGAACTCTTACAGGTTCTTTCTGAGGAGCATTGAGTCTCAGATATCTCATAAATTTTGTATATCTTTATCCAACTAGTGAAATAAAAATGTTAAATAACTTTAAATGAAGAAAATATATTTTAGTTTATTTTAGTCAATATTTTATATCCTGCCAAGCACTGAATGCTATGTTTAAAACCAGTGATTCAATACATCCCTTATAGTTCAATTGATTTGCTTCTTTTAGACAGTCTGCATAGACATTAATATAAAATGGAATTAAAATAGGATGTTGTGCAGCCACACCTGAATAATTAATAGATATTTTATCCCACAGCCCAGGGTATCTGAAAAGACTACTCACGGAGTGAATCAACTGGACATCCTCTATATGTGATAGACTTGTTAAATTCAAAATTATTGAATCTGAATAAAAGTAACATTTTTAACCTGACTTATATTGAAGGAGAGGTCCAGCTATAGCCAAATCAGTATTTCCTTAAAGACAGAAGAATGCATATTAACCAAGTAGAGAATGGCACTTGCTTTAGGTAATTCTGCTTTGAAAAAAAACCTATCATTTTGTTTGAACTTTTGAAATCTGTTATTTTTTTATAATTAGTTCCTTACTATTACAAAAATAGGTGAAATAAAGCTGAATTTCGTTATCTGATGAATTGTCAATAAAAGTTATTAAATTGAGATGTGATCTAATCACTGATAACTTTTTTTCACATTCTGTTTCTACTTCCTCATTATCTTCACTCCTATCCTCATTTTCCAAGCTCATAACCTCATCTGCTATTTCACTTTCAGTCATGATGTAATACTTAGGGTCACCTTCATCTTCTAACCACTGTAAAATATCTTTCTCAGCTACTTCTTCTCCACCCATATTCTGTTTTGTCCTACAGTAATCAGTAACCTCTAGAGCAGTGGTTCTCAACCTGTGGATGGTGACCCCTTTGGCGGTCGGACGACCCTTTCACAGGGGTCGCCTAAGACCATCCTGTATATCAGTTATTTACATTACGATTCATAACAGTAACAACATTACAGTTATGAAGTAGCAATGAAAATAATTTTATGGTTGGGTCACAACATGAGGAAATTTATTTAAAGGCCCAGAAGTTGAGAACCACTGCTCTAGAGTCTAGCCCAGTGATGGCGAACCTTTTGAGTTCTGGTGTGTCAGCATTTTAAAAAACCCTAACTTAACTCTGGTGCTGTGTCACATATAGAAATTTTTAAAAAAATATATTTTATTGATTTTTTTAGAGAGGAAGGGAGAGGGATAGAGAGTCAGAAACATCGACAAGAGAGAAACATTGATCATCTGCCTCCTGCACACCCACTACTGAGGATGTGCCACAACCAAGGTACATGCCCTTGACTGGAATCGAACCTGGGACCCTTCAGTGCGCAGGCTGATGCTCTCTCCACTAAGCCAAACCTGTCAGGGCTCACATATAGAAACTTCTTGATATTTGCAACCTTAGTAAAACAAAGACATATTTTTGATATTTATTTAATATGTTTAAATTCCATTTAACAAAGAAAAATCAACCAAAAAATGAGCTTGGGTGTCACCTCTGACACATGTGTCATAGGTTCGCCATCACTGGTCTAACCTTTCTGAATCCAAGTCTGTATCATAATTGTCAAGCAAATTCTTCCACCCATTTTTCAATGTTTGCACTTTCACTTCTTTTCATGCTGCAGCAAAATTAAAAAAGTATCTATTTTAAATGGTAACTCTAAATTTTGTAAGGTACATGGTCCTCTTGTATCTTCTTCATTATCCTCATCCTGTAATACAACCATTACTTCCTCTAAAAAATTTTTGCTCTATATTTGTTTGGTTTCCAGAATTATTTCCTAGTCCATGGGCTGGATAAGTGATGTTTTATTTTTTTGACTAAAACATACATCTAATTTTCCATCTACTGAATATAAAATATGTTTGGATATATGAGAAGTTCTATTATCAAAAGCAATAAACATTTTGCATCTTGCTGTGGTATTCCAAATTCTTCACCTTGAAATTTCCTGACTGCAGGTAAAAATTATTTTAAAAAAAGACTTGGAAAAAGTCCAAGTTGGATGATGCCTTTTTACAGTTATACTACAAAACAGGCAGATTATTCATTATATTTTTTAAAACTTTAGGTTTACAAGAAATTGAAGCAGTCATCAAAAAGTTTCCAGAAAACAAAAGTCCGGAGCCAGACGGCTTCACAGGGGAGTTTTACCAAACATTCAAGGAAGAACTAAAATCTATCCTCCTCAGACTATTCCAAAAAATTCAAGAGGAAGGAACACTTCCAAGCTCATTCTATGAAGCCAGAATCACCCTAATACCAAAACCAGGTAAAGACAACACAATGAAAGAGAATTACAGGCCAATAACCCTCATGAACATAGATGCCAAAATCCTCAACACAATCCTAGCAAATCAGATCCAGCAGTACATCAGAAAGATCATACACCATGACCAAGTAGGATTTATCCCAGGGATACAAGGATGGTACAATATCCACAAATCAAAAAACATAATACATCACATAAACAAATTGAGAGATAAAAACCACACAGTCATATCAATTGATGCAGAAAAAGTATTTGACAAAATCCAACACCTTTTCTTAATAAAAACTCTCTGCAAGGAAGGAATAGAAAGACCATACCTCAACATAATAAAAGCCATATATGACAAACCCACAGCCAACATCATAGTCAATGAGCAAAAACTAAAACCATTTCCCCTAAGAACAGGAACAAGACAGGGATGCCCCCTCTCACCACTCCTGTTCAACATAGTACTGGAAGTACTAGCCATTGTGATCAGACAAGAAGAAGAATCAAAGGTATCCAAATTGGAAAATAATGCCTAAAGCTGTCCTTATTTTCAGATGGCATGATACTGTACATAGAGAACCCTAAAGACTCCATCAAAAAATTATTAGATTTAATAAATGAATTCAGCAATGTAGCAGGGTACAAAATTAATGCCATGAAATCTATGGCATTTCTTTACACCAATAGTGAACTTACAGAAAGTGAGACTAAAAAAGCAATCCCATTTACCATAACACCAAAAAAAAAAAAATAAGATACGTAGGAATAAACTTAACTAAGGAGGTAAAAGACTTATCTGCGAAAAACTTCAGGACACTGAAAAAAAGAGATAGAGGAAGACATAAACAGATGGAAGAATGTACCGTGTTCATGGATTGGTAGAATCAACATCATCAAAAAGTCCATACTACCCAAAGCAATCTATAGATTCAATTCAATCCCCATTAAATTACCAAGGGCATATTTCACAGATCTAGAACAAACGTTTCAAAAATTCATCTGGAATAAAAAAAGACCTCGAATAGCTGCAGCAATCCTGAGAAAGAAGAACAAAGTAGGTGGGATCTCAATACCAGATATCAAGCTGTATTACAAAGCCACTGTTCTTAAAACAGCTTGGTACTGGCACAAGAACAGACATATAGATCAATGGAATAGAATAGAGAACCCAGAAATTGACCCAAACTACTATGCCTAATTAATATTCGACAAAGGAGGCAAGAGCATACAATGGAGTCAAGACAGTCTCTTCAATAAATGGTGTTGGGAAAATTGGACAGATACATGCAAAAAGATGAAACTAGACCACCAACTCACACCATACACAAAAATAAACTCAAAATGGATAAAAGACTTAAACGTAAGATGGGAAACCATAAAAATATTAGAGGAATCCACAGGCAGCGAAATCGTAAACATATGCCAA
This sequence comes from Myotis daubentonii, assembly GCF_963259705.1. NCBI lineage: Eukaryota > Metazoa > Chordata > Mammalia > Chiroptera > Vespertilionidae > Myotis > Myotis daubentonii. The sequence goes on from NC_081840.1 coordinate 106,531,154, forward strand.
AGGAATTTCTTCTCTGATAATGATCCTAGGGCAATGGAAACTAAAGAGAAAATAAACAAATGGGACTACATCAAAATAAAAAGCTTTTGCACAGCAAAGGAAAATATCAACAAAACATGAAGGCCTTCTGCATGGGAGGACATATTTGCCAATGATTTCTCGGATAAGGGTTTAATCTCCAACATTTACAGGGAACTCATGAAACTTAACAATAGGAAGATAAAAAACCCAATAAAAAAATGGGCAATGGACCTAGATAGACACTTTTCATAAGAGGACATACAGAAGGCCGAAAGACATATGAAAACATGCCCAAAGTCACTAATTATACAAGAGATGCAAATCAAAATGACAATGCGGTATCATCTCACACCTGCCAGAATAGCTATCATCAACAAATCAACAAACAACAAGTGCTGGAGAGGAACCCTTCTGCACTGCTGGCGGGAATGCAGACTGGTGCAGCCACTGTGGAGAACATTATGGAGTTTCCTCAAAAAGCTAAAAATGGAACTCCCATTTGACCCAGTGATCCCACTTCTAGGAATATATCCCAAGAAGCCAGAAACACCAATCAGAAAGGATATATGCACTCCTATGTTCATAGCAGCTCAATTCACCATAGCTAAGATTTGGAAACAGCCCAAGTGCCCATCAGCAGATGAGTGGATTAAAAACCTGTGGTACATCTACACAATGGAATACTACGCTGTGGCAAAAAAGAAGGAACTCTTGCCATTTGCAGCAGCATGGATGGAACTGGAGAGCATTATGCTAAGTGAAATAAGCCAGTCAGAGAAAGATAAATACCACATGACCTCACTCATTTGTGGAATATAGAGAACAACATAGACTGATGAACTGGGACAGATCCAAAGACAGAGAAACAGGGATCAGACTATCAATCCCCACAGGGAAAGTAGGGGAGGGTGGGGGTAAGGGGAAGATATCAACTAAAGGACTTGTATGCATGCATATAAGCCAAACCAATGGACATGGACAACAGGGGGATGAGAGCATGGGGGAGGGGAAGCTGGGGGTTAATGGGAGGATGAGGACACATTTGTAATACCTTAACCAATAAAGAAATTAAAGATAAAAAAAAAAAACTTTAGGTTTACAAGATTTGCCAACAATTTCAGGCGTCAGTTTATGTAATCCATAGCATCACCGAGATCCTGTCCTTGCTGATTTTTCTTCCCAATGTCTTTTTTTTTTTTTTTTTTTGATGCGTGTGTTTTCAGGCACAGAATGACAGAACAAACCAGTTTTATCCGGATTGTAAATCTGAGACTATAATAGCATTTTGTTATTATATGTTCTAATAATTTTTTTTCTAAATGGCTCAGTATCTTCTCTTGGCTCACTTGAAGCTTTGCCATAAATGTGTTTATTCATAATTCAGTGCCTTTTGTGAAAATGCCAAAGATTTAAACATAGCATCCATTACTTGCTTTGAATGGTTTGTGCATATGATTTGCTAATTTTATTGCTACAGACTTCAATTCAACTGCTAGAACTGGAAACCCACAAGAATGTTGTTGTGTATGGGAGTATGTTCTCTCTTCCCGTGACCAGCACCGAAAGAGAGAACGTGGGGGTTCAAGAATCTTGAGTAGAATTTCTTCTTTTTTACAGCAGCATAGTATTCCATTGTGTAGATATACCACAGTTTTCTAATCCATTCATCTGCTGATGGGCACTTAGGCTGTTTCTAGATCTTAGCTATGGTGAATTGCGCTGCTATGAACATAGGGTTGCATATATCCTCTCTGATTGGAGTTTCTGTTTTCTTGGGATAATTCCTAGAAGTGGGATCACTGGGTCAAATAGGAGTTCCAGTTTTAGTTTTTTGAGGAAACTCCATACTGTTCTCCACAGTGGCTGCATCAGTCTGCATTCCCACCAGCAGTGCACGAGTGTTCCTTTTATTCCACATCCTCTCCAGCACTTGTCATTTGTTGATTTGTTGATGATAGCCATTCTGACAGGTATGAGATGATACCTCATTGTTGTTTTGATTTGCATTTCTCGGATGATTATAAGCCAATCAATGAAAGAAAAATACCACATGATCTCACTCATTTATGGATAATTAAGACCATTATATACTGATGAACAAAAATAGATACAGAGGCAGAGCAACATCGAACAGACTGTCCAACTACAGCTGGAAGGACGGAGAGGGTTGGGGGGGGTGGGTAATAGATCAACCGAAGGACTTGTATGCATGCATATAAGCATAACCAATGGACACAAGACACTGGGGGGTATAGGAGGCTAGGGGAAGTTAAGGGGATAAAAAAGGAGACATATATAATACTCTATGTAATACTTAAAACAATAAAACAATTAAAAAAAGAAAAAAAGAATCTTGAGTAGAACACGATGAGGGTTAAGCAAGAATGAAAAACAAGACTGAGACAGAAATAGAAGGAAAAGCTGGGCCTGGGTGTGGTGTTTGCCCTCTGATAGATGAACAGAGCCCAGAGCCAGGGCAGCAACTTTTATTTATAGCCAAATATCAGGAAGTTTTACTAAGGGTAAATAAAAGGGGACTGTGTGCATTCTCGTAAATCGTCACCTCTGGGTGGGCCCAAATAGCATTCATTCCTGGTGCTTGACTGGGTTTACATAATTAAAAACCCATTTCCAGGCATCTGGGCTTTGACGAATGAAACTGAGGCATTCTCACCTCTTGGTTAAATATGCCCCCAAGATAAGGCTGTGCCTATTTCTTGGGTTCAGTCAATATGAACTTAAAAGAAAGCCCATGATGCCTTCCCTGGCAGGGGGCCCTCCACAGTTGTGCATTCTGCTTCAATAATGCTTTCTCAACTGAAGTTTGACATGCTAATTTCATGTTTTCTGGGATTCATGTTTGTGCCTACGTCACATAATAATACAAATTTTCAATTTTTGTCTTTGCTCTATTAATATTTTAATAGATTTCTGAGAGGTAGAGAGAGAGATAGAAACATCAATGATGAGAGAATAATTGATTGGCTACCTCTTGCATGCCCTCCATGAAGATCCACTATCCAACCTAGGAATGTGGTCTAACCCGAAATGGAACCATGAGCTTTTGTAGATGCCACTCTAGCCAGGATGGTTTGCTTTATTTTATCTGTATTGCTCATACATATCAAACACAGACATTCCCAATTCCAACTTTTGTATGACTTCCTATTTTTTCAAATTTTTTATTATTGAAAGTATTACATATGTCCCATGTCTTCCCCTAATAACCCTTTCTCTTCTCTCCAACCACCCCTTCCTAGGCCTTCACCATGCTATACTGCCTATACTGTGTCCATGGGTTATGCATACATATGCATACAAGTTCTTTTCCCACACATGCACCCTCCCCGACATTCCCTCTGAGATTCCATATTCAGTATATTCCATGCTTCTCTGACCCTGGATCTATTTTGTTCATCTGTTTATTTTGTTCATTAGATTCCACATATGAGTGAGATCATGTGATAATTATATTTTTCTGACTGAGTTGTTTCACCTAGCATAATACTCTCCAGGTTCCTCCATGCTGCCTCAAAGGGTAAGAGACCTCTTTTTTACAGCTGCATAGTATTCCATGGTGTAAATGTGCCACATATTTTTCATTCACTCATCTACTGATGGTCAATTGGACTATTTCAGGGGCTTAGCTATTGTAAATTATGCTGCTATTCACAGGGGTGCATATGTTATTTCTGAATGGTGTTTCAGGATTCTTAGGATATATTCCTAGAAGTGGGATCACTGAATCAAATGGGAGTTCCATTTTTTAATTTTTTAAGGAAACTCCACACTCATCTCCATAATGACTACACCAGTGTGCATTCCCACTAGCAGTGTACTAGGGTTCCTTTTTCTCCACATCCTTGCCAACATTTGTCATTTGTTAATTTGTTGATGATAGCCATTCTGACAGTGTGAGGTGATACCTCATTGTCATTGTGATTTGCATCTTTTGGATGATTAGTGACTTTTAACATTTTTTCATGTCTCTTGCTTATCTGTATGTCCAGTTTGGATAAGTGTCTATTTAGGTCCTTAGCTCAATTTTAAAATGGGTTGTTTGTCTCCCCTTAGTTAAGTTGTATGAGTTCCCTCAGGTGTATCACTGCAAAATATGTTCTCCTGTACAGTGGGATCCCTTTTCATTTTGTTGATGGTTTCTTCTGCTGTACAGAACCTTTTTATTTTGATGTAGTTCCATGTGTTTACTTTCTCCTCAATTTCCTTTGCCCAAGGAGATGTATCCATAAATATATTGTTACAAGATATATCTGAGATTTTGCTGCCTATGGTTTCTTCTAGAATATTTATGGTTTCATGACATATTTAAGTCTTTTATAAATTTTGAATTTATTCTTGTGTATGGTGTAAGTTGGTGTCCTAGTTTCATTTTTTTGCATGTACCTGTCCAATTTTCCCAACACCATTTATTGAAGATACTGTCTTGACTTCATCATATGTTCTTGCCTTCTTGGTCAAATATTAAATGAAAGTAATAGTGTAGGTCAATTTCTGGGGTCTCTATTGTGTTCTATTCTTCTTTATGTATGTTCTTGTGCCAATACCAGGCTGTTTTGATTAAAGTGGCTTTGTAGAATAACTTGATATCTGGTATTGTGATTCATCCAACTTTGTTTTTGTTTCTCAGAATTGCTGTGGCTATTTGGGGTCTTTTTGGTTCCATATAAATTTTGGAGTATTTTTTTAGATTTCTGAAATGTGCTTCTGGTATTTTAATAGGGGTTGCATTGAGTCTATAGATTGCTTTGGGAGGTATGGACATTTTAATGATGTTAATTCTACCAGTCAATGAACATGTTATATTCTTCCACTTTTTAATATCTTCCTCTAGTTCTTCTTTCAATATCCTATAGTTTTCTGGTCTTTTACCTCCTTGGTTAAAGTTATTCCTAAGTATCTTAATTTTTTGTTGCAATGGTAATGGGATATATATATATATATATATATATATATATATATATATATATATATATATATATATATATAATTTTTCTTTCTGAGAATTCATTATTGTATAAAAATACCATTGATTTCTGGATGTTAATTTTGTATTCTGCTAAATTGCCAAATTCGTTTATTAAATCTAGTAGTCTTTTGGTGGAATCTTTAGAGTTTTCTACCTACATCATCATGTCATCTGGAATAATGAGAGTTTTACTTCCTCCTTTTCAATTTAGATGCATTTTATTTCTTCTTGTCTGATCGCTGTAGCCAGGACTTCCAATACTATGTTGAATAAGAGTAGTGAAAATGGATATTCCTGTCTTGTCCCTGTTCTTAGGAGAAATTGTTGAAGTTTTTGCCCACTAAATATCATGTTGGCCTTAGGTTGTCACATGTGGCATTTAATATGTTGAGGTATTATCCCTCTACTGAGTTTTTATCAAAATTGGGTGTTTGTTTTTTTCAAATGATTTTTCTGTGTCTATTGATATTATCATGTGATTTTTATCTTTCAATTTACTTATGTGATATATTAAATTTATTTGTTTAACAAATATTGTATAAACCTTGTATCCCTGATATAAATCCCACTAGATCATGGTGTATGATCTTCTTAATATATTGCTGGTTCTGATTTGCTAATATTTTGTTAATGATTTTAGCATCTATATTCATTAGGTATACTGGCCTGTAATTCTCTATCTTTATTAGTGTCTTTATCCAGTTTGGGAATAAGAATAATGCAGAGCTCAAAAAAAAAAAAGTGGTTGAAAGTGTTCCTTCCACTTACATTTTTTTGGAATAGTTTGAGGAGGATAGGTTTTAGTTCTTTGAATGTTTGGTAAAACTTCCTTATGAAGACATCTGGTCCAGGGCTTTTGTTTGCCAGGAGTTTTTTTTGTTTGGTTGTTTGATTGTTTGTTTGTTTTTTATTACTGCTTCAATTCCATCCATTGTTATTGGCCTAGTAAGGTTTCCTGATTCTTCCTGATTGAGTTTTGGAAGATTGTTTTTTCTAGGAATTTTTCCTTTACCATCCACATTGTACAACTTGTCATATTATTGTTTATAGTATTTTCTTATAATCCTTTGTATTTCTGTAGTGTCAGTTTTTTTCACCCCTTTTGTTTCTGATTTTATTTATTTGGATTAATAAATCCAAATTAATAATAATTAATAAGTGGGGCTAAATGTGCATCAGTCTTGTTTATCTTTTCAGAGAACCAGTTCTTGGTTTCTTGATCTTTAATATTGTGTCTTTTAGTCTCTGTGTCATTTATTTCTGCCCTGATCTTTATTATTTCCTTCCTTTTGCTTACTTTGGCCTATTCTTATTGTTCTCTTTCAAGATATTTAAGTTGTAGTGTTAGTTTATTAGCAAATTTTATTTGCTTGTTTCTTGAAATAGGCCTGTAGTTCTATGAACTTCCCTCTTAGGGCTGCTTTCACTGTGTCCCATTGGCTTTGGGTTGTTTGTGCATTTTCATTTGTTTCCAGGAAGTTTGTTATTTCACCCTTGGTTTCTTCAGTGACCCTTTCATTGTTTAATAACATGCTATTTAGCCTTCATGTATTTGAATGTTTTGGGGGTGTTTCTATTTTAGTTGATCTCTAGTTTCATGCCATTGTAATCCAAGAGGATGCTTGATATTATTTCATTCCTCTTGAATTTGTAGACTTGTTTTGTGTCCTAGCATGAAGTCTATCTTTAAGAATGACCCATTTGCACTTGAGAACAATGCATATTCTATATCTTTGTGGTGATATATTCTGTAAATATCTATTAAATACATTTGCTCTGGTGTGTGGTTTAGGGTTACTGTTTCTTTGTTGATTTTTTTGGTTTAGAACAGCCGTTCTCAACCTGCGGGTCGCGACCTCTTTGGGGGTCGAACGACCCTTCCACAGGGGTCGCGTAAGACCATCAGAAAACACATATATAATTACATATTTTTTTGTGATTAATCACTATGCTTTAATTATGTTCAATTTGTAACAATGAAAATACATCCTGCATATCAGATATTTACATTATGATTCATAACAGTAGAAAAATTACAGTTATGAAGTAGCAACAAAAATAATTTTATGGTTGGGGGTCACCACAACTTGAGGAACTATATTAAAGAGTCGCGGCATTAGGAAGGTTGAGAACCACTGGTTTAGAAGATCTATCCAGTGATGTCAGTGGGGTGTTAAAAACCCTGACTATGATTGTATTGCTGTCAATCTCTCCATTTAAGTCCTCCAGAAGGTTTTTTTTTTTTATGTATTTGGGTACTCCTATATTGGGTACATATATGTTTACCAGGGTTATATCTTTATTGTATCAATATTGTTAGTATTTTCAAATGGACTTCATTGTCTCTTGTTATGGCCTTCATTTGAAATTTACTTTGACAGATATAAGTATTGCTACCCCAGCTTTTTTTTTTTTAATTTCCATTTGCACAGAAAAGTTTTTTCTATCTTTTTACATTCATTCTGTTGAGTCTTTTGTTATGTTGTGGGTCTCTTTTAGACAGCACATATGTAGGTCATGTTTTCTTGTCTATTCAGCTATTCTGTCTATTGGAGCATTGACTCCACTTACATTTAAGGTTATTATTGATAGATACTTATTTGTTACCATTTCTATTCTTTTAAAAAATATATTTATATTGATTTCAGAGAGAAATGGAGAGGGAAAGAGAGATAGAAAATCAATGATTAGAGAGAATCATTAATTGGCTACCTCCTGCATGCCCGACACTGAGGATCAAGCCTGTGATTCAGGGTTGTGCCCTGACCAGAAATTGAACTGTGACCTCCTGGTTCATGGATCTACACTCAACCACTGACCCATGCCAGCCAGATGTCATTTTTATTTTTTATGCCTGTGATTTTCCCTCTCTTTGTATTTCATTGTGTGTTTTTCTTTATTTTTTTTTTTTGTTTGTTTGTTTTTTGTCAGTGAAGCTTCTAATTTCACCTTCAATTTTTAATTATAGCCTTGCTGGATAGAGTAGTATTGGATTCAATTCCTTGCTTTTCATTACTTTGTACATTCCCTTCGAGCCTGGAGTGTTTCTATTTAGAAATCAGCTGATAGTCTAATGAGAGTTCCCTTGTAGGTAACTTTCTGTCTCTGTCTTGTAGCCTTCAAGATTCTTTCTTTGTCATTAACATTAGCCATTTTTATTATGATGTGTCTTGGTGTGGGTTTTTTTTTTTTTTTTTTTGGCTCATCTTGATTGGGACTCTCTGTGTTTCCTGTACTTGTGTGACTTTTTTCTTCACCTGGTCAGAGAAGTTTTCAGTCATTGTTTCATCAAATGCGTTCTTTATCCCTTATGAAGCTTCTTTTTCTTCTTCTGGCACTCTATTATGCAAGTTGTTTCATTTCATGTTGTCCCAAAGCTCCCTTAAACTCTCCTCCTGCTTTTAACTGTTGTTGTTGTTGTTTTTTCAATTGTTGCTCTAATTTGGTGTTTTTCTCTACTTTGTCTTTTAATTTGCTGATTTGGTCCTCAGCTTCTTCTAGTCTACTGTTGAATCCTTTGAGGATGTTCTTTACTAAAATTATGTCATTCTTTGTTTCCTCTTTATTCTTATTCATGTTGAGTTGGTGTATTTCCCCTTCAACTCCTTATAATTATCATTAAGTGGCTTATAGTTCTCACTCAGATCTTTGCGTTTCATTATAACCATTACTTTAAATTATTTTTTCTAACCATTTGCTTGTCTCTATTTAATTTAGTTCCTTTTTTGGTTACTCCTCCTGTTCCTTGATTTGGGTATTATTTCTTTGTCTTCCTATTTGAGCAGCCCAGTAGTCTTGTGAGCTGAGTGAGACAGTCTGGATCAAGGCAGTAGGTATGTGTGTTCAAAGATGACTGTTCACACTGGGTCATGGTGGTGCATCTGATCTTCTGGTGGCACCAGGTTAAGCATGTCTGGTCTCTGTGGCAGGTCTTGTGCCTCCATGGTGTGTCAAGTCATGTCTTCTTGGCAGTGTCAGACAGTGAGATTGTTTGACTAGGGGTTCTGGGTAAGACACACTGGACCACAATGACAGGTCCGTGCACCTGAGGGCATTGGGTCACAGTGGCAGGGCTGGGCACACCATGTCAAGGCAGTGGGACCAGTCATCTAGGGGCACTGGGTCAGATGTGCTAGTTCTGGGCAGCAGGTTCCTGTGCCTAATCTGGGCCCATGTCAGGGTGGTGGGGCTGCTACTGGGGGAAGGGTCAAGTTGGGTGCTGCTATGCTGGTGCAGGGGGCAGGCTGGGTGCCTTCACGGGTCTATGTTGTGGCAGGCCAGTTATTCTTCTCACAGCGGGGTTGTGTCAGGCTGAGCACTCTGATGCTGAGGAGGCAGGCTGGCCTATTGCTTGGTCTCCTCACTGTTGTCTTGGATCAAGCTTGGTGCTCCACTGCCAAAGAGCAGTTTGTCTGAGTACCCTGTTAGCCACAGAGGGGTTGGGGCAAACTGAGATCTGCTTCTGATGAGGTGGGGCAACCTGTTTCTCAGCTGTGTAGGAAGCTGAACAGGCTGGGTGTCCCATTCATCAATATGGTGGGACAGGCCCTGGGCACTGTCAGTGGCGTCAGCCAGCCAGTCTTCCAAGGTGCATAGTTCAAGCTAACTGAGCTGGTATGACCGGTCTGTGTACCCAGGGACTTTGGGTCTCATCAGTGGGACTGTGAGCATCAGTCCATGGCTTAGAGTTGCTGGGGCATATTCCCTACCCATAGTCTCCTCCCAGAGAGGACCCTGTGGCTCCCTCAAAATGGGATGCTCTTCACTTAAGTGGAGAAAATTGCCCCGCCAAGCAACATGCTGCAGTGGCAGTTCCTCTGCCTGGAGTTCCCAAGTTGCCTCCCTAAACTGCCACAAACAGGTTCCCTCCCACATACACTCTTCCTCTCATACACTCGCCCACTCACACACTAAACCTTACTCCAGACCTGCCCACAACCATGTTCAGAACCCCTGTATGACTTCTAATTTTTTATTAGGTGTTAAATTAACTTTTTCATTTGTGCGTACTTTTAAGGTTAGGGTTACCACAATGTTTTTTACTATGCATACATGATTTTAAATTTATATTAAATAGGTCTAGTAAATGCATACATTCACCAGTCACCAAAATAAACAAATGCACATGGCTAGGTTGTGGGTATTGCAAGTTGGAACATAAGCTGACACTCCGTAAACTTCTGCAGAAAGTCACTCCACACAACAGAACCAATTATTGGGCATGATTTGGTGTGATCATATGGTAATTATTTGCTGACCATTGTTTAGTAGAGGTGACTCTTGGATTTAAATGTATAGACTATAGTTAGTGTTAATGTAAAGGCATTCAAACCTCTAAAGAAATTTTGTGAGTTTATTTGAGCTAAACTATTGACAATCGCCTGGAAGCAGAATCTCAGCGAATTGGGATAATGCTCCAGAGAATGGCAGTTTTTCAGCTATTTTTATACATTACAATCAAAGGAGGAGATATAGGTGGGTTACATGAAATCCACTGGTGATAGATTAGAGAGGCAGGAGAAAGCAAAGTGGGGAAACCTCTGGGATTGGAAAAAAAGAAAAATGATAGTCACATACTTCTTTTACTTAGATGGGTATAGGATAGTTAGCAGTCAACAATTAACATGATAACAATAACAACGAAAGAATTTGTGATGTCTGTCCTGATGTCCAGGGCATTTGATTGTGCCCTGAGGGGTCCAGATAAAAGGGAAGTTACAAGTTACCCTAACATTTCAATTATACGTTTTTGTAGATGCAAAAAGATAATAATCTGAGTTAAGGTAAAGATTGGCCTTGTCAGAGAAGATACTGGCTTAGGACATGACTACCCACCGTAACTGCCTTTACTTAAAATTTAATTCCAGACCATCCTTTCTGGTTACTTTAGGTCTTTGAGTTTGCAAGACTGCATGCAGGCCTTCCCTGAGCTTGTCAGGTTAGCATGTGGCCCCTTTCGTCCACACACACCCCCTTTTGGTCATAAATGAACCCAAACGATGCATTGATGACCAACCTTATATTGGAGTCCCATGGTGCTAGGAAGGCTCATTCCTAGGAAGTCTTGGTGTCAGAATGTCTTGCTGAACAGGGTGGACCACTGGTGATGGGGCAAGACCATAACCTTAGATGGCAATTAAGGTCGAATTATTATTATTCCAAATAAAAGGCAGGTAAATGGGAGGAAGTCAGACCCTATATGTCCTTGTTGAAAATATCTTGGATCATTTCTAATTTTTGAGTTACCATGATCCAAGTATTTTTGCTGCTTGTATTAAATTTTGTTTTTCTGCCACCTGGTATAACATTTACATACCAGGAACAAAAGTGATAATATTAAACAAGTAACATTGATTAGGAACAGAAAATGTCCAATATTAGACAAGGAAGGGTCTGAGGGGAACAAGTATCTACTATTATCCAGAAGTTCTAATTTTTCTTCTGGTCAGTTAATTTCATCTATTCCTATCTTTTGATAATAAATCTGGTACCATTACAAAGACCCCATTTACTATTGAGATTTCTCAATAGCATGATGATTGCACCCACTTTCAATTTTAATTTATGACAGGGCATTCCCAAAGGAGTAATACTATTAAGAAATTTGATGGGAAAATTTTCCTTTTCAGCATCATCTGTGGAATCAATGGAATCATCACTCAAATATGTGTGAAAATCTCCATCGAGTATATTCAAATTTTCTTCATTTAATTTTTGAACATGCTCATTTTTTGGACAAAGAATTGCACGTGTAGATATATTTTTAATATTATCTATAGCAGTGGTTCTCAACCTTGGCTACACATTAGAATCACCTGGGAATCTTTTTGAAATCCTGATTCCTGGACCTCATTCTCTGGAAATTGTGTCTTTGTTATGGGGTGGGGCCACAACATTAGTAACAAAGAAACAGAATTAAAACTTTATTGTGGGGAGCCACTACAGTGTTTTGGACAGGTTCAAGCCTTGGACTGATGAGAGGGCACAGTCCTCTCATTGCCACGTGCAAGTACCAGCTTGGAGGACAGGGCCCTCCCAGCACAATTATAGCCAACAGCTATAGTTTTAAGCTTGAACCTATGGTCCAAAAATGTGGCCCCACGTGCCTGAGTGACGTAGGCTTCATAGAGTTCAGGTGCATGTAGTTGAGTAGGATTGAAACCCAGGAGAATGTTGTAAACATCTTGGTCACACCCTTACTTTGCCTCATGGCTTCTGCTATAAAATAAAGGCATAGCTGTGGGCATGGTTGCTGTCTCTCAGAGAAGCAGTGTCCCACCAAGACCCGGCTTTCATTCTCTTGGCTGTCTTTTCTAAGCCTTTCAGCCACCCCCACTCACGTTCACCCTTGGCTGTGCTGGCATGGCACACTTTATAAAGAGATGCCTCCATGCTCCCAGGGCGGGTTCCTGCCTCAAACCCTGACCTTACAGGAAACAGCTCTGGGAAACAGCTTGGGGGAGGACACAGCCGTTGCCAAGACAACCCCTGCAGGACTGACTTCCTTATGCTTGGTTGTGGTTCTGGTAGTTGTGATGAACACCACCCAGGGTTTTTATATAAGTAGATATATAGACTAGAGGCCTCGTGCACAAAAATTTGTGAACTCAGGGGGGGTGTCTCTCAGCCCAGCGTGTGCCCTCTTGCAGTCTGGGACCCCTTGGGGTATGTCCACCTGCTGACTTAGGACTGCTACCCAGGGGATTGGGCCTAAGCTGGCAGTCAGACATCCCTCTGGCAGCCCAGGAGTCCTCAGGGGATGTCCACTTGCCAGCAGGGAGCAGGTCTAAGCTGCAGTCAGACATCCTTAGTGCTGCTGAGGAGGTGGGAGAGGCTCCTGCCACCACTGCTGTGCTGGCAGCTGGCAGCCTGGTTTGTGGCTGAGCAGAGCTCCCCCTGTGGGAGCCCACTGACCACCAGGGGGAAGCTCCTATATTGAGTGTCTACACCCTGGTCGTCAGTGTGTGTCATAGTGACCAGTCATTCCCAGTTGTTCTGCTGTTAGGGTCAATTTGCATAATATTCTTTTATTATATAGGATAGAAGCCTGGTGCAAGGGCAGGCTGGTTTGCACTGCAGGGTGTTCCGGATCAGGGTGGGAGTCCCGCTGGGTGCCTAGAAAGCCTGGGTGAGGGGCTGATGGCTGTTTGCAGGCTGGCCACAGGCAGTGGTGACACAAGCCCCCTGCTCCTCCTTTTTTTCTTTTTTCTTTTCATCAGGAGGCCAGGGTGGCTGAAGCAAGTATCTGGTATTTATTTATCTTCTATAATTGAAACTTTGTAGCCTTGAGAGGAGCCCAGGGCAGGCCAAGGCAGCAGGAAGCTTGGCTTCCTCCATTGCCGGGGGCAACCCAAGCCTCCTGCTCACTCCATCTTCGTGACCTCCGCCATCTTGGTTAGGTTAATTTGCATACTAAATCCTGAATGGCTTGTGGGCATGGCTTGTGTGTGTAGTGGAGGTACAGTCAATTTGCATGTTTCTCTTTTATTAGATAGGATGATGCTTACAATGTGCAATAATATTACTTATTTACAAATATACTTTAAATTATTTTTCTTTTTTATTTAATTTATTGGGGTGACATTGGTTAATAAAACTATACAGATCTTAGGTATACAACTCTACAATACATGATCTGTATATTGGATTGTGTGTTTACCACACCAAGTCAAGTCTCCTTCCATCACCATTTATCCTCCTTTTACCTTCTTCTCTTCTACCTCCGCCTACCACCCTTCTCTCTGGAAATCAGCATACTCTTATCTTTGGCCATGAGTCTTTCTGGATTTTTTTTTTCTTAATCCCTTAACCCTTTTTAACCCGCTATCAATCCTTTCCCCTCCCTGACAAAGTTTGGATTGCATTGCATTTTTAGTATTAATAGTGACATCAAACATTTTCTCATTATGCTCTATTAACCCTTCAGTCACAAATTTTACCTATAAATGCCATACATAACCTGCTTTTCCTGATGTTCTCACCTAAAAAATAAGGTTTACAAATCTAAAGAGAGCCTCATTTTGGTTGAACTATTGGACCTACATTTTGTTTCTGTCATAGGAGAGATGGTAAGAGAGACTAATTAAATGTCTAATGAATGTAGCAGGGTTAAAATCACAGATTCTGCTCATTAACAGTTATTTAACTAAGGTTTTTTCCAAAGAGTCATTTCTATGTCTGAAAAGAACAAAAACTGAAGGGTGGAGGAAGGGAGATACATTGAGAGAACCATTTATAAATACTTTATATTAGTATGATTTTTTAAAAAAATTCACTAGTTCCATCCACAGAATAATCCAAATTTAAGTAGAATTTCAAATTATTTTAATTATGTGTGCGTGTTTGCATGTGTATGCTTATGAGTGAGTGCCTGTGTGTTTTAAAAGGGGAATATGCTCTCTAAATCTAAACAGTAAAGAAAAAAATAGGAAAAAAATTAGAGCCATTTTGTTAATTGCCTTTTTTTCTGCTGTTTCCATAGTAATTCTGGCTGCTAGACTTCTCTGCAGAGTGACAGTATAACAGTTAACACACTAAACCCTTTCAAGCACAATGAATGGCTGTGAAAGAGGTCGAACAGGCTTTATTCAGGAAAGATGTGGTATCTACTCAATACATTACTTTTCATCTACATTTTCCAAATTCCAATTAATTTAATCCTAAATAAATGGCCAAGGGGAAAATTGAGAATTAGAAATAAAAGAACATCTTGAGCTCTAATGGGAATGGTTTGTGTGAAGAAAAAGATAGCACTTTCTTCTGTTGCCAAGAAAGCTGAATTTAACATGCGCTTTCCCTCTTCATCTGAGCCCTTCATTCAGACTTTGTATCAACAATGAATAGTATGGCAGATTTTGGGGGGCAAAATAGAGTTTACTTAGGCTCTGGCTTTCTATTTAGAAAAACATCACATTTGATACAGTACTAAGTAATTACATTTACTATGAAATAAAATATAACATCATACTCTTCTCTAACATTTAGAACTTTTCGTGTTTTGTAAGGTTGCATTTTCCTCAATTTTTAACATCCTTCAATGTTCAGGAGAATAAAAACAGTGAACTAAAAAGTTCTGGTTATAAAATGCAAGGAAATATCTTATTTCAGTCTGGAGTTGCATGAGCTATCTGTCAGTACGTTAGACCAGGGACATTTGAAAAACAGAATAAGTGTTAGGTTTGATCAAATAATTGAATCAACACCCCCTCTCCTGAGAACTGATCTTTAGACCATTTCACAACTGACATTCTCTTTTGCTTATTACCAGTGGTTCTCAACCTGTGGGTCGCGACCCCTTTGGCAGTCGAACAACCCTTTCGCCTAAGACCGTCCTGCATATCAGATATTTACATTATGATTCATAACAGTAGCAACATTACAGTTATGAAGTAGCAACGCAAATAATTTTATGGTTGGGTCACAACATGAGGAACTTTATTTAAAGGGCCAGAAGGTTGAGAACCACTGGCTTAGACCATATTTCACTTGCTAAGACCACATTCCACTTTCTAAGGCCATTATCTTTCCCCTCGGTACCCACCCAGAGAATTCTCTGCCCAGAGAACGCCCACCTACAGTCCTTTAAATCTCTGACTCCCCATCCCTGGGTGCTGGCACAATTTTGGGGTTCAGCCCATCTGGTTTTCCAGATGACCTAATAAATTCATAATGCTTTACCCCTTTTTGGCCTCATATGTTCCTCCTTCAGTGACCCTAACAATAAGAAAAGGTAAAATGGTGTCCCTACAATCTATTTATTATTATTTGAATGAATCATGTAAGAATTATTCCCCATGTTCATATATTTTTTCAGAAAACTCAGAAAATTTTATTTTAGATAAAACATATCTAAATCAAAATTAATTTAAAAATTAAGGTACCATTAATTCTACATATAAATAAGATCATGGAATCTAATAAACAAAATAAACTGACAAACAAAATACACCCAGAGACATATAAGCATGGAACAGACTTTTGAACCTCAGAGGGAAGGCAAGAGAGGGTGGGTGAGTAGGAAGAGGTTAACCAAAGAATTTGTATGCATATATGCATAACCCAATGACACAGATAATAGAGTGGTGAAGGCCTGGGGTGGGGGGAAGGAGCAGGCTAGAATACATCAATGGGGGTGGGTAAGGGGACATATGTGGTACTTTCCACAATAAAGATTTTTTAAAAAGTTTTACATATCTAAAAAGATAAAAATATAATAAATAAATAGAAAAAAAAACTTTTCATAAAAAAATTAAGGTAGAATTTTTATTTTGGTTGGGGGGGTTATGTATTATAATGTCATGAACAATTTAATTAGAGGTACACTAGTCAAATACCAACCTTAAAACCCAATATTCAATGTCACAGATTCACTTCCCAGCACATATGTATTTCTTTTGTTACACTTAACTTTCTAAAAGACACTCTTATTTATGTTTACCAATCCAGGAAAATTAATTTAAATAATTCTTGGTCTCCATTGTAAATAACATAGTTCCCTTTGAAATATAAGCAAAACCTTAAACTTACCTTCACCACTCTGATGATTAAATAATCTGTCTTTAATCCAAGTAGTTAGTTGATAGGGGTCACAGTGGTCTATGATATTTTTACTCTAAGTAGTTTCAGAAAAATACACTTAGATTCAATTCTGATTTGTCCACTATCAAATAATCTGTATATATATATGAGGCTAGTATGCAGTGTCCCCTTGGAAGTTCTACCGGGAGACCGGGAGTTTGATCAATCACTATGACATGTGTTGAGCACCAGGGGGTGGCGTAGAATGAAGGAAGGCCCTGGAGGGCAGCCAGCAGCTGGGGAAGGAAGGCCCCAGCCGGCATCCGAAAGGCCCCAATTGGCCCTGATCACCAGCCCAGCCTAGGGACCCAACCCATGAATGAATTTTATGCACCATGCCTCTAGTCTATAATGAAATTAGAATTTTAATGACTGGTTTCTAAATGATTTAGTCTTGGGCTTAAGTATGAATTTCCCTAAATCTTTTCAGAAATTTAAATGACACCAGCATCTTAGTCTTTCAGATGTTTGACAGGGTCTTAAAATTCTTTCTTTTTTAATTATTTCTTATATTTTTTCTCTAATGCTATGACCCTTAGGGTTGACAGACAACCTACAGTTGTTGAAATGTACAGGAAAAATGATCATTTCCCTAATGCATAGGATCTGATATTAGATGTTACCTTCTGAAAAAGCCCTGTTTGATGTAGAGATTTGGGTGGGGAGCCACCATTCACATTATTTCTATAAGTTTTGATCTGCTAGATGGGAAGAAGAAGAAGAAGAGGAAGAGGAAGAGGAAGAAGAAGAAGAAGAAGAAGAAGAAGAAGAAGAAGAAGAAGAAGAAGAAGAAGAAGAAGAAGAAGAAGAAGAAGAAGAAGAAGAAAAAGAAAGAGAGAGAGAAACATTGATTTGTTGTTCCACTTATTTACGCATTCATTGATTGCTTCTTGTATATGGCCTGACCAGGATCAAACTAACAACCTTGGAGTATAGGGAGGACTCTCAAACCAATTGAACTACCCAGCCAGTGTGCTAGATGAAATCTTGATGGTTTTCTTGTGAAGAAGGGTATAGATGAGTACTTTTAGTGAATAGTTACCATTAGTATCTAGGAACCTGATATTATCTTCTCAAAACATGTGGCATTGGGCAGAGGCATAGGTCATCCTACTGTTAGTGCCTGAGACAGACTGCCTTCATCAATGCTCCCACCACACCCTCAGTTTACTTGTTTTCAAACCTGAATCCCAATAGAATGGAAACATACTTGGGGATTTCAACTGCTGAGATTAATAAGAAAAACCTATATTTAGTCACTGCCAAGGCCACGCCTGTGTGTTATTGTATATCTTTAGGAAGAGGAGAGAGAGTAATTAATATTATTTTTTAAATCAATGAATTGCAAATAATCCTACTTTTTTAATGTTTCAAATTTGGGGGTGGGGGGAGTCTATGTTAACCTAGAAGTAGTATACAGAGGAAAAAGTACAGGTAGAAGTTACTACAAAGATCATGTTATATAATACCTGAATAAAGCTCACTATATCTATATGCCTTATTCTAGTAATATATCTCATGGCCCTTTATATTTTGGAAAGGAACATTTTCTGTACTGATTTTCAAAAAAAAATAAATAATGACATCATTTTCATAAAAAAAGAAGAGAACAATAAAGTAGCACCATAAATAATCAGATGCAGATTGGTCACACATCCCATGGTATGCATTAGTTTATTTTCTTCCAGAATAACAGGTAGTTAATTTTTTCTACAAAATGTACCAGTGTTCAAGGATTTCTAGAGACTCAGAAATGGATACAGAGACTAAGAAAACTGTTGTTATATCAGGCCAAAATAAGAATATATTTGTCGATAGATTAGAGAACCAAGATGGCAGCGTAAGGTACAGACCTGTGCATGCTGCCTCCCACAACAACATCGAGACTACCAACTATAAGACAAACAGCTATCATTCAGAACTATGGGAAAGTTGGCCCAGTGGAAGCTCTACAACTAGAAGGAAAGAAAGAAGAGCATTGAGACTGAGTAGGTTGTGCAGAGGCTCCAAGAACAGAGGTACGGAGTCGCGCATCAGGCGGGCTGCAACTGGATGCATGGTTTTTTTCAATCGGAAGGGGCTGCAGACTCTCGAGTCTGCAATGGGTCGGAGAGCGAGGGTGGCTTTCTCGCAGAGCTGCTCACCGGCACTTGGGACGAGGGGATGTGGAGAGGTGAGGAGTCGCTGAGATGCCATTGCCCTTTGCTCCACCCTGGTGATTCGCCAAGAACAGAGGTGCGGAGTGTCATGCCAGGCGGGCTGCAACTGGATGCACGGTTTTTTCAATTGGAAGGGATTGCAGACTCTCAAATACACTGAGCTTGTTTGGGAAAGGATTCTGAGGCCCCAGACCCCTATACGGGGAGGGGTGGGACAGCCTTACAACAGGCTGGAGAGCGAGGGTGGCTGTCTTGCGGAGCTGCTCACCGGCACTCGGGGACGAGGAGACACGGAGTTGTGGAGAGGTGAGGAGTCACAGAGACGCCATTGCCCCTTGCTCCACCCTGGTGATTCCTGGAGACCCCGCCCTACTCAATTTACATCCCCACCCAAGCTGTGCCAGTGGCATAAAAGGAACCACCTGTGCTTTTGTAGCTCAGTCCAGCAGACTGCAGATCTCAACTCCTCGCATACCTAAGGGACACACTCAAGAAGCAGAATCAGGTTCGGAGGAAGCCAGAGCCAGACCCGGCTGGGCAGGCGACATGGAACCGCTGTACCAGCAAATGCACAAACAGGTCCACCAGATCCAGTCTCACATGGGACGCTGGGAGACGGCAGACAAGCAGTCTTTTCCCTTAGTAGAAAATGAACTCCAAGCAAGCATACCAGATATTCAGCCAGCAAGAATGCCTGGAGATTTTGTCCAGCAAGGAGCCGCCCAACAAAAGACAGAATGCCAAACTTTGTGTTGCTGAGACAGCCCCCGTGAGGCTGAGACAGCCCCTGTGAGGCTGAGACGGCCCCCATGAGGCTGAGATGGCCCCCATGAGGCTGAGATGGCCCCCATGAGGCTGAAGTGGCTCCAGTAAGGCTGGGACGGCCCCCGTGAGGCTGAGACAGCTCTTGTGAGGCTGGGACAGCCCCCGTGAGGCTGAGATGGCCCCGGTGAGGCTGACACGGCCTCAGTGAGGTTGAGACGGCCCTGGTGAGGTTAAGATGGCCCCAGTGAGGTTGAAACGGCCCCAGTGAGGTTGAAATGGCCCCAGTGGGGTTGAGACGGCCCCGCTGAGGTTGAGACGGCCCCTGCAAGGCTGGGATGGCCCCTGTGAGGCTGGGACAGCCCCTGTGAGGCTCAGACGGCCCCTGTGAGACTGAGACAGCCCCTGGGAAGCCGAGAAAAATACCACATGATCTCACTCATTTATGGATAATAAGGAACATTATAGACTGAAGAACGAAAATGGATACAGAAGCAGAGCAGCATTGAGCAGACTGTAAAACTACAGTGGGAAGCCTGGGGAGGGTTAGGGGGTAGGAGATCAACTGAAGGACTTGTATGCATGCATAAAAGAATAACCAATGGACACAAGACACTGGGGGGTGGGGGAGGCCATGGGAATGTCAAGGGGCGGAGGGAAGGAGACATGTGTAATACTCTTTGTAATACTTTAAGAAATAAAACAAAATTAAATTAAAAAAAGAATATATTTATCTAAGTGTATTTTTTCCTCAAGAAACTGAACAATTCTATCCAAATTTTATTTATTTTTAATCTTTATTGTTGAAAGTATTACAGATGTCCCCCTTTCCCTCCAGTGACCTCTCCCAGCCCACCCCCACCCCCACCCCAGGCCTTCACCACCCTATGGTCTCTGTTCCTGGGTTATGCATATATGCATACAAGTTCATTGGTTGATTGATTCCCACCACTCACCTTCCTCTGCTTTCCCTCTGAGGTTTGACAGTCTGTTCAATGCTTCTGTGTCTCTGTCTCTATTTTTTTTCATCAATTTATGTTGTTCATTAGATTCCATATATGAATAAGATCATGAGATACATATCTTTCTTAGCATAATGCTCTCCAGGTCCATCCATGCCGTTACAAATGGTAAGAATTCTTTCTGTTTATAGCTACATATTATTCCATTGTATAGATGTACAACAGTTTTTTAAACCATTCCTCTGTTGATGGGCACTTAGGATGTTTCCAAATCTTAGCTATTGCAAAATTTGCTACTTTAAACATAGGGGTGCATATATTCTTTCTGATTTGTGTTTCTGATTTTTTAGGATATATTTCTACAAGTGGGATCACTGGGTCACATGAGAGTTCCATTTTTAATGGAAGAAACTCTATATTGTTTTCCACAGAGAAATGCACCAGTCTGCATTTCCACCAGCAGTGTACTAGGGTTCCCTTTTCTTCACATCCTTGCTAAACTTGTCATTTGTTGATTTGTTGATGGTAGCCATTCTGGCAGATATGAAGTAATACCTCCTTGTTGTTTTGATTTGCAACTCTTGGATGATTAGTGACTTTGAGCATATTTTCATAGGCCTTTTGACCTTCTGTATGTCCATTTTGGAGAAGTATCTATTTAGGTCCTTTGCCCATTTTTTAATTAGATTGTTTATCTTTCCTTTTGTTAAGTTGTATGAGTTCCCTAAAAATTTTTCAGATTAACCCCTTAGTAGATGTATCATTGGCAAATATATTCCCCCATGCAGTAAACTCTCTTATTTTGTTGATAGTTTCTTTTTCTGTGCAGAAGCTTTTTATTTTGGAAGCACTAAACCTATCCTTAGCCCTAACCATAATCTTAGCCTTAAAGCTAACTGTAAACATAGCCCTAACCTTAACCCTAACCATAAACCTAGCTCTAACAAAAACTCTAATCCTAACCCTAATCTTAGCCCTAACTCCTAGAAAACCCCAACAAAACCTTAACCCAATCATAACACTAGCTCCAGCCCTAGCTCTAACCATAATTCTAATTCTAACTCTAGCCCTAACCTTAACCTTAACCCTAATCCTTACCGTAGTATCAACCCGAACCAAAGCCTAACTTCCAACATTAATAATAGAGGTAGCCCTAGTCCTAACCCTAACTCTAGTCTATACCAAACACTAATCTTAATTTTAGCCTTAACCCTAACCCTAACCCTAACTTTCCAGGTGATTCTAATGGGTACCAAGGACAGAGGTGCTCACAAAAACCCTAACCAAACACTAACTCTCCAGGTGATTAAAATGTACACAAAAAGACCCAGATGCTATCGAACCCAAACAATGGCCTTAACCCTAAGCCTCACCCTAGCCTTAGCACTAATTTCAACCCTAACTCTAGGCCTAAACCTAAACCAAGCCCTAAGTCTAATCCTAGTAGTAGCCTTAAACCAAATCTTAACACTAATCCTAGCTATAGGCCTAAGCCTAAACCTAACACTAGTTTTAACACTAGACCTAACTCTAAACCTAGCCCTACCTTAATCATAGCCCTAACCCTAATTCTAACATTAGCCATAGCCCGAACTTTGACCCTAAACATAGTCAGCCCTAAACCTAACTCTAACCCTAATCATATCACTAGTCCCAGGCATAAACCTAGTCCTAACCCTAGTCCTAGCCCTAACACTAACCCTAATCCTAAACCAAGCCTTAGCCCTAACCCTAACCCCAAAACTAACCCTAACCTAACCCTAACCCTAGCTCCACCCTTAACACTGACCCTAACTCTAGCTCAAACCCTCACCTTAACCCTATCCCTAACCCTAACCCTAGCACTAACCTTAATAAAAACCCTACATTACCACTAGCCCTAAATCCTAAACCTGACCCTAGTGCTTACCTTAACCCTAATCCTCGCCCTAAAACTAACCCTAAACTTCAACTTAATCCTAGCCCTAACCCTGAACCTAAAAGTAACCCTAGGCCTAAACTTAATGCCAGCCTTAACCTAAGCCTAATTCTAGCCCTAATGCTAATCATAACCCTTGTCCTAACCCTGGACATGAACCTAACCCTAACCATTG
Organism: Myotis daubentonii; assembly: GCF_963259705.1. NCBI lineage: Eukaryota > Metazoa > Chordata > Mammalia > Chiroptera > Vespertilionidae > Myotis > Myotis daubentonii. The sequence continues at coordinate 106,553,715 of NC_081840.1, forward strand.
CCTAACCATAACACTAGTCCAAGCCATAACCCTAAGTCTAGCACTAAGCCTAACCCTTATCACTAAGAATAAACCTTGCACTAACCCTAACCCTAGTCTCAGCCTTAACCCTACTTCTAACACTAACCCTAGCCCTACTCCTAAACCTAGCCTTAGCCTTAACCCTAACCCCAAACCTAACCCAAACTCTAATGTAATCCTAACCTTAACCCAAACTCTGGCCATAACAATAACCCTAATTCTAGCACAAACCCTAAACCTAACTCTAAAACTAATCCTAACAGTAAACCTAACTGTAAACCTAATCCAACCTTAGCCCTAACCCTAACACAAGCCCTAAACATAACCAAAACCCTATACCTAGCCCTAGCTCTCATCCTAACCCAAACCCTAGTACTAACTCTATACCTAAACATAATCTAACCATAAACCTAACCCTAGCGCTAGCTCTAACCCTACCACTAACACTAGCCATAACCCTAGCTCTAACCCTAATACTAACCCTAGTCCTAACTCAAGACTTAAACCTAAAATAGTCCTAACCCTAAGCCTAAACCTAGTGCTAGCCCTAACCCTAACCCTAACACTAGCCCAACCCTAAGCCAAACAATAGCCCTAGTCCTAACATTAACCCTAACCCTAAACTAACCTTATGCCTAATCTAACCTAAAGCCTAGCCCTAATCCTAATCCTAATCTTATCCCTAGCCCTAACCCTAGCCCTAATACATCCCTAGCCCTAATCCTAACCCAATGCTAACCCTAACTCTAGTCCTAACACTAAACCTAGTCCTATCCCTTATCTTAAACCTAACTCCAGCTCTAATCTTAACCTTAACACTAGCCCTATCCCTAACACTAGCCCTAATTCTAACACTAATCTTAGCCCTAACCGCAACTATAGCCCTAATCCTAAACCTAACCCTAGGCCTAGACTTAACCCTAGTACCAACCCTAGCCCTAAGGGTAGACCTAAACCAAACCCTAGCTCTAGCTATAACCCAACACTAAACCTAACACTTACCCTAACCCTGAAATGACCCTAACCTAGCCCTAGTCCTAAACCTAACACTCACCCTAAGCCTATCCCTAGCCCCTGTCCCAATCCGAACCCTAACCCTAACACTAGACCCAAACTTAACCTTAACCCTAGCCATAACACAAAGCCTAACCCTAGTTCTAAACCTAACTAATCCTAACCCTAGCCCTAGCTTTATCTATAACCATAACCTAAACTAGCTCCTAAGTCTTACATAAGGCGTAACCCTAACCCTAACCCTAACCTTACTTCTAGCCCTAACCATAATCCTAACCCTAGTCCAAATCCTAACCTTAAACCTAACACTATCCCAGTGATGGCGAACCTTTTGAGCTTGGGGTGCCAAAATTTTGAAAAACCCTAACTTAACTCTGGTGCCGTGTCACATACAGAAATATTCATAACTTTGTTTTTTATATTTGCAACCATAGTAAAAAAAAAAGATTTATATTTTTATAAGTACCATGCGCTAACCGATTGCGCCACTGGAGCTCCTATATTTTTGATATTTATTTTATATATTTAAATGCCATTTAACAAAGAAAAATCAACCAAGAAATATGTATAAAATGAAGAAAAACAGAAAAACCATGTACATTTAGGAAAAAATAATAAAAACAATGATAATCAAATGGTACGAAAACTAGAAATTAGTGACTTTTTTGGTGCTGAAGTTTGTCTGCTAATTCTTTGATTGCAGGTTCATACTTGGTGCACTTCAAAGCCAAGCAAGCGCCACTAACTTCATCTTTTAGCCGGATTCCTTTGTTCGTTTTACTATTATTTAATGCTGAGAACAAAGTCTTACAAAAATATGTTGATGGAAAAATTGTTAGCAAAGCCATCGCTAGATTTTTTATGTTTCTAAAAGTGTCAGGTACTCTGTTCCAAGCACTCAAAATTTCTTGTTCGTAGTTTCACTCTTCTTCATTATTCAAATGATTTCATTCCAGATTTTCAAGTTTTGACCTTAAGTCAACAAACACATGAGTCCAAATGCTACCTTGAAAATCTGCAAGTTGCATCTCTAAACTGTCAATTTGCATCCATTGGAAATCCTTTAATTCCAAAGTACTGTAAACAACTACATCTGGATACTTAATTATTTTAATGATCTGTTCTAGGCTTCTAAACTGGTCGAATCTTTTGCTGAACCGTTCAAATAACGAGTTTACTATATTCTGGTACATAAGTATGGACTCCATTACACTCCTTGTAGTGGCCTTCTTGAAATACTTTTTTATCCGAGGAAAATACTTATAAGTTTTAGTTTCAATATCTCGCTTGAAAATTTTAAGTTTACTTTCAAAGGATTTGATGCATCCAAACATAACGTCAATACTTTTGCCAAAACCTTGTAATTTTAAGTTCAGTTCATTCATATGAACAGAGAGATCTGTAAAAAACATCAAATTGCTGACCCACTTATGATCATTGATCTGAGGAAAGTTTGCCAGATCCTTATTCTCAATCAATACCGTAATTTCTTCAAAGCACTCCACAAATCACTCAAGTACTTTACCTTGATTCAGCCATCTGACATTATTGAACATCAGTAGTCCACTGTAGGTTGAATCAACTTCCTGTAAAAGTGCAGAAAATTCTTGCTTGTGAAGGGGTCAAGAAGCTATAAAACTCACAATTTTTGTTACAACTGACATTAAATCATTCAATTCTGAGAATCCCGATTTGGCACACAACACCTCCTGATGGATAATGCAATGAAAAGGTACATGTGGATGTCTAATAGCTTCTATAAAAATATTCCGGAATCGCACATTTTTCCCCACCATATTTGGTGTCCCATCTGTTGTGACTGACACAATTTTAGAGATATCAATGTTTAAGTCGCTGAATGTTTTTATAACAACCTTACATATTTTGTTTCCTGATGTACTTATTGGCACTTATTCTAACTTTATCAACTCTTCTCTCATTGTGAGACCATCAGAATATCTAGCAATAAGGACCAACCAAGCATTTGATGTGACATCAGTAGTTTCATCAAGAGAAATTGAAAAATATTTACAACTATTTAAGTCTTTTTTAATTGATGTTGTACATTTTTGTTAAGATCTATTATTCTGTCTTTGATAGTACTTCTACTGAGTGACAACTCAGAAATTCTTTTAATAATATCATCTTTATTTTTCATATAGTGAAATAGAGCTGGTGCACATCTTAGAAATGTTTCCTTAATAAATTCTCCGTCACTGAGGGCTTTTACATGCTGAGCTATGGAGTGAGCAATACAGTAACTTGCTGATGTTAAATTTGTAGAGCATCTTACAAATTTAATGGTGGAATTTGATTGACTTTTATAGAGGTGTAGCTGCCTAGAAATGTATTCCTTCCTTTCATCGATACTTCTTTTGAAGAGCTGACAATGATTAGTTTCAAAATGTCTCTTTACATTCCACGTTCTGCTTACTGCCGTTTCATTACACAGTTTGCACAATGATCTGTTGTTTCTGTGGACAGTCCCGTACATCTCGGTCCATATGTCTTGAAAGGGTCACCTACTGCTACTTCCACTTCCTTTATCATTCAATCTTGCTTTGTTATTTTTTTGATTCTCCATCACAAGGCTGCAAAAATAAATAAATATAAATCACGGCATTTTTTTTAAAGTTGATAGGTTTCTTACCTATTAACTTTTTGCTGTGTTGTTGCACTGACTCCTGGTGGAAAACAATTCAAAGATAGTATGTATAACCAACAAATATATGGTGCTGTAATCAATTATCTGACACGCAGAATGTCTCGTAGAGCACTGTTGCACTGTATATCTTCTTCTTCTAACCCTCCCACTCCTGTCTCCTAATGAACATGGCAATCAAGTACGTCTGTTTGCCGAATGCACCCAAACGCACAGGAAGCGTACCCAAGGCACATGTTGACAATAACGAGGCCGTTTCCAGAATTGGGCATTTTGTCACTCGAGTAAAAATAAAATGTCATGAGTAAAGATTAATCTCTTCATAGTGCAAATCTTAACCTTTTTATATTAATGTCAATATTGGAACAATGTATCTTGGATGTTTTCACTATGTATCTTTGCTATGCAACACCAATGTACATGTTTACATCTGATTTTAAAATTGCATTATTGATCATGAGTAACATGAGTAATAATATTACTTGAGTGATGCCCAACTCTGGCCATTACGAGAGACATATATTTGAATTATGCAATTTTTGTCTCTGTCGATGCGTGTCACCCAAAATGAGTTCGCTTGTCACCTCTGACACTGATGTCATAGGTTCGCCATCACTGCACTATACCTAAACCTGTTGGGGGCCAGATGTAAGCTGGCAAGGTCCTTGCACCTGCAGGGGCTAGCAAGGCTGGGACCCTTACCCACACAGATTTCCCAGACTTGTTTGGATGGCGATTATCAGTAGAATGGGATTAACATTTGTAGAATGAGAACAGCCTTTCATAGCTTGCCAGGAAGTCTATAACTATTTACTGAGATATGCTGTACTGAGAACTTGTCCTTCTGCTGTGTCTCTCCCTTAAAGATTAAGAGGAACAAAGAATACATTCCTCCTGACAGACCTCCGATTCAGTGTGTTGTGTATAAATAGGATTGTATAGCTAATAAACTCGCTCCAGTTCATCAAGAGAACTGGGGTCCTCCCGACCCCGCTTTCCTGTCTTTCTTTCTTTTCTCAATTCCCACCTCCCTGCCTCAGCCCGGCTCAACCCTGTCAGGCTGGCCCTGACATAAACCTAATCTTAGACTTAGTGCTAACCTTAACACAAGCCCCAACCCTAAACCTAATCCTAACTCTAACCCTTACCCTAGCCCTAACCCTAATTCTTCCTTAATACTAGCCCTGCCCTAAACCTAACCCTAGCCCTAACCTTAACCTTAATCCTATCCTAAACACTAACCCTCACACTAACCTTACTCCTAAACCTAGCCCTACCCCTAACACTAACTCTAAAACTAGCCCAAAACCTAACACAAGCCCTAATCCTAACGTTAACCCTAACCCTTGCCTTCATGCTAACAATAACCCTAACCCTAGCATTAACCCTAACCGTAGTCCTAACACTAGCCTTAACTCTAAACTTATCCCTAAACCTAGTTAACTCCAGACTTAAACCTAACCTATCCCTAAACCTAAACCAAACCATAGTGTTAGACATAATCTTAACCCTAAGTCTAGCCCTAAATCTAACCCTAGACCTATCTTTAACTATAAGCTTAACCCTAGCCATAGCCCCAAACTTAACATTAACCCAAGTCCTAACCCTAACCCTAACTGTATCTCTAGCCTAACCCTAACACTAGCCCTAATACCTAATACCTAGTACTAACCCCAACCCTGTGCCTAATCCTAACCATAGCCCTAGCCCTAACTCTAACCCTAATGCTAACCCTAACCATAGCCCTAAATGTATCCCTAACACTATCCCGAATCCTAGTCCTAACACAAACAAACACTAACACTAACACTAACACTAACACTAACACTAACACTAACACTAACACTAACACTAACCCTGTAAGGGCCAGCCTGACAAGGTTGAGCCAGGCTGAGGCAGGGAGGTGGGAATTGAGAAAATAAAGAAAGACAGGAAAGCGGGATCGGGAGGACTCCAGTTCTCAAGGAACTGAAGCAAGTTTATTAGCCACACAATCTTATTTATACACAACACACTGAATAGGAGCTTGTCAAGAGGAATGTATTCTTTGTTCCTCTTAATCTCTAAGGGAGAGACACAGCAGAAGGACAAGTTCTTAGTACAGCATATCTCAGTAAATAGTTACAGACTTCTTGGTAAGCCATGAAAGGCTGTTCTTATTCTACAAAGTTTGCTCTCATTCTACTGATAATCACCATCCAAACAAGTCTGGAAAAACTGTGTGGGTAAGGGTCCCAGCCTTGCTAGCCCCTTCAGGTGCAAGGACCTTGCCAGCTTACATCTGGCCCCCAACATAACCATAGCCCTAATGTGAACTATAATTGTAATCCTAAACCTAAACCTAGCTCTAGACCTAAACCTACTCCTAGAAATAACCTAATGATAACACTAAACATAGCCATAACTTTAACCCAACATTTAGCACTAAGCCTAACCCTAGCCCTAAAACTACTCCTACTCCTAGCCCTAAGCTTAACCCAACCCTAACCCTAATGCTAAACCTACCATAACCGTAACCCTAACCCTAACTTAACTCTAGCCCTAACCATAAACCTAACCCTAGTCCTAACCTTGACCCTAATCCTACACCTAAGAATAACCTAACCTTAAATTTAACCTTAGTCATAAACCTAACCTAGTCATAACCCAAACGCTAACCCTAGCCCTAACCCTATCCCTAACCTTAAACAAAACCCTAACACTAGACCTAAACCTAACTCAAATCATAAACTAACCCTACTACTAACCATAAAATATCCCTAAGCTAACTGAAAGATCTAACTCTAACCCTAACTGAAGCCCTAACACTAGTCCTAACACTGAACCTAGTCCTATACCTAACCCTAACTCCAGCTCTAATCTTAACTCTAACACTAGCCCTACCCTAAACCCTAGTCATAACCATAGCACTAACCCAAACCCTAACAATAACCCTAACCCTAACCAGACCCTAACACTAATTCTAAATCTAGCAAAATCCCTAAACATTACCCAGCCCTAACATGAAACTTAGCCCTAGCCCTAAACCTAACCATAACCCTAAGCATAACCCTATCCCCAGCACCAATCCTAACCCTAACTCTACCCCTAGCCCTAAACATAATACTAGCCCTAACCCTTAGTCTAAACCTAGTCCTACCTAATATTAACCTTAACTTTAAACTTAACCCTAAATCAAACCATAACCCTAATCTTATAACTAATGCTAAAACTAGCCTTAAGCCTAACACAAGCCCTAACCCAAACCCTAAAACTAAACCATAGCCTTAACCCTAACCCTAACCCTAACATTAACACTATCCCTAACCCTAATGCTAACCCTAGATCAAGCCATAACCCAAGTTCTAATGCTAACCCTAGCCCTAATCCTAACCCTAGCCTTAACCCTAGTTCTAACCCTAACCATTGCCATAACTGTAACCCTAGTCCAAGACCTAACCATAAATCTAGCCCTAATACTAATCTCGTCCTAGTGTTAAACCCAGTTCTAACCCTAACCCTAGCCATAATCCTAACCCTAGCCTTAGCCCTTACCCTAACCCCAATCCTAACCCTAACCCTAACCCTAACCCAAGATTTAACATAATTTAAATCCTAGCCCTAGCGATAACGCTACCTCAACTCTAGCACTAACCCTAACCCTAACCCTAACCATATTCCTAAACCTATCTTGCCCTAACCATAAGCCAAAGCCTAGCCCTAGCCCTAGCCATAGTCCTAACCCTAACCCTAACTCTAGCCTAAAGGCCATCTCTAACCCTAAACTTAACCCAATCCATAACCCTAGCCCTAGTGCTAAGACTAACCATAATGTTAACCATAAAATAGCTTTAAACCAAAACCTAACCCTAGCCCTAAACCTAATGCTACCAATCCCTAGCCCTAACCCTAACCTTAATTCTAACCACAACATTAGCTCTAACCCTAGCCCTAACCTTAGCCCTAGCCCTAACTCTAGCCCTAACCATAACCCTAAACCTAACTCTAACACTAAAGCTAACCCTAACTCTCCAGGTGATTCCACTGTGCATCCAATGACCCAGACACTAAACCTAATGCTAACCTAACACAAAGACTAAACCAAACCACAGCCATAAACCTAAGCCTAACACCAAAGTAGACATAGCCCTAAATTAAACACTAAAATTAGGCCTGATCCTAATCCTATATCTAGCTCTAATCCTAACATTAACCATAACCGTAACCATGACTATAAACTTAACCTAAACTTAACCCTAGCTCTAGTCCTAGCTCTAAACCTAACCTAACTCTAACCCTAACCCTAGCCTTGACCCTAAACCTAACCCAAACCCTAGCCTTGACTCTAACACTAACCCTAACTCTAGCCTATTAAGGGCCAGTAGAATACACTTGGCTTAATTTACGTCAGCTGGATTCAGTGTGAGTGCAAAAGCCTCGCCCTGGAGGCAGGACCAGTCAAAGACTGGACACCACCCAGTTTGACTCACCTGCCCAGTGTTAAGGGGATGGATCTCATGATGTCAAAGGCCCTCCCAGATGTGATGTAACTTCCTGTAACTCAAGTATATAATAAAGCAGCTTTTGGAGCTGGCTCTCTCTCTGTGTGCTCTGTTCCTCCAGAGGGTAGGCTCTCTTTGCCTGTCCCTCCGGAGGGCAGGTATCACACCCAGCCCAAGCTTTTAATCTATGTTATGTCTGTCTTTCATTATTTCTTCAATCCTGAAAGTGCCTCCTAGATTGCACGAACCGGTTCAAGTCTCCTTCTCCATGCAGGAAACGGGAAGAAGACAACCCCAGGAAACCGCTTGTTATACTAGCCCATAGCCTAGCCCTAATATTAACTAAACCTAAATGTTAACGTAATCCTAATTCTAGCCCTATCCCTAGCTCTAACCCTTACCCTTACCTTACCTTAACACTAGCTATAATCCTAACTCTAAACATAGCACTAGCCCTAGCCCTAGCCGATACATAACCCTAATACTAAACTTTGCCCTAACCCTAACCTAAACCCTAGTCATAACCCTAACAATAGGCGTATCCCTAAACCTAAACTTAACTACAGCCATAAACTCAATCATAAATCTAGGCCAACCATAACCCTAGCCTTAACTCTCACACTAATCCTAGCCTTAGATAACCTTCACCCTAGTCTTAAACCTAGCACAAATTCTAACACAACCCCTAACCCTAAACCTAACCCTAACCATAACCCAAGGCTTAGTCCTAACATTAAACCTAACTCTAAACCTAGCCTTAAAACTCACTTTAACCCTAGCCCTAACCCTAACAGTAGCCCTAACCCTAACCGTAATCTATCCCTATCCCTAACCCTAACCTTAATCATAACTCTAACCTTAGTCCTAAATCTAACTTTAAAACTAACCCTAGTGCAATCCTTAAACCTAGCCATCACTTTAAACTTAACCTTAACTGTAACCCTAACCCTAACACTAACTTTACCTAGCCTTAACCCTAAACCTAGCCTAAACCTAAACCTGACAGTAGCTCTAACACTAATCCTAACCAAAGTCCTAATGCTCATCCTAACCGTAACATTAACTCTTTTTCCAACTCTAACCCTAACCCTAGCCTTAGCCCTAACACTATCCCTAATCTGGCCCAAACCTTCACCATTAACTCTAACACTAAATCTAGCCCTAAACCTAATCTTAACACTAGCCCTACTCCTAATCCTAATGTTAACCTTAACCCTAGTCCTAAACCTAACCCTGGTCCTAACACTGTCCCTAACAACAATACTAACCCTAGACCTAAACATAAGCCTAAACCTAACCCTAACACTAGCCCCAACCCAAATGCAAGACCTGACACTAACCCTAAACCTATCCCTACCCTAAGCCTAACCCTAACCTCAACACTAGCCTTAACCCAAACCTTAACCCTAACCCTAATCCTAAACCCAATTCTAATGCTCTGGGTGATTACAATATGCAGGGAAGGGCAAAGGCCATATCCCTAAACCTAACCCTAGCCCAAATCCTAACCTTAAACCTAACAGTAACTCTAGCTCTAGTCCAAATCATAACCCTAAAACTAGCCCTAAACCTAATACTCACCCAAGCTCTAACCCTAATTCTAAATCTAACTCTAACCTTAACCCTAACACTAACCCTAGTCAAACCCTAGTCCTAACCCTAACCCTAACCATAAACCTTGCCCTAACCCCATGGTCAGCAAACTGTGGCTCGCGAGCCACACGTGGCTCTTTGGCCCCTTGAGTGTGGCTCTTCCACAAAATACCACATGCGGGCGCACATGTACAGTGCAATTGAAACTTCGTGGCCCATACACAGAAGTTGGTATTTTATGTGCTCTTTGATATCATTTGTGCTCTCTTTTCTCTTGCCTAATTCTCTTTTCTCTGGTGGTCACTTATACTGGGGTTACTGGTGTCGTGGGTACATTCATGTTTTGTTCCATTTGTGTTGTGTCTTTTCAAGGTGAATTTTACCCTGTTTGGCCAATGTGGTAGAGAGCGAGCCACATAAGCAGACCCCTGGAGAAGAGACTCCATCCACGAATGGGTCAATAACACTCCAGACCCAACTACTGAGGCAGGAAAAATGCAGCAGTGAGGGAGAAAGCATGAGTGAGTGAGGGAGCAAAAGAGGAGTGGTGTGGACATGTGGGGAGAGAGAGAGAGAGAGAGAGAGAGAGAGAGAGAGAGAGAGAGAGTTAGATCCCACAAGACCTTTTGGGGCAGGCTGACTGGGCTTGCCCAACCAGGCAGGCTCTGCTACCATTGCAAACAGTCCCAGAGCAGCCAGCTATTCCACAGAGGCTGCACCTCTTTGAAGGGAAGAGCTGCTGTGACTGGGAGCCCAGCTTCACCTCCATCCAGAGTGCCCTCAGATAACACCCAGGACTCTACTGCCACCCCTGCCAGGGACCTGCTGCCTCGGCTGCAGTCCCACAGTCACTGAGACTCCACCCACATCAGGCAAATGCTCCTATGAGTTCCAAAACATGCTCCCCTCTGGCCAACCCAATGCTTTTGCCCAGGGCACTGCAACCACATGAGCAGCAGCCACATGAATAGCCCTCCCCGATCTGAGGAGCAGCAGCCCCATGAGCAGCCCACCCCAGTGCGAGGAGGGGCAGCCTCATGCAAACAGCCCCCATCAGAGGAGCAGCAGCCCCGCAAGTGGCCCTCCCCCATCTGAGGAGTAGCAGCTGCATGCAGCCTGTACCCATCCAAGGAGCAGCAGCCATGTGAGCAGCCCACCCCCATTGGAAGAGCAGCAGTCATGCAAGCAGACTACCCCCGTTAGAGGAGCAGCAGCGTCATGAGCAGCCCGCCCCCATCCAAGGAGCAACAGCTGCGTGAGCAGACTGTTTCAGCCAGCCACAGGAGCCACCACTGCTACAAGCAGCACCCACCAGAGGAGCCGCTGCCACCTGTGGAGCAGCTGCTGCCACAACAGCCCGAGGAGCAGCCATCACCCAAGGAGCTGCTGCCACCTGAGGAAGAGCCCCTGCATGACTTGACACCTAGATTCTTTGGTGAGAGTCAAAATGGGGAGACAAAGAAACCACCAAAGGAAAGAAAAGGAGTAATCACCAGAAAAGTAGCTAAGTGAAATGGAGGCATACAATATATGTCAGAAAAAGAATTCAGAATAAGGGTCATACAGTTCATAAACCAGATTGATGAAAAAATAAACAACTTATGTAAGGATCAAGAAGAAATAAAGAGTGATATATCTGCAACAAAAAAAACACCATGAAAAGTTTCAACAGTAGACTAGTAGAAGCAGAGGACCGAATTAGTGAATTAGTAGACAGGGAAGCAAAACACACCCACACTGAACTGCAATTAGAGGAAAAAAAACTAAAAGATTGGAGGAGAGCCAAAGGGAGCTTTGGGACAACATGAAACGAAGCAACATACAAATAATAGGGGTGCCAGGACAACAGGAAGAGGAACAAGGATTAGAAAAACTATTCGAAGAAATATTGTCCGAAAAATTCCCTGAGGTGGGGAAGGAAAAGTCACACAAGCACAGAGAGTCCCAAACAAGATGAACCTGAAAATATTCACACCAAGAAACATTGTAATTACTATGGCAAACATTCAGGACAAAGAGAGAATCTTAAAGGCTGCAAGAGAGAGACAGAAAGTTATATACAAGGGATCGCCCATTATATTATCAAATAATTTCTCAATAGAAACACATCAGGCCACAAAGGAATGAAAGGACATTTGCAAAGTGATGCAAAGCAAGGGACTAAATCCAAGAATACTCTATTCAGCAAGGCTATCATTCAAAATTGAAGGGGAAATAATGAGTTTCACAGACAAAAAAAAAAAAAATGGCTAAGGGAGTTTATCACTACCAAGCTAGCAATGCAAGAAATGCTAAAAGAACTGGTGTAAAAAGAAGACATGAAAAGCAAAGAAGGAACACAGGCACAAAATATAAAAATGGCTACAAACAAGTACCTATCAATAATAATTTTAAATGTAAATAGACTAAATGCTCCAATCAAAAGACATCAAGTGGCTTAATGGATAAGAAAACATGACCCATATATATGCTGTCTATACGAGATTCACCTCAGAGCAAGACTGAAAGTGAAGGGATGGAAAATATATTTTAGGCAAATAGAAATGAAAAAAAAAGCTGAGGTAGCAATACTTATATCTGACAAAATAGACCTCAAAGTAAAGCCCATAACAAGAGATAAGGAAGGCCATTTATTAATACTAATGGGATCAATACAACAAGAGGATATAACCCTGGTAAACATATATGCACCCAATGCAGGAGCACCCAAATATATAAAAGACTTCTTGAAGATATCAAGAGAGAAATCTACAATAATACAATCATAGTAGGGGACTTTAGTACCCCATTGACATCACTGGATAAATGCTCTATACAAAAAATCAGCAAAGAAACAGCAATCCTAAATGACTCACTAGTTCAGATGGATTTAATTGGCATCTTCAGAAAATTTCACCTGAAAGCCATGGAATATACACTCCTCTGAAGTGCACATGGGACATTTTCAAAGATAGACCACATATTGGGTCACTGGCAAAGTCTCTCCAAATTCAAGAAGATTGAAATCATATGAAGCATCATGTCAGACCACAATGGCATAATATTAGAAATAAACTACAATAAAAACAATCCAAAAATTCAATCATTTGGAAGCTGAATAGCATGTTATTAAATAATGGTTGGGCTCCCAAAGAGATCAAAGAAGAACATATAAACATCCTGGAAACGAATGACAATGAAAACACAACAATATAAAATCTATGAGACACAGTGAAAGCAGTCTCGAGAGGGAATTATATAGCTCTACAGGCCTACCTCAAAAAGCAAGAAAAAATGGTAATAAATCATCTAACACTACAACTTAAAGAATTAGAAAGAGCACAACAAGAAAAGCCAGGAGTGAGAATAAGGAAGGAGATAATAAAAATCAGAGAAGAAATAAATGAAATAGAGATAAAAAATTACAAAATATCAATGAAACCAAAAGCTGGTTATTTGAAAGGATAAACAAGATTGATGAACCTCTAGCCAGGCTAACCATGAAGCAAAGAGAAAGGACCCAAATAAAAAAAAATCAGAAATGAAAGAGGGGAAATAATAACAGACTCCATAGAAATACAAAGGATTGTTAAAAAAATAAAATGAACAACTTTATTCCTACAAACTAGAAAATCTAAAGGAAATGGACATATTCCTAGAAAAATACAACCTTCCAAAACTCAATAAGGAAGAGTCTAAAAGTCTCAGTCAGCTGATAACTATAGAGGAAATTGAGGCAGTTATCAAAAAGCTTCCAGCAAACAAAAACCTAGGGTCAGATGGCTTCAAATGGAGTTTTACAAACATTCGAAGAAGAAATAAAACATATCCTCCTCAGACTATTCCAAAAACTTCAAGAGTAAGGAACACTTCCATGCTCATTCTATGAAGCCAGCATTACCTTAATACCAAAACCAGAAAAAGATAACACAATGAAAGAGAACTACAGGCCAATATCTTTCATGAACATACTAGTAGATGCCAAAATCCTCAACCAAATTCTAGCAAATAGGATCCAGCATTACATCAGGAAGATCATGCACCATGACCAATTAGGATTTATCCTGGGAATGCAAGAATGGTACAATATCCAAAAATCAATAAATGCGATACACCACACAAACAAATTGAGAGATAAAAATCACATATTCATATCAATTGATTCAGAAAAAAAGCATTTGACAAAATCCAACACCCTTTCTTGATAAAAACCCTCAGCAAAATGGGAATAGAGGGATCATACCTCAACATAATAAAATCCTTATATGACAAACCTATAGCTAAAATCATACTCAATGGGCAAAAACTAAAACCATTTCCTCTAACAAGAATGAGACAGGGATGTCCACTTTCACCACTCCTATTTGACTTAGTTCTGGAAGTCCTAGCCATAGCAATGAGACAAGAAGAAGAAATAAAAGGTATCTAAATTGGAAAAGAATGCCTAAAACTGTCATTATTTGCAGATGACATGATACTGTACATAGGAAACCCTAAAGACTCCATCAAAAATTATTAGACTTAACAAATGAATTTGGCAATGTAGCAGGATACAAAATTAGCACCAAGAAATTTATGGCATATTTATACACCAATAGTGAACTTACAGAAAGAGAGATTAAAAAAATCAATCCCATTTACCATCACACCAAAAAAATTAAGATACCTAGGAATAAACTTAACTAAGGAGGTAAAAGATCTGTACTTGGAAAACTACAGGATGCTGAAAAAGGATATTGAGGAAGAAATAAACAGAAGAAAGAACATACCATGTTCATGGATTGGTAGAATCAACATCATTAAAATGCCCATACTACCTAAAGCAATCTATAGATTCAATGCACTCCCCATTAAAATACCAAGGGCGTATTTCAAAGACCTAGAACAAACTCTCCAAATTCATCTGAAATTAAAAAATTACACTGAATAGCTATAGCAATCAATCCTGAGAAAGAAGAACAAAGTAGGAGGGATCTCAATACCAGATATCAAGCTGTATTACAAAGCCACTGTTCTAAAAACTTCCTGGTACTGGACAAGAATATACATATAGACCCATGGAATATAATAGAGAACCCAGAAATCAGCCCAAAAGAACTATGCTTGATTAATATTTGGAAAAGTAGGCAAGTACATACAATGGTGTTGGGAAAATTGGGCAGATAAATGGTGTTGGGAAAATTGGGCAGATATCTGCAAAAAAAAAATGAAGCTAGACCACCAACTTACACCATACACAAAGATAAATTAAAAATGGATAAAGGACTTAATTTTAAGATAGGAAACCATAAAATTCTTAGAGGAATCCACAGGCAGGAAAATCTCAGACATATGCTGAAGCAATATCTTCACTGATGCAGCTCTAAGAGCAAAGGAAACTAAAGAGAAAATAAACAAATGGAACTACATCAAAATAAAAAGCTTCTATGCAGCAAAAGAAACAAGCTACAAAACAACAAGAAAGCCCACTGCATGGGAGAACATATTTGCCAGTGTTATCAATGATAAGGGTTTAATCTCCAGCATTTACAGGGAACTCATACAACTTAACAAAAGGAAGATAAACAACCAAATCAAAAAAATGGGCAACGGATCTAAATAGAAACTTTTCAAAAGAGGACATAAGGAAGGCCTAGAGAAGTATGAAAACATGCTCAAAGTCACTAATCACCCAAGAGATACAAATCAAAATGACAATGCAGTATCCTCAAAGTTAATATTAACACTAACCCAAACCCTAGCCCTAACCCTAAACATATCCTAGTGCTAAACCTAGCACTAACCCTAAACCTAACTCTAGCCCTAACCCTAAACTTGGTCCTAACCCTAGCCCTAACCCTAACCCTAACCATAGCGCTAAGCCTAATCCTAACCCTTGTCCTAGCCCTAGCCCTAGCCCTAGCCCTAGTTATAACACTAACCCTAATCTTAACCCCAGACCTAAATATAATCCTAACCCTAGCATTAAGGATAATATAACCTTAGATCTAACCCTAACACTAATCTAGTCCTAACCCTAAGGCTAAACCTAACCGTAACTCTATCCATAGCCCTAAGCCTAACCCTAGCCCTAACCCTAACTCTAGCTCTAACCAAAGTCCTAACCCTAACAGTACAGCTAACCCTTACCCTGACCCAATTGGTAGCTCTAACAATAACCCTAAATCTAGCCATAAACCTAATCATAGCCCTACCCCTACTCCTAAGATTAACCTTAGCACTAATGCTAACCCTAACCCTAACTGTAGCCCTAATCCTAACAGGAATCCTAAACCAAACCCTAACTCTACGGAAAACCAGAACTCTTAAGGTGATTACAAGTGTGCATGGAAGGACCCAGATGCTATTCCTAAACCTAATCCTAACCCTAACCTTAATCCTATGCCTAGCCTTAGCCCTAACCCCAACTTTAACCCTCACCCTAACTCTCACCATAAACCTAGTCCTAACCCTAGCCCTATCCCTTACCCTAATATTAAGCCTAATCCTAACCCAAGCCCTCGACCTAACCTTAAACCTAACGCTAACCCTACTCTAGCAGTAACCATAAACCTAGGCTTTTCCCATCCTTAACCCTAACTCCAGCTTTAAACTTAATTCTAAACTAGACCTAACAAAAAATCCTATGCCTAACCCTAACAGTAGCCTTAGCCCTAACCTTAGCTCTAGCCCAAATCCTAAACCTAAACCTAACCCTAACCTTAACCCTAGGCCTAGTCATCATACTAACCTTAATGCTAAATCTATACCTAGCCTTAACACTAACTTTATCATTAGCCCTAAACTTAACCCTAGCCCTACATCTAACACCTACCCTAGCCCTAACTCTAACCCTAGCCATCACCTTAAACTTAACCCTAACAGTAATCTTAGCCTAACCATAAATGTAACCCTACCCCTAACCCTAACCGTGGCCTTAGCCCTAACCCTAGCCTTAACCTTCACACTAACCCATTCCCTTACCTTAGTTCCAACACTAATCCTAAAACCTAACACTCACACTAGAACTAGTCCTAGCCCTAACCCTAACCATAGAATACCTAACTCTAATCCAAGCCTTAGCTCTAACCCCAACCCTAACTTGAAATGTCCAGGTAATTATCATGTGCAGCCAAGGTCACAGAACCTAATCTTAACCCTAACCCTAAACCTAACCCGAAGTCTAATTCTAATGCTCTAGGTGATTACAATGTTCATGGAAGTATGCAGACGCTATCACTAAAGTTAACCCTAAACCCTAACCCTACCTCTAACCCCAGCCTTAACCCTACCCCTAACCCGAGCCTTAACACTAAACTTAACCCTAACCCTAACCATAATCATAATAACCCTAACAGTAGCCCTAGTCCTACCCCTAAACCTATCCATAAACCTGACCCTAAACCTAGCCCTAAATATAATCCTATTTTAACCCTAGTCCTAGCCCTACCCCTAACGCTATCCCTAACACCAACCCTACATCTAGACCTAAACCTAACCCTAAACCTAACCCTGGACCTATCACAAACACAAGTTATAACCTTGAACTTAACACTAACCCTAATGTTAACCCTAAAACTATCTCTAATCCTAACCCTACCTCTAGCCTATACCTAACCTTAATACTAGACTTAGCCCTAACCCTAACCCTAACCCTAACCCTACCCCTAACCATACCCCTATCCCTAACCTTAACCCTAACTCTAGCCCTAACTTTAAACCTATCACTAATCATAAAACTGATCATAACCCTAACCAAAACCCTAGCCATAACCCCAACCCCATCACTAAATATCACCCTAAACTTTGACATAGCCCTAACCCTAGCCCTATCCTTCACCCTAACCCTACATATAATTTTAAGCCTAGCACTTAGGCTAAACCTAACCCTAGACATAACACTAACCCTAACCCTAAACATAGCCCTAACCCTAACCCAAACCCTAAATTTAACCTAACCATCAACCTAACCTGAACCATAATCTTAGCCCTAACACAGACCCTAGCTCTAACTCTAAGCCTTACCATAGTCTTAGCCCTAACCCTAACACTAAACTTAGCACTAGCCCTAACCATAACCATAACAGTAACCATAGCCCTAACCCTAACTAGCAATTTAAATTTAACCCTAACCATAACACTACCCTAACTAACCCTAACCTAACCCTAAGCCTAGTCATAGCCCTAACACTGAACCTAAATCTATCCCAAACCCTAACCCTAGTTCTAACTGTAACCCTAACACTAAACCTAGTCCTAAACCTAACCCTAACCCTTGCCATACCCCTAATCCTAGTCCTAACACTAACCTAGTCCTAACCTTATCCATAAACCTGAACATAATTCTAATTCTACCTCTAAGACTAAACCTAACCCTATACCTAACTAACCCTAGGCCTGGGCCTAACCCAATTCCTAACTCTAACCCTTAACCTAACCCCATGGTCAACAAACTGTGGCTCGTGAGCCACATGCGGCTCTTTGGCCCCTTGAGTGTGGCTCTTCCTAGGCCTTAGGAGTACCCTAATTAAGTTAATAACAATGTACCTACCTATATAGTTTAAGTTTAAAAAATTTGGCTCTCAAAAGAAATTTCAATCATTATACTGTTGATATTTGGCTCTGTTGACTAATGAGTTTGCCGAGCACTGACCTAACCCTAAGCTGAAACACTAACTTTAACACTAACTCTAATCCTAACCAAATCCCTACACCAACTCTATCCCTTGCCTTAACTCTCACCTTAAATCTAGCCCTAACCATAACCATAACTTTTCCCTAGCCCTAAGATTAACCCTAGCTCTACAGCTAACCCTAAAACTAACCATAGCCTTAGGCCCAAGTGGAACCCTAAATCTAACCCTAACTCTATGGCTAACCTTAATGCTCCAGTTTATTACAAATGTGTATGGAAGGAACCAGATGCTACCCCTAGAGCTAACCCTAACACAATCCCTAAACCTAAGCCTACCCTAGTCCTAACCCTAGCCTTAACCCTAATCCTAACTCTAGCCCTATCTCTAACCTTAACCTAATGTTCACCCTAACGCTAAACCAAGGCCTACCCCTAAACTTAACCCTAACCCCAGATCTAACCTTGACACTAACCATAGCCCTAACACTAACCAAAACCTTAATTCTAACACTAAACCTAGCCATCACCTTAACTCTAGTCTTAACCCTAGCATGAAATCTGACCCAAGCCCTAATCCTAATACTAACCCTATACCTAGCCCTAAAACTAACCAAAATACTAACTCTAGCTATAGCCCCAACTCTAACCCTAAAACTAGCCCTAAGCCTAATCCTCCCCTAACCCTAACCCTAACCCTAACTCTAAACCTAGACCTAAAGCTATCCCTATCCCTAACCCTAACCCTAACCCCAGACATAACCTGAATGATAGTCCTCACCATAGCCTTAACTCTAATCCTACAACTAGCCCTAAACCTAACCCTAAACCTAGCCCAAACCCTAACCCTAGACATAATCCTAATGTTAACCCTAACCCTATAACCCTAGCCCTAACTCTAAACCTACTCCTAGCACTAAGCATAACCATAGCCCTAATCATAATCATAACCATAACAACATTAGCTCAAACCCTAACCCTAATTCTAACCCTAGCCCTAGACCTAACCCTAACCCTACCATAACACTAGTGTTAATGTAAAAAAGCATTCAAACCTGTAAAGAATTTTTGTGAGTTTATTTGAGGCAAACTCTCAACAATTGCAGGGAAGCAATATTTCCATGGATTGGGATAATGCTCCAGAGAATGGTGGTTTCTCATCTATTTTTATACATTGCAATCAAAGGAAGGGATGTAGGTAGATTACATGAAATTCATTGGTGATAGATTATAGAGGTGGGAGAAAGCAAAGCAGGGAAACCCTTGGGATTGGATAAAAATTAAAATTATAGACATATACTTAGGTCGGTGCAGGAACAATCTTACCTAATAAAAGAGAAACATGTAAATTGACCGTCCCTCTGCTATGCCCACCAGCCAATCGGATTAGTATGCAAATTAACCCAATAAAGATGGCGGCTAATTTGCATATGTAGGCACCCAACGGCCTGGGTCCCAGAAACATCATCGGCACCCATGTCACTCAGAGGTAGGCCCCATGTGGGCCCTAAGCAGCCTAGGAAGGGCCTGAGCCAGGGGCAGAGCCAGTGAGCAGAGGGGTCTGGGGGTCAGGGGTGGAGCCGGTGATCAGAGGGGTCTGGGGGTCCCCTGCCCAGGCCTGAAGCCTGGGCCAGAGGCTGTAGTCCTGGGCAGAGGTGGAGCCGGCAATCGGAGTGAACTACAGAGGAAATACTTTTTCTGATCGCTCATTGGCTAAGTTCCCTGTATGCCACTGGTAATATTCTTAGTAACTTGGATAATAAGAATACAAAAAGGTGATCTAGGGTTTTTCACCACACTCTTGGAGAAAAAAAACGAAGGTCCACTGCTGGAGGGCTAAGAAATGTCATATCCTGCCCTAGCTGGTTTGGCTCAGTGGATAATGCCTCAGCCTGCCCACTGAAGGGTCTGGGTTCAATTCTGACCAAGGGCATGTACCATGGTTGCAGGCTCCTCCTTGGCCGGGGCCCAGGTCAGGGCTCATGCAGGAGGCAACCAATCAAAGTGTTCCTATCATTTTGATGTTTCGCTCTGTCTTTCCCTTTCTCTTCCACATTCTCTAAATTCAATGGAAACATATCAGGTGAGGATTAAAAAAAATAAAGAAAAAAATGTCATATCCTATGAAAGACACATCTTGAAAATGCCTAAAGAAAGTTGTCATTTTTTCATGGTGAAGAAACTGGAGTTCATGTTGATGAAAAAACCTTGGAGGGCTGCGGTGACTGGCAGTGGCCTGGTGCCTTCCCCTGATCAGCCAGGTCGCCTCCCACAAAGAAATGCCAGACTGCAGCTTAGGCCCACTCCCCAAGGGGACATACCCTGAGGGCTCACAGTATGTGAAAGGGGGCAGGCTGGGCTGAGGGACCCACCCCCACCCAGTGCATGAATTTTGTGCACTGGGCCCCTAGTTAACAATATAACAATGAAGGAATTTGTGGTATCTGGCCTGGCCCCCAGGCACATTAGGTTGTGCCCCAAGGGGTCCAGAAAAAGGGAAGACACAAGTTACCCAGACATTTCAAGAATATGTTATAGTTGCAAAAAGACAGATAAGCTCAGTTAAGGGAAAGGTTGACCTTGTCAGTGAAGATACTAGCCTAGGATGTAACTACACACCATAACTGCTTTTATTTATTTAAAAATTTTTTTTTAAAAATTTCTTTATTGGTTAAGGTATTCCAAATGTGTCCTCATCCCCACATTAAGCCCCAACCTCCCCCCCACCCTGCACTCATACTCTCATCCCCATGTTGTCCATGTACATCTAACTGCTTTTAGTTAAAGTTTAATTTCAGACCATCCTTTGTGGTTACTCTAGGTCTCTGAGTTTGCAAGACAACCATTCAGGCCTTCCCTGAGCTTCTCAGGTTAGCATGTGATCCCTTTCGTCCACACTAGCCATAACCCTAAACTTAACTTTTGCCCTAACCTTAACCCTAATCCTAGCCCTAAGACTAAACATAACCATAACCTTAACCCTAATCTTAGCCCTAACCAAAACCCTAACCTTAACCCTAGCCCTAACCATAAACCTAGTCCTAACCCAAACCCTATCCCTAGGCATAACCCTAAGGATAACCTTGATCATAGGCATAACTCTAACCTTATCCCAAGCACTAAGACTAAGCCTAAGCCTAACGCTACCCTAACACCAGCCCTAAACTTAGCACTAACCTAAGAGCTAACCCTAACCCTATCTTTAGCCTAACCCTAACACTACCCCTAACACTAGACCTAACCCAAATCCTAACCCTAGCCATAATCATAACACTAACCCTAATGCTACCTAAACACTAGCCCTAACCCTAAACCTAACCTTAGCCCAAACATTACCCCCAACACTAACCCTAACTTTAACCCTAATCCTAGCCCTAACCATAACCTTAACCTTAACCCTAACCCTAACCCTAAGCCTAACCCTAACCCTATCCCTAAATGTAAATCTAACCCTAACCCTAATGCTATACCTAGCCCTAAACATAGCCCTAAGTCTAACACAAGCCCTAACCTTAACTGTAATCCTAGCCCTAGCCCTAACACTAACCCTAACCCTAACCTTAATTCTAGCTCTAAACCTAATCCTAACTATAAACCTAAAGCTAAGCTATCCCTAAACTTTACCCTAAACAAAACCATAGCACTAGACCTAACCTTAAACCTATCCCAAGTCCTAACCCTAACCCTATACCAACCCTAGCCCTAGCCCTAAACCTAAGCCTAACCTAGTCCTAATCCTAGCCCTAACCCTAATCCTAACCATAGCCCTAGCCATAACCCTAACCCTAACACTCACTCTAAACCTAGTCCTAACCCTAAACCAAAGCCTACCCCTAAACCTAAAACTAAACCCCAGCTCTAACCTTAACACTAACCATAGCTCTAACAATAACCCTAGCCTTAATCCTAACACTAATCCTATCCCTACCACTAACCCTAGGCTTAACCCTAGCACTAAATCTAACCCTACTTCTAACTCTAACCATAACTATAGTCCTTGTCCTAACACTAATCAGAATGCTAAACCTAACCATAGCCCTAAACAAAACCCTAACACTAGCCCTAATCCCAGTACTAAACCAAACCCTATCCCTAGCCAGAACCATAATGATAACCCTAAACCATAACCCTAAATCTAACCCTTCAACTAACCCTAAGACTAACCCTCCTTTAACCTTAAACTTAAACCTTGTCCTAGCCCTAACCCTATACCTAGACATATCCCTAACAATTGTGGAGGGCCCTCTGCCAGGGAAGGCATCATGGGCTTTCTTTTAAGTTCACCTTGATTGAATCCCATGTGTAGGCACAGCCTTACCTTGGGGACATATCTAACCAAGAGGTGAGAATGCCTCAGCTGGACTCTTCAAAGCCTAGGGGCCAGGAATGGGTTTTAATTATGCAAATACAGTGAAGCACCTGGAATGAATACGACTGGGGCTCACCCAAGCTCCTTTATCTTGAGTTTTGGTGAAACCTCCTGATATTTGGAATATTTGGGCTATAAAATAAACATGCTGTTTTGGTGCTGGGTCTCTCTGTTCCTCCACCAAAAGAGGACAGAAACCCACCGGGACCCAGCTTCTCCCTCTATTTCTGTGTCTTGTCTCTTCATTTCTTTCTCAATCCCAAGTATCTCTACTCAAAGAACTGGTTCACTTTCTCTCTCTCCATGCTGGACACTGAGAAGGGAGACCCCCCGACATAAACAGTAACCTTAACCATAGTCTTACCTTTAACCCTACAACTAGGCCTAAGCCTAAGAATAACCCCAACCCTAGGCCTAACCCAAACCCTATCCCTAGCCATAACCTTAACAATAACCCTAATCATAAACCTAACTCTAACCCTACCCCAAGCCCAAAACTTAAGCCTAACCATAACCCTAACACTAGCCTTAAGCCTAACCTTAGCCCTAAAACCAGCCCTAACCCTAGCTCTAACTCTAACACTAAATCTAGTCTAACTCTAGACCTAACCTATCCCTAATTCTAAACCAAACCACACAACTAATCCAAACCCTAACCCTAACCTTAACCCTAACATTAGCCCTAACCCTAGCCCAAACTGTAGCCATAGCCCTAACTCTAACCATAGTCCTAATCTTAACCCTAGTCCTAGGCCTAACACTAACCCTCACCATAACCATAAACCCCAACCATAGCCATTTCCCTAGCCCTCATCATAAAATCTAACCCTAACCATATTCCTAGCCTTAGCCCTAAATATAACCCTAAAAATAACCCTAACCCTCACCATGGACCTAAACCTAACCCTAGTCCTAAACCTAACAATGACACTATCACCACCCATAATCCTAAACTTAAACCTAATCTTAAAACTCCAGGTGATTACAATGTACACGGAAGGAAACAGACGCTATCCCTAAAGCTAACCCTAACCCTAGCGCTAAGCCTATCCTTAGCCTAACCCTAAAGCTAGCCCTAACTTTGATCCTAACCCTGGTCCTAACACTAGTTCTAACCCAAACCCTAGCCCTAACCCTACCCTAACCCTAAACCTAGCTCTAAATCTAACCATAATCATAACACTATCCCCAGACCTATCCCTAACCCTAATCCTAACCCTAAGCCTAGCCCTAACTCTAAAGCTAACTCTAACCCTAACCCTAACCTTAGCTCTAACCATAACACTAACCTTAACCATACTCCTAACCCTAACCCTAATATAACACAACCCTAACCCTAACCATAATACTAGCCACAGCCCTAGCTGTAACCATAACCCTAACCCTAGCTTTAACCTTAAATCTAACTCAAATTTTTACCATATTCTCAACCCTAACCCAACCATAAAATCTAACACTAATACTAGAGCTAGCCTTAGCCCTAACCTTAACCCTAATCCTGACTCTAACCCTAACCTTACCATAGCCCTAAACATATTCCTAACCATAGCCCTAAGCCTAACCTTAACCTTAGACCTAACTGAAATGCTAACCCTAGCCCTAATTCTAACACAAATCCTAGCCCAAACCCTAAACTAACCCTAACCTTAACCATAACACTAACCCTAAATTTAGCTCAAACCGTAACCTCAACCCCAACCCTAAAACTGGCCCTAACCCTAACCCTAATCCTAATCCCAGCCCTATCCCAAATCTTAACCATAACACTTAACCTATCCATAGACCTAACCCTAACCTGAACTATAACCTTATCCCTAATCCTAACCCTAACTTTAGCCATAACCCTAACTCTAACCCTAGAATTAACCCTAATGATAACCCTAGCCCTAGCCCTAGCTGTAGCCCTAACCAAAGTCCTAAGACTAATACTAACCTTAGCCCTAATCCTAGCCCTAGCCCTAGCCCTAGCTCTAGCCCTAAACTTAACTGTAACCCAAACCCTAGTCCTTAACCTAACCCTAACCCTAACCCCAGCACTATCCATAACCCTAACCCTCAACGTAGCCCTAGACCTACCCCTAACCCTGGACATACCCCTAATGATAAACCTCACCCAACCCATAACCCTACCCATAAGCCAACCCCTAAGCCTAATTATAATGCTTCAGGTAATTAATGTGCAACAAATGACCCAGAAGCTATCCCTTAAGCTAGCCTTTATCCGCATAATAACTATAACCCTTACCCTAACTCTAAATCTAACACCATTCCCACCTTAATCTTAGCCATAACCCTAATGATAGCCCTAGGCCTAACCCTAACTTTCACCTTAGCCCTAGCCCTAAATCTAACCCTAGACATAATTCCAACCCTACCCCTAACACTAACCCTAACCCTAGTTATAATCATCACCTTAATCCTAACTCTATCCCCAGCCCTAATACTGGTCATAACCTTAACTCTAATCCTAGTCATAATCCTAACCCTAACCCTAGACCTGACCCTATCTCTACCCTAATCTTAGTCCTAACATTAACCCTAACCTTAACCCTAAACCTAACCCTAATCCTAACCCTAGCCTTAACCCTAAACCTCAACCTAACCCTAGACCTAACCCTAGCACTAACCCTAATGTTAACCCTATTCTTAGCCCTAACACTAAACCTAACCCTAGACCTAACCCTAACATCCCTAGACTTAAACTTAAATTTAATCTTAATCCTAAATTTAGCCCTAACTTTAACCCTATGCCTAATCTTAACATAAATCCAGCCATAGACCTTACCTTAATACTAACAATTGCCCTAACCATAACCCTAGTCCTAACCCTAGACCTAACTCTAACCCTAGCCCTAACACTTTCCCTAGACCTAACCATAGTCCTAACCCTAAAGCTAACCATAACCATAGCCCTAAACAAAAACCTAAACCTAGTCTTCAGGCTAATTCTCACCGTAGACATAACCCTAATCATTACCCGGTTATTACCAACCCTAGCCCAAACTCCAACCCAATCCAACCCCTTAAACGTAACCGTAACTGTAACCTTATCCCTAACCCTAATACTATAGCTAACTCTAGCCATAGTCCTAATGCTTACACTAACTTTAACCTCAGTTTAAACCTAACCCTAGCCCTATACCTAGACCTAACCCAAACCCTAAAACTAGTGATAATACTAATACTAATCGAAACCCTAGGTCTTGCCCTAACCCTAACCCTAGCCCTAGTCCTACACCAAATCCTAACCTTATTCCTATCCCTAACCCTAATATTAACCCTAAACCTAAACCTAGCATAGCCCTAACTCTAACCCTAACCTAAACTTTGCCCCAGCACTAACCCTAACCCTAACCCTAACCTTAAACCTAGCCATTGCCTTAAACCTAACCCTAACCTTAACCTTAGCCCCAGCATTAAACCTAGCCCTAGCCCTAGGTGTAACCATAACAATAACACTATTCTTAACCCTAGCCTAACCATAAACCTAATCCTAACACTAACCTTAACCCTAGCCCTAACCCTAGTCTATACCTAAACCTAATTGTAGCCTTGACCTTAACCCTAACCCTAACACTAAACTTAAATGTCCAGGTGATTCAAATGTGTAGCTAAGGACCCATGTAAAAACCAGAAACCTAACACAAACCTAATTCTAAGGCTAATCCTAACTCTCCAGGTGATAACACTGTGAATGGAAGGACCCAGAAGCTATCACTAGAGCTAACCATAAACCTAAACCATAGCCCTACCCTAACCTTAGGCATAACCCTAATGATAAAACTAATCCTAGCTCTAACTCTTACCCTCCATCTAACCCTAACTCTCCAGGTGATTCCAATGTGCAGCCAAGGATGCAGACTGTAAACCTAATCCTAACCCTCACATAAATATTAAACCAAACCACAGCCATAAGACTAACTGTAACACTAACCCAAGCCATAGTCCTAGCTTTAACCCTAAACCTAATGCTAATCCTAACCCTATATCTAGCCCTAACCATAACATTAACCCTTAACCCTACCCTAGTCCCAACACAAACCCGACCCCAGAACTACTCCTAGCCCTAAACCTAACCCTAACCCTAACTATGGCCTTAACCCTAAACCTAGCCCTAACCCTAACACTAGCCCTAACCCTAACTCTAACCCTAACCCTAACCCTAGCCCTAACCCTAAACCGAACCCAAATCCTAACCCTAACCCTGGCCCCAGCATTAAATCTAACAACTCTAAATCTAGTCATAACTCTAAACCCATACATAACCCTGACAATAACACTAAACCTAGCCCTAAGCCTAACCCTCACCTTAACACCAACTCTATCCTTTCTCAAATCCTAGCACTAACCTTAACCCTAACCATAGCCATGACCCTAACTCTAACCCAAACACTGGCCCTAGCCCTAACCCTAACACTAACCTTAGCCATAACACTAACCCTAAACATGGCCCTACACTAACCCTAACTCTGAAGGTGATTACAATGTTCTTTGAAGTATCCAGAAGCTATGCCTAAAGCAAACCCTAACCCTAAACCTAACCAACACCCTATCCCTAACTCTAACCCTATCCCTAGCCTTAACTTAACCCTAACCCTAATTAATCCTAGACATAGACCTAAACCTTACCACACCCTTAGCCCTAATCCTAAACCTAACCCTATAACTTACCTTACTCCTAGTCCTAATCCTATTCCTAATCATAACCATGGCCATAACACTAATTCTTGTCCTAACCCTAACCCTGACCTTAACACTATACCTAACCCTAACCCTAATCTAACCCTAACCCTAACCCTAACCCTAACCCTAACCCTAACCCTAACCTAACACTAACCCTAACTATAGTTCTATCCCTAACACTAACCCTAACATGAGCCATAACCCTAGACCTAAACCTAACAATAACCCTAGCTGTAACCTTAAACCTAACCCTTACCCTACACTTCACCCTAGACCTAACTCTATTGGAAATCTAACACTAACCCTAATCCTACATTTAATCCTAGTGCTAAGCCTCCTCCTTTCTTATACCTAACCCTAACCCTAGCCCTAGCCCTAATCATATCCCTAACCCTAGCCCTAGCCCGACCACAAACTGGAACATTACACCTAAAACTAACCTTAACTCCATAGGTGATTCTACTGTGTTGCAATAATACAGACACTAACCCTAACCCTAACCTTAAGCATAACCCTAAGCCTAACTCTCCAGGTGATGACAGTGTGCATGGAAGGACCCAGATGCTATCCCTACAGCTAACCCCAACCTTAACCTTAACCTTAGTCGTATCCCTAATCCTAAACCTAGACCGACCTTATCCCTAATCCTAATCCTAGTCCTAACACTAGTCCTAACCTTATCCCTAACCTTAACCCTAAACCTAAACCAAACCCTAACCCTACCTCTAGCCTTAACCCTAACTTTAAACCTAACCCTAACCCTAGCCTTAATGCAAAACCTAAACCTAACCCTAACCCTAGGCCTAGCCCTAACACTAACCCTAATGCTAACCCTATCCTCACCCCTAACACTAAACCTAACCCTAGACCTAACCCTAACTTATCCATAGACTTAAACTTAATCCTAACCCTAAATTTAGCTTTAACCCTAACCCTAACGCTAACCCTAGCCATAACTGGAGCCTAGCCATAACTTTAAACCTATGCCTAACCCTAGCTCAAGCCCTAAACCTAACACTAACCCTAGTCCTAACCCTAATTCTAACCTTAACCCAAACCTTAATTCAAAGCTTAACCCTAACTCTTCTGGTGATTACAAGGTGCATGGAAAAACCCAGATGTTATAACTAACCCTAATCCTACCCCTAACCATAACTATAACCCTAGCCCTAACCCTAACCCTAATCCTAACATAACCTTATCCCTAATCTTAATCTAAATCTAGCCCTAACCCTAACTCTAGCCTTAACACTAGTTCTAAACTTAACCCTAGCCCTAATGCTTGGTCACCCAACCCTAGTCCTAACCATAACCATAGCCCTACACAAAATTCTAACTCTAGCTTTGAGGCTAACCCTCACCCTGTATCTAACCCTAACCATAACCTAGCCCAAGATATAATTCTAACCCTAACATTTGCCCTACCCTAACCCTAACCTAACCCAAACCCTAAAGCTAATTCTAGCCCTAGCGCTAACTCTAGTCCTAAACCAAACTTTAACTCCATTCCTAAACCTAACCCTAGCCCTAGCACTATCCCTAACCCTAAAACTAGCCCTAGCCCTAACCCTAGCCCAAGCCCTATTCCTAACCCTAACCCTAGTCATAACCATAACTCTAACCCTAAACCTAGCCTTAACCCTAACCCTAGCCCAAACCTTAAACCTATCTCTAGCATTAACACAAACACTAAACCTAGCAATAGCCCTAACTCTAACACTAACCCTAACCCTAAGACTAAAACTAACCCTAGCCTCACCCCTAACACTAAACCTATATCTAGCCTAACCCTGAACCTAAACCTAACCCTAAATTTAACACCAACCCTATACTATAGCCCTAAACCTAATCCAAATATATCCTTGGGACTAGCCATAACACTAACTTGAACACCAACCCTATCCATAGACCAAACCCTAATGTGGGAAACTGTTTATTGCCTTCACTATCTGATAAGCATAGACAGAAAACCCCCGAAGGCTGGGTGCCTTTGAAGCCCTAGCAAAGGTAGGAGCTACGCGCCACCTCTGTTTGTCCAGACAGTGGTAGCTGAAACTACTCCCCCATTTATTATTATGTAAATCCTTGCTGATGGGCTAGTCTGCTTGTTACTAGGGGGTCACCTGCCTAAGGGCTATGCTATGGGTGCATCCCAGATCAATAAAAGCTTGGTGAGGCCTGAGCACAGAGGAAGTCCTTCGGGACTTGCTGCCTGGTCCCCCCAATATTGCAAAATTATCTCATGTCTTTTTCTCTCATTTGTTGTGCGGCTCCTCTTTCAGATACCGAACCCTACTCCATGCAGAACGTGGAGGGAGTCTTACTGGACATCTGGCGCCCAACGGGTAATCTGGAAGTGCAGGCCTTCCTGGAGCGAGAAAAGGAAGTTTTCACCAAAAAGGTGTGGAAAACTCACCGAAAAAAGGTGAGGGGAATTCTACCGCACAAAATGCCCAGGATCAACTACAGAAGTCTGGGTCTGTAAGTAGACTGGGAACGTTTTCTTAACCAGGCTAACAAATGGGGCAGGATTTGGCTTTAAAAAAGTAGATTCGGCTTTAAAAAGGTATATTTGGCTTTTTAAAAAGTAAGAAACTTTATTATAGACTTTTGATTTGCATGCTTAAGGAGTTAAAATTTTAGAAGGTAATTTCTTATAGTTTTTGCATGTTATTATAGAACATAACCCTTGGTTTCTTGAAAAAGGTACATTAGATCTTAAAAGTTTGCCAAAAAGTTAATCAGAGCTTGCCAAAAATTGTTTCCCCTCATGGAACACTGCATTTCATTTCCTAGAGGCTTTAGGAGAGGTCAAGGAGGATGGATCTCCTACCCCTTGCACCCTCCGCTCCTTAAGAGGAGCAGAAAAAAAAATGGGAGGAATGGCCTTCATGGTTCCCTCCACCTCCATGTCCTAATGCTGAAATGTTTAATTCTCCATTAATAGAATCACCTGTGCAAAAAGGCAAAATTATAAAGAAATTGGAATATTAAAATGTACTCTTTTAAATCAGGCTGAAAAAAAAAAGAGTGCCATGGTCACCTCAATGTGGTTTCTTGTCCAAATTAATATCTTAATTTGTGTTTGGAATCTAAAATCTGTAATAAGAAATGAAGTCCCACTGCCGAATCCGCCTCTGGTGTGGAGAGATTCAAAGGTGGCAGGAAAAGGCAGAGCTATAAACTCTCCCACAATGAGATTAACATCTTATGACAACCAAACTTTGGCTAAGATAACCTTGGGTGCTAGCCATTGCTTTAGAAAGTGAAATAGGGAAAAACTTAAAATGTCTTTTTCAATTAAGCATGACTTTGGGAAAAATAAGCCATCTGAGTCATTTGCTGAAACTTCCCCCAAAAGCAGGATGTGGGGAAAGGGAAGAAGGACCACATGGCAATTCAGTGTGGATGCCCCCTCCCCAAGTATTCTAAAATTAAATTCCTTCTTGTAATTGAAAAGCTTTTACAAATTTATAAATGCATCTGGGATTTCTGTGCACATGTAAAGGGAAAAGGCCAGCTTAAAAACGAGTGCACATAGTTTTGAGCTGAACTTGACCTTTTGCTGTGTACAGAATAAAAACCTGAGACTGTTTTGGCCTTAAAAATGGCGGAGATGAACCTAAGAAAGAAATGCAGGCTGGTTTCCCAAGGCGATTTAAAGTAGTTCTTTTGAAATTTCCCACCCTGAGGCAAGTACCACCAGAGAGGTGATAGTCAAGTTTACATGTGAATAGCTATGGTTTTCCTTCTTGACTTCCCCAGCAGGAAAATTGTGACCCTTTTGAAATTTAGCAGCTATGCCAGGCTTATTGGCTGGAAACTTAAAACTTTTAAGTTCAAATCATCTAAAAGTATTGAGATTTACAATACTGAAATGTTGATCTGAGTATGCCTAGTATGAAGTCTAGAAGATAGAAGTTAATCTATTAATTGAAAATGCCTTATATTTTGTTTGAAATGTAACCATAAATGCAAAAGTATTGATTTGAAAATGCTAAGTATTTAATTTGCTACCTAACATTTAAAGCTTTGAAAGTTTAAGGTGCAAATTGAATCGGGAGAAAATTAAATATCTAATGTATAACTTGTTTTTGAAAAAAATAAAATGTGTTTTCTTTTAAATAATTAGGGATTAAAAATATATTACTTCTTGGTCTGCTTTAAAAAAAGAGGATTAATTTTTAAGAACTCAAATGAAATTTTTAATACAAAAAAGGTTTAAATTTGATTAATATTCTTTAAGAAAATTATAAAGGGTATAGACAACTAATGGGATTTCAGTTTGTCTACAATATAATGTTGGAAATCTATCTTTTAGGGATTTTGGTTTGCTCTTTCCTTGTTTATTGGGAGAATAAGGAAATTATCTTTTCTGTCAGAGAACAGCTTAGACAGCCACAATGTTGAGCTGTGTGAATTGGCAGTTGCCATGTTGGCCTCATGGATCACCATGCCCCTGGGGGCTGACGACTTGAAAGAGCAAAGGCCCTGCCCTCTAATTTAGCCAAACACAAATTCTGAGTTCTGTAAACATGAATTCCTAATGTTTGAAAGCACATTCTAGTGAAAACGCCACCTGAAGTACCCTGAGTTGTAAATATTATCAGTATTTTCATCATTTCACAGCTTTCCACTGGAAAGCTTGGTGATTGAACACGGCAGTAAATATAGTAAGAATCTATTTACGTGTATTTGAAGTGTTTCTTACATGTTCTTAATCATTTATGGAAACTATCATTGTGTATGTTGACCGTTTTACCACAATTAGACAGTTTTGTTTGAAGTATATCCTTGAATGATCAGCATTTTAACTGATTCAAACAAAAAACGCCAAACCCAGTCATCCTTAATTGTAAACTTAAACACTATTCTCTTAATTCTAAGTCTGTATACACAAATTCTCAGTTCAGTAAACAAGAAATCCTAACGTTTGAAAGCACATTGTAGTGAAATCGCCACCTGAAGTACACTGAGCAGTAAATATTATCAGTATTTTCGTCATTTCACGCTTTCCACTGGAAACCTCGCTGATTGAACACGGAAGTAAATGCCTTAAGAATATATTTAGGTGTGTTTGAAGTGTTTCTTACACGTTCTTAATCATTTCTGGTAACTATCATTATGTATTTTAACAGGTATACTAAAATTAGACAATTTTCTTTGAAGTATATCCTTGAATGGTGAGCATTTTAACTGATTCACACAAAAAACGCCAAAGGATTCAGACTCAATTGTAAACATAAACACTAGACACTTCACTCTAAGGCTGTATAAACAAATTCTGAGTTCTGTAAACACGAAATCCGAATGTTTGAAAGCACATTCTAGTGAAAACGGCACGTGAAGTACGCTGAGGTGAAAATATTATCAGTATTTTCGTCATTTCACAGCTTTCCACTGGAAACCTCGCTGATTCAACACGGAAGTAAATGTAGTAAGAATATACTTATGTGTGATTGAAGTGTTTGTTACACGTTCTTAATCATTTCCCAAAACTATCATTGTGTATTTTGACCCTTTTACCACAATTTGACAGTTTTCTTTGAAGTATATCCTTGAATGGTCTGCATTTTATCTGATTCAAACAAAAAAATGCCAACCCCAGTCACCCTTAATTGTAAACATAAACACTATTCTCTCCATTCTAAGTCTGTATACACAAATTCTGAGTTCTGTAAACATGAAATCCTACTGTTTGAAAGCACATTCTAGAGAAAAAGCTGCCTGAAGTAGCCAGAGATGTAAATATTATCAGTATTTTCGTCATTTCACAGCTTTCCACTGGAAACCTCGCTGATTGAACACGGAAGTAAATGTAGTAAGCAGATATTTATGTGTGTTTGAAGTGTTCCTTACACGTTCTTAATCATTTCTGGAAACTATCATTGGGTATTTTAACAGTTATCCCACAATTAGACAACTTTCTTTGAAGTATATCCTTGGATGGTCAGCATTTTAAATGATTCACACAAAAAGGCCAAAGCAATTCAGACTCAATTGTAAACATAAACACTATTCTCTTCATTCTAAGTCTGAATACACAAATTCTGAGTTCTGTAAACCTGAAATCCTAATGTTTGAAAGTTCATTGTAGTGAAAACGCCACCTGAAGTACCCTTAGCTGTAAATATTATCAGTATTTTCATCATTTCACAGCTTTCCACTGGAAACCTCACTGATTGAACACGGAAGTAAATGTAGTAAGAATATATTTATGTGTATTTGAAGTGTTTCTTACATGTTCTTAATCATTTCCCAAGACTATCATTGTGTATTTTGACAGTTTTACCACAATTAGAGAGTTTTGTTTGAAGTATATCGTTGAATGGTCAGCATTTTAACTGATTCAAACAAAACACGCCAAACCCAGTCACCCTCAATTGTAAACTTAAACACTATTCTCTACATTCTAAGTCTGTACACATAAATTCTGAAATCTGTAAACATGAAATCCTAATGCTCGAAAGCACATTGCAATGAAAACGCCACGTGAGTAGCCGGAGTTGTAAATATTATCAGTATTTTCGTCATTTCACAGGTTTCCAGTGGAAACCTCGCTGATTGAACATGGCAGAAAATGCCTTAAGAAAATGTGTAGGTGTGTTTGAAGTGTTTCTTACACGTTCTTAATCATTTCTGGAAACTATCATTATGTATTTTAACAGTTATACCACAATTAGACAATTTTCTGTGAAGTATACCCTTGAATGGTCAGCACTTTGACTGATTCAAACAAAAAATGCCAAAACCGGTCCCCCTCAATTGTAAACTTAAACACTATGCTCTACATTCTAAGTCTGTATACCCAAATTCTGAGTTCTGTAAACATGAAATCCTAATGTTTGAAAGCACATTCTAGTGAAAACGCCACGTGAAGTAGCCGTGGTTGTAAATATTATCAGTATTTTCTTACAGCTTTCCACTGGAAACCTCACTAACTGAACACACAAGTAAATGTAGTAAGAATATATGTGTGTTTGAAGTGTTTCTTACATGTTCATAATCATTTCTGGAAACTATCATTGTGTATTTTAACAGTTATACCACAATTAGACAATTTTCTTTGATCTATATCTTTGAATGGTCAGTATTTTAACTGATTCACACAAAAAAGCCAAAGCCATTCAGATTCAATTATAAACATAAACACTATTATCTTCATTCCAATGCTGTATACACAAATTCTGTGTTCTGTAAACATGAATTCCTAATGTTCAAAAGCACAATCTAGTGAAAACGCCACGTCAAGTACCCTGAGCTTAAATATTATCAGTATTTTCTTCATTCCACAGCTTTGTACTGGAAACCTCGCTTATTGAACACGGAACTAAATGTAGAAGAATATATTTATGTGTGTTTGAAGTGTTTCTTAGACGTTCTTTGTCATTTCCCAAAACTATCATTGTGTATTTTGACTTTTTTACCACAATTAGACAGTTTTGGTTGAAGTATATCCTTGAAAGTTCAGCATTTTAACTGATTCAAACAATAAATGCCAAACCCAGTCACCCTTAATTGTAAACAGAAAAACATTTCTTTTCATTCTAAGTCTGTATAGAAAAATTCCGAGTTCTGTAAACATGAATTCCTAATGTTTGAAAGAACAATCTAGTGAAAACGCCACGTGAAGTAGCCGGAGTTGTAAATATTATTAGTATTTTCGTCATTTCACAACTTTCACCTGGAAACCTGGCTGATTGAACAAGGAAGTAAATGTCTTAAGAATATATGTAGGTGTGTTTGAAGTGTTTCTAACACATTCTCAATGATTTTCCAAAATGATCAATGTGTTTTTTAACAGTTTTACACAATTATACAGTTTTATATTAAGTATATCTTTTTTTTTAAATATATTTTATTGATTTTTTACAGAGAGGAAGTGAGAGAGATAGAGAGTTAGAAACATCGATGAGAGAGAAACATCGATCCGCTGCCTCCTGCACAGCCCCCACTGGGGAAGTGCCCACAACCCAGGTACATGCCCTTGACCGGAATCGAACCCAGGACCTTTCAGTCCGCAGGCCGACGCTCTATCTACTGAGCCAAACCGGTTTCGGCTATTAAGTATATCTTTAAATGGTCCGCATTTTAACTGATTCCCAGAAAAAATTACAAACCCCGTCAGTCTTAATTGTAAACATCAACACTATTCTCTTCATTCTAAGTCTGTATACACAAATACTGAGTTCTGTAAAGATGAATTCCTAATGTTTGAAAGCACATTCTAGTGAAAACGCCACGTGAAGTAGCCACAGTTGTAAATATTATCAGTATATTCGTCATTTCACAGCTTTCCACTGGAAACCTCGCTGAATGAACACAGGGGTAAATGTCTTAAGAATATATTTATGTGTATTTGAAGTGTTTCTTACATGTTCTTAATCATTTCTGGAAACTATCATTGTGTATTTTGACAGTTTTACCACAATTAGACAGTTTTGTTTGAAGTACATCCTTGAATGGTCAGCATTTTAACAGATTCAAACAAAAATCGCCAAACCCAGTCACCCTTAATTGTAAACTTAAAAACAATTTTCTTCATTCGAAGTCTCTATACACAAATTCTGAATTCTGTAAATATGAAATCCTAATGTTCAAAGCACATTGTACTGAACACACCACGGGAAGTACCCTGAGCTGTAAATATTATCAGTATTTTAGTCATTTCACAGCTTTCAAGTGGAAACCTCGCTGAATGAACATGGCAAAAATTTCTTAAGAATAATCTTAGGTGTGTTTGAACTATATCCTTGCATGGTCAGCATTTTAACAGATTCAAACAAAAATCGCCAAACCCAGTCACCCTTAATTGTAAACTTAAAAACAATTCTCTTCATTCCCAGTCTCTATACATAAATTCTGAATTCTGTAAACATGAAATCCTAATGTTCAAAGCACATTGTACTGAACACACCATGTGAAGTAGCCGCAGATGTAAATATTATCAGTATTTTCATCATTTCACAGCTTTCGACTGGAAACCTCGCTGACTGAACACGGAGGTAAATGTAGTAAGAATATATTTATGTGTATTTGAAGTGTTTCTCACACGTTCTTAATCATTTCCGAAAACTATCATTGTGTATTTTGACAAATTTACCACAACTAGACATTTTGTTGAAGTATTTTCTTGAATGGTTAGCATTATAACTGATTAAAACAAAAATTGCCAAACCCAGTCACCCTTAATTGTAAACTTAAAAACAATTCTCTTCATTCTAAGTCTGTATACACGAATTCTGAATTCTGTAAACATGAAATCCTAACGTTCAAAGCACATTGTACTGAACACACCACGTGAGGTAGCCGCAGTTGTAAATATTATCAATATTTTCATCATTTCACAGCTTTCCACTGGAAACCTCGCTGATTAACAACGGGATTAAAGGTCTTAATGAATTTAGGTGTGTTTGAAGTGTTTCTTACACGTTCTTAATTATTTCTGGAAACTATCATTATGTATTTCAACAGTTATACCACAATTAGATAATATTCTTTGAAGTATATCTTTCAATGGTCAGCATTTTAACTGATTCACAGAAAAAACGGCAAACCCAGTCAGTCAAAATTGTAAACATAAACACTATTCTCTTCATTCTAAGTCTGTATACACAAATTCTGAGTTCTGTAAACATGAAATCCTAATGTTTGAAAGCACATTTTAGTGAAAACGCCACCGGAAGTACTCTGAGCTGTAAATATTATCAGTATTTTCTTCATTCCACAGCTTTCTACTGGAAACCTTGCTGATTGAACACGGAAGTAAATGTAGTAAGAATATATTTATGTGTGTTTGAAGTGTTTCTTACACGTTGTTAATCATTTTCCAAAACTATCATTGTGTATTTTAACAGTTTTACCACAATTAGTTTTCTATTACGTATATCTTTAAATGGTCAGCATTTTTACAGATTCAAAGAAAAAACGCCAAACCCAGTCAGTCTTAATTGTAAACATAAACATTATTCTCTTCATTCTAAGTCTGTATACACAAATTCTGAGTTCTGTAAACCTGAAATCCTAATGTTTGAAAACACATTGTAGTGAAAACGCCACCTGAAGTACTCAGAGCTGTAAATATTATCAGTATTTTCCTAATTCCACAGCTTTCCGCCGGAATCCTCTTTGATTGAATACGGCAGTAAATGTCCTAAGAATATATTTATGTAATTGAACTGTTTCTTACAAGTTCTTAATCATTTCCCAAAACTATCATTGTGTATTTTGACCCTTTTACCACAACTAGACAGTTTTGTTGAAGTATTTTCTTGATTGGTCAGCATTTTAACTGATTCAAACAAAAAACGCCAAACCCAGTCACCCTTAACTGTAAACATAAACACTTTTCTGTTCATTCTAAATCTGTACAGAAAATTCTGAGTTCTGTAAACATGAATTCCTAATGTTTGCAAGCACATTCTAGTGAAAACGCCACGTGAATTAGAAGGAGTTGTAAATATTATCAGTATTTTCATCATTTCACAGCCTTCACCTGAAAACCTCCCTGGTTGAAAACGGAAGTATATGTCTTAAGAATATATGTAGGTGTGTTTGAGGTGTTTCTTACATGTTCTTAATCATTTCGCACAACTATCATTGTGTATTTTAACATTTTTACCCCAATTAGACATTTTCCTATTAAGTATATCTTTAAATGGTCAGCATTTTTACTGATTCAAAGAAAAATCGCCAAACCCAGTCAGTCTTAATTGTAAACATAAACACTATTCTCTTCATTCTAAGTCTGTATACACAAATTCTGAGTTCTGTAAACATGAATTCCTAATGTTTGAAAGCACATTCTAGCGAAAACGCCACGTGAAGTACCTTGAGCTGTAAATATTATCAGTATGTTCGTCATTCCACAGCTTTCCACTGGAAACCTCTCTGATTGAACACGGCAGTAAATGTCTTAAGACTATATTTATGTATTTGAAGTGTTTCTTACACGTTCTTAATCATTTCCCAGAACTATCATTGTGTATTTTGACACTTTTACCACAATTAGATAGTTTTGTTTGAAGTATATTCTTGAATAGTCAGCATTTTAACTGATTCAAACAAAAATCGCCAAAAATAGTCAACCTTAACTGTAAACTTAAAAACAATTCTCTTCATTCTAAATCTGTATACAAGAATTATGAATTTTGTAAACATGAAATCCTAATGTTCAAAGCACATTGTACTAAACACACTACGGGTAGTATCCACAGTTGTAAATATTATCAATATTTTAAGAATTTCACAGCTTTCAACTGGAATCCTCGCTGATTGAACACGGGAGTAAATGTATTAAGAATAAATTAATGTGTGTTTGAAGTGTTTGTTACATGTTCATAATCATTTCCCACAACTATCATTGTGTATTTTAACAATTTTACCACAATTAGACAGTTTTCTATTAAGTATATCTTTAAATGGTCAGCATTTTTACTGATTCACAGAAAAAACTCCAAACCCATTCAGTCTTAATTGTAAACATAAACACATTTCTGTTCATTCTAAGTCTGTATAGACAAATTCTGAGTTCTGTAAACATGAATTACTAATGTTTGAAAGCACATTCTAGTGGAAACGCCACGTGACGTACCCTGAGCTGTAAATATTCTCAGTATTTTCATCATTTCACAGCTTTCTACTGGAAACCTCGCTGATTGAAGACGGAAGTAAATGTAGTAAGAATATATTTATGTGTGTTTGAAGTGTTTCTTACACGTTCTTCATCATTTCCCACAACTATCATTGTGTATTTTGACACTTTTACCACAACTAGACAGTTTTGCTGAAGTAGTTCCTTGAATGGTCAGCATTTTAACTGATTCAAAAAAAACCGCCAAACCCAGTCACCCTAGATTGTAAAGATAAACAATTTTCTGTTCATTCTAAGTCTATATCAACGAATTCAGAGTTCTGTGAACATGAATTCCTAATGTTTGAAAGCACATTCTAGTGAAAACGCCACGTGAAGTAGACGGAGTTGTAAATATTATCAGTATGTTCGTCATTTCACAGCTTTCACCAGAAAACCTCCTTGATTGAACACGGAAGTAAATGTAGTAAGAATATATTTATGTGTGTTTGAAGTGTTTCTTACACGTTCCTAATCATTTCCCACAACTATCATTGTGTATTTTAACAATTTTACCACAATTAGACAGTTTTCTATTAAGTATATCTTTAAATGGTCAGCATTTTTACTGATTCACAGAAAAAACGCCAAACCCAGTCACCCTAGATTATAAAGATAAAAATTTTTCTGTTCATTCTAAGTCTATATAGACAAATTCTGAGTTCTGTAAACATGAATTCCTAATGTTTGAAAGCACATTCTAGTGAAAACGCCACGTGAAGTACCCTGAGCTGCAAATATTATCAGTATTTTCGTCATTTCACAGCTATCTACTGGAAACCTCGCTGATTGAACACGGAAGTAAATGTAGTAAGAATATATTTATGTGTGTTTGAAGTGTTTCTTACACGTTCTTAATCATTTCCCACAACTATCATTGTGTATTTTGACCCTTTTACCACAACTAGACAGGTTTGTTGAAGTACTTCCTTGAATGGTCAGCATTTTAACTGATTCAAACAAAAACCGCCAAACCCAGTCACCCTAGATTGTAAAGATAAACACTTTTCTTTTCATTCTAAGTCTGTATAGATGAATTCTGAGTTCTGTAAACATGAATTCCTAATGTTAGAAAGCACATTCTAGTGGAATAGGCACGTGACGTACCGTGAGCTGTAAATATTGTCAGTATTTTCATCATTTCACAGCTTTCTACTGGAAACCTCCTTGATTGAAGACGGAAGTAAATGTAGTAAGAATATATTTATGTGTCTTTGAAGTGTTTCTTACACGTTCTTAATCATTTCCCACAACTATCATTGTGTATTTTGAAACTTTTACCACAACTAGACAGTTTTGCTGAAGTAGTTCCTTGATTGGTCAGCATTTTAACTGACTGAAACAAAAACCGCCAAACCCAGTCACCCTAGATTGTAAAGATAAACACTTTTCTGTTCATTCTAAGTCTATATCAACGAATTCTGAGTTCTGTGAACATGAATTCCTAATGTTTGAAAGCACATTCTAGTGAAAACGCCACGTGAAGTAGACGGAGTTGTAAATATTATCTGTATGTTCTTCATTTCACAGCTTTCACCTGAAAACCTCACTGTTTGAAAACGGAAGTAAATGTCTTAAGAATATATGTAGGTGTGTTTGAAGTGTTTCTTACACGTTCTTAATAATTTCGTACAACTATCATTGTGTATTTTAACAATTTTACCACAATTAGACAGTTTTCTATTAAGTATATCTTTAAATGGTCACCATTTTTCCTGATTCACAGAAAAAACGCCAAACCCAGTCAGTCTTCATTGTAAACATAAACACTTTTCTGTTCATTCTAAGTCTGAATAGACAAATTCTGAGTTCTGTAAACATGAATTCCTAATGTTTGAAAGCACACTCTAGTGGAAACGCCACGTGACGTACCCTGAGCTGTAAATATTATCAGTATTTTCATCATTTCACAGCTTTCTACTGGAAACCTCGCTGATTGAACACGGAAGTAAATGTAGTAAGGATATATTTATGTGTGTTTGAAGTGTTTCTTACGCGTTCTTAATCATTTCCCACAACTATCATTGTGTATTTTCACCCTTTTACCACAACTAGACAGTTTTGCTGAAGTATTTCCTTGAATGGTCAGCATTTTAACTGATTCAAACAAAAACCGCCAAACCCAGTCACCCTAGATTGTAAAGATAAACACATTTCTGTTCATTCTAAGTCTATATCGACGAATTCTGAGTTCTGTGAACATGAATTGCTAATGTTTGAAAGCACATTGTAGTGAAAACGCCACGTGAAGTAGACGGAGTTGTAAATATTATCAGTATGTTCGTCATTTCACAGCTTTCACCTGAAAACCTCGCTGATTGAAAACGGAAGTAAATGTCTTAAAAATATATGTAGGTGTGTTTGAAGTGTTTCTTACACGTTCTTAATCATTTCCCACAACTATCATTGTGTATTTTGACCCTTTTACCACAACTAGACAGGTTTGTTGAAGTACTTCCTTGAATGGTCAGCATTTTAACTGATTCAAACAAAAACCGCCAAACCCAGTCACCCTAGATTGTAAAGATAAACACTTTTCTGTTCATTCTAAGTCTGTATAGATGAATTCTGAGTTCTGTAAACATGAATTCCTAATTTTTGAAAGCACATTCTAGTGAAAACGCCACGTGAAGTAGACGGAGTTGTAAATATTATCAGTAAGTTCGTCATTTCACAGCTTTCACCAGAAAACCTCCTTGATTGAACACGGAAGTAAATGTAGTAAGAATATATTTATGTGTGTTTGAAGTGTTTCTTACACGTTCGTAATCATTTCCCACAAGTACCATTGTGTATTTTAGCAATTTTACCACAATTAGACAGTTTTCTATTAAGTATATCTTTAAATGGTCACCATTTTTACTGATTCACAGAAAAAACGCCAAACCCAGTCAGTCTTAATTGTAAACAGAAACACTTTTCTGTTCATTCTAAGTCTATATAGACAAATTCTGAGTTCTGTAAACATGAATTCCTAAAGTTTGAAAGCACATTCTAGTGAAAACGCCACGTGAAGTACCCTGAGCTGCAAATATTATCAGTATTTTCGTCATTTCACAGCTTTCTACTGGAAACCTCGCTGATTGAACACGGAAGTAAATGTAGTAAGAATATATTTATGTGTGTTTGAAGTGTTTCTTACACGTTCTTCATCATTTCCCAAAACTATTATTGTGTATTTTGACACTTTTACCACAACCAGACAGTTTTGCTGAAGTAGTTGCTTGAATGGTCAGCATTTTAACTGATTGAAACAAAAACCGCCAAACCCAGTCACCCTAGATTGTAAAGATAAACACTTTTATGTTCATTCTAAGTCTATATCGACGAATTCTGAGTACTGTGAACATGAATTACTAATGTTTGAAAGCACATTCTAGTGAAAACGCCACGTGAAGTAGACGGAGTTGTAAATATTATCTGTATGTTCGTCATTTCACAGCTTTCACCTGAAAACCTCGCTGATTGAAAACGGAAGTAAATGTCTTAAAAATATATGTAGGTGTGTTTGAAGTGTTTCTTACACGTTCTTAATCATTTCCCACAACTATCATTGTGTA
Source organism: Myotis daubentonii (assembly GCF_963259705.1). NCBI lineage: Eukaryota > Metazoa > Chordata > Mammalia > Chiroptera > Vespertilionidae > Myotis > Myotis daubentonii. The sequence continues at coordinate 106,596,320 of NC_081840.1, forward strand.
TTTTGACCCTTTTACCACAACTAGACAGGTTTGTTGAAGTACTTCCTTGAATGGTCAGCATTTTAACTGATTCAAACAAAAACCGCCAAACCCAGTCACCCTAGATTGTAAAGATAAACACATTTCTGTTCATTCTAAGTCTATATCGACGAATTCTGAGTTCTGTGAACATGAATTACTAATGTTTGAAAGCACATTGTAGTGAAAACGCCACGTGAAGTAGACGGAGTTGTAAATATTATCAGTATGTTCGTCATTTCACAGCTTTCACCTGAAAACCTCGCTGATTGAAAACGGAAGTAAATGTCTTAAAAATATATGTAGGTGTGTTTGAAGTGTTTCTTACACGTTCTTAATCATTTCCCACAACTATCATTGTGTATTTTGACCCTTTTACCACAACTAGACAGGTTTGTTGAAGTACTTCCTTGAATGGTCAGCATTTTAACTGATTCAAACAAAAACCGCCAAACCCAGTCACCCTAGATTGTAAAGATAAACACTTTTCTGTTCATTCTAAGTCTGTATAGATGAATTCTGAGTTCTGTAAACATGAATTCCTAATTTTTGAAAGCACATTCTAGTGAAAACGCCACGTGAAGTAGACGGAGTTGTAAATATTATCAGTAAGTTCGTCATTTCACAGCTTTCACCAGAAAAACTCCTTGATTGAACACGGAAGTAAATGTAGTAAGAATATATTTATGTGTGTTTGAAGTGTTTCTTACACGTTCGTAATCATTTCCCACAACTACCATTGTGTATTTTAGCAATTTTACCACAATTAGACAGTTTTCTATTAAGTATATCTTTAAATGGTCACCATTTTTACTGATTCACAGAAAAAACGCCAAACCCAGTCAGTCTTAATTGTAAACATAAACACTTTTCTGTTCATTCTAAGTCTATATAGACAAATTCTGAGTTCTGTAAACATGAATTCCTAAAGTTTGAAAGCACATTCTAGTGAAAACGCCACGTGAAGTACCCTGAGCTGCAAATATTATCAGTATTTTCGTCATTTCACAGCTTTCTACTGGAAACCTCGCTGATTGAACACGGAAGTAAATGTAGTAAGAATATATTTATGTGTGTTTGAAGTGTTTCTTACACGTTCTTCATCATTTCCCAAAACTATTATTGTGTATTTTGACACTTTTACCACAACCAGACAGTTTTGCTGAAGTAGTTGCTTGAATGGTCAGCATTTTAACTGATTGAAACAAAAACCGCCAAACCCAGTCACCCTAGATTGTAAAGATAAACACTTTTATGTTCATTCTAAGTCTATATCGACGAATTCTGAGTACTGTGAACATGAATTACTAATGTTTGAAAGCACATTCTAGTGAAAACGCCACGTGAAGTAGACGGAGTTGTAAATATTATCTGTATGTTCGTCATTTCACAGCTTTCACCTGAAAACCTCGCTGATTGAAAACGGAAGTAAATGTCTTAAAAATATATGTAGGTGTGTTTGAAGTGTTTCTTACACGTTCTTAATCATTTCCCACAACTATCATTGTGTATTTTGACCCTTTTACCACAACTAGACAGGTTTGTTGAAGTACTTCCTTGAATGGTCAGCATTTTAACTGATTCAAACAAAAACCGCCAAACCCAGTCACCCTAGATTGTAAAGATAAACACTTTTCTGTTCATTCTAAGTCTGTATAGATGAATTCTGAGTTCTGTAAACATGAATTCCTAATTTTTGAAAGCACATTCTAGTGAAAACGCCACGTGAAGTAGACGGAGTTGTAAATATTATCAGTAAGTTCGTCATTTCACAGCTTTCACCAGAAAACCTCCTTGATTGAACACGGAAGTAAATGTAGTAAGAATATATTTATGTGTGTTTGAAGTGTTTCTTACACGTTCGTAATCATTTCCCACAACTACCATTGTGTATTTTAACAATTTTACCACAATTAGACAGTTTTCTATTAAGTATATCTTTAAATGGTCACCATTTTTACTGATTCACAGAAAAAACGCCAAACCCAGTCAGTCTTAATTGTAAACAGAAACACTTTTCTGTTCATTCTAAGTCTGTATAGACAAATTCTGAGTTCTGTAAACATGAATTCCTAATGTTTGAAAGCACATTCTAGTGAAAACGCCACGTGAAGTACCCTGAGCTGCAAATATTATCAGTATTTTCGTCATTTCACAGCTTTCTACTGGAAACCTCGCTGATTGAACACGGAAGTAAATGTAGTAAGAATATATTTATGTGTGTTTGAAGTGTTTCTTACACGTTCTTCATCATTTCCCAAAACTATTATTGTGTATTTTGACACTTTTACCACAACCAGACAGTTTTGCTGAAGTAGTTCCTTGAATGGTCAGCATTTTAACTGATTCAAACAAAAACCGCCAAACCCAGTCACCCTAGAGTGTAAAGATAAACACTTTTCTGTTCATTCTAAGTCTAAATCGACGAATTCTGAGTTCTGTAAACATGAATTCCTAATTTTTGAAAGCACATTCTAGTGAAAACGCCACGTGAAGTAGACGGAGTTGTAAATATTATCAGTAAGTTCGTCATTTCACAGCTTTCACCAGAAAACCTCCTTGATTGAACACGGAAGTAAATGTAGTAAGAATATATTTATGTGTGTTTGAAGTGTTTCTTACACGTTCGTAATCATTTTCCACAACTACCATTGTGTATTTTAGCAATTTTACCACAATTAGACAGTTTTCTATTAAGTATATCTTTAAATGGTCACCATTTTTACTGATTCACAGAAAAAACGCCAAACCCAGTCAGTCTTAATTGTAAACATAAACACTTTTCTGTTCATTCTAAGTCTATATAGACAAATTCTGAGTTCTGTAAACATGAATTCCTAAAGTTTGAAAGCACATTCTAGTGAAAACGCCACGTGAAGTACCCTGAGCTGCAAATATTATCAGTATTTTCGTCATTTCACAGCTTTCTACTGGAAACCTCGCTGATTGAACACGGAAGTAAATGTAGTAAGAATATATTTATGTGTGTTTGAAGTGTTTCTTACACGTTCTTCATCATTTCCCAAAACTATTATTGTGTATTTTGACACTTTTACCACAACCAGACAGTTTTGCTGAAGTAGTTGCTTGAATGGTCAGCATTTTAACTGATTGAAACAAAAACCGCCAAACCCAGTCACCCTAGATTGTAAAGATAAACACTTTTATGTTCATTCTAAGTCTATATCGACGAATTCTGAGTACTGTGAACATGAATTACTAATGTTTGAAAGCACATTCTAGTGAAAACGCCACGTGAAGTAGACGGAGTTGTAAATATTATCTGTATGTTCGTCATTTCACAGCTTTCACCTGAAAACCTCGCTGATTGAAAACGGAAGTAAATGTCTTAAAAATATATGTAGGTGTGTTTGAAGTGTTTCTTACACGTTCTTAATCATTTCCCACAACTATCATTGTGTATTTTGACCCTTTTACCACAACTAGACAGGTTTGTTGAAGTACTTCCTTGAATGGTCAGCATTTTAACTGATTCAAACAAAAACCGCCAAACCCAGTCACCCTAGATTGTAAAGATAAACACTTTTATGTTCATTCTAAGTCTATATCGACGAATTCTGAGTACTGTGAACATGAATTACTAATGTTTGAAAGCACATTCTAGTGAAAACGCCACGTGAAGTAGACGGAGTTGTAAATATTATCTGTATGTTCGTCATTTCACAGCTTTCACCTGAAAACCTCGCTGATTGAAAACGGAAGTAAATGTCTTAAAAATATATGTAGGTGTGTTTGAAGTGTTTCTTACACGTTCTTAATCATTTCCCACAACTATCATTGTGTATTTTGACCCTTTTACCACAACTAGACAGGTTTGTTGAAGTACTTCCTTGAATGGTCAGCATTTTAACTGATTCAAACAAAAACCGCCAAACCCAGTCACCCTAGATTGTAAAGATAAACACTTTTCTGTTCATTCTAAGTCTGTATAGATGAATTCTGAGTTCTGTAAACATGAATTCCTAATTTTTGAAAGCACATTCTAGTGAAAACGCCACGTGAAGTAGACGGAGTTGTAAATATTATCAGTAAGTTCGTCATTTCACAGCTTTCACCAGAAAACCTCCTTGATTGAACACGGAAGTAAATGTAGTAAGAATATATTTATGTGTGTTTGAAGTGTTTCTTACACGTTCGTAATCATTTCCCACAACTACCATTGTGTATTTTAACAATTTTACCACAATTAGACAGTTTTCTATTAAGTATATCTTTAAATGGTCACCATTTTTACTGATTCACAGAAAAAACGCCAAACCCAGTCAGTCTTAATTGTAAACAGAAACACTTTTCTGTTCATTCTAAGTCTGTATAGACAAATTCTGAGTTCTGTAAACATGAATTCCTAATGTTTGAAAGCACATTCTAGTGAAAACGCCATGTGAAGTACCCTGAGCTGCAAATATTATCAGTATTTTCGTCATTTCACAGCTTTCTACTGGAAACCTCGCTGATTGAACACGGAAGTAAATGTAGTAAGAATATATTTATGTGTGTTTGAAGTGTTTCTTACACGTTCTTCATCATTTCCCAAAACTATTATTGTGTATTTTGACACTTTTACCACAACCAGACAGTTTTGCTGAAGTAGTTCCTTGAATGGTCAGCATTTTAACTGATTCAAACAAAAACCGCCAAACCCAGTCACCCTAGAGTGTAAAGATAAACACTTTTCTGTTCATTCTAAGTCTAAATCGACGAATTCTGAGTTCTGTGAACATGAATTCCTAATGTTTGAAAGCACATTCTAGTGAAAACGCCACGTGAAGTAGACCGAGTTGTAAATATTATCTGTATGTTCGTCATTTCACAGCTTTCACCTGAAAACCTCACTGTTTAAAAACGGAAGTAAATGTCTTAAGAATATATGTAGGTGTGTTTGAAGTGTTTCTTACACGTTCTTAATAATTTCGTACAACTATCATTGTGTATTTTAACAATTTTACCACAATTAGACAGTTTTCTATTAAGTATATCTTTAAATGGTCACCATTTTTACTGATTCACAGAAAAAACGCCAAACCCAGTAAGTCTTAATTGTAAACATAAACACTTTTCTGTTCATTCTAAGTCTGTATAGACAAATTCTGAGTTCTGTAAACATGAATTCCTAATGTTTGAAAGCACATTCTAGTGAAAACGCCATGTGACGTACCCTGAGCTGTAAATATTATCAGTATTTTCATCATTTCACAGCTTTCTACTGGAAACCTCGCTGATTGAACACGGAAGTAAATGTAGTAAGAATATATTTATGTGTGTTTGAAGTGTTTCTTACACGTTCTTAATCATTTCCCACAACTATCATTGTGTATTTTGACACTTTTACCACAACTAGACAGTTTTGCTGAAGTATTTCCTTGAATGGTCAGCATTTTCACTGATTCAAACAAAAACCGCCCAACCCAGTCACCCTAGATTGTAAAGATAAACACTTTTCTGTTCATTCTAAGTCTATATCAATGAATTCCGAGTTCTGTGAACATGAATTCTTAATGTTTGAAAGCACATTCTAGTGAAAACGCCACGTGAAGTAGATGGAGTTGTATATATTATCTGTGTGTTCGTCATTTCACAGCTTTCACCTGAAAACCTCACTGTTTGAAAACGGAAGTTAATGTCTTAAGAATATATGTAGGTGTGTTTGAAGTGTTTCTTACACGTTCTTAATAATTTCGTACAACTATCGTTGTGTATTTTAACAATTTTACCACAATTAGACAGTTTTCTATTAAGTATATCTTTAAATGGTCACCATTTTTACTGATTCACAGAAAAAACGCCAAACCCAGTCAGTCTTAATTGTAAACATAAACACTTTTCTGTTCATTCTAAGTCTGTATAGACAAATTCTGAGTTCTGTAAACATGAATTCTAATGTTTGAAAGCACACTCTAGTGGAAACGCCACGTGACGTACCCTGAGCTGTAAATATTATCAGTATTTTCATCATTTCACAGCTTTCTACTGGAAACCTCGCTGATTGAACACGGAAGTAAATGTAGTAAGAATATATTTATGTGTGTTTGAAGTGTTTCTTACACGTTCTTCATCATTTCCCAAAACTATTATTGTGTATTTTGACACTTTTACCACAACCAGACAGTTTTGCTGAAGTAGTTCCTTGAATGGTCAGCATTTTAACTGATTCAAACAAAAACCGCAAAACCCAGTCACCCTAGATTGTAAAGATAAACACTTTTCTGTTCATTCTAAGTCTGTATAGATGAATTCTGAGTTCTGTAAATATGAATTCCTAATTTTCAAAAGCACATTCTAGTGAAAACGCCACGTGAAGTAGACGGAGTTGTAAATATTATCAGTATGTTCGTCATTTCACAGCTTTCACCTGAAAACCTCCTTGATTGAACACGGAAGTAAATGTAGTTAGAATATATTTATGTGTTTTTGAAGTGTTTCTTACACGTTCTTAATCATTTCCCAAAACTATCATTGTGTATTTTAACAGTTTTACCACAATTAGACAGTTTTCTATTAAGTATATCTTTAAATGGTCAGCATTTTTACTGATTCACAGATAAAACGCCAAACCCAGTCAGTCTTAATTGTAAACATAAACACTTTTCTGTTCATTCTAAGTCTATATCGACGAATTCTGAGTTCTGTGAACATGAATTCCTAATGTTTGAAAGCACATTCTAGTGAAAACGCGACGTGAAGTAGACCGAGTTGTAAATATTATCTGTATGTTCTTCATTTCACAGCTTTCACCTGAAAACCTCACTGTTTAAAAACGGAAGTAAATGTCTTAAGAATATATGTAGGCGTGTTTGAAGTGTTTCTTACACGTTCTTAATAATTTCGTACAACTATCATTGTGTATTTTAACAATTTTACCACAATTAGACAGTTTTCTATTAAGTATATCTTTAAATGGTCACCGTTTTTACTGATTCACAGAAAAAACGCCAAACCCAGTCAGTCTTAATTGTAAACATAAACACTTTTCTGTTCATTCTAAGTCTGTATAGACAAATTCTGAGTTCTGTAAACATGAATTCTAATGTTTGAAAGCACACTCTAGTGGAAACGCCACGTGACGTACCCTGAGCTGTAAATATTATCAGTATTTTCATCATTTCACAGCTTTCTAATGGAAACCTCCTTGATTGAACAGGGAAGTAAATGCAGTAAGAATATATTTATGTGTGTTTGAAGTATTTCTTACACATTGTTAATCATTTCCCACAACTATCATTGTGTATTTTCACCCTTTTACCACAGCTAGACAGTTTTGTTGAATTATTTTCTTTAATGGTCAGCAGTTTAATTGATTCAAACCAAAACCGCCAAACCCAGTCACCCTAGATGGTAAACATAAACACTTTTCTGTTCATTCTAAGTATGTATAGAGGAATTTTGAGTTCTGTATACATGAATTCCTAATGTTTGAAAGCACATTCTAGTGAAAACGCCACGTGGGTAGACGGAGTGGTAAATATTATCAGTATGTTTGTCATTTCACAGCTTTCACCTGAAAACCTTGCTGATTGAAAACGGAAGTAAATGTCTTATGAATATATGTAGGTGTGTTTGAAGTGTTTCTTACACGTTCTTAATCATTTCGCACAACTATCATTGTGTATTTTAACAATTTTACCACAATTAGAGAGTTTTCTATTAAGTATATGTTTAAATGGTCAGAATTTTTACTGATTCACAGAAAAAACGCCAATCCCAGTCAGTCTTAATTGTAAACATAAACACTTTCTGTTTATTCTAAGTCTGTATAGACAAATTCTGAGTTCTGTAAACATGATTTCCTTCTGGTTGAAAGCACATTCTAGTGAAAACACCTCGTGAGTAGACGGAGTTGTAAATATTATCAGTATGTCCGTCATTTCACAGCTTTCACCTGAAAACCTCGCTGACTGAAAACGGAAGTAAATGTCTTAAGAATATATGTAGGTGTGTTTGAAGTGTTTCTCCCCCTTCTTAATCATTTCCCACAACTATCATTGTGTATTTTGACAATTTTACCACGACTAGACAGTTTTGTTGAAGTATTTCCTTGAATGGTCAGTATTTTAACTGATTCAAACAAAAACCGCCAAACCCAGGCACCCTAGATTGTAAACATAAACACTTTTCTGTTCATTCTAAGTCTATATAAATGAATTCTGAGTTCTGTAAACATGAATTCCTAATGTTTGAAAGCACATGCTAGTGAAAACGCCACGTGAAGTAGACGGAGTTGTAAATATTATCTGTATGTTCGTCATTTCACAGCTTTCACCTGAAAACCTCACTGTTTGAAAACGGAAGTAAATGTCTTAAGAATATATGTATGTGTGTTTGAAGTGTTTCTTACACGTTCTTAATCATTTCCCACAACTATCATTGTGTATTTTAACAATTTTACCACAATTAGACAGTTTTCTATTAAGTATATCTTTAAATGGTCAGCATTATTACTGATTCACAGAAAACCGCCAAACCCAGTCAGTCTTAATTGTAAGCATAAACACTTTTCTGTTCATTCTAAGTCTATATAAATGAATTCTGAGTTCTGTAAACATGAATTCCTAATGTTTGAAAGCACGTTCTAGTGGAAACGCCACTTGACGTACCCTGAGCTGTAAATATTATCAGTATTTTCATCATTTCACAGCTTTCTACTGGAAACCTCCTTGATTGAACAGGGAAGTAAATGTAGTAAGAATACATTTATGTGTTTTTGAAGTGTTTCTTACACGTTCTTAATCATTTCTCACAACTATCATTGTGTATTTTGACCCTTTTACCACAACTAGACAGTTTGTTGAAGTATTTCCATTAATGGTCAGCATTTTAATTGATTCAAACAAAAACCACCAAACCCAGTCACCCTAGATTGTAAACATAAACACTTTTCTGTTCATTCTAAGTGTGTATAGAGGAATTCTGAGTTCTGTGAACATGAATTCCTAATGGTTGAAAGCACATTCTAGTGAAAACGCCACGTGGGTAGACGGAGTTGTAAATATTATCAGTATGTTCGTCATTTCACAGCTTTCACCTGAAAACCTCGCTGATTGAAAACGGAAGTAAATGTCTTAAGAATATATGTAGGTGTGTTTGAAGTGTTTCTTACAAGTTCTTAATCATTTCCCACAACTATCATTGTGTATTTTAACAATTTTACCACAATAAGACAGTTTTCTATTAAGTATATCATTAAATGGTCAGAATTTTTACTGATTCACAGAAAAAACGCCAATCCCAGTAAGTCATAATTGTAAACATAAACACTTTCTGTTTATTCTAAGCCTGTGTAGACAAATTCTGAGTTCTGTAAACATGATTTCCTTCTGGTTGAAAGCACATTCTAGTGAAAACACCTCGTGAAGTAGACGGAGTTGTAAATATTATCAGTATGTCCGTCATTTCACAGCTTTCACCTGAAAACCTCGCTGACTGAAAACGGAAGTAAATGTCTTAAGAATATATCTAGGTGTGTTTGAAGTGTTTCTTACACGTTCTTAATCATTTCCCACAACTATCATTGTGTATTTTGACACTTTTACCACGACTAGACAGTTTTGTTGAAGTATTTCCTTGAATGGTCAGCATTTTAACTGATTCAAACAAAAACCGCCAAACCCAGGCACCCTAGATTGTAAACATAAACACTTTTCTGTTCATTCTAAGTCTATATAGATGAATTCTGAGTTCTGTAAACATGAATTCCTAATGTTTGAAAGCACATGCTAGTGAAAACGCCACGTTGGTAGACGGAGTTGTAAATATTATCAGTATGTTCGTCATTTCACAGCTTTCTACTGGAAACCTCGCTGAATGAACACGGAAGTAAATGTCTTAAGTATATATGTAGGTGTGTTTGAAGTGTTTCTTACACGTTCTTAATCATTTCCCACAACTATCATTGTGTATTTTAACAATTTTACCACAATTAGACAGTTTTCTATTAAGTATATCTTTAAATGGTCAGCATTATTACTGAATCACAGAAAACCGCCAGACCCAGTCAGTCTTAATTGTAAGCATAAACACTTTTCTGTTCATTCTATGTCTATATAGACAAATTCTGAGTTCTGTAAACATGAATTCCTAATGTTTGAAAGCACATTCTAGTGGAAACGCCACGTGACGTACCCTGAGCTGTAAATATTATCAGTATTTTCATCATTTCACAGCTTTCTACTGGAAACCTCCTTGATTGAACAGGGAAGTAAATGTAGTAAGAATATATTTATGTGTTTTTGAAGTGTTTCTTACACGTTCTTAATCATTTCTCACAACTATCATTGTGTATTTTGACCCTTTTAACACAACTAGACAGTTTTTTTGAAGTATTTCCATTAATGGTCAGCATTTTAATTGATTCAAACAAAAACCGCCAAACCCAGTCACCCTAGATTGTAAACATAAACACTTTTCTGTTCATTCTAAGTGTGTATAGAGGAATTCTGAGTTCTGTGAACATGAATTCCTAATGTTTGAAACCACATTCTAGTGAAAACGCCACGTGGGTAGACGGAGTTGTAAATATTATCAGTATGTTCGTCATTTCACAGCTTTCACCTGAAAAGCTCGCTGATTGAAAACGGAAGTAAAGGTCTTATGAATATATGTAGGTGTGTTTGAAGTATTTCTTACACCTTTTAATCATTTCGCACAACTATCATTGTGTATTTTAACAATTTTACCACAATTAGAGAGTTTTCTATTAAGTATATGTTTAAATGGTCAGAATTTTTACTGATTCACAGAAAAAACGCCAATCCCAGTCAGTCTTAATTGTAAACATAAACACTTTCCGTTTTTTCTAAGTCTGTATAGACAAATTCTGAGTTCTGTAAACATGATTTCCTTATGGTTGAAAGTACATTCTAGTGAAAACGCCTCGTGAAGTAGACGGAGCTGTAAATACTATCAGTATGTTCGTCATTTCACAGCTTTCACCTGAAAACCTCGCTGACTGAAAACGGAAGTAAATGTCTTAAGAATATATCTAGGTGTGTTTGAAGTGTTTCTTACACGTTCTTAATCATTTCCCACAACTATCATTGTGTATTTTGACACTTTTACCACGACTAGACAGTTTTGTTGAAGTATTTCCTTGAATGGTCAGCATTTTAAGTGATTCAAACAAAAAACACTAAACCCAGGCATCCTAGATTGTAAACATAAACACTTTTCTGTTAATTTTAAGTCTATATAGATGAATTCTGAGTTCTGTATACATGAATTCCTAATGTTTGAAAGCACATGCTCGTGAAAACGCCACGTAGGTAGACGGAGTTGTAAATATTATCAGTATGTTCGTTATTTCACAGCTTTCACCTGAAAACCTCGCTTATTGAAAACGGAAGTAAATGTCTTAAGTATATATGTAGGTGTGTTTGAAGTGTTTCTTACACGTTCTTAATCATTTCCCACAACTATCATTGTGTATTTTGACCCTTTTACCACAACTAGACAGTTTTGTTGAAGTAGTTCCTTGAATGGTCAGCATTTTAACTGATTCACAGAAAAACCGCCAAACCCAGTCAGCCTTAATTGTAAACATAAACACTCTTCTGTTCATTCTAAGTCTGCATAGAAAATTCTGAGTTTGTAAACATGAATTCCTAATGTTTGAAAGCACATTCTAGTGAAAACGCCACGTGAAGTAGACGGAGGTGTAAATATTATCAGTATGTTCGTCATTTCACAGCTTTCACATGAAGACCTCGCTGATTGAAAACGGAAGTAAATGCCTTAAGAATATATGTAGGTGTGTTTGAAGTGTTTCTTACAGGTTCTTAATAATTTCCTACAACTCTCATTGTGTATTTTAACAATTTTACCACAATTAAACAGTTTTCTATTAAGTATATCTTTAAATGGTCACCATTTTTACTGATTCACAGAAAAACTCCAAACGCAGTCAGTCTTAATTGTAAACATAAACACTTTTCTGTTCATTCTAAGTCTGTATAGACAAATTCTGAGTTTTGTAAACATGAATTCCTAATGTTTGAAAGCACATTCTTATGGAAACGCCACGTGACGTACCCTGAGCTGTAAATATTATCAGTATTTTCATCATTTCACAGCTTTCTACTGGAAACCTCGCTGCTTGAACACGGAAGTAAATGTAGTATGAATATATTTATGTGTGTTTGAAGTGTTTCTTACACGTTCTTAATCATTTCCCAAAACTATTATTGTGTATTTTGACACTTTTACCACAACTAGACAGTTTTGCTGAATTAGTTCCTTGAATGGTCAGCATTTTAACTGATTAAAACAAAAACCGCTAAACCAAGTCACCCTTGATTGTAAACATAAACACTTTTCTGTACATTCTACGTGTGTATAGAGGAATTTTGAGTTCTGTAAACCTGAATTCCTAATGTTTGAAAGCACATTCTAGTGGAAACGCCACGTGACGTACCCTGAGCTGTAAACATTATCAGTATTTTCATCATTTCACAGCTTTCTACTGGAAACATCCTTGATTGAACAGGGAAGTATATGTAGTAAGAATATATTTATGTGTGTTTGAAGTGTTTCTTATATGTTCTTAATCATTTCCCACAACTATCATTGTGTATTTTGACCCTTTTACCACAACTAGACAGTTTTGTTGAAGTATTTCCATTAATGGTCCGCATTTTAATTGATTCAAACAAAAACCGCCAAGCCCAGTCACCCTAGATTGTAAACATAAACACTTTTCTGTTCATTCTAAGTGTGTATAGAGGAATTCTGAGTTCTGTGAACATGAATTCCTAATGGTTGAAAGCACATTCTAGTGAAAACGCCACGTGGGTAGACGGAGTTGTAAATATTATCAGTATGTTCGTCATTTCACAGCTTTCACCTGAAAACCTCGCTGATTGAAAACGGAAGTAAAGGTCTTATGAATATATGTAGGTGTGTTTGAAGTGTTTCTTACACCTTCTTAATCATTTCGCACAACTATAATTGTGTATTTTAACAATTTTACCACACTTAGAGAGTTTTCTATTAAGTATATGTTTAAATGGTCAGAATTTTTACTGATTCACAGAAAAAACGCCAATCCCAGTCAGTCTTAATTGTAAACATAAACACTTTCTGTTTATTCTAAGTCAGTATAGACAAATTCTGAGTTCTGTAAACATGATTTCCTTATGGTTGAAAGCACATTCTAGTGAAAACGCCTCGTGAAGTAGACGGAGTTGTAAATATTATCAGCATGTTCGTCATTTCACAGCTTTCACCTGAAAACCTCGCTGACTGAAAACGGAAGTAAATGTCTTAAGAATATATCTAGGTGTGTTTGAAGTGTTTCTTACACGTTCTTAATCATTTCCCACAACTATCATTGTGTATTTTGACACTTTTACCACGACTAGACAGTTTTCTTGAAGTATTTCCTTGAATGGTCAGCATTTTAAGTGATTCAAACAAAAAACACTAAACCCAGGCACCCTAGATTGTAAACATAAACACTTTTCTGTTCATTCTAAGTCTGTTTACATATATTTTGAGTTCTGTAAACATGAATTCCTAATATTTGAAAGCACATTCTAGTGAAAACGCCACATGAAGTAGACGGAATTGTAAATATTATCAGTATGTTCGTCATTTCACAGCTTTAACCTGACAACCTCGCTTATTGAAAACGGAGGTTAATGTCTTAACAATATATGTAGGTGTGTTTGAAGTGTTTCTTACACGTTCTTAATCCATTTCCACAACTATCATTGTGTAATTTGACCCTTTTACCACAACTAGACAGTTTTGTTGAAGTATTTCCTTGAATGGTCAGCATTTTAAATGATTCAAACAAAAAACGCCAAACCCAGTCACCGTGAATTGTAAACATAAACACATTTCTGTTCATTCTAAGTCTAGGTATACGAATTCTGAGTTCTGTAAACATGAAATCCTAATTTTTGAAAGCACATTCTAGTGAAAACGCCACGTGAGATCGACGGAGTTGTAAATATTATCAGTATATTCGTCATTTCACAGCTTTCACCTGACAACCTCGCTGATTGAAAACTGAAGTAAATGTCTTAAGAATATATGTAGGTGTGTTTGAAGTGTTTCTTACACGTTCTTAATAATTTCGTACAACTATCGTTGTGTATTTTAACAATTTTACCACAATTAGACAGTTTTCTATTAAGTATATCTTTAAATGGTCACCATTTTTACTGATTCACAGAAAAAACGCCAAACCCAGTCAGTCTTAATTGTAAACATAAACACTTTTCTGTTCATTCTAAGTCTGTATAGACAAATTCTGAGTTCTGTAAACATGAATTCTAATGTTTGAAAGCACACTCTAGTGGAAACGCCACGTGACGTACCCTGAGCTGTAAATATTATCAGTATTTTCATCATTTCACAGCTTTCTACTGGAAACCTCGCTGATTGAACACGGAAGTAAATGTAGTAAGAATATATTTATGTGTGTTTGAAGTGTTTCTTACACGTTCTTCATCATTTCCCAAAACTATTATTGTGTATTTTGACACTTTTACCACAACCAGACAGTTTTGCTGAAGTAGTTCCTTGAATGGTCAGCATTTTAACTGATTCAAACAAAAACCGCAAAACCCAGTCACCCTAGATTGTAAAGATAAACACTTTTCTGTTCATT